>NC_058524.1:12166250-12784166 GCF_904849725.1 Hordeum vulgare subsp. vulgare | reverse complement strand
TCTTGTCATTGACCGGTCATTAAAAAAAATCCAACCGGACCTCTTAGATCGCGGACAAACGCCCGGACCGACTCTCATCTCTCATATCCAACCCAAATTTATGATATATACGAGGCGGTCCAGGCGCTTCTGTACGGCCCACCACTGGCCCACCCTGACCCCAGAAAATCACCTCCGGAGCAAACTTAGGCTCACTGCGCTCCGCTCCGCTCCCCGACGCACCCCTTTTCCCAACCCGTCCAATCCCGAGCGTCGATGACCATGTCAAGCACCAACAGCCACTCCGACGTCAGCTCGGGAGACGACGACGAGTTGGCGCTCTGTATCGTGCTGGAGCGCTCAAGGGTCGATACGGGCAACATGTTCGGTTCAAGTGCGATGTCACATGTCGCCCATCGCTACAGTGTCGACGCCGATGCCGACCCTTCCCGCCGCGTGCGGATCTGCGAGGTCAGACTGATCTTGAGATGATAAAGTCAACACAGGCACCTCATAGTTAACGAGTATGTTGAAAATGCAAACACATCTGCAAAAGTCTAAGACTTGAAGCCTGGTGAGTTGGTTCCACAATAACAAACCTAACCATCTGAGCTACGCTTGGTTCACCGTGTGACACATTCATATTGTACCGCCTTTGTAGAATGGGACATAGTTGATGCCTAACCGCTCGCTCCATGGATCTAGCACCACGATACACCGTCGCCGCCGCTCGCCGTCCATGCTCGTTGCACGGATTGCACGGCCAACGACCACCAGTAAAACAACATTGAATGGATGTAGCAAAATACATCGCCGGTAGTAGCAAAAAAACACCAAAGGTTGTAGCAAAAAAAAGGTAATCGCCGTCGCGGGTCGCAGCTCTGTTACCATGCATGTAGCAAAACCCCTCGCCGGAAGTAGCAAAAGCCAATGACAGTTGCAACAAAAATGTCATCGTCGTTCGCGGGGTTACAACTCCGCTGTGATGGATGTAATAAAATCGTTTACTGATGGCAGCAAATCTGACGGCAGTTGTAGCAAATAAGTCGACACCGTCGCGGGTTGCAACTCCACCGTGATGGATGTAGCAAAAAACATGAGCTGTAGTAGACAAAACAGACAACGATTGTAGCCAATTGCGATGCCGGTTGAAGCATATAGCAAAATAATGACGTCGGTTAATTCCCTGGAGCAGCGCCGCCACGTCCTCGCCGCCCCGCGGTCACCACTCTCCCTGACACTGGTTGCAGCTTCCCTTGACATTGGTTGAAGCTCCTAAGCTTGTCGCCTCCATGTCGGCTATGGGGTCGCATACCTCACGGTCACCGACCACAGCGTTCAGAGGCTGCTGGTCAACGGTGGGGCGATGGGCGAGGGCATGCGAGCTCATCGGGCGGGTGGTGGTTCGCAGGAGAGTGAGAAAAAAAAAGAAGAACTGGGAAAGGGCCGCACGTTTTGCTTTGATCCAATCCAACTATGTCAAGGGAAAGGATGGAAAAGTTTTCCTTGATGTGTTGTCCTGCTGCATAAACCAGCAAGGAACACCAACTACCGGAAGAAAATCTGACCCGCCCAGAAAGCGTAAAGTTTAGACGATGAGTCGCATTTAATCATCGATCGAGCAAGAGCTGTCTTTTACTCCAGCATGGTTGAGCAAATACTTCCTCTCTTTTCGGTTTATAGGGCTTAAATAAAAAATAATACGTAGAGTAGTACAATAAATAATAGTAGCAACGGCAGAGGATTTTTCGATTCAAAAGAAAACGATACGTAGACACCTGGCAGGCCACACGTGTTGACGGCGGGCATGTGGACCATGGATGTACTAGTCCCAGGAGTCCAGCATTGTAAACCTAAAAAAATAGGAGTCCAGCATGCACGTACGACGGCGAGCCGCAGTCCGAACCCGCCAGTGCGTAATCACATGGTCTGTCCTACGGAGTACTAATGACAGTTACGTGCGTCCTCTTTTGTAGTATTCAGATGGTGGCCGATCGGATGGAACGATCCACTCCACGATCCGCCCAGTTGCTGTCGGCCGATCGGACAAAGGAGAAGAAGATCCGGCCCCCTCTCTCTCTCTCCAGATCCAAATTCGGACGTGAAGGGTTGCATGGTCATTCTACGTTCATGAATATTCGTGCTGGCCTGTTCCAAAGGACCGATCGTTTGCATGCTTTTTGCAACTGTCTGTTATTATTAATTGCCAATCATTTGCTCGCTTCCGCAACCAACTGTTGTTTGGTTGTTTGTCAATAATGGCCAATCATACTTTCATAGTTATACTGTAGCTTTCAAAACCATCCTTTCATAGTTAGCATTAATGGTGAATCAATTTTCTATTTCGCTAATCTGACAAGGTAGTCCTTGTCATGCGGTCCGTATTTATATTGATTTGTTCTTGCAGTTAATGATATACTTTCTTCATTTATATTTACTGAGTCCTTCTTATTTTATGTTAAAATTTGATCTCCACAAACCAAATATGAAGTCTATATATGTTATAAAATGTATACTAATGGATTTGTATTCGAAAGAGGTTTCTCGTAATATAATTTATGTGACATACAACTTATATTATATTATTAGTTAATTTTATACTACCTACGTCACGGTTTAGAAGGCACAGTTAAATTTACGTGCATTTCCATAATAGACAAGGTTTAAAGCGCACTGCATTTACTCCTAACAGCTAATTAGTACTCCGCTATACTATTTCTATATGTGTGTATAGTGTGAATACTATTTTTTACTCCATCTCACAGCCAATCAATAACCATCTAGGTTCCAGAGAATTTCCAAACACGCCTTCTAAACCGTGACATAAGTTTCTTTAATTTGGTGAAACCAATGTTTTGAAATAAGTGAAATTGAATTTTTTACATGATTTTTATTGAAATAAGTTTCTTTAATTCAGTGAAACCAATGTTTTGAAATAAGTGAAATTGAATTTTTACTTGCTTTTTTGTTGAAATAAGTTTCTTTAATTCAGTGAAACCAATGTTTTGAAATAAGTGAAATTTAATTTTTAAATAATTTTTTTCTTATTATGAATTTTATATAGTATCACATAACTAGAAACAAAGTTCAGTTCTATTATCTATTTCCAAAAAAAAGACTTGATTCCACACAATTGAATAAAAAACAATTGGATTCGTTTATCACCTTATCAATGAATACAATTAATTTCACTGGATTCCACAATTCATAAATCATGTCTTACAAACCATGTTTCAATGGATAGCATTTTAACATCCCCCATAGAGGTTGGGTGTGCACTAAGAGAAGAGGAGAAATTATATTTGATAGCATTTTAACAACCAAAACAAACAAACAACCTAGAAAGAAATAAACAATACTCCAAACAAGTTAAATGATGCCTACAAAGACTAAATCACAACATGGCTTCGAGCAAGTCCTAAACTACCATGGTTTAGGGTCATGTTGTGACGATATCTGGTCATGCAAAGGAATGAGTTCAACTAACGACCATCCTAACACATTGAAATGAGAGCCAATTAATGTTTCTAAATCACAAATTACGCTAACCTAGTGTGTTCTATTTTACTAATGATGTTAAAGTTATAGTACTCTTTATGCACGCTACCACATCACATAGCACGACAAGAGGAGGTAATGGACATACCAACGACGACACTGAAACCTCCATGGCATGGCACGGCTGGGCCTGCACACCATGATGGGAGCACCGAGGTAGAGTATTGGATCATCGAAGCAACATCCCAATGAACAAAGGTTAAGATTTAAATGATGTGGTAGCACGATAAATTATATGTCAGCTATCACTAGACTAAATCACCAATTATGCTAAGTTATGTGTCACTAAATCGCCAACTATCTCATGGAGTTCTTTATCTAAGTGAAAACAAGGAGAGGAGGTAAAGTACATACCAGGGCCGAAAACACCATGGTTTGGGCGACCAAGACGGGAGGTCCAACACAAAATCTTCGGTCATCGCAGCAACATATTACTTCCATCACGTCAGAAAAATCCCGTTCGAACAAGGTTAAGCAACCTGCTCGCCGTATCTGAATAGTAAGTATAAGATGGCAGTAATATATCCCAATTAACAAGGTTTGATGCAATACATGCATGAACACACGGTAGAACTTTGGCTACTGGCTGAACATAAATATATCAATGACTTTGACCAGAAACATGTGCAAGATTATTATTTACCACAGCTGACAGTATATCAGAAAAATATCACCAAACATCTACTTGGAAACCTAATATGTCATGCATTCTCAAACAGCCTAATGAGGCTAAAACAACAGTATGGTATAGAGTACAAGTGTACGACACAAAGAGGAGAATGGACTACGGTAGAATGCTGCATCTTCCAAATTAAGACTATGTGCTTTTCGAGCTAGCTAGCACAAGGGAGAACTGGAATCAGTCCAGATTTCCAAAAGATGGGTTAGTCTAAACAATCAACATCAATAGAGAGAGAAGACCAAAGCAACACTAGACGGTCAAAAACAGTAGAGGATCAAGTAGCGGTAGTAGATGGTCGATCAGAGCAACAGCCACATCTTTAAAATTTCAAAAAGAATTAACATTGATTTGCCCAGGAAGATTGAAGTTAACCACTATAAATTTGTAGGTGATGACTTGTGGAATGACACGGTATTGTATGGTTACAACACAAATAGAAGAACAGTCAGAGCATCATAAACTAGTAAGTTCTGAATTTTCGAACACACCAATTATGCCATGAAAATAGGCACAAATAAAAACAAGTGGTCCTGAGCTACCATGAAATAGCAATTGTTATTTACCTTGCATCTGAAAAGCATAAGTCCACCAGATGGCACCTCAGCAAAACAGGAAAAGGTGCCAAATTATTTCCTTGGTATTCAGTTCATATTCAAAATCAGCGCTGGAGTTCAGAAATTCAGGGTGACAAAAAAATACATAGCAAAAACCATCAACAAACTGCTAAATTGGAATACATTAGCTCCAGAATTGTTATGCTCAAGGACAACCCATAAGTGCATTAATCATTCAGTACAAACAAGCAGAAACATCTAATTCAGGCCCTTTAGTTCAGTTTATACTAGAAGTCAGCCCTTGAGTGCAAAAATTCAGGGTTATAAAAAATACATAGCAAAAAACATCAACAAACTACTACATTTCACATTAAAAAACTGCTACACTGGAGATGAAATTGGACATTATGAATAGCTCCAGAATGATTATGCTCAAGGACTACCCATAAGAGCATTAAACCAGTACAAACAAGCAGAAACATCCAACTATGCCTCCCATGTCTAAACGCATGACTGAGCGGTATGTCATGTTTCCACGGGCAACAACATCAAGAAGTTTTGTTATGGACTAATGGACCTCAGCATGAACTAAAGCAAAAAAAAAAAGAATATTCTGATCCTTGACACCATTCCCATCAGATTTAAGCACCCCATAAACACTTGTATAAACAGACAAAATGGAAGATAGAGACTATGGTTCATTTTTCTCCTCACATCTGTTCAGAATTTCAGACAACCACTACCAAATGACCACCGTCTAAATTCACCGTGGGGTTGACCCTAAAGGTGCATCACTTGGCTAAACAACCTTCAGGCATCTTAAAACGCAAGAAAAACACTCCTACATGCCTAATAATATAAGAAGTAGTCTTCAGGTTCAGTAGAATTCATTGAAGGAAAATTTAAACCTTCAGATCTGAATTTGCATATTTGCAGACAAATAAACAGAGGAGGGGATCATCATATATATGCTTCAGGTATTACTTTCTTTACCTTCCTATTAAAATTATGGGTGTGGCTAAGTCTCAGTCGATTGAGATTTAACCAAGTCTTAGTCAAGTGACATAACATACAAGACAGAAAAATAAAAAATTGAAAAGAAAACTTTGCATGGATCTTAATGTAAGACCTCACGGATATAGCATCGACTGAGACTTAACGAAGTCTCAGTCGACTCAGACTTAGCAAGACTGTAAAGTTATTTAGTGTAACAGTACACTGGAATAGCAATATTCAGACATAATATGTTTTACATTCTAAAGTTTGCTTGGTATGCCAAACATTGAACTAAAGAGTACATATGATGTTATGAATTCAGTTGGTTTGGTTTACTGCACGATAACAAATAAAAAGTGTCTCAAAGAAATAAAGCAATATTGTATGGGTAGATAAACAAACAGAGACATGTTTCTTTCAAGTGAAGTCTGTTGGACATTTGCATTGCTATACCCTAAACCCTACAAAACCAAACTATAAAGGGGAGTGTCTATTAGCAAATTTTGGTCTAAATACAGCATAGAAAGACAAGTGCATGAATTCTACAACACTGAGATCTTCAGAAGGTTCCAAAGAAAAATGGAAAACACCATAAGACTACATGTAGTTGAGCAGCAGAAACAAAGATACTATTTGGTGTCTCAGGTTGAAAGCTATCCTTTGAAATAAATCAGAGAAAACCACATTCTCAAAAATGGACCCCATGAAATGTAAAGTGGTTGCTCCATATAATCCAAAAGATTAAAACGACTGACCATAATATATGAAAATATATACTCAGGATTATGTTTTAAATATTCTTACAAAACACAGTAAGTACCCCAGCATAAGAGCTGACAGACTCTCATGTGACACTAAAAATTAAAGCAGTTGGACAGTCTACCGCATAGTTCAATAACACTAAAATATTAGAGCAGCTGGACGCTCTACCGCATAGTTCGATGAACTGAGGTTAGTATACTGTAAATCATGGCAGACAAGGTATTTCAATTACAAAAGGCCCTGTCTGGAAGCAAATTATTTTGAAAAGCAATGTACTCAAAAAGTACAAAAAAGAATGTTGCAGCTATGGAGTACCAGAGCTGACAAGTACTCCCTCAGTCCCGTAATATAAGAGCGTCTTGACACTAGTGTCAAAACGCTCTTATATTACGGCACGGAGGGAGTAGCTCACATGTAGCACAGTTTTCTGCAGTATTAGCAAATCCAAGGTGACTTTACCAACTTAATTATCCAGGAGAATTGTTTAATTTATCTTAACCAGCAGCAACACAATAATGCTCAGGGTTTGAGCCTTTTGCAACTTATAGCACACCACAAGTGTTAAAATTAAAGCGTTGCAGTGGCAAACCGATGCTAGATTGAAGAATCAACACATTAATAGTCATCATAATTAACAGTCAAGCAATGCCAGATTATAATGAAGAAATAGATAGCAAAGTTAGAAATAACAGTCACACCACAGTTAGGAGATCAAATGTAGAAGATCAACCAGAAAGGAGAATACCATGTGTCTTTTTCCTAAACTAGAGAGAGGCAATTGTGACATGGTTGTTCAATTCCAAATGTAACACCCACAGTTAGGCACTCTGGATTGGGGGACCGTCGTATAATAATGTTGAGATCACGCAGCAACCTTTAAACACAGGTTACTAGACTAGTAGTGCTGGCTTAGGTTAGATACCGTGTTGCAGCACATATCATGACACCCAATACACATAGGCATGCAATCTAGGATTTGTCTTTTTTCTCATTCAAAATGGTGTTCAGCTTTTGCTAGCAAAAAATGAAATTCATATGTCAGGGACATTAACAAGTTTGATCCATAAAAGTTGTATTTCATCCAACATCAGATGATATACTAAAAGTGGTATACATGAATTTAGCTTGATACATCAGATCAAACACATCACAGGATCATGTAATTTACATCTTAACAAGCAACAGATATGTTTTACTAGGGCAGAACTTACGTTATTTCTGGCCCAGCCCCAAACAAGTAAAACAAACAGCAGAAAAAAAAAAGATGAAAATTAAATGTCAGGTCTAAGATTTATAGAGCATGAGCAAAGAATAGCAGGCACTAGCTCTGAGCACAAAATATTTACATGACGAACTTACACTTACGTATTACTTTATTAGCAACATGAGTAGTCACAGCATAACAGTTTATATCTGATGGTGCTGTGCTTTGCCTCACATCCTCCTCCCTGCTCTATTTTACCCCACCTCTTTTGTGCTCAATGTTGAGTACGTCTGTTATAGAGTTATAAAAGTTAGTGGCTGGCTGCTTGCCTTCTGTAAAGGATGGTTTGAACGATAATGCATGATGCAGCAGAATGCTACGACGATTAAAATAATGCTCACATTCAATTGTCAAGTTTACACTATTTGTGGACTTATTAAATACTTGCTCACTGGTCATGCATCTGTGTGTTTGGGAGAATAACATGTGCAAATAAAATCAAAAGGATAGATGCTACATATATCATATGGCCACAGCAACAAGCAGTTTCAAGGTATGCATGTCTACTGAATAGTTACTTTAATCTGCTGCCACAGTAGGCAGAAGTCAGAACACCATTTTCCATAGTAAATTCTTTTTTCATCATGTTCCCATCACCAACCATCTAGAAAAAATAATGGTTACCATTTAAACTAATCACCTAACGTCAATATGTTTCTATCATTTATATTTCATAACACTCATGTTCCACAAAAACTCATTGCTTGTAAGACTCAATGTAGTACTTTTGTGCTTTTGCAGGTATTGAATAAAGTGCGACTTCAAGACTGCCCAACAAAAATGAGCACATTCACCTCAGGTCCGCGTACCCATGTACAATACTTGTTCACACAAATTATCCCTAATATAATCTGTAGTATGACAACCATAAAATGACAGAAGATAAAACAAAAAATTTGGCTAAAGAATAAAGGCCATGGGAATGTTTAATGCATGAAAAGAAGAGAAGGATCTCTTCTTCTAAGGTTAACAGGAGGAAAGAAGCACCAAACAGAAAATGGATGCTTCTGAAACAACCAGAACTTGTATCAAACTCGACCACAAGTCAAAACAGCATTGGATACAGAGCACAACCTAAATTGGGTACAGAGATGTGAGTGATCGATGTTGTCCAAAGTGATTAGCTATCATTCTACTAATTTCCTACCAAGCTGTACATACAGTTTTACTTAACAAAAGAGAATACCAGTGAACATATGCATGTACATCTCTGATGGAAAACATCAGGTTCACAAATGAACATTCATTTGGTATAGAAACAGAGTGAATTGCATGGTCAAGTTGTCCACATTTGCTGCCGTGCAAAAGGATGGAAATTCATTTAACAAGTATGTGTCATGCATGGCAATAAATAAGACCACCTATGATACTACTCTATGATACTATGCACTTAGGATGTAGTATCATACACTGGTATCATATGCATACTACCCATCACGACCAGCCTTAGCCTAAGGCAGTGGAGAGGAGTGAAATGAAATCTTACTTGTGTGCATCCAGCCATTATTCTCCTCGGCACCTGCACCTGCACTCCAACTTGTCTTGCTTGACCAACTTGTCTTCATCACCTTTACCAGTCAGTCGTCTTGCTCGCCCAAGGATCATCTTCTTCACCTACACAAGACCATACAAGTATGATGAAACTTGCAGCATATCGACTACTTCTGCTACGATTGTAAATACTCAGCACATGCAATACAAGCCATCTTGCTAAAGCCAAGGATCAAAGCATCCTTTACCAACACTCAAAGTCTTGAAATTAGTCAAGAGTAATAAAAGAGGCACAATTCTAAGCAGCAGCATTGGATATATATTCGCTCTGCGTTGCACTTCGCAGCGATAAGACTAGGTTCCTATAATCCCTCCCCAGACCCCACCTTGTGTGGGAGCTTCTATGCACTGGGTCTGTCCTTTAGTGTATTGTTGTTGAACATCGTCAGAGTTATCGCTTGGTGACTGTAACTGTTTTGAAGGACATTTATTTATGACTGGAAGTACTCTTAAGGTACATTTTTGTTTTGTGCATAAGCCCGGCTAGATATTAAATGTTCATCTCACATTCCTGCGTCTTTAGGTTTGAAACAAACCGATTGGGCCAGCTAAGATACCTGAGCAGGCGCCATTTTTCTTCCTTGCCCTCGGTTCCATCCCTTTCAGAGGAGATATTGTTTGAGCCTCCTTCCAGTAAAGAAACAGATGGCAACACTACCGAGGACACAATTCATAAAAAGATGGCTCATGTCTCCTCCCACTTCAGTCAGCTGTTGCTATCCTGTGGAGAACTTGACAACTCTAAGTATCTATAACTATATTCGGTCAAGCAAACAGAGATTTTGGTTCACTTTCTTTTGATGAGACTGGAAGAAGTTCCAATCTTCATGGTAAGTGCTGACTTGGAATCTATTTTGCAGATTCAGCGATCACGGACTACCTAAAAGGCCTATCTCCGTCATCTTTAGATATGGAACTACGGATGCTACAGATAATAGATGACGACGAGGTGGAAGAGTCGGAGGAACCAAGACCCATCCGAGCTCCAGTTCATCTCATTGCTGCTGGACTGCTTCATTCATGAGCATTCCTGCAGGAACAACTTTGAGTTTGTTCAAGCTGTTCTGAAATTGTTTCTGAAGGTACTGGCCAGGAACCAACTGGGATTTGGAACCCATTTATAACGTGCATTATTAGTATTATGCCATCTTTCATCAACCTAAAACAGCTATCTTCTTGAGGTCTTATCATTAAGCATTACAACAACAACAACCAAGCCTTTCAGTCCCAAACAAGTTGGGGTAGGCTAGAGTTGAAACCCATAAGATCTCGAAACCAAGTCATGGCTCTGGAACGTTGATAGCTAACTTCCACGCACCCCTGGCCATGGCTAAGTCTTTATCGATATTCCAAACCTTCAGGTCTCTCTTAACGGATTCCTCCCATGTCAAGTTTGGTCTACCACGACCCCTCTTAACATTCTCAGCACGCTTTATCCGTCCGCTATGCACCGGCGCTTCCGATGGCCTCCGTTGAATATGTCCAAACCATCTGAGACGATGCTGGACTAGCTTCTCTTCAATCGGTGCTACCCCAAGTCTCTCTCGTATATCGTCATTCCGTACCCGATCCTTCCTTATGTGGCCACATATCCATCTCAACATGCGCATCTCTGCTACACCTAATTGTTGGATATGCCGTCTCTTGGTTGGCCAACACTCCGCGCCGTACAACACCGCAGGTCGGATAGTTGTCCTATAAAACCTGCCTTTTAGCTTTTGTGGCACTCTCTTGTCACAGAGTACGCCAGAAGCTTGGCGCCACTTCATCCACCCAGCCTTGATTCGGTGGCCCACGTCTTCATCGATATCGCCATCCTTCTGCAACATGGACCCCAAATATCGAAACGTGTCTCTCTCGGTACCACCTGCCCACCAAGGCTAACCTCTCCATCCTCGTGCCTAGTAGCACTAAAACTGCACCTCATGTATTCAGTTTTAGTTCTACTAAGCCAAAAACCTTTCGATTCTAGAGTTGGTCTCCATAACTCTAACTTATCATTAAGCATTAAAGATTAAAAAAGAAGAAAAACCAAAACATCTACAGCGTTGACGGAAAAGGGAGTGCCAAACATGCCTAAGAAAAAAAGGAAACCTAAAGTGTTTCCTGATCCAAATACACTTGTTTGCTAGTACATACGTATTTCTGGAGAATACCGTGGTCAACAAAGGAAACGTGAAATTGCCTTTCATGTGACACAGTATACCATAAGCAATTACCTCTTTAAGTGATCTCCTCTTGGAAATTCTGACACCCAAACAGAACGCACGATAGTCACATCTAGATAGAACAATCTTATCGGGACCTTCTTTCAAAAACGGTCTTAACTCGGAGCAAAAAATTGAGTAGGATCAACAAACATCCATGCAGAAAGTGTATCATGTAACTAATCAACAAATTCTGGCAAATCATTGTTAAGGTATAAAGTTAAAGAACAGCATGCTCCATTGCAACAAGGTACTTACCATAAGACCAGCATATCTACCATTGGCCCCTAACGGCTGTGTAGCTTGCCTGTTGATAACCCGAACAGGAATACCTGAGAAAACAAATAATTTCCAAAACGAATAGTTCAGATCTAGATGAATGAACCCACAATGCAATGACGAAGAACAGTTTTAGCTGCCACAGCATGTTCCATGTAACCAAGCTGGTAAAGACTCGATCACACCTATATGGTTGGAATTATGCAGAACTCAAAAGTATCAAATTCCTGAACTGACAACATAGTGGCATGCTAAAGTAGCACAAGATTAAAATATGCATGGTATTTACTAAGGTCTTGATTGAAATATAAAATTGAAATGGGATACAAAACTTACGAATGTAAATTTACCAACCAATTTACTAGTGTGTTCCTGTTGAACATCATTAAGGTAGCACAACATTAAAATAGATATGGCATTTACGGAGTTGTTGATGGAAAACATCAAATTGATATATGGGATCCAAAACTTAAGAGTACACATTTACCAACCATGATCATTAATAAAGCTACAAGTCTGAAAGGGGCTGCTCACCTCCAGACAGTTTTTTATCCTCCGAGGAGTTACAAGCGGGAGTCTGATATTCATCACATGGCTTGGTGCCTTCATTGGCTGACTGTTTCCCCAGTTTGGTGTATCACTACTGCTCCTTTCCCTTCAAAACTCACAACCTCGATCTCCATTTCTCCAACTATTGTCTCTTCCTCCCCCTCGTCCTCCCCCGATATCCATGAGAGGAACCTAGTGGCATATCTTTTTAACCAATTTATCTCTTGGGTTGATCTCTCTCAACACTACAACTATAGATATATTGAGTAACAGGGTGGAGTGGGTTTAAGAGCACATTACAATAAAGAAAGTAGAGCAAAATGAGAAATTCATGCATAGAAAGATCAAGGTAACATGCATTAGTGAACTATATGTGCATTTCAAATACCATTAAATTTCATTGCGTTCAATTTTGACATCTTCCACTTTTGTTAAGTATTTTCTTGTTGGAAGAATTTTCGTACGTATACTTTAAATCATACTCCGTATTAAAAACCAACTTTATATTGTTTACAATATCTAGAGGTTTAAGAAGGTAGGTTCCTAACGCCTGAGAAGGTAGGGATCTAGAGGTAGGGCCAAGACAATTCATCGTAGGAGTCGGCTCAAGCAGGACGTGGTAAATTGATGGGGTTGGTGGGAGGAACATGACTACCATAAAATTGACTAACGCTAAGGCTAGAACTCACTCTATTGTGAAATAACTGTTTTTCAATTAGCTAGCATTACCATAGGATGTTATTTTTCTAACCTCAAAAAGAGAAGGATATGCACAAATAATTGCAAAGGTCTGATGGTTTAGGAACTATTTGAGATCTAGGCACACAAATACTATCATACAAAGCCATTTATAAAACCAATAGAAGGTATATGTAACACACCTAAAGGTTTTATGTAGTGATAAGGCCAACTCCAACACAGGGACTCAAATGCCTTTTGTCCATTTGGATTGGCCAAACACACACGAGTGTCTGTTTGCGTCCACCGGCCCATAGGTGCGTCCAAGGGGCACACGCATTTCACACATTGAACTTAAACTAAAATTTAAAATATATACATTGCCTCCAAAAGTCGCCGCCATACATTAAACTTGAACTTAGAAAAAAAAATTATCTTAAACTAAATGAATCCTAGATCTAGTCCTAGTTGTCGCCATCGTCCTTGCTGTCACTTTCGTTCGTGGTGAAGTCATAGATGGGCGGTGGTTGCCACACGTGCGAGAGCGTCGTCTGTTGTGGATCCAGTGGATGTTGCACCACCGACTGACATGACGGGGACGGTGACCATGTCTTCGCCCCTAGCCACACGGTCAGGGGTTGACACATACTCCAGCGTGACGAGCATGGTCGACGTCCACGATAAGGACTGACCCACCAGCTAACAGCGGGTTCCAGGACAACTCCTCCTTCACCTCTTCGTCCACCTCCCCTTCCTCTGGCATGGGGATGGGGACATACCAGGCGACAGACAAAGCGAGCTGCATCGCCAGGCCGTCCCACTCCCTAAATTTGTCAAGCTTGGAGTCCTCGAGCGCCTTCTTGAAGGCAGCGTCCTCTTTGTCGATGATCATGGCTTCTAGTGGAAATGGCGGTGGGGACGGCGATGGTGAGGGTGCATGTGTGCACCCACGCACGCACATGCAAACAGGGTGAACCGGGAGCACACACACGTGCCCTTGGGTGGGGGTGGGGGTAGGAGCACGCACATGGGCGGCAAAGAAGGACTAGCACGCCATGTTGTGCTCATCTCAGCACCATGTATCCCACATTGGCGATTCGACGACGTACCTTGGGTCATGGAGGAGGTATGAATGCAGCTGAGCTCGACGACGACTGATCTCCATAAGGCTCGTGCGGCCGCTGTCCGGGACGAGAGGCATGGGCACTTGCTCTGAGATTGAGGTGCCATCCATCCGACAGGTGCATGCCGAGCCAAGACAGCCGGGTGGCGGTATCCTAGTAGCGCTGGCACGTCTCCACGCTAACATAGATCCACTGCCATGGCGTAGCGGGCGGCGAAATGGCGAAGGGCGCCACATTCCTCCTCGGCCCCGATTAGCCAGATGATGACCCGACATCATGGTCTGGCTTCCCTGGCTTCCTCGGGATACACTTCCACACCAATGTGGCTGGCAGGCGGTGTTGGCTAGGGTTTGTCGGGTGTCCCACGCACATGGATTAGACGAGGCCGGTGGGAGATTGTTGACGGTCTGATGAGGACGACGAGCGGCATCAGTTCTGTGTTCGCCTTAATGGAAATCAGGCCCAAAATTACGTCAAAAATGCGTTCAGACGGATCGCTCCCGCATTAGGCCATGCTTGGACCCAAACCGAAAAAAATGGTTGGAGTTTTTTTTCCAGGGAAATTCAATGCTTATATTATATTTAACCAAGGTTGTACAAAAGATGTGCTAAAAAAATTATACTCCAGATTATGTGTACGGAGGCGCGGGTGATGCGTGTGATAAAGCCGGAGGGCAAACGAATTCCAGCTGGCATTCGTATCGCCGTCTATTTAAGTGCGCTCCCACAGCTGCACTGCCGTCGCCATACGTCTCATCCTTTTCACTTCTCCTCCTCTCTCACTCCACCTCGCCAAAACCCACCAAATCTGACCCGCAGACACAGATCACCGCGGCGGTCGGCGGGGACCTCCGCAGTCCGGCAGGTGAGCCCCGAATGCAGATCCGCTCCCTCCCTCCCTCCCTCCCTCCTCCCTCCTCGGCTCCTCCCTCCTCCCTCCCCCGTCGCTGCGACCCGGCTGGGTGGCCGTGGCCGATTTTGTGGTGCGCCGCTGTTTCGTGCTTTGGTCGATCCATTTGTCGCATCTACATGCGCGCGGCGAGATCGGATTTAGTACTAGTGTCGTGCGGCGTTGCCGATTTCATTCGATTCGCGCTGTGATTCTTTTTGCAAGCGGCGCGGTGGCTTGGGGCGTGCGCGCGCCGGTGGACTAATCGGCGACGTGGAGACGCGGGGGCGCGCGGATCCATCGCGCCTCCTCTCCACGGGCGCCGCAGAGTTGCTCTTGATAGTTGATTCGTGCTTGTTGCCGCTGCCAGGCCGGCGGATCCATCGCGCCTCCTCTCCACGGGCGCCGCAGAGTTGCTCTTGATAGTTGATTCGTGCTTGTTGCCGCTGCCAGGCCTTGTCATCTCGGCGCCGCATGCTACTGGTAAAACCCGTTTCGCTTCTCTGCTTCGCCGCGCCGCCATACGCTTGGTTCTCGAGGCGCTTGAGCAAGATGTACATCCTACCGCGCGCTTAGTAATTACTAGAGGTCAACGCCGGCCATCGTGTCTCATGAACAGTTGTGATTTGTTTTCCTTGGTTCCTTTCCTGCGCTGTGTCCCTTTTTTTGCTTCCGTTTACAGGCAAGCAACTCCGGTGTCCACTGTTTCAATTTAGTGTAATTGATTAATGCGACTTGATTTCAATTCATCTCGTTTCCTGCTACTCCAGTACGTACGTACGCTACTCCTAGATACGTAGATCCCGCCTATTTGCCTTCTGGAGTGGAAATGCACTTTGACATGTAGAAATTGATGATGCTCAGGTGTTCCATATGTGCTGCCTGGCTCATGATTGCTAGTGTACCTATGTAGTACTAGTTTCCAGATCTTCGGCGGCGTTAGCAGTTCTGTATACCCTTGTCCATTCCCTTTTCTTTCTTTCTTTCTTTCTTTTTCCCTTATGATCTCATGTTATAATGTACGTGCAACTGTGATGTCAGGACATGAAACCCGTAATAGCTGTCGTTTGGAATCTTGGGGAACCGTTCATTCATCGGGTGATCAAAGAATTGTACCAGAGGATCGGCAAGGAGATTCTCAAGGGCAAAAGGAGGCTGCGATTCCGCTGCGGGACGGTACGCTACGCCCTGGCCGGCCCGCTGCCAAACTAAGCTCGCGGCATCTAGACGCCCCCGAGCCTCCTGGACGCGATGATGGCCAGGGCGCCCCCTCGACTTGGCCCGGTACTCGTGTGCACTCCCACGTTCGAGACGGTGCCACCTCCTCTGGTCATCGTCAAGCCCACACCACCCGCCGTTGAGCACATCGAGGACATCACCACCACCGACACCGACGGTCACTGGGCAGACCTCCTCCTCTTCCTCGCCGGCGCCGCTTTTCTGGTGTTCATCGCCCACAAGTTGCACCAGCACCGCCTCGCCAACGGCACCCCGGTCGACGACTCCGACGACAACAATTCCCCGACCCCGGCTGACTCGACCCCGATCGCGACCGACTTGACGGCTGCCCCGGTTGACGACTCCGACAACAACGATTCCCCGACCCCGGCTGACTCGACCCCGATCGCGACCGACTCGACGGCTGCCCCCGTCACTCCGACCGAGTCCGACAAGTCAGATCTTTGGTTCGTATACTTGGCCGTTTTCATGGTTCTCTCGATCGTTTAGTTTGTCTCCCACCAACTCCTACTCGGTAAGTATTACCTGGACAAAAGTTATGTGTGCCGTCAATATGTGGAGCTTCTACTCTGTAACTATTACCTGGACAAAAGTTATGAGTGCCGCCAATGTGTGGAGCTTCTATTCTGTAACTATTACCTGGACAAAAGTTATGTGAATGTGTGGAGCTTCTACTCTGTAACTATTATCTGGACCATAATTATGTGTGTCCGCAATGTGTGGAGCTTCTACTCTGTAACTATTACCAGGACGAAAATTATCTGCTCATGTTCTCAAGTACTATAGCTGGGATATTTTCGCACAGTCATACTTATATTCGATTTGTTCTTTTGTGAGAATTTTGCACTAGTGGTAGCTAAACGAGAGTTAGTTTTCGATATTCTACAATCGAGAACCACGTATGCGATACCAAAAGGCACTTATATTACGCGATGGGGTAAGCTGGCTCACGTTTGCAAAGAAATGCGACTGGTGGTCCATCCCCTCCACGCCGCTCGGTGCGTGCGCGCATACGTACGTACTACAGTACATTGCATGGCTCGGTCGGACGGGGGTTGGGTCGACGAATCCGGTCGTGGCTCCGTTCGTCTGAGCTCCCAAGGTCTCGTTCGCGCGCCTACCTTACCTTACCTTTGGCAGTAATTAAAAACAAGCAGAAGCAGACAGAAACCCTCAAAACGTGTGCTACCATGCATGTCAATTGATTGGCAATGTACGTGTGCTACCATGCACATGCCAAGAAAAAAAAGGACGTACGCGTCTTTCTAACTTTTTTTTCTAGAGCACCTAACCCGTCTCAAACGGCCGGAGATGTCTTCTTGTCATTGACCGGTCATTAAAAAAAATCCAACCGGACCTCTTAGATCGCGGACAAACGCCCGGACCGACTCTCATCTCTCATATCCAACCCAAATTTATGATATATACGAGGCGGTCCAGGCGCTTCTGTACGGCCCACCACTGGCCCACCCTGACCCCAGAAAATCACCTCCGGAGCAAACTTAGGCTCACTGCGCTCCGCTCCGCTCCCCGACGCACCCCTTTTCCCAACCCGTCCAATCCCGAGCGTCGATGACCATGTCAAGCACCAACAGCCACTCCGACGTCAGCTCGGGAGACGACGACGAGTTGGCGCTCTGTATCGTGCTGGAGCGCTCAAGGGTCGATACGGGCAACATGTTCGGTTCAAGTGCGATGTCACATGTCGCCCATCGCTACAGTGTCGACGCCGATGCCGACCCTTCCCGCCGCGTGCGGATCTGCGAGGTCAGACTGATCTTGAGATGATAAAGTCAACACAGGCACCTCATAGTTAACGAGTATGTTGAAAATGCAAACACATCTGCAAAAGTCTAAGACTTGAAGCCTGGTGAGTTGGTTCCACAATAACAAACCTAACCATCTGAGCTACGCTTGGTTCACCGTGTGACACATTCATATTGTACCGCCTTTGTAGAATGGGACATAGTTGATGCCTAACCGCTCGCTCCATGGATCTAGCACCACGATACACCGTCGCCGCCGCTCGCCGTCCATGCTCGTTGCACGGATTGCACGGCCAACGACCACCAGTAAAACGACATTGAATGGATGTAGCAAAATACATCGCCGGTAGTAGCAAAAAAAAAACAAAGGTTGTAGCAAAAAAAAGGTAATCGGCGTCGCGGGTCGCAGCTCTGTTACCATGCATGTAGCAAAACCCCTCGCCGGAAGTAGCAAAAGCCAATGACAGTTGCAACAAAAATGTCATCGTCGTTCGCGGGGTTACAACTCCGCTGTGATGGATGTAATAAAATCGTTTACTGATGGCAGCAAATCTGACGGCAGTTGTAGCAAATAAGTCGACACCGTCGCGGGTTGCAACTCCACCGTGATGGATGTAGCAAAAAACATGAGCTGTAGTAGACAAAACAGACAACGATTGTAGCCAATTGCGATGCCGGTTGAAGCATATAGCAAAATAATGACGTCGGTTAATTCCCTGGAGCAGCGCCGCCACGTCCTCGCCGCCCCGCGGTCACCACTCTCCCTGACACTGGTTGCAGCTTCCCTTGACATTGGTTGAAGCTCCTAAGCTTGTCGCCTCCATGTCGGCTATGGGGTCGCATACCTCACGGTCACCGACCACAGCGTTCAGAGGCTGCTGGTCAACGGTGGGGCGATGGGCGAGGGCATGCGAGCTCATCGGGCGGGTGGTGGTTCGCAGGAGAGTGAGAAAAAAAAAGAAGAACTGGGAAAGGGCCGCACGTTTTGCTTTGATCCAATCCAACTATGTCAAGGGAAAGGATGGAAAAGTTTTCCTTGATGTGTTGTCCTGCTGCATAAACCAGCAAGGAACACCAACTACCGGAAGAAAATCTGACCCGCCCAGAAAGCGTAAAGTTTAGACGATGAGTCGCATTTAATCATCGATCGAGCAAGAGCTGTCTTTTACTCCAGCATGGTTGAGCAAATACTTCCTCTCTTTTCGGTTTATAGGGCTTAAATAAAAAATAATACGTAGAGTAGTACAATAAATAATAGTAGCAACGGCAGAGGATTTTTCGATTCAAAAGAAAACGATACGTAGACACCTGGCAGGCCACACGTGTTGACGGCGGGCATTTGGACCATGGATGTACTAGTCCCAGGAGTCCAGCATTGTGAACCTAAAAAAATAGGAGTCCAGCATGCACGTACGACGGCGAGCCGCAGTCCGAACCCGCCAGTGCGTAATCACATGGTCTGTCCTACGGAGTACTAATGACAGTTACGTGCGTCCTCTTTTGTAGTATTCAGATGGTGGCCGATCGGATGGAACGATCCACTCCACGATCCGCCCAGTTGCTGTCGGCCGATCGGACAAAGGAGAAGAAGATCCGGCCCCCTCTCTCTCTCTCCAGATCCAAATTCGGACGTGAAGGGTTGCATGGTCATTCTACGTTCATGAATATTCGTGCTGGCCTGTTCCAAAGGACCGATCGTTTGCATGCTTTTTGCAACTGTCTGTTATTATTAATTGCCAATCATTTGCTCGCTTCCGCAACCAACTGTTGTTTGGTTGTTTGTCAATAATGGCCAATCATACTTTCATAGTTATACTGTAGCTTTCAAAACCATCCTTTCATAGTTAGCATTAATGGTGAATCAATTTTCTATTTCGCTAATCTGACAAGGTAGTCCTTGTCATGCGGTCCGTATTTATATTGATTTGTTCTTGCAGTTAATGATATACTTTCTTCATTTATATTTACTGAGTCCTTCTTATTTTATGTTAAAATTTGATCTCCACAAACCAAATATGAAGTCTATATATGTTATAAAATGTATACTAATGGATTTGTATTCGAAAGAGGTTTCTCGTAATATAATTTATGTGACATACAACTTATATTATATTATTAGTTAATTTTATACTACCTACGTCACGGTTTAGAAGGCACAGTTAAATTTACGTGCATTTCCATAATAGACAAGGTTTAAAGCGCACTGCATTTACTCCTAACAGCTAATTAGTACTCCGCTATACTATTTCTATATGTGTGTATAGTGTGAATACTATTTTTTACTCCATCTCACAGCCAATCAATAACCATCTAGGTTCCAGAGAATTTCCAAACACGCCTTCTAAACCGTGACATAAGTTTCTTTAATTTGGTGAAACCAATGTTTTGAAATAAGTGAAATTGAATTTTTTACATGATTTTTATTGAAATAAGTTTCTTTAATTCAGTGAAACCAATGTTTTGAAATAAGTGAAATTGAATTTTTACTTGCTTTTTTGTTGAAATAAGTTTCTTTAATTCAGTGAAACCAATGTTTTGAAATAAGTGAAATTTAATTTTTAAATAATTTTTTTCTTATTATGAATTTTATATAGTATCACATAACTAGAAACAAAGTTCAGTTCTATTATCTATTTCAAAAAAAAAGACTTGATTCCACACAATTGAATAAAAAACAATTGGATTCGTTTATCACCTTATCAATGAATACAATTAATTTCACTCGATTCCACAATTCATAAATCATGTCTTACAAACCATGTTTCAATGGATAGCATTTTAACATCCCCCATAGAGGTTGGGTGTGCACTAAGAGAAGAGGAGAAATTATATTTGATAGCATTTTAACAACCAAAACAAACAAACAACCTAGAAAGAAATAAACAATACTCCAAACAAGTTAAATGATGCCTACAAAGACTAAATCACAACATGGCTTCGAGCAAGTCCTAAACTACCATGGTTTAGGGTCATGTTGTGACGATATCTGGTCATGCAAAGGAATGAGTTCAACTAACGACCATCCTAACACATTGAAATGAGAGCCAATTAATGTTTCTAAATCACAAATTACGCTAACCTAGTGTGTTCTATTTTACTAATGATGTTAAAGTTATAGTACTCTTTATGCACGCTACCACATCACATAGAACGACAAGAGGAGGTAATGGACATACCAACGACGGCACTGAAACCTCCATGGCATGGCACGGCTGGGCCTGCACACCATGATGGGAGCACCGAGGTAGAGTATTGGATCATCGAAGCAACATCCCAATGAACAAAGGTTAAGATTTAAATGATGTGGTAGCACGATAAATTATATGTCAGCTATCACTAGACTAAATCACCAATTATGCTAAGTTATGTGTCACTAAATCGCCAACTATCTCATGGAGTTCTTTATCTAAGTGAAAACAAGGAGAGGAGGTAAAGTACATACCAGGGCCGAAAACACCATGGTTTGCGCGACCAAGACGGGAGGTCCAACACAAAATCTTCGGTCATCGCAGCAACATATTACTTCCATCACATCAGAAAAATCCCGTTCGAACAAGGTTAAGCAACCTGCTCGCCGTATCTGAATAGTAAGCATAAGATGGAAGTAATATATCCCAATTAACAAGGTTTGATGCAATACATGCATGAACACACGGTAGAACTTTGGCTACTGGCTGAACATAAATATATCAATGACTTTGACCAGAAACATGTGCAAGATTATTATTTACCACAGCTGACAGTATATCAGAAAAATATCACCAAACATCTACTTGGAAACCTAATATGTCATGCATTCTCAAACAGCCTAATGAGACTAAAACAACAGTATGGTATAGAGTACAAGTGTACGACACAAAGAGGAGAATGGACTACGGTAGAATGCTGCATCTTCCAAATTAAGACGATGTGCTTTTCGAGCTAGCTAGCACAAGGGAGAACTGGAATCAGTCCAGATTTCCAAAAGATGGGTTAGTCTAAACAATCAACATCAATAGAGAGAGAAGACCAAAGCAACACTAGACGGTCAAAAACAGTAGAGGATCAAGTAGCGGTAGTAGATGGTCGATCAGAGCAACAGCCACATCTTTAAAATTTCAAAAAGAATTAACATTGATTTGCCCAGGAAGATTGAAGTTAACCACTATAAATTTGTAGGTGATGACTTGTGGAATGACACGGTATTGTATGGTTACAACACAAATAGAAGAATAGTCAGAGCATCATAAACTAGTAAGTTCTGAATTTTCGAACACAGCAATTATGCCATGAAAATAGGCACAAATAGAAACAAGTGGTCCTGAGCTACCATGAAATAGCAATTGTTATTTACCTTGCATCTGAAAAGCATAAGTCCACCAGATGGCACCTCAGCAAAACAGGAAAAGGTGCCAAATTATTTCCTTGGTATTCAGTTCATATTCAAAATCAGCGCTGGAGTTCAGAAATTCAGGGTGACAAAAAAATACATAGCAAAAACCATCAACAAACTGCTAAATTGGAATACATTAGCTCCAAAATTGTTATGCTCAAGGACAACCCATAAGTGCATTAATCATTCAGTACAAACAAGTAGAAACATCTAATTCAGTCCCTTTAGTTCAGTTTATACTAGAAGTCAGCCCTTGAGTGCAAAAATTCAGGGTTATAAAAAATACATAGCAAAAAACATCAACAAACTACTACATTTCACATTAAAAAACTGCTACACTGGAGATGAAATTGGACATTATGAATAGCTCCAGAATGATTATGCTCAAGGACTACCCATAAGAGCATTAAACCAGTACAAACAAGCAGAAACATCCAACTATGCCTCCCATGTCTAAACCCATGACTAAGCGGTATGTCATGTTTCCACGGGCAACAACATCAAGAAGTTTTGTTATGGACTAATGGACCTCAGCATGAACTAAAGCAAAAAAAAAAAAGAATATTCTGATCCTTGACACCATTCCCATCAGATTTAAGCACCCCATAAACACTTGTCTAAACAGACAAAATGGAAGATAGAGACTATGGTTCATTTTTCTCCTCACATCTGTTCAGAATTTCAGACAACCACTACCAAATGACCACCGTCTAAATTCACCGTGGGGTTGACCCTAAAGGTGCATCACTTGGCTAAACAACCTTCAGGCATCTTAAAACGCAAGAAAAACACTCCTACATGCCTAATAATATAAGAAGTAGTCTTCAGGTTCAGTAGAATTCATTGAAGGAAAATTTAAACCTTCAGATCTGAATTTGCATATTTGCAGACAAATAAACAGAGGAGGGGATCATCATATATATGCTTCAGGTATTACTTTCTTTACCTTCCTATTAAAATTATGGGTGTGGCTAAGTCTCAGTCAACTGAGATTTAACCAAGTCTTAGTCAAGTGACATAACATACAAGACAGAAAAATAAAAAATTGAAAAGAAAACTTTGCATGGATCTTAATGTAAGATCTCACGGATATAGCATCGACTGAGACTTAACGAAGTCTCAGTCGACTCAGACTTAGCAAGACTGTAAAGTTATTTAGTGTAACAGTACACTGGAATAGCAATATTCAGACATAATATGTTTTACATTCTAAAGTTTGCTTGGTATGCCAAACATTGAACTAAAGAGTACATATGATGTTATGAATTCAGTTGGTTTGGTTTACTGCACGATAACAA
The DNA here is from genome assembly GCF_904849725.1 of Hordeum vulgare subsp. vulgare. NCBI lineage: Eukaryota > Viridiplantae > Streptophyta > Magnoliopsida > Poales > Poaceae > Hordeum > Hordeum vulgare. Next base: position 12,760,419 of record NC_058524.1, on the reverse strand, counting down.
ATAAAAAGTGTTTCAAAGAAATAAAGCAATATTGTATGGGTAGATAAACAAACAGAGACATGTTTCTTTCAAGTGAAGTCTGTTGGACATTTGCATTGCTATACCCTAAACCCAACAAAACCAAACTATAAAGGGGAGTGTCTATTAGCAAATTTTGGTCTAAATACAGCATAGAAAGACAAGTGCATGAATTCTACAACACTGAGATCTTCAGAAGGTTCCAAAGAAAAATGGAAAACCCCATAAGACTACATGTGGTTGAGCAGCAGAAACAAAGATACTATTTGGTGTCTCAGGTTGAAAGCTATCCTTTGAAATAAATCAGAGAAAACCACATTCTCAAAAATGGACCCCATGAAATGTAAAGTTGTTGCTCCATATAATCCAAAAGATTAAAACGACTGACCATAATATATGAAAATATATACTCAGGATTATGTTTTAAATATTCTTACAAAACACAGTAAGTACCCCAGCATAAGAGCTGACAGACTCTCATGTGACACTAAAAATTAAAGCAGTTGGACAGTCTACCGCATAGTTCAATAACACTAAAATATTAGAGCAGCTGGACGCTCTACCGCATAGTTCGATGAACTGAGGTTAGTATACTGTAAATCATGGCAGACGAGGTATTTAAATTACAAAAGGCCGTGTCTGGAAGCAAATTATTTTGAAAAGCAATGTACATAAAAATTGCAAAAAAGAATGTTGCAGCTATGGAGTACCAGAGCTGACAAGTACTCCCTGAGTCCCGTAATATAAGAGCGTCTTGACACTAGTGTCAAAACGCTCTTATATTACGGCACGGAGGGAGTAGCTCACATGTAGCACAGTTTTCTGCAGTATTAGCAAATCCAAGGTGACTTTACCAACTTAATTATCCAGGAGAATTGTTTAATTTATCTTAACCAGCAGCAACACAATAATGCTCAGGGTTTGAGTCTTTTGCAACTTACAGCACACCACAAGTGTTAAAATTAAAGCGTTGCAGTGGCAAACCGATGCTAGATTGAAGAATCAACACATTAATAGTCATCATAATTAACAGTCAAGCAATGCCAGATTATAATGAAGAAATAGATAGCAAAGTTAGAAATAACAGTCACACCACAGTTAGGAGATCAACTGTAGAAGATCAACCAGAAAGGAGAATACCATGTGTCTTTTTCCTAGACTAGAGAGAGGCAATTGTGACATGGTTGTTCAATTCCAAATGTAACACCCACAGTTAGGCACTCTGGATTGGGGGACCGTCGTATAATAATGTTGAGATCACGCAGCAACCTTTAAACACAGGTTACTAGACTAGTAGTGCTGGCTTAGGTTAGATGCCGTGTTGCAGCACATATCATGACACCCAATACACATAGGCATGCAATCTAGGATTTGTCTTTTTTCTCATTCAAAATGGTGTTCAGCTTTTGCTAGCAAAAAATGGAATTCATATGTCAGGGGCATTAACAAGTTTGATCCATAAAAGTTGTATTTCATCCAACATCAGATGATATACTAAAAGTGGTATACATGAATTTAGCTTGATACATCAGATCAAACACATCACAGGATCATGTAATTTACATCTTAACAAGCAACAGATATGTTTTACTAGGGCAGAACTTACGTTATTTCTGGCCCAGACCCAAACAAGTAAAACGAACAGCAGAAAAAAAAAGATGAAAATTAAATGTCAGGTCTAAGATTTATAGAGCATGAGCAAAGAATAGCAGGCACTAGCTCTGAGCACAAAATATTTACATGACGAACTTACACTTACGTATTACTTTATTAGCAGCATGAGTAGTCACAGCATAACAGTTTATATCTGATGGTGATGTGCTTTGCCTCACATCCTCCTCCCTGCTCTATTTTACCCCACCTCTTTTGTTCTCAATGTTGAGTACGTCTGTTATAGAGTTATAAAAGTTAGTGGCTGGCTGCTTGCCTTCTGTAAAGGATGGTTTGAACATTAATGCATGATGCAGCAGAATGCTACGACGATTAAAATAATGCTCACATTCAATTGTCAAGTTTACACTATTTGTGGACTTATTAAATACTTGCTCACTGGTCATGCATCTGTGTGTTTGGGAGAATAACATGTGCAAATAAAATCAAAAGGATAGATGCTACATATATCATATGGGCACATCAACAAGCAGTTTCAAGGTATGCATGTCTACTGAATAGTTACTTTAATCTGCTGCCACAGTAGGCAGAAGTCAGAACGCCATTTTCCATAGTAAATTCTTTTTTCATCATGTTCCCATCACCAATCATCTAGAAAAAATAATGGTTACCATTTAAACTAATCACCTAACGTCAATATGTTTCTATCATTTATATTTCATAACACTCATGTTCCACAAAAACTCATTGCTTGTAAGACTGAATGTAGTACTTTTGTGCTTTTGCAGGTATTGAATAAAGTGCGACTTCAAGACTGCCCAACAAAAATGAGCACATTCACCTCAGGTCCGCGTACCCATGTACAATACTTGTTCACACAAATTATCCCTAATATAATCTGTAGTATGACAACCATAAAATGACAGAAGATAAAACAGAAAATTTGGCTAAAGAATAAAGGCCATGGGAATGTTTAATGCATGAAAAGAAGAGAAGGATCTCTTCTTCTAAGGTTAACAGGAGGAAAGAAGCACCAAACAGAAAATGGATGCTTCTGAAACAACCAGAACTTGTATCAAACTCGACCACAAGTCAAAACAGCATTGGATACAGAGCACAACCTAAATTGGGTACAGAGATGTGAGTGATCGATGTTGTCCAAAGTGATTAGCTATCATTCTACTAATTTCCTACCAAGCTGTACATACAGTTTTAGTTAACAAAAGAGAATACCAGTGAACATATGCATGTACATCTCTGATGGAAAACATCAGGTTCACAAATGAACATTCATTTGGTACAGAAACAGAGTGAATTGCATGGTCAAGTTGTCCACATTTGCTGCCGTGCAAAAGGATGGAAATTCATTTAACAAGTATGTGTCATGCATGGCAATAAATAAGACCACTTATGATACTACTCTATGATACTATGCACTTAGGATGTAGTATCATACACTGGTATCATATGCATACTACCCATCACGACCAGCCTTAGCCTAAGGCAGTGGAGAGGAGTGAAATGAAATCTTACTTGTGTGCATCCAGCCATTATTCTCCTCGGCACCTGCACCTGCACTCCAACTTGTCTTGCTTGACCGACTTGTCTTCATCACCTTTACCAGTCAGTCGTCTTGCTCGCCCAAGGATCATCTTCTTCACCTACACAAGACCATACAAGTATGATGAAACTTGCAGCATATCGACTACTTCTGCTACGATTTTAAATACTCAGCACATGCAATACAAGCCATCTTGCTAAAGCCAAGGATCAAAGCATGCTTTACCAACACTCAAAGTCTTGAAATTAGTCAACAGTAATAAAAGAGGCACAATTCTAAGCAGCAGCATTGGATATATATTCGCTCTGCGTTGCACTTCGCAGGGATAAGACTAGGTTCCTATAATCCCTCCCCAGACCCCACCTTGTGTGGGAGCTTCTATGCACTGGGTCTGTCCTTTAGTGTATTGTTGTTGAACATCGTCAGAGTTATCGCTTGGTGACTGTAAATGTTTTGAAGGACATTTATTTATGACTGGAAGTACTCTTAAGGTACATTTTTGTTTTGTGCATAAGCCCGGCTAGATATTAAATGTTCATCTCACATTCCTGCGTCTTTAGGTTTGAAACAAACCGATTGGGCCAGCTAAGATACCTGAGCAGGCGCCATTTTTCTTCCTTGCCCTCGGTTCCATCCCTTTCAGAGGAGATATTGTTTGAGCCTCCTTCCAGTAAAGAAACAGATGGCAACACTACCGAGGACACAATTCATAAAAAGATGGCTCATGTCTCCTCCCACTTCAGTCAGCTGTTGCTATCCTGTGGAGAACTTGACAACTCTAAGTATCTATAACTATCTTCGGTCAAGCAAACAGAGATTTTGGTTCACTTTCTTTTGATGAGACTGGAAGAAGTTCCAATCTTCATGGTAAGTGCTGACTTGGAATCTATTTTGCAGATTCAGCGATCACGGACTACCTAAAAGGCCTATCTCCGTCATCTTTAGATATGGAACTACGGATGCTACAGATAATAGATGACGACGAGGTGGAAGAGTCGGAGGAACCAAGACCCATCTGAGCTCCAGTTCATCTCATTGCTGCTGGACTGCTTCATTCATGAGCATTCCTGCAGGAACAACTTTGAGTTTGTTCAAGCTGTTCTGAAATTGTTTCTGAAGGTACTGGCCAGGAACCAACTGGGATTTGGAACCCATTTATAACGTGCATTATTAGTATTATGCCATCTTTCATCAACCTAAAACAGCTATCTTCTTGAGGTCTTATCATTAAGCATTACAACAACAACAACAACCAACAACAACCAAGCCTTTCAGTCCCAAACAAGTTGGGGTAGGCTAGAGTTGAAACCCATAAGATCTCGAAACCAAGTCATGGCTCTGGAACGTGGATAGCTAACTTCCACGCACCCCTGGCCATGGCTAAGTCTTTATCGATATTCCAAACCTTCAGGTCTCTCTTAACGGACTCCTCCCATGTCAAGTTTGGTCTACCACGACCCCTCTTAACATTCTCAGCACGCTTTATCCGTCCGCTATGCACCGGCGCTTCCGATGGCCTCCGTTGAATATGTCCAAACCATCTGAGACGATGCTGGACCAGCTTCTCTTCAGTCGGTGCTACCCCAAGTCTCTCTCGTATATCGTCATTCCGTACCCGATCCTTCCTTGTGTGGCCACATATCCATCTCAACATGCGCATCTCTGCTACACCTAACTGTTGGATATGCCGTCTCTTGGTTGGCCAACACTCCGCGCCATACAACATCGCAGGTCGGATAGTTGTCCTATAAAACCTGCCTTTTAGCTTTTGTGGCACTCTCTTGTCACAGAGTACGCCAGAAGCTTGGCGCCACTTCATCCACCCAGCCTTGATTCGGTGGCCCACGTCTTCATCGATATCGCCATCCTTCTGCAACATGGACCCGAAATATCGAAACGTGTCTCTCTCGGTACCACCTGCCCACCAAGGCTAACCTCTCCATCCTCGTGCCTAGTAGCACTAAAACTGCACCTCATGTATTCAGTTTTAGTTCTACTAAGCATAAAACCTTTCGATTCTAGAGTCCGTCTCCATAACTCTAACTTATCATTAAGCATTAAAGATTAAAAAAGAAGAAAAACCAAAACATTTACAGCGTTGACGGAAAAGGGAGTGCCAAACATGCCTAAGAAAAAAAGGAAACCTAAAGTGTTTCCTGATCCAAATACACTTGTTTGCTAGTACATACGTATTTCTGGAGAATACCGTGGTCAACAAAGGAAACGTGAAATTGCCTTTCATGTGACACAGTATACCATAAGCAATTACCTCTTTAAGTGATCTCCTCTTGGAAATTCTGACACCCAAACAGAACGCACGATAGTCACATCTAGATAGAACAATCTTATCGGGACCTTCTTTCAAAAACGGTCTTAACTCGGAGCAAAAAATTGAGTAGGATCAACAAACATCCATGCAGAAAGTGTATCATGTAACTAATCAACAAATTCTGGCAAATCATTGTTAAGGTATAACGTTAAAGAACAGCATGCTCCATTGCAACAAGGTACTTACCATAAGACCAGCATATCTACCATTGGCCCCTAACGGCTGTGTAGCTTGCCTGTTGATAACCCGAACAGGAATACCTGAGAAAACAAATAATTTCCAAAACGAATAGTTCAGATCTAGATGAATGAACCCACAATGCAATGACGAAGAACAGTTTTAGCTGCCACAGCATGTTCCATGTAACCAAGCTGGTAAAGACTCGATCACACCTATATGGTTGGAATTATGCAGAACTCAAAAGTATCAAATTCCTGAACTGACAACATAGTGGCATGCTAAAGTAGCACAAGATTAAGATATGCATGGTATTTACTAAGGTCTTGATTGAAATGGGATTCAAAACTTACGAATGTAAATTTACCAACCAATTTACTAGTGTGTTCCTGTTGAACATCATTAAGGTAGCACAACATTAAAATAGATATGGCATTTACGGAGTTGTTGATGGAAAACATCAAATTGATATATGGGATCCAAAACTTAAAAGTACACATTTACCAACCATGATCATTAATAAAGCTACAAGTCTGAAAGGGGCTGCTCACCTCCAGACAGTTTTTTATCCTCCGAGGAGTTACAAGCGGGAGTGTGATTTTCATCACATGGCTTGGTGCCTTCATTGGCTGATTGTTTCCCCAGTTTGGTGTATCACTACTGCTCCTTTCCCTTCAAAACTCACAACCTCGATCTCCATTTCTCCAACTATTGTCTCTTCCTCCCCCTCGTCCTCCCCTAATATCCATGAGAGGAACCTAGTGGCATATCTTTTTAACCAATTTATCTCTTGGGTTGATCTCTCTCAACACTACAACTATAGATATATTGAGTAACAGGGTGGAGTGGGTTTAAGAGCACATTACAATGAAGAAAGTAGAGCAAAATGAGAAATTCATGCATAGAAAGATCAAGGTAACATGCATTAGTGAACTATATGTGCATTTCAAATACCATTAAATTTCATTGCGTTCAATTTTGACATCTTCCACTTTTGTTAAGTAATTTCTTGTTGGAAGAATTTTCGTACGTATACTTCAAATCATACTCCATATTAAAAACCAACTTTATATTGTTTACAATATCTAGAGGTTTAAGAAGGTAGGTTCCTAACGCCTGAGAAGGTAGGGATCTAGAGGTAGGGCCAACACAATTCATCATAGGAGTCGGCTCAAGCAGGACGTGGTAAATTGATGGGGTTGGTGGGAGGAACATGACTACCACAAAATTGACTAACGCTAAGGCTAGAACTCACTCTATTGTGAAATAACTGTTTTTCAATTAGCTAGCATTACCATAGGATGTTATTTTTCTAACCTCAAAATGAGAAGGATATGCACAAATAATTGCAAAGGTCTGATGGTTTAGGAACTATTTGAGATCTAGGCACACAAATACTACCATACAAAGCCATTTATAAAACCAATAGAAGGTATATGTAACACACCTAAAGGTTTTATGTAGTGATAAGGCCAACTCCAACACAGGGACTCAAATGCCTTTTGTGCATTTGGATTGGCCAAACACACATGAGTGTCTGTTTGCGTCCACCGGCCCATTGGTGCGTCCAAGGGGCACACGCATTTCACACATTCAACTTAAACTAAAATTTAAAATATATACATTGCCTCCAAAAGTCGCCGCCATACATTAAACTTGAACTTAGAAAAAATAAATTATCTTAAACTAAATGAATCCTAGATCTAGTCCTAGTTGTCGCCATCGTCCTCGCTGTCACTTTCGTTCGTGGTGAAGTCATAGATGGGCGGTGGTTGCCACACGTGCGAGAGCGTCGTCTGTTGTGGATCCAGTGGATGTTGCACCACCGACTGACATGACGGGGACGGTGACCATGTCTTCGCCCCTAGCCACACGGTCAGGGGTCGACACATACTCCAGCTGACGAGCATGGTCGACGTCCACGATAAGGACTGACCCACCAGCTAACAGCGGGTTCCAGGACAACTCCTCCTTCACCTCTTCGTCCACCACCCCTTCCTCTGGCATGGGGATGGGGACATACCAGGCGACAGACAAAGCGAGCTGCATCGCCAGGCCGTCCCACTCCCTAAATTTGTCAAGCTTGGAGTCCTCGAGCGCCTTCTTGAAGGCAGCGTCCTCTTTGTCGATGATCATGGCTTCTAGCGGAAATGGCGGTGGGGACGGCGATGGTGAGGGTGCATGTGTGCACCCACGCACGCACATGCAAACAGGGTGAACCGGGAGCACACACACGTGCCCTTGGGTGGGGGTGGGGGTAGGAGCACGCACATGGGCGGCAAAGAAGGACTAGCACGCCATGTTGTGCTCATCTCAGCACCATGTATCCCACATTGGCGATTCGACGACGTACCTTGGGTCATGGAGGAGGTATGAATGCAGCTGAGCTCGACGACGACTGATCTCCATAAGGCTCGTGCGGCCGCTGTCCGGGACGAGAGGCATGGGCACTTGCTCTGAGATTGAGGTGCCATCCATCCGACAGGTGCATGCCGAGCCAAGACAGCCGGGTGGCGGTATCCTAGTAGCGCTGGCACGTCTCCACGCTAACATAGATCCACTGCCATGGCGTAGCGGGCGGCGAAATGGCGAAGGGCGCCACATTCCTCCTCGGCCCCGATTAGCCAGATGATGACCCGACATCATGGTCTGGCTTCCCTGGCTTCCTCGGGATACACTTCCACACCAATGTGGCTGGCGGGCGGTGTTGGCTAGGGTTTGTCGGGTGTCCCACGCACATGGATTAGACGAGGCCGGTGGGAGATTGTTGACGGTCTGATGAGGACGACGAGCGGCATCAGTTCCGTGTTCGCCTTAATGGAAATCAGGCCCAAAATTACGTCAAAAATGCGTTCAGACGGATCGCTCCCGCATTAGGCCATGCTTGGACCCAAACCGAAAAAAATGGTTGGAGTTTTTTTTCCAGGGAAATTCAATGCTTATATTATATTTAACCAAGGTTGTACAAAAGATGTGCTAAAAAAAATTATACTCCAGATTATGTGTACGGAGGCGCGGGTGATGCGTGTGATAAAGCCGGAGGGCAAACGAATTCCAGCTGGCATTCGTATCGCCGTCTATTTAAGTGCGCTCCCACAGCTGCACTGCCGTCGCCATACGTCTCATCCTTTTCACTTCTCCTCCTCTCTCGCTCCACCTCGCCAAAACCCACCAAATCTGACCCGCAGACACAGATCACCGCGGCGGTCGGCGGGGACCTCCGCAGTCCGGCAGGTGAGCCCCGAATGCAGATCCGCTCCCTCCCTCCCTCCCTCCCTCCTCCCTCCTCGGCTCCTCCCTCCTCCCTCCCCCGTCGCTGCGACCCGGCTGGGTGGCCGTGGCCGATTTTGTGGTGCGCCGCTGTTTCGTGCTTTGGTCGATCCATTTGTCGCATCTACATGCGCGCGGCGAGATCGGATTTAGTACTAGTGTCGTGCGGCGTTGCCGATTTCATTCGATTCGCGCTGTGATTCTTTTTGCAAGCGGCGCGGTGGCTTGGGGCGTGCGCGCGCCGGTGGACTAATCGGCGACGTGGAGACGCGGGGGCGCGCGGATCCATCGCGCCTCCTCTCCACGGGCGCCGCAGAGTTGCTCTTGATAGTTGATTCGTGCTTGTTGCCGCTGCCAGGCCTTGTCATCTCGGCGCCGCATGCTACTGGTAAAACCCGTTTCGCTTCTCTGCTTCGCCGCGCCGCCATACGCTTGGTTCTCGAGGCGCTTGAGCAAGATGTACATCCTACCGCGCGCTTAGTAATTACTAGAGGTCAACGCCGGCCATCGTGTCTCATGAACAGTTGTGATTTGTTTTCCTTGGTTCCTTTCCTGCGCTGTGTCCCTTTTTTTGCTTCCGTTTACAGGCAAGCAACTCCGGTGTCCACTGTTTCAATTTAGTGTAATTGATTAATGCGACTTGATTTCAATTCATCTCGTTTCATGCTACTCCAGTACGTACGTACGGTACTCCTAGATACGTAGATCCCGCCTATTTGCCTTCTGGAGTGGAAATGCACTTTGACATGTAGAAATTGATGATGCTCAGGTGTTCCATATGTGCTGCCTGGCTCATGATTGCTAGTGTACCTATGTAGTACTAGTTTCCAGATCTTCGGCGGCGTTAGCAGTTCTGTATACCCTTGTCCATTCCCTTTTCTTTCTTTCTTTCTTTCTTTTTCCCTTATGATCTCATGTTATAATGTACGTGCAACTGTGATGTCAGGACATGAAACCCGTAATAGCTGTCGTTTGGAATCTTGGGGAACCGTTCATTCATCGGGTGATCAAAGAATTGTACCAGAGGATCGGCAAGGAGATTCTCAAGGGCAAAAGGAGGCTGCGATTCCGCTGCGGGACGGTACGCTACGCCCTGGCCGGCCCGCTGCCAAACTAAGCTCGCGGCATCTAGACGCCCCCGAGCCTCCTGGACGCGATGATGGCCAGGGCGCCCCCTCGACTTGGCCCGGTACTCGTGTGCACTCCCACGTTCGAGACGGTGCCACCTCCTCTGGTCATCGTCAAGCCCACACCACCCGCCGTTGAGCACATCGAGGACATCACCACCACCGACACCGACGGTCACTGGGCAGACCTCCTCCTCTTCCTCGCCGGCGCCGCTTTTCTGGTGTTCATCGCCCACAAGTTGCACCAGCACCGCCTCGCCAACGGCACCCCGGTCGACGACTCCGACGACAACAATTCCCCGACCCCGGCTGACTCGACCCCGATCGCGACCGACTTGACGGCTGCCCCGGTTGACGACTCCGACAACAACGATTCCCCGACCCCGGCTGACTCGACCCCGATCGCGACCGACTCGACGGCTGCCCCCGTCACTCCGACCGAGTCCGACAAGTCAGATCTTTGGTTCGTATACTTGGCCGTTTTCATGGTTCTCTCGATCGTTTAGTTTGTCTCCCACCAACTCCTACTCGGTAAGTATTACCTGGACAAAAGTTATGTGTGCCGTCAATATGTGGAGCTTCTACTCTGTAACTATTACCTGGACAAAAGTTATGAGTGCCGCCAATGTGTGGAGCTTCTATTCTGTAACTATTACCTGGACAAAAGTTATGTGAATGTGTGGAGCTTCTACTCTGTAACTATTACCTGGACCATAATTATGTGTGTCCGCAATGTGTGGAGCTTCTACTCTGTAACTATTACCAGGACGAAAATTATCTGCTCATGTTCTCAAGTACTATAGCTGGGATATTTTCGCACAGTCATACTTATATTCGATTTGTTCTTTTGTGAGAATTTTGCACTAGTGGTAGCTAAACGAGAGTTAGTTTTCGATATTCTACAATCGAGAACCACGTATGCGATACCAAAAGGCACTTATATTACGCGATGGGGTAAGCTGGCTCACGTTTGCAAAGAAATGCGACTGGTGGTCCATCCCCTCCACGCCGCTCGGTGCGTGCGCGCATACGTACGTACTACAGTACATTGCATGGCTCGGTCGGACGGGGGTTGGGTCGACGAATCCGGTCGTGGCTCCGTTCGTCTGAGCTCCCAAGGTCTCGTTCGCGCGCCTACCTTACCTTACCTTTGGCAGTAATTAAAAACAAGCAGAAGCAGACAGAAACCCTCAAAACGTGTGCTACCATGCATGTCAATTGATTGGCAATGTACGTGTGCTACCATGCACATGCCAAGAAAAAAAAGGACGTACGCGTCTTTCTAACTTTTTTTTCTAGAGCACCTAACCCGTCTCAAACGGCCGGAGATGTCTTCTTGTCATTGACCGGTCATTAAAAAAAATCCAACCGGACCTCTTAGATCGCGGACAAACGCCCGGACCGACTCTCATCTCTCATATCCAACCCAAATTTATGATATATACGAGGCGGTCCAGGCGCTTCTGTACGGCCCACCACTGGCCCACCCTGACCCCAGAAAATCACCTCCGGAGCAAACTTAGGCTCACTGCGCTCCGCTCCGCTCCCCGACGCACCCCTTTTCCCAACCCGTCCAATCCCGAGCGTCGATGACCATGTCAAGCACCAACAGCCACTCCGACGTCAGCTCGGGAGACGACGACGAGTTGGCGCTCTGTATCGTGCTGGAGCGCTCAAGGGTCGATACGGGCAACATGTTCGGTTCAAGTGCGATGTCACATGTCGCCCATCGCTACAGTGTCGACGCCGATGCCGACCCTTCCCGCCGCGTGCGGATCTGCGAGGTCAGACTGATCTTGAGATGATAAAGTCAACACAGGCACCTCATAGTTAACGAGTATGTTGAAAATGCAAACACATCTGCAAAAGTCTAAGACTTGAAGCCTGGTGAGTTGGTTCCACAATAACAAACCTAACCATCTGAGCTACGCTTGGTTCACCGTGTGACACATTCATATTGTACCGCCTTTGTAGAATGGGACATAGTTGATGCCTAACCGCTCGCTCCATGGATCTAGCACCACGATACACCATCGCCGCCGCTCGCCGTCCATGCTCGTTGCACGGATTGCACGGCCAACGACCACCAGTAAAACGACATTGAATGGATGTAGCAAAATACATCGCCGGTAGTAGCAAAAAAACACCAAAGGTTGTAGCAAAAAAAAGGTAATCGCCGTCGCGGGTCGCAGCTCTGTTACCATGCATGTAGCAAAACCCCTCGCCGGAAGTAGCAAAAGCCAATGACAGTTGCAACAAAAATGTCATCGTCGTTCGCGGGGTTACAACTCCGCTGTGATGGATGTAATAAAATCGTTTACTGATGGCAGCAAATCTGACGGCAGTTGTAGCAAATAAGTCGACACCGTCGCGGGTTGCAACTCCACCGTGATGGATGTAGCAAAAAACATGAGCTGTAGTAGACAAAACAGACAACGATTGTAGCCAATTGCGATGCCGGTTGAAGCATATAGCAAAATAATGACGTCGGTTAATTCCCTGGAGCAGCGCCGCCACGTCCTCGCCGCCCCGCGGTCACCACTCTCCCTGACACTGGTTGCAGCTTCCCTTGACATTGGTTGAAGCTCCTAAGCTTGTCGCCTCCATGTCGGCTATGGGGTCGCATACCTCACGGTCACCGACCACAGCGTTCAGAGGCTGCTGGTCAACGGTGGGGCGATGGGCGAGGGCATGCGAGCTCATCGGGCGGGTGGTGGTTCGCAGGAGAGTGAGAAAAAAAAAGAAGAACTGGGAAAGGGCCGCACGTTTTGCTTTGATCCAATCCAACTATGTCAAGGGAAAGGATGGAAAAGTTTTCCTTGATGTGTTGTCCTGCTGCATAAACCAGCAAGGAACACCAACTACCGGAAGAAAATCTGACCCGCCCAGAAAGCGTAAAGTTTAGACGATGAGTCGCATTTAATCATCGATCGAGCAAGAGCTGTCTTTTACTCCAGCATGGTTGAGCAAATACTTCCTCTCTTTTCGGTTTATAGGGCTTAAATAAAAAATAATACGTAGAGTAGTACAATAAATAATAGTAGCAACGGCAGAGGATTTTTCGATTCAAAAGAAAACGATACGTAGACACCTGGCAGGCCACACGTGTTGACGGCGGGCATGTGGACCATGGATGTACTAGTCCCAGGAGTCCAGCATTGTGAACCTAAAAAAATAGGAGTCCAGCATGCACGTACGACGGCGAGCCGCAGTCCGAACCCGCCAGTGCGTAATCACATGGTCTGTCCTACGGAGTACTAATGACAGTTACGTGCGTCCTCTTTTGTAGTATTCAGATGGTGGCCGATCGGATGGAACGATCCACTCCACGATCCGCCCAGTTGCTGTCGGCCGATCGGACAAAGGAGAAGAAGATCCGGCCCCCTCTCTCTCTCTCCAGATCCAAATTCGGACGTGAAGGGTTGCATGGTCATTCTACGTTCATGAATATTCGTGCTGGCCTGTTCCAAAGGACCGATCGTTTGCATGCTTTTTGCAACTGTTTGTTATTATTAATTGCCAATCATTTGCTCGCTTCCGCAACCAACTGTTGTTTGGTTGTTTGTCAATAATGGCCAATCATACTTTCATAGTTATACTGTAGCTTTCAAAACCATCCTTTCATAGTTAGCATTAATGGTGAATCAATTTTCTATTTCGCTAATCTGACAAGGTAGTCCTTGTCATGCGGTCCGTATTTATATTGATTTGTTCTTGCAGTTAATGATATACTTTCTTCATTTATATTTACTGAGTCCTTCTTATTTTATGTTAAAATTTGATCTCCACAAACCAAATATGAAGTCTATATATGTTATAAAATGTATACTAATGGATTTGTATTCGAAAGAGGTTTCTCGTAATATAATTTATGTGACATACAACTTATATTATATTATTAGTTAATTTTATAGTACCTACGTCACGGTTTAGAAGGCACAGTTAAATTTACGTGCATTTCCATAATAGACAAGGTTTAAAGCGCACTGCATTTACTCCTAACAGCTAATTAGTACTCCGCTATACTATTTCTATATGTGTGTATAGTGTGAATACTATTTTTTACTCCATCTCACAGCCAATCAATAACCATCTAGGTTCCAGAGAATTTCCAAACACGCCTTCTAAACCGTGACATAAGTTTCTTTAATTTGGTGAAACCAATGTTTTGAAATAAGTGAAATTGAATTTTTTACATGATTTTTATTGAAATAAGTTTCTTTAATTCAGTGAAACCAATGTTTTGAAATAAGTGAAATTGAATTTTTACTTGCTTTTTTGTTGAAATAAGTTTCTTTAATTCAGTGAAACCAATGTTTTGAAATAAGTGAAATTTAATTTTTAAATAATTTTTTTCTTATTATGAATTTTATATAGTATCACATAACTAGAAACAAAGTTCAGTTCTATTATCTATTTCCAAAAAAAAGACTTGATTCCACACAATTGAATAAAAAACAATTGGATTCGTTTATCACCTTATCAATGAATACAATTAATTTCACTGGATTCCACAATTCATAAATCATGTCTTACAAACCATGTTTCAATGGATAGCATTTTAACATCCCCCATAGAGGTTGGGTGTGCACTAAGAGAAGAGGAGAAATTATATTTGATAGCATTTTAACAACCAAAACAAACAAACAACCTAGAAAGAAATAAACAATACTCCAAACAAGTTAAATGATGCCTACAAAGACTAAATCACAACATGGCTTCGAGCAAGTCCTAAACTACCATGGTTTAGGGTCATGTTGTGACGATATCTGGTCATGCAAAGGAATGAGTTCAACTAACGACCATCCTAACACATTGAAATGAGAGCCAATTAATGTTTCTAAATCACAAATTACGCTAACCTAGTGTGTTCTATTTTACTAATGATGTTAAAGTTATAGTACTCTTTATGCACGCTACCACATCACATAGCACGACAAGAGGAGGTAATGGACATACCAACGACGGCACTGAAACCTCCATGGCATGGCACGGCTGGGCCTGCACACCATGATGGGAGCACCGAGGTAGAGTATTGGATCATCGAAGCAACATCCCAATGAACAAAGGTTAAGATTTAAATGATGTGGTAGCACGATAAATTATATGTCAGCTATCACTAGACTAAATCACCAATTATGCTAAGTTATGTGTCACTAAATCGCCAACTATCTCATGGAGTTCTTTATCTAAGTGAAAACAAGGAGAGGAGGTGAAGTACATACCAGGGCCGAAAACACCATGGTTTGGGCGACCAAGACGGGAGGTCCAACACAAAATCTTCGGTCATCGCAGCAACATATTACTTCCATCACATCAGAAAAATCCCGTTCGAACAAGGTTAAGCAACCTGCTCGCCGTATCTGAATAGTAAGTATAAGATGGAAGTAATATATCCCAATTAACAAGGTTTGATGCAATACATGCATGAACACACGGTAGAACTTTGGCTACTGGCTGAACATAAATATATCAATGACTTTGACCAGAAACATGTGCAAGATTATTATTTACCACAGCTGACAGTATATCAGAAAAATATCACCAAACATCTACTTGGAAACCTAATATGTCATGCATTCTCAAACAGCCTAATGAGGCTAAAACAACAGTATGGTATAGAGTACAAGTGTAAGACACAAAGAGGAGAATGGACTACGGTAGAATGCTGCATCTTCCAAATTAAGACTATGTGCTTTTCGAGCTAGCTAGCACAAGGGAGAACTGGAATCAGTCCAGATTTCCAAAAGATGGGTTAGTCTAAACAATCAACATCAATAGAGAGAGAAGACCAAAGCAACACTAGACGGTCAAAAACAGTAGAGGATCAAGTAGCGGTAGTAGATGGTCGATCAGAGCAACAGCCACATCTTTAAAATTTCAAAAAGAATTAACATTGATTTGCCCAGGAAGATTGAAGTTAACCACTATAAATTTGTAGGTGATGACTTGTGGAATGACACGGTATTGTATGGTTACAACACAAATAGAAGAACAGTCAGAGCATCATAAACTAGTAAGTTCTGAATTTTCGAACACACCAATTATGCCATGAAAATAGGCACAAATAAAAACAAGTGGTCCTGAGCTACCATGAAATAGCAATTGTTATTTACCTTGCATCTGAAAAGCATAAGTCCACCAGATGGCACCTCAGCAAAACAGGAAAAGGTGCCAAATTATTTCCTTGGTATTCAGTTCATATTCAAAATCAGCGCTGGAGTTCAGAAATTCAGGGTGACAAAAAAATACATAGCAAAAACCATCAACAAACTGCTAAATTGGAATACATTAGCTCCAGAATTGTTATGCTCAAGGACAACCCATAAGTGCATTAATCATTCAGTACAAACAAGCAGAAACATCTAATTCAGGCCCTTTAGTTCAGTTTATACTAGAAGTCAGCCCTTGAGTGCAAAAATTCAGGGTTATAAAAAATACATAGCAAAAAACATCAACAAACTACTACATTTCACATTAAAAAACTGCTACACTGGAGATGAAATTGGACATTATGAATAGCTCCAGAATGATTATGCTCAAGGACTACCCATAAGAGCATTAAACCAGTACAAACAAGCAGAAACATCCAACTATGCCTCCCATGTCTAAACGCATGACTGAGCGGTATGTCATGTTTCCACGGGCAACAACATCAAGAAGTTTTGTTATGGACTAATGGACCTCAGCATGAACTAAAGCAAAAAAAAAAGAATATTCTGATCCTTGACACCATTCCCATCAGATTTAAGCACCCCATAAACACTTGTATAAACAGACAAAATGGAAGATAGAGACTATGGTTCATTTTTCTCCTCACATCTGTTCAGAATTTCAGACAACCACTACCAAATGACCACCGTCTAAATTCACCGTGGGGTTGACCCTAAAGGTGCATCACTTGGCTAAACAACCTTCAGGCATCTTAAAACGCAAGAAAAACACTCCTACATGCCTAATAATATAAGAAGTAGTCTTCAGGTTCAGTAGAATTCATTGAAGGAAAATTTAAACCTTCAGATCTGAATTTGCATATTTGCAGACAAATAAACAGAGGAGGGGATCATCATATATATGCTTCAGGTATTACTTTCTTTACCTTCCTATTAAAATTATGGGTGTGGCTAAGTCTCAGTCGATTGAGATTTAACCAAGTCTTAGTCAAGTGACATAACATACAAGACAGAAAAATAAAAAATTGAAAAGAAAACTTTGCATGGATCTTAATGTAAGACCTCACGGATATAGCATCGACTGAGACTTAACGAAGTCTCAGTCGACTCAGACTTAGCAAGACTGTAAAGTTATTTAGTGTAACAGTACACTGGAATAGCAATATTCAGACATAATATGTTTTACATTCTAAAGTTTGCTTGGTATGCCAAACATTGAACTAAAGAGTACATATGATGTTATGAATTCAGTTGGTTTGGTTTACTGCACGATAACAAATAAAAAGTGTCTCAAAGAAATAAAGCAATATTGTATGGGTAGATAAACAAACAGAGACATGTTTCTTTCAAGTGAAGTCTGTTGGACATTTGCATTGCTATACCCTAAACCCTACAAAACCAAACTATAAAGGGGAGTGTCTATTAGCAAATTTTGGTCTAAATACAGCATAGAAAGACAAGTGCACGAATTCTACAACACTGAGATCTTCAGAAGGTTCCAAAGAAAAATGGAAAACACCATAAGACTACATGTAGTTGAGCAGCAGAAACAAAGATACTATTTGGTGTCTCAGGTTGAAAGCTATCCTTTGAAATAAATCAGAGAAAACCACATTCTCAAAAATGGACCCCATGAAATGTAAAGTTGTTGCTCCATATAATCCAAAAGATTAAAACGACTGACCATAATATATGAAAATATATACTCAGGATTATGTTTTGAATATTCTTACAAAACACAGTAAGTACCCCAGCATAAGAGCTGACAGACTCTCATGTGACACTAAAAATTAAAGCAGTTGGACAGTCTACCGCATAGTTCAATAACACTAAAATATTAGAGCAGCTGGACGCTCTACCGCATAGTTCGATGAACTGAGGTTAGTATACTGTAAATCATGGCAGACAAGGTATTTCAATTACAAAAGGCCCTGTCTGGAAGCAAATTATTTTGAAAAGCAATGTACTCAAAAAGTACAAAAAAGAATGTTGCAGCTATGGAGTACCAGAGCTGACAAGTACTCCCTCAGTCCCGTAATATAAGAGCGTCTTGACACTAGTGTCAAAACGCTCTTATATTACGGCACGGAGGGAGTAGCTCACATGTAGCACAGTTTTCTGCAGTATTAGCAAATCCAAGGTGCCTTTACCAACTTAATTATCCAGGAGAATTGTTTAATTTATCTTCACCAGCAGCAACACAATAATGCTCAGGGTTTGAGCCTTTTGCAACTTATAGCACACCACAAGTGTTAAAATTAAAGCGTTGCAGTGGCAAACCGATGCTAGATTGAAGAATCAACACATTAATAGTCATCATAATTAACAGTCAAGCAATGCCAGATTATAATGAAGAAATAGATAGCAAAGTTAGAAATAACAGTCACACCACAGTTAGGAGATCAAATGTAGAAGATCAACCAGAAAGGAGAATACCATGTGTCTTTTTCCTAAACTAGAGAGAGGCAATTGTGACATGGTTGTTCAATTCCAAATGTAACACCCACAGTTAGGCACTCTGGATTGGGGGACCGTCGTATAATAATGTTGAGATCACGCAGCAACCTTTAAACACAGGTTACTAGACTAGTAGTGCTGGCTTAGGTTAGATACCGTGTTGCAGCACATATCATGACACCCAATACACATAGGCATGCAATCTAGGATTTGTCTTTTTTCTCATTCAAAATGGTGTTCAGCTTTTGCTAGCAAAAAATGAAATTCATATGTCAGGGACATTAACAAGTTTGATCCATAAAAGTTGTATTTCATCCAACATCAGATCATATACTAAAAGTGGTATACATGAATTTAGCTTGATACATCAGATCAAACACATCACAGGATCATGTAATTTACATCTTAACAAGCAACAGATATGTTTTACTAGGGCAGAACTTACGTTATTTCTGGCCCAGCACCAAACAAGTAAAACGAACAGCAGAAAAAAAAAAGATGAAAATTAAATGTCAGGTCTAAGATTTATAGAGCATGAGCAAAGAATAGCAGGCACTAGCTCTGAGCACAAAATATTTACATGACGAACTTACACTTACGTATTACTTTATTAGCAACATGAGTAGTCACAGCATAACAGTTTATATCTGATGGTGCTGTGCTTTGCCTCACATCCTCCTCCCTGCTCTATTTTACCCCACCTCTTTTGTGCTCAATGTTGAGTACGTCTGTTATAGAGTTATAAAAGTTAGTGGCTGGCTGCTTGCCTTCTGTAAAGGATGGTTTGGACGATAATGCATGATGCAACAGAATGCTACGACGATTAAAATAATGCTCACATTCAATTGTCAAGTTTACACTATTTGTGGACTTATTAAATACTTGCTCACTGGTCATGCATCTGTGTGTTTGGGAGAATAACATGTGCAAATAAAATCAAAAGGATAGATGCTACATATATCATATGGCCACAGCAACAAGCAGTTTCAAGGTATGCATGTCTACTGAATAGTTACTTTAATCTGCTGCCACAGTAGGCAGAAGTCAGAACACCATTTTCCATAGTAAATTCTTTTTTCATCATGTTCCCATCACCAACCATCTAGAAAAAATAATGGTTACCATTTAAACTAATCACCTAACGTCAATATGTTTCTATCATTTATATTTCATAACACTCATGTTCCACAAAAACTCATTGCTTGTAAGACTGAATGTAGTACTTTTGTGCTTTTGCAGGTATTGAATAAAGTGCGACTTCAAGACTGCCCAACAAAAATGAGCACATTCACCTCAGGTCCGCGTACCCATGTACAATACTTGTTCACACAAATTATCCCTAATATAATCTGTAGTATGACAACCATAAAATGACAGAAGATAAAACAGAAAATTTGGCTAAAGAATAAAGGCCATGGGAATGTTTAATGCATGAAAAGAAGAGAAGGATCTCTTCTTCTAAGGTTAACAGGAGGAAAGAAGCACCAAACAGAAAATGGATGCTTCTGAAACAACCAGAACTTGTATCAAACTCGACCACAAGTCAAAACAGCATTGGATACAGAGCACAACCTAAATTGGGTACAGAGATGTGAGTGATCGATGTTGTACAAAGTGATTAGCTATCATTCTACTAATTTCCTACCAAGCTGTACATACAGTTTTACTTAACAAAAGAGAATACCAGTGAACATATGCATGTACATCTCTGATGGAAAACATCAGGTTCACAAATGAACATTCATTTGGTATAGAAACAGAGTGAATTGCATGGTCAAGTTGTCCACATTTGCTGCCGTGCAAAAGGATGGAAATTCATTTAACAAGTATGTGTCATGCATGGCAATAAATAAGACCACCTATGATACTACTCTATGATACTATGCACTTAGGATGTAGTATCATACACTGGTATCATATGCATACTACCCATCACGACCAGCCTTAGCCTAAGGCAGTGGAGAGGAGTGAAATGAAATCTTACTTGTGTGCATCCAGCCATTATTCTCCTCGGCACCTGCACCTGCACTCCAACTTGTCTTGCTTGACCAACTTGTCTTCATCACCTTTACCAGTCAGTCGTCTTGCTCGCCCAAGGATCATCTTCTTCACCTACACAAGACCATACAAGTATGATGAAACTTGCAGCATATCGACTACTTCTGCTACGATTGTAAATACTCAGCACATGCAATACAAGCCATCTTGCTAAAGCCAAGGATCAAAGCATCCTTTACCAACACTCAAAGTCTTGAAATTAGTCAAGAGTAATAAAAGAGGCACAATTCTAAGCAGCAGCATTGGATATATATTCGCTCTGCGTTGCACTTCGCAGCGATAAGACTAGGTTCCTATAATCCCTCCCCAGACCCCACCTTGTGTGGGAGCTTCTATGCACTGGGTCTGTCCTTTAGTGTATTGTTGTTGAACATCGTCAGAGTTATCGCTTGGTGACTGTAAATGTTTTGAAGGACATTTATTTATGACTGGAAGTACTCTTAAGGTACATTTTTGTTTTGTGCATAAGCCCGGCTAGATATTAAATGTTCATCTCACATTCCTGCGTCTTTAGGTTTGAAACAAACCGATTGGGCCAGCTAAGATACCTGAGCAGGCGCCATTTTTCTTCCTTGCCCTCGGTTCCATCCCTTTCAGAGGAGATATTGTTTGAGCCTCCTTCCAGTAAAGAAACAGATGGCAACACTACCGAGGACACAATTCATAAAAAGATGGCTCATGTCTCCTCCCACTTCAGTCAGCTGTTGCTATCCTGTGGAGAACTTGACAACTCTTAGTATCTATAACTATATTCGGTCAAGCAAACAGAGATTTTGGTTCACTTTCTTTTGATGAGACTGGAAGAAGTTCCAATCTTCATGGTAAGTGCTGACTTGGAATCTATTTTGCAGATTCAGCGATCACGGACTACCTAAAAGGCCTATCTCCGTCATCTTTAGATATGGAACTACGGATGCTACAGATAATAGATGACGACGAGGTGGAAGAGTCGGAGGAACCAAGACCCATCCGAGCTCCAGTTCATCTCATTGCTGCTGGACTGCTTCATTCATGAGCATTCCTGCAGGAACAACTTTGAGTTTGTTCAAGCTGTTCTGAAATTGTTTCTGAAGGTACTGGCCAGGAACCAACTGGGATTTGGAACCCATTTATAACGTGCATTATTAGTATTATGCCATCTTTCATCAACCTAAAACAGCTATCTTCTTGAGGTCTTATCATTAAGCATTACAACAACAACAACCAAGCCTTTCAGTCCCAAACAAGTTGGGGTAGGCTAGAGTTGAAACCCATAAGATCTCGAAACCAAGTCATGGCTCTGGAACGTTGATAGCTAACTTCCACGCACCCCTGGCCATGGCTAAGTCTTTATCGATATTCCAAACCTTCAGGTCTCTCTTAACGGATTCCTCCCATGTCAAGTTTGGTCTACCACGACCCCTCTTAACATTCTCAGCACGCTTTATCCGTCCGCTATGCACCGGCGCTTCCGATGGCCTCCGTTGAATATGTCCAAACCATCTGAGACGATGCTGGACTAGCTTCTCTTCAATCGGTGCTACCCCAAGTCTCTCTCGTATATCGTCATTCCGTACCCGATCCTTCCTTATGTGGCCACATATCCATCTCAACATGCGCATCTCTGCTACACCTAATTGTTGGATATGCCGTCTCTTGGTTGGCCAACACTCCGCGCCGTACAACACCGCAGGTCGGATAGTTGTCCTATAAAACCTGCCTTTTAGCTTTTGTGGCACTCTCTTGTCACAGAGTACGCCAGAAGCTTGGCGCCACTTCATCCACCCAGCCTTGATTCGGTGGCCCACGTCTTCATCGATATCGCCATCCTTCTGCAACATGGACCCCAAATATCGAAACGTGTCTCTCTCGGTACCACCTGCCCACCAAGGCTAACCTCTCCATCCTCGTGCCTAGTAGCACTAAAACTGCACCTCATGTATTCAGTTTTAGTTCTACTAAGCCAAAAACCTTTCGATTCTAGAGTTGGTCTCCATAACTCTAACTTATCATTAAGCATTAAAGATTAAAAAAGAAGAAAAACCAAAACATCTACAGCGTTGACGGAAAAGGGAGTGCCAAACATGCCTAAGAAAAAAAGGAAACCTAAAGTGTTTCCTGATCCAAATACACTTGTTTGCTAGTACATACGTATTTCTGGAGAATACCGTGGTCAACAAAGGAAACGTGAAATTGCCTTTCATGTGACACAGTATACCATAAGCAATTACCTCTTTAAGTGATCTCCTCTTGGAAATTCTGACACCCAAACAGAACGCACGATAGTCACATCTAGATAGAACAATCTTATCGGGACCTTCTTTCAAAAACGGTCTTAACTCGGAGCAAAAAATTGAGTAGGATCAACAAACATCCATGCAGAAAGTGTATCATGTAACTAATCAACAAATTCTGGCAAATCATTGTTAAGGTATAAAGTTAAAGAACAGCATGCTCCATTGCAACAAGGTACTTACCATAAGACCAGCATATCTACCATTGGCCCCTAACGGCTGTGTAGCTTGCCTGTTGATAACCCGAACAGGAATACCTGAGAAAACAAATAATTTCCAAAACGAATAGTTCAGATCTAGATGAATGAACCCACAATGCAATGACGAAGAACAGTTTTAGCTGCCACAGCATGTTCCATGTAACCAAGCTGGTAAAGACTCGATCACACCTATATGGTTGGAATTATGCAGAACTCAAAAGTATCAAATTCCTGAACTGACAACATAGTGGCATGCTAAAGTAGCACAAGATTAAAATATGCATGGTATTTACTAAGGTCTTGATTGAAATATAAAATTGAAATGGGATACAAAACTTACGAATGTAAATTTACCAACCAATTTACTAGTGTGTTCCTGTTGAACATCATTAAGGTAGCACAACATTAAAATAGATATGGCATTTACGGAGTTGTTGATGGAAAACATCAAATTGATATATGGGATCCAAAACTTAAGAGTACACATTTACCAACCATGATCATTAATAAAGCTACAAGTCTGAAAGGGGCTGCTCACCTCCAGACAGTTTTTTATCCTCCGAGGAGTTACAAGCGGGAGTCTGATATTCATCACATGGCTTGGTGCCTTCATTGGCTGACTGTTTCCCCAGTTTGGTGTATCACTACTGCTCCTTTCCCTTCAAAACTCACAACCTCGATCTCCATTTCTCCAACTATTGTCTCTTCCTCCCCCTCGTCCTCCCCCGATATCCATGAGAGGAACCTAGTGGCATATCTTTTTAACCAATTTATCTCTTGGGTTGATCTCTCTCAACACTACAACTATAGATATATTGAGTAACAGGGTGGAGTGGGTTTAAGAGCACATTACAATAAAGAAAGTAGAGCAAAATGAGAAATTCATGCATAGAAAGATCAAGGTAACATGCATTAGTGAACTATATGTGCATTTCAAATACCATTAAATTTCATTGCGTTCAATTTTGACATCTTCCACTTTTGTTAAGTATTTTCTTGTTGGAAGAATTTTCGTACGTATACTTTAAATCATACTCCGTATTAAAAACCAACTTTATATTGTTTACAATATCTAGAGGTTTAAGAAGGTAGGTTCCTAACGCCTGAGAAGGTAGGGATCTAGAGGTAGGGCCAAGACAATTCATCGTAGGAGTCGGCTCAAGCAGGACGTGGTAAATTGATGGGGTTGGTGGGAGGAACATGACTACCATAAAATTGACTAACGCTAAGGCTAGAACTCACTCTATTGTGAAATAACTGTTTTTCAATTAGCTAGCATTACCATAGGATGTTATTTTTCTAACCTCAAAAAGAGAAGGATATGCACAAATAATTGCAAAGGTCTGATGGTTTAGGAACTATTTGAGATCTAGGCACACAAATACTATCATACAAAGCCATTTATAAAACCAATAGAAGGTATATGTAACACACCTAAAGGTTTTATGTA
Organism: Hordeum vulgare subsp. vulgare; assembly: GCF_904849725.1. Classification (NCBI taxonomy): domain Eukaryota; kingdom Viridiplantae; phylum Streptophyta; class Magnoliopsida; order Poales; family Poaceae; genus Hordeum; species Hordeum vulgare. The sequence continues at coordinate 12,735,715 of NC_058524.1, read as the reverse complement.
GTGATAAGGCCAACTCCAACACAGGGACTCAAATGCCTTTTGTCCATTTGGATTGGCCAAACACACACGAGTGTCTGTTTGCGTCCACCGGCCCATAGGTGCGTCCAAGGGGCACACGCATTTCACACATTGAACTTAAACTAAAATTTAAAATATATACATTGCCTCCAAAAGTCGCCGCCATACATTAAACTTGAACTTAGAAAAAAAAATTATCTTAAACTAAATGAATCCTAGATCTAGTCCTAGTTGTCGCCATCGTCCTTGCTGTCACTTTCGCTCGTGGTGAAGTCATAGATGGGCGGTGGTTGCCACACGTGCGAGAGCGTCGTCTGTTGTGGATCCAGTGGATGTTGCACCACCGACTGACATGACGGGGACGGTGACCATGTCTTCGCCCCTAGCCACACGGTCAGGGGTTGACACATACTCCGGGGTTGACACATACTCCAGCGTGACGAGCATGGTCGACGTCCACGATAAGGACTGACCCACCAGCTAACAGCGGGTTCCAGGACAACTCCTCCTTCACCTCTTCGTCCACCACCCCTTCCTCTGGCATGGGGATGGGGACATACCAGGCGACAGACAAAGCGAGCTGCATCGCCAGGCCGTCCCACTCCCTAAATTTGTCAAGCTTGGAGTCCTCGAGCGCCTTCTTGAAGGCAGCGTCCTCTTTGTCGATGATCATGGCTTCTAGTGGAAATGGCGGTGGGGACGGCGATGGTGAGGGTGCATGTGTGCACCCACGCACGCACATGCAAACAGGGTGAACCGGGAGCACACACACGTGCCCTTGGGTGGGGGTGGGGGTAGGAGCACGCACATGGGCGGCAAAGAAGGACTAGCACGCCATGTTGTGCTCATCTCAGCACCATGTATCCCACATTGGCGATTCGACGACGTACCTTGGGTCATGGAGGAGGTATGAATGCAGCTGAGCTCGACGACGACTGATCTCCATAAGGCTCGTGCGGCCGCTGTCCGGGACGAGAGGCATGGGGACTTGCTCTGAGATTGAGGTGCCATCCATCCGACAGGTGCATGCCGAGCCAAGACAGCCGGGTGGCGGTATCCTAGTAGCGCTGGCACGTCTCCACGCTAACATAGATCCACTGCCATGGCGTAGCGAGCGGCGAAATGGCGAAGGGCGCCACATTCCTCCTCGGCCCCGATTAGCCAGATGATGACCCGACATCATGGTCTGGCTTCCCTGGCTTCCTCGGGATACACTTCCACACCAATGTGGCTGGCGGGCGGTGTTGGCTAGGGTTTGTCGGGTGTCCCACGCACATGGATTAGACGAGGCCGGTGGGAGATTGTTGACGGTCTGATGAGGACGACGAGCGGCATCAGTTCGTGTTCGCCTTAATGGAAATCAGGCCCAAAATTACGTCAAAAATGCGTTCAGACGGATCGCTCCCGCATTAGGCCATGCTTGGACCCAAACCGAAAAAAATGGTTGGAGTTTTTTTTCCAGGGAAATTCAATGCTTATATTATATTTAACCAAGGTTGTACAAAAGATGTGCTAAAAAAAATTATACTCCAGATTATGTGTACGGAGGCGCGGGTGATGCGTGTGATAAAGCCGGAGGGCAAACGAATTCCAGCTGGCATTCGTATCGCCGTCTATTTAAGTGCGCTCCCACAGCTGCACTGCCGTCGCCATACGTCTCATCCTTTTCACTTCTCCTCCTCTCTCACTCCACCTCGCCAAAACCCACCAAATCTGACCCGCAGACACAGATCACCGCGGCGGTCGGCGGGGACCTCCGCAGTCCGGCAGGTGAGCCCCGAATGCAGATCCGCTCCCTCCCTCCCTCCCTCCCTCCTCCCTCCTCGGCTCCTCCCTCCTCCCTCCCCCGTCGCTGCGACCCGGCTGGGTGGCCGTGGCCGATTTTGTGGTGCGCCACTGTTTCGTGCTTTGGTCGATCCATTTGTCGCATCTACATGCGCGCGGCGAGATCGGATTTAGTACTAGTGTCGTGCGGCGTTGCCGATTTCATTCGATTCGCGCTGTGATTCTTTTTGCAAGCGGCGCGGTGGCTTGGGCGTGCGCGCGCCGGTGGACTAATCGGCGACGTGGAGACGCGGGGGCGCGCGGATCCATCGCGCCTCCTCTCCACGGGCGCCGCAGAGTTGCTCTTGATAGTTGATTCGTGCTTGTTGCCGCTGCCAGGCCTTGTCATCTCGGCGCCGCATGCTACTGGTAAAACCCGTTTCGCTTCTCTGCTTCGCCGCGCCGCCATACGCTTGGTTCTCGAGGCGCTTGAGCAAGATGTACATCCTACCGCGCGCTTAGTAATTACTAGAGGTCAACGCCGGCCATCGTGTCTCATGAACAGTTGTGATTTGTTTTCCTTGGTTCCTTTCCTGCGCTGTGTCCCTTTTTTTGCTTCCGTTTACTTGCTTCCGTTTACAGGCAAGCAACTCCGGTGTCCACTGTTTCAATTTAGTGTAATTGATTAATGCGACTTGATTTCAATTCATCTCGTTTCCTGCTACTCCAGTACGTACGTACGCTACTCCTAGATACGTAGATCCCGCCTATTTGCCTTCTGGAGTGGAAATGCACTTTGACATGTAGAAATTGATGATGCTCAGGTGTTCCATATGTGCTGCCTGGCTCATGATTGCTAGTGTACCTATGTAGTACTAGTTTCCAGATCTTCGGCGGGGTTAGCAGTTCTGTATACCCTTGTCCATTCCCTTTTCTTTCTTTCTTTCTTTCTTTTTCCCTTATGATCTCATGTTATAATGTACGTGCAACTGTGATGTCAGGACATGAAACCCGTAATAGCTGTCGTTTGGAATCTTGGGGAACCGTTCATTCATCGGGTGATCAAAGAATTGTACCAGAGGATCGGCAAGGAGATTCTCAAGGGCAAAAGGAGGCTGCGATTCCGCTGCGGGACGGTACGCTACGCCCTGGCCGGCCCGCTGCCAAACTAAGCTCGCGGCATCTAGACGCCCCCGAGCCTCCTGGACGCGATGATGGCCAGGGCGCCCCCTCGACTTGGCCCGGTACTCGTGTGCACTCCCACGTTCGAGACGGTGCCACCTCCTCTGGTCATCGTCAAGCCCACACCACCCGCCGTTGAGCACATCGAGGACATCACCACCACCGACACCGACGGTCACTGGGCAGACCTCCTCCTCTTCCTCGCCGGCGCCGCTTTTCTGGTGTTCATCGCCCACAAGTTGCACCAGCACCGCCTCGCCAACGGCACCCCGGTCGACGACTCCGACGACAACAATTCCCCGACCCCGGCTGACTCGACCCCGATCGCGACCGACTTGACGGCTGCCCCGGTTGACGACTCCGACAACAACGATTCCCCGACCCCGGCTGACTCGACCCCGATCGCGACCGACTCGACGGCTGCCCCCGTCACTCCGACCGAGTCCGACAAGTCAGATCTTTGGTTCGTATACTTGGCCGTTTTCATGGTTCTCTCGATCGTTTAGTTTGTCTCCCACCAACTCCTACTCGGTAAGTATTACCTGGACAAAAGTTATGTGTGCCGTCAATATGTGGAGCTTCTACTCTGTAACTATTACCTGGACAAAAGTTATGAGTGCCGCCAATGTGTGGAGCTTCTATTCTGTAACTATTACCTGGACAAAAGTTATGTGAATGTGTGGAGCTTCTACTCTGTAACTATTACCTGGACCATAATTATGTGTGTCCGCAATGTGTGGAGCTTCTACTCTGTAACTATTACCAGGACGAAAATTATCTGCTCATGTTCTCAAGTACTATAGCTGGGATATTTTCGCACAGTCATACTTATATTCGATTTGTTCTTTTGTGAGAATTTTGCACTAGTGGTAGCTAAACGAGAGTTAGTTTTCGATATTCTACAATCGAGAACCACGTATGCGATACCAAAAGGCACTTATATTACGCGATGGGGTAAGCTGGCTCACGTTTGCAAAGAAATGCGACTGGTGGTCCATCCCCTCCACGCCGCTCGGTGCGTGCGCGCATACGTACGTACTACAGTACATTGCATGGCTCGGTCGGACGGGGGTTGGGTCGACGAATCCGGTCGTGGCTCCGTTCGTCTGAGCTCCCAAGGTCTCGTTCGCGCGCCTACCTTACCTTACCTTTGGCAGTAATTAAAAACAAGCAGAAGCAGACAGAAACCCTCAAAACGTGTGCTACCATGCATGTCAATTGATTGGCAATGTACGTGTGCTACCATGCACATGCCAAGAAAAAAAAGGACGTACGCGTCTTTCTAACTTTTTTTTCTAGAGCACCTAACCCGTCTCAAACGGCCGGAGATGTCTTCTTGTCATTGACCGGTCATTAAAAAAAATCCAACCGGACCTCTTAGATCGCGGACAAACGCCCGGACCGACTCTCATCTCTCATATCCAACCCAAATTTATGATATATACGAGGCGGTCCAGGCGCTTCTGTACGGCCCACCACTGGCCCACCCTGACCCCAGAAAATCACCTCCGGAGCAAACTTAGGCTCACTGCGCTCCGCTCCGCTCCCCGACGCACCCCTTTTCCCAACCCGTCCAATCCCGAGCGTCGATGACCATGTCAAGCACCAACAGCCACTCCGACGTCAGCTCGGGAGACGACGACGAGTTGGCGCTCTGTATCGTGCTGGAGCGCTCAAGGGTCGATACGGGCAACATGTTCGGTTCAAGTGCGATGTCACATGTCGCCCATCGCTACAGTGTCGACGCCGATGCCGACCCTTCCCGCCGCGTGCGGATCTGCGAGGTCAGACTGATCTTGAGATGATAAAGTCAACACAGGCACCTCATAGTTAACGAGTATGTTGAAAATGCAAACACATCTGCAAAAGTCTAAGACTTGAAGCCTGGTGAGTTGGTTCCACAATAACAAACCTAACCATCTGAGCTACGCTTGGTTCACCGTGTGACACATTCATATTGTACCGCCTTTGTAGAATGGGACATAGTTGATGCCTAACCGCTCGCTCCATGGATCTAGCACCACGATACACCGTCGCCGCCGCTCGCCGTCCATGCTCGTTGCACGGATTGCACGGCCAACGACCACCAGTAAAACAACATTGAATGGATGTAGCAAAATACATCGCCGGTAGTAGCAAAAAAACACCAAAGGTTGTAGCAAAAAAAAGGTAATCGCCGTCGCGGGTCGCAGCTCTGTTACCATGCATGTAGCAAAACCCCTCGCCGGAAGTAGCAAAAGCCAATGACAGTTGCAACAAAAATGTCATCGTCGTTCGCGGGGTTACAACTCCGCTGTGATGGATGTAATAAAATCGTTTACTGATGGCAGCAAATCTGACGGCAGTTGTAGCAAATAAGTCGACACCGTCGCGGGTTGCAACTCCACCGTGATGGATGTAGCAAAAAACATGAGCTGTAGTAGACAAAACAGACAACGATTGTAGCCAATTGCGATGCCGGTTGAAGCATATAGCAAAATAATGACGTCGGTTAATTCCCTGGAGCAGCGCCGCCACGTCCTCGCCGCCCCGCGGTCACCACTCTCCCTGACACTGGTTGCAGCTTCCCTTGACATTGGTTGAAGCTCCTAAGCTTGTCGCCTCCATGTCGGCTATGGGGTCGCATACCTCACGGTCACCGACCACAGCGTTCAGAGGCTGCTGGTCAACGGTGGGGCGATGGGCGAGGGCATGCGAGCTCATCGGGCGGGTGGTGGTTCGCAGGAGAGTGAGAAAAAAAAAGAAGAACTGGGAAAGGGCCGCACGTTTTGCTTTGATCCAATCCAACTATGTCAAGGGAAAGGATGGAAAAGTTTTCCTTGATGTGTTGTCCTGCTGCATAAACCAGCAAGGAACACCAACTACCGGAAGAAAATCTGACCCGCCCAGAAAGCGTAAAGTTTAGACGATGAGTCGCATTTAATCATCGATCGAGCAAGAGCTGTCTTTTACTCCAGCATGGTTGAGCAAATACTTCCTCTCTTTTCGGTTTATAGGGCTTAAATAAAAAATAATACGTAGAGTAGTACAATAAATAATAGTAGCAACGGCAGAGGATTTTTCGATTCAAAAGAAAACGATACGTAGACACCTGGCAGGCCACACGTGTTGACGGCGGGCATGTGGACCATGGATGTACTAGTCCCAGGAGTCCAGCATTGTAAACCTAAAAAAATAGGAGTCCAGCATGCACGTACGACGGCGAGCCGCAGTCCGAACCCGCCAGTGCGTAATCACATGGTCTGTCCTACGGAGTACTAATGACAGTTACGTGCGTCCTCTTTTGTAGTATTCAGATGGTGGCCGATCGGATGGAACGATCCACTCCACGATCCGCCCAGTTGCTGTCGGCCGATCGGACAAAGGAGAAGAAGATCCGGCCCCCTCTCTCTCTCTCCAGATCCAAATTCGGACGTGAAGGGTTGCATGGTCATTCTACGTTCATGAATATTCGTGCTGGCCTGTTCCAAAGGACCGATCGTTTGCATGCTTTTTGCAACTGTCTGTTATTATTAATTGCCAATCATTTGCTCGCTTCCGCAACCAACTGTTGTTTGGTTGTTTGTCAATAATGGCCAATCATACTTTCATAGTTATACTGTAGCTTTCAAAACCATCCTTTCATAGTTAGCATTAATGGTGAATCAATTTTCTATTTCGCTAATCTGACAAGGTAGTCCTTGTCATGCGGTCCGTATTTATATTGATTTGTTCTTGCAGTTAATGATATACTTTCTTCATTTATATTTACTGAGTCCTTCTTATTTTATGTTAAAATTTGATCTCCACAAACCAAATATGAAGTCTATATATGTTATAAAATGTATACTAATGGATTTGTATTCGAAAGAGGTTTCTCGTAATATAATTTATGTGACATACAACTTATATTATATTATTAGTTAATTTTATACTACCTACGTCACGGTTTAGAAGGCACAGTTAAATTTACGTGCATTTCCATAATAGACAAGGTTTAAAGCGCACTGCATTTACTCCTAACAGCTAATTAGTACTCCGCTATACTATTTCTATATGTGTGTATAGTGTGAATACTATTTTTTACTCCATCTCACAGCCAATCAATAACCATCTAGGTTCCAGAGAATTTCCAAACACGCCTTCTAAACCGTGACATAAGTTTCTTTAATTTGGTGAAACCAATGTTTTGAAATAAGTGAAATTGAATTTTTTACATGATTTTTATTGAAATAAGTTTCTTTAATTCAGTGAAACCAATGTTTTGAAATAAGTGAAATTGAATTTTTACTTGCTTTTTTGTTGAAATAAGTTTCTTTAATTCAGTGAAACCAATGTTTTGAAATAAGTGAAATTTAATTTTTAAATAATTTTTTTCTTATTATGAATTTTATATAGTATCACATAACTAGAAACAAAGTTCAGTTCTATTATCTATTTCCAAAAAAAAGACTTGATTCCACACAATTGAATAAAAAACAATTGGATTCGTTTATCACCTTATCAATGAATACAATTAATTTCACTGGATTCCACAATTCATAAATCATGTCTTACAAACCATGTTTCAATGGATAGCATTTTAACATCCCCCATAGAGGTTGGGTGTGCACTAAGAGAAGAGGAGAAATTATATTTGATAGCATTTTAACAACCAAAACAAACAAACAACCTAGAAAGAAATAAACAATACTCCAAACAAGTTAAATGATGCCTACAAAGACTAAATCACAACATGGCTTCGAGCAAGTCCTAAACTACCATGGTTTAGGGTCATGTTGTGACGATATCTGGTCATGCAAAGGAATGAGTTCAACTAACGACCATCCTAACACATTGAAATGAGAGCCAATTAATGTTTCTAAATCACAAATTACGCTAACCTAGTGTGTTCTATTTTACTAATGATGTTAAAGTTATAGTACTCTTTATGCACGCTACCACATCACATAGCACGACAAGAGGAGGTAATGGACATACCAACGACGACACTGAAACCTCCATGGCATGGCACGGCTGGGCCTGCACACCATGATGGGAGCACCGAGGTAGAGTATTGGATCATCGAAGCAACATCCCAATGAACAAAGGTTAAGATTTAAATGATGTGGTAGCACGATAAATTATATGTCAGCTATCACTAGACTAAATCACCAATTATGCTAAGTTATGTGTCACTAAATCGCCAACTATCTCATGGAGTTCTTTATCTAAGTGAAAACAAGGAGAGGAGGTAAAGTACATACCAGGGCCGAAAACACCATGGTTTGGGCGACCAAGACGGGAGGTCCAACACAAAATCTTCGGTCATCGCAGCAACATATTACTTCCATCACGTCAGAAAAATCCCGTTCGAACAAGGTTAAGCAACCTGCTCGCCGTATCTGAATAGTAAGTATAAGATGGAAGTAATATATCCCAATTAACAAGGTTTGATGCAATACATGCATGAACACACGGTAGAACTTTGGCTACTGGCTGAACATAAATATATCAATGACTTTGACCAGAAACATGTGCAAGATTATTATTTACCACAGCTGACAGTATATCAGAAAAATATCACCAAACATCTACTTGGAAACCTAATATGTCATGCATTCTCAAACAGCCTAATGAGGCTAAAACAACAGTATGGTATAGAGTACAAGTGTACGACACAAAGAGGAGAATGGACTACGGTAGAATGCTGCATCTTCCAAATTAAGACTATGTGCTTTTCGAGCTAGCTAGCACAAGGGAGAACTGGAATCAGTCCAGATTTCCAAAAGATGGGTTAGTCTAAACAATCAACATCAATAGAGAGAGAAGACCAAAGCAACACTAGACGGTCAAAAACAGTAGAGGATCAAGTAGCGGTAGTAGATGGTCGATCAGAGCAACAGCCACATCTTTAAAATTTCAAAAAGAATTAACATTGATTTGCCCAGGAAGATTGAAGTTAACCACTATAAATTTGTAGGTGATGACTTGTGGAATGACACGGTATTGTATGGTTACAACACAAATAGAAGAACAGTCAGAGCATCATAAACTAGTAAGTTCTGAATTTTCGAACACACCAATTATGCCATGAAAATAGGCACAAATAAAAACAAGTGGTCCTGAGCTACCATGAAATAGCAATTGTTATTTACCTTGCATCTGAAAAGCATAAGTCCACCAGATGGCACCTCAGCAAAACAGGAAAAGGTGCCAAATTATTTCCTTGGTATTCAGTTCATATTCAAAATCAGCGCTGGAGTTCAGAAATTCAGGGTGACAAAAAAATACATAGCAAAAACCATCAACAAACTGCTAAATTGGAATACATTAGCTCCAGAATTGTTATGCTCAAGGACAACCCATAAGTGCATTAATCATTCAGTACAAACAAGCAGAAACATCTAATTCAGGCCCTTTAGTTCAGTTTATACTAGAAGTCAGCCCTTGAGTGCAAAAATTCAGGGTTATAAAAAATACATAGCAAAAAACATCAACAAACTACTACATTTCACATTAAAAAACTGCTACACTGGAGATGAAATTGGACATTATGAATAGCTCCAGAATGATTATGCTCAAGGACTACCCATAAGAGCATTAAACCAGTACAAACAAGCAGAAACATCCAACTATGCCTCCCATGTCTAAACGCATGACTGAGCGGTATGTCATGTTTCCACGGGCAACAACATCAAGAAGTTTTGTTATGGACTAATGGACCTCAGCATGAACTAAAGCAAAAAAAAAAAGAATATTCTGATCCTTGACACCATTCCCATCAGATTTAAGCACCCCATAAACACTTGTATAAACAGACAAAATGGAAGATAGAGACTATGGTTCATTTTTCTCCTCACATCTGTTCAGAATTTCAGACAACCACTACCAAATGACCACCGTCTAAATTCACCGTGGGGTTGACCCTAAAGGTGCATCACTTGGCTAAACAACCTTCAGGCATCTTAAAACGCAAGAAAAACACTCCTACATGCCTAATAATATAAGAAGTAGTCTTCAGGTTCAGTAGAATTCATTGAAGGAAAATTTAAACCTTCAGATCTGAATTTGCATATTTGCAGACAAATAAACAGAGGAGGGGATCATCATATATATGCTTCAGGTATTACTTTCTTTACCTTCCTATTAAAATTATGGGTGTGGCTAAGTCTCAGTCGATTGAGATTTAACCAAGTCTTAGTCAAGTGACATAACATACAAGACAGAAAAATAAAAAATTGAAAAGAAAACTTTGCATGGATCTTAATGTAAGACCTCACGGATATAGCATCGACTGAGACTTAACGAAGTCTCAGTCGACTCAGACTTAGCAAGACTGTAAAGTTATTTAGTGTAACAGTACACTGGAATAGCAATATTCAGACATAATATGTTTTACATTCTAAAGTTTGCTTGGTATGCCAAACATTGAACTAAAGAGTACATATGATGTTATGAATTCAGTTGGTTTGGTTTACTGCACGATAACAAATAAAAAGTGTCTCAAAGAAATAAAGCAATATTGTATGGGTAGATAAACAAACAGAGACATGTTTCTTTCAAGTGAAGTCTGTTGGACATTTGCATTGCTATACCCTAAACCCTACAAAACCAAACTATAAAGGGGAGTGTCTATTAGCAAATTTTGGTCTAAATACAGCATAGAAAGACAAGTGCATGAATTCTACAACACTGAGATCTTCAGAAGGTTCCAAAGAAAAATGGAAAACACCATAAGACTACATGTAGTTGAGCAGCAGAAACAAAGATACTATTTGGTGTCTCAGGTTGAAAGCTATCCTTTGAAATAAATCAGAGAAAACCACATTCTCAAAAATGGACCCCATGAAATGTAAAGTGGTTGCTCCATATAATCCAAAAGATTAAAACGACTGACCATAATATATGAAAATATATACTCAGGATTATGTTTTAAATATTCTTACAAAACACAGTAAGTACCCCAGCATAAGAGCTGACAGACTCTCATGTGACACTAAAAATTAAAGCAGTTGGACAGTCTACCGCATAGTTCAATAACACTAAAATATTAGAGCAGCTGGACGCTCTACCGCATAGTTCGATGAACTGAGGTTAGTATACTGTAAATCATGGCAGACAAGGTATTTCAATTACAAAAGGCCCTGTCTGGAAGCAAATTATTTTGAAAAGCAATGTACTCAAAAAGTACAAAAAAGAATGTTGCAGCTATGGAGTACCAGAGCTGACAAGTACTCCCTCAGTCCCGTAATATAAGAGCGTCTTGACACTAGTGTCAAAACGCTCTTATATTATGGCACGGAGGGAGTAGCTCACATGTAGCACAGTTTTCTGCAGTATTAGCAAATCCAAGGTGCCTTTACCAACTTAATTATCCAGGAGAATTGTTTAATTTATCTTAACCAGCAGCAACACAATAATGCTCAGGGTTTGAGCCTTTTGCAACTTATAGCACACCACAAGTGTTAAAATTAAAGCGTTGCAGTGGCAAACCGATGCTAGATTGAAGAATCAACACATTAATAGTCATCATAATTAACAGTCAAGCAATGCCAGATTATAATGAAGAAATAGATAGCAAAGTTAGAAATAACAGTCACACCACAGTTAGGAGATCAAATGTAGAAGATCAACCAGAAAGGAGAATACCATGTGTCTTTTTCCTAAACTAGAGAGAGGCAATTGTGACATGGTTGTTCAATTCCAAATGTAACACCCACAGTTAGGCACTCTGGATTGGGGGACCGTCGTATAATAATGTTGAGATCACGCAGCAACCTTTAAACACAGGTTACTAGACTAGTAGTGCTGGCTTAGGTTAGATACCGTGTTGCAGCACATATCATGACACCCAATACACATAGGCATGCAATCTAGGATTTGTCTTTTTTCTCATTCAAAATGGTGTTCAGCTTTTGCTAGCAAAAAATGAAATTCATATGTCAGGGACATTAACAAGTTTGATCCATAAAAGTTGTATTTCATCCAACATCAGATGATATACTAAAAGTGGTATACATGAATTTAGCTTGATACATCAGATCAAACACATCACAGGATCATGTAATTTACATCTTAACAAGCAACAGATATGTTTTACTAGGGCAGAACTTACGTTATTTCTGGCCCAGCCCCAAACAAGTAAAACAAACAGCAGAAAAAAAAAAGATGAAAATTAAATGTCAGGTCTAAGATTTATAGAGCATGAGCAAAGAATAGCAGGCACTAGCTCTGAGCACAAAATATTTACATGACGAACTTACACTTACGTATTACTTTATTAGCAACATGAGTAGTCACAGCATAACAGTTTATATCTGATGGTGCTGTGCTTTGCCTCACATCCTCCTCCCTGCTCTATTTTACCCCACCTCTTTTGTGCTCAATGTTGAGTACGTCTGTTATAGAGTTATAAAAGTTAGTGGCTGGCTGCTTGCCTTCTGTAAAGGATGGTTTGAACGATAATGCATGATGCAGCAGAATGCTACGACGATTAAAATAATGCTCACATTCAATTGTCAAGTTTACACTATTTGTGGACTTATTAAATACTTGCTCACTGGTCATGCATCTGTGTGTTTGGGAGAATAACATGTGCAAATAAAATCAAAAGGATAGATGCTACATATATCATATGGCCACAGCAACAAGCAGTTTCAAGGTATGCATGTCTACTGAATAGTTACTTTAATCTGCTGCCACAGTAGGCAGAAGTCAGAACACCATTTTCCATAGTAAATTCTTTTTTCATCATGTTCCCATCACCAACCATCTAGAAAAAATAATGGTTACCATTTAAACTAATCACCTAACGTCAATATGTTTCTATCATTTATATTTCATAACACTCATGTTCCACAAAAACTCATTGCTTGTAAGACTCAATGTAGTACTTTTGTGCTTTTGCAGGTATTGAATAAAGTGCGACTTCAAGACTGCCCAACAAAAATGAGCACATTCACCTCAGGTCCGCGTACCCATGTACAATACTTGTTCACACAAATTATCCCTAATATAATCTGTAGTATGACAACCATAAAATGACAGAAGATAAAACAAAAAATTTGGCTAAAGAATAAAGGCCATGGGAATGTTTAATGCATGAAAAGAAGAGAAGGATCTCTTCTTCTAAGGTTAACAGGAGGAAAGAAGCACCAAACAGAAAATGGATGCTTCTGAAACAACCAGAACTTGTATCAAACTCGACCACAAGTCAAAACAGCATTGGATACAGAGCACAACCTAAATTGGGTACAGAGATGTGAGTGATCGATGTTGTCCAAAGTGATTAGCTATCATTCTACTAATTTCCTACCAAGCTGTACATACAGTTTTACTTAACAAAAGAGAATACCAGTGAACATATGCATGTACATCTCTGATGGAAAACATCAGGTTCACAAATGAACATTCATTTGGTATAGAAACAGAGTGAATTGCATGGTCAAGTTGTCCACATTTGCTGCCGTGCAAAAGGATGGAAATTCATTTAACAAGTATGTGTCATGCATGGCAATAAATAAGACCACCTATGATACTACTCTATGATACTATGCACTTAGGATGTAGTATCATACACTGGTATCATATGCATACTACCCATCACGACCAGCCTTAGCCTAAGGCAGTGGAGAGGAGTGAAATGAAATCTTACTTGTGTGCATCCAGCCATTATTCTCCTCGGCACCTGCACCTGCACTCCAACTTGTCTTGCTTGACCAACTTGTCTTCATCACCTTTACCAGTCAGTCGTCTTGCTCGCCCAAGGATCATCTTCTTCACCTACACAAGACCATACAAGTATGATGAAACTTGCAGCATATCGACTACTTCTGCTACGATTGTAAATACTCAGCACATGCAATACAAGCCATCTTGCTAAAGCCAAGGATCAAAGCATCCTTTACCAACACTCAAAGTCTTGAAATTAGTCAAGAGTAATAAAAGAGGCACAATTCTAAGCAGCAGCATTGGATATATATTCGCTCTGCGTTGCACTTCGCAGCGATAAGACTAGGTTCCTATAATCCCTCCCCAGACCCCACCTTGTGTGGGAGCTTCTATGCACTGGGTCTGTCCTTTAGTGTATTGTTGTTGAACATCGTCAGAGTTATCGCTTGGTGACTGTAACTGTTTTGAAGGACATTTATTTATGACTGGAAGTACTCTTAAGGTACATTTTTGTTTTGTGCATAAGCCCGGCTAGATATTAAATGTTCATCTCACATTCCTGCGTCTTTAGGTTTGAAACAAACCGATTGGGCCAGCTAAGATACCTGAGCAGGCGCCATTTTTCTTCCTTGCCCTCGGTTCCATCCCTTTCAGAGGAGATATTGTTTGAGCCTCCTTCCAGTAAAGAAACAGATGGCAACACTACCGAGGACACAATTCATAAAAAGATGGCTCATGTCTCCTCCCACTTCAGTCAGCTGTTGCTATCCTGTGGAGAACTTGACAACTCTAAGTATCTATAACTATATTCGGTCAAGCAAACAGAGATTTTGGTTCACTTTCTTTTGATGAGACTGGAAGAAGTTCCAATCTTCATGGTAAGTGCTGACTTGGAATCTATTTTGCAGATTCAGCGATCACGGACTACCTAAAAGGCCTATCTCCGTCATCTTTAGATATGGAACTACGGATGCTACAGATAATAGATGACGACGAGGTGGAAGAGGCGGAGGAACCAAGACCCATCCGAGCTCCAGTTCATCTCATTGCTGCTGGACTGCTTCATTCATGAGCATTCCTGCAGGAACAACTTTGAGTTTGTTCAAGCTGTTCTGAAATTGTTTCTGAAGGTACTGGCCAGGAACCAACTGGGATTTGGAACCCATTTATAACGTGCATTATTAGTATTATGCCATCTTTCATCAACCTAAAACAGCTATCTTCTTGAGGTCTTATCATTAAGCATTACAACAACAACAACCAAGCCTTTCAGTCCCAAACAAGTTGGGGTAGGCTAGAGTTGAAACCCATAAGATCTCGAAACCAAGTCATGGCTCTGGAACGTTGATAGCTAACTTCCACGCACCCCTGGCCATGGCTAAGTCTTTATCGATATTCCAAACCTTCAGGTCTCTCTTAACGGATTCCTCCCATGTCAAGTTTGGTCTACCACGACCCCTCTTAACATTCTCAGCACGCTTTATCCGTCCGCTATGCACCGGCGCTTCCGATGGCCTCCGTTGAATATGTCCAAACCATCTGAGACGATGCTGGACTAGCTTCTCTTCAATCGGTGCTACCCCAAGTCTCTCTCGTATATCGTCATTCCGTACCCGATCCTTCCTTATGTGGCCACATATCCATCTCAACATGCGCATCTCTGCTACACCTAATTGTTGGATATGCCGTCTCTTGGTTGGCCAACACTCCGCGCCGTACAACACCGCAGGTCGGATAGTTGTCCTATAAAACCTGCCTTTTAGCTTTTGTGGCACTCTCTTGTCACAGAGTACGCCAGAAGCTTGGCGCCACTTCATCCACCCAGCCTTGATTCGGTGGCCCACGTCTTCATCGATATCGCCATCCTTCTGCAACATGGACCCCAAATATCGAAACGTGTCTCTCTCGGTACCACCTGCCCACCAAGGCTAACCTCTCCATCCTCGTGCCTAGTAGCACTAAAACTGCACCTCATGTATTCAGTTTTAGTTCTACTAAGCCAAAAACCTTTCGATTCTAGAGTTGGTCTCCATAACTCTAACTTATCATTAAGCATTAAAGATTAAAAAAGAAGAAAAACCAAAACATCTACAGCGTTGACGGAAAAGGGAGTGCCAAACATGCCTAAGAAAAAAAGGAAACCTAAAGTGTTTCCTGATCCAAATACACTTGTTTGCTAGTACATACGTATTTCTGGAGAATACCGTGGTCAACAAAGGAAACGTGAAATTGCCTTTCATGTGACACAGTATACCATAAGCAATTACCTCTTTAAGTGATCTCCTCTTGGAAATTCTGACACCCAAACAGAACGCACGATAGTCACATCTAGATAGAACAATCTTATCGGGACCTTCTTTCAAAAACGGTCTTAACTCGGAGCAAAAAATTGAGTAGGATCAACAAACATCCATGCAGAAAGTGTATCATGTAACTAATCAACAAATTCTGGCAAATCATTGTTAAGGTATAAAGTTAAAGAACAGCATGCTCCATTGCAACAAGGTACTTACCATAAGACCAGCATATCTACCATTGGCCCCTAACGGCTGTGTAGCTTGCCTGTTGATAACCCGAACAGGAATACCTGAGAAAACAAATAATTTCCAAAACGAATAGTTCAGATCTAGATGAATGAACCCACAATGCAATGACGAAGAACAGTTTTAGCTGCCACAGCATGTTCCATGTAACCAAGCTGGTAAAGACTCGATCACACCTATATGGTTGGAATTATGCAGAACTCAAAAGTATCAAATTCCTGAACTGACAACATAGTGGCATGCTAAAGTAGCACAAGATTAAAATATGCATGGTATTTACTAAGGTCTTGATTGAAATATAAAATTGAAATGGGATACAAAACTTACGAATGTAAATTTACCAACCAATTTACTAGTGTGTTCCTGTTGAACATCATTAAGGTAGCACAACATTAAAATAGATATGGCATTTACGGAGTTGTTGATGGAAAACATCAAATTGATATATGGGATCCAAAACTTAAGAGTACACATTTACCAACCATGATCATTAATAAAGCTACAAGTCTGAAAGGGGCTGCTCACCTCCAGACAGTTTTTTATCCTCCGAGGAGTTACAAGCGGGAGTCTGATATTCATCACATGGCTTGGTGCCTTCATTGGCTGACTGTTTCCCCAGTTTGGTGTATCACTACTGCTCCTTTCCCTTCAAAACTCACAACCTCGATCTCCATTTCTCCAACTATTGTCTCTTCCTCCCCCTCGTCCTCCCCCGATATCCATGAGAGGAACCTAGTGGCATATCTTTTTAACCAATTTATCTCTTGGGTTGATCTCTCTCAACACTACAACTATAGATATATTGAGTAACAGGGTGGAGTGGGTTTAAGAGCACATTACAATAAAGAAAGTAGAGCAAAATGAGAAATTCATGCATAGAAAGATCAAGGTAACATGCATTAGTGAACTATATGTGCATTTCAAATACCATTAAATTTCATTGCGTTCAATTTTGACATCTTCCACTTTTGTTAAGTATTTTCTTGTTGGAAGAATTTTCGTACGTATACTTTAAATCATACTCCGTATTAAAAACCAACTTTATATTGTTTACAATATCTAGAGGTTTAAGAAGGTAGGTTCCTAACGCCTGAGAAGGTAGGGATCTAGAGGTAGGGCCAAGACAATTCATCGTAGGAGTCGGCTCAAGCAGGACGTGGTAAATTGATGGGGTTGGTGGGAGGAACATGACTACCATAAAATTGACTAACGCTAAGGCTAGAACTCACTCTATTGTGAAATAACTGTTTTTCAATTAGCTAGCATTACCATAGGATGTTATTTTTCTAACCTCAAAAAGAGAAGGATATGCACAAATAATTGCAAAGGTCTGATGGTTTAGGAACTATTTGAGATCTAGGCACACAAATACTATCATACAAAGCCATTTATAAAACCAATAGAAGGTATATGTAACACACCTAAAGGTTTTATGTAGTGATAAGGCCAACTCCAACACAGGGACTCAAATGCCTTTTGTCCATTTGGATTGGCCAAACACACACGAGTGTCTGTTTGCGTCCACCGGCCCATAGGTGCGTCCAAGGGGCACACGCATTTCACACATTGAACTTAAACTAAAATTTAAAATATATACATTGCCTCCAAAAGTCGCCGCCATACATTAAACTTGAACTTAGAAAAAAAAATTATCTTAAACTAAATGAATCCTAGATCTAGTCCTAGTTGTCGCCATCGTCCTTGCTGTCACTTTCGTTCGTGGTGAAGTCATAGATGGGCGGTGGTTGCCACACGTGCGAGAGCGTCGTCTGTTGTGGATCCAGTGGATGTTGCACCACCGACTGACATGACGGGGACGGTGACCATGTCTTCGCCCCTAGCCACACGGTCAGGGGTTGACACATACTCCAGCGTGACGAGCATGGTCGACGTCCACGATAAGGACTGACCCACCAGCTAACAGCGGGTTCCAGGACAACTCCTCCTTCACCTCTTCGTCCACCTCCCCTTCCTCTGGCATGGGGATGGGGACATACCAGGCGACAGACAAAGCGAGCTGCATCGCCAGGCCGTCCCACTCCCTAAATTTGTCAAGCTTGGAGTCCTCGAGCGCCTTCTTGAAGGCAGCGTCCTCTTTGTCGATGATCATGGCTTCTAGTGGAAATGGCGGTGGGGACGGCGATGGTGAGGGTGCATGTGTGCACCCACGCACGCACATGCAAACAGGGTGAACCGGGAGCACACACACGTGCCCTTGGGTGGGGGTGGGGGTAGGAGCACGCACATGGGCGGCAAAGAAGGACTAGCACGCCATGTTGTGCTCATCTCAGCACCATGTATCCCACATTGGCGATTCGACGACGTACCTTGGGTCATGGAGGAGGTATGAATGCAGCTGAGCTCGACGACGACTGATCTCCATAAGGCTCGTGCGGCCGCTGTCCGGGACGAGAGGCATGGGCACTTGCTCTGAGATTGAGGTGCCATCCATCCGACAGGTGCATGCCGAGCCAAGACAGCCGGGTGGCGGTATCCTAGTAGCGCTGGCACGTCTCCACGCTAACATAGATCCACTGCCATGGCGTAGCGGGCGGCGAAATGGCGAAGGGCGCCACATTCCTCCTCGGCCCCGATTAGCCAGATGATGACCCGACATCATGGTCTGGCTTCCCTGGCTTCCTCGGGATACACTTCCACACCAATGTGGCTGGCAGGCGGTGTTGGCTAGGGTTTGTCGGGTGTCCCACGCACATGGATTAGACGAGGCCGGTGGGAGATTGTTGACGGTCTGATGAGGACGACGAGCGGCATCAGTTCTGTGTTCGCCTTAATGGAAATCAGGCCCAAAATTACGTCAAAAATGCGTTCAGACGGATCGCTCCCGCATTAGGCCATGCTTGGACCCAAACCGAAAAAAATGGTTGGAGTTTTTTTTCCAGGGAAATTCAATGCTTATATTATATTTAACCAAGGTTGTACAAAAGATGTGCTAAAAAAATTATACTCCAGATTATGTGTACGGAGGCGCGGGTGATGCGTGTGATAAAGCCGGAGGGCAAACGAATTCCAGCTGGCATTCGTATCGCCGTCTATTTAAGTGCGCTCCCACAGCTGCACTGCCGTCGCCATACGTCTCATCCTTTTCACTTCTCCTCCTCTCTCACTCCACCTCGCCAAAACCCACCAAATCTGACCCGCAGACACAGATCACCGCGGCGGTCGGCGGGGACCTCCGCAGTCCGGCAGGTGAGCCCCGAATGCAGATCCGCTCCCTCCCTCCCTCCCTCCCTCCTCCCTCCTCGGCTCCTCCCTCCTCCCTCCCCCGTCGCTGCGACCCGGCTGGGTGGCCGTGGCCGATTTTGTGGTGCGCCGCTGTTTCGTGCTTTGGTCGATCCATTTGTCGCATCTACATGCGCGCGGCGAGATCGGATTTAGTACTAGTGTCGTGCGGCGTTGCCGATTTCATTCGATTCGCGCTGTGATTCTTTTTGCAAGCGGCGCGGTGGCTTGGGGCGTGCGCGCGCCGGTGGACTAATCGGCGACGTGGAGACGCGGGGGCGCGCGGATCCATCGCGCCTCCTCTCCACGGGCGCCGCAGAGTTGCTCTTGATAGTTGATTCGTGCTTGTTGCCGCTGCCAGGCCGGCGGATCCATCGCGCCTCCTCTCCACGGGCGCCGCAGAGTTGCTCTTGATAGTTGATTCGTGCTTGTTGCCGCTGCCAGGCCTTGTCATCTCGGCGCCGCATGCTACTGGTAAAACCCGTTTCGCTTCTCTGCTTCGCCGCGCCGCCATACGCTTGGTTCTCGAGGCGCTTGAGCAAGATGTACATCCTACCGCGCGCTTAGTAATTACTAGAGGTCAACGCCGGCCATCGTGTCTCATGAACAGTTGTGATTTGTTTTCCTTGGTTCCTTTCCTGCGCTGTGTCCCTTTTTTTGCTTCCGTTTACAGGCAAGCAACTCCGGTGTCCACTGTTTCAATT
This sequence comes from Hordeum vulgare subsp. vulgare, assembly GCF_904849725.1. Classification (NCBI taxonomy): domain Eukaryota; kingdom Viridiplantae; phylum Streptophyta; class Magnoliopsida; order Poales; family Poaceae; genus Hordeum; species Hordeum vulgare. Next base: position 12,715,632 of record NC_058524.1, on the reverse strand, counting down.
TAGTGTAATTGATTAATGCGACTTGATTTCAATTCATCTCGTTTCCTGCTACTCCAGTACGTACGTACGCTACTCCTAGATACGTAGATCCCGCCTATTTGCCTTCTGGAGTGGAAATGCACTTTGACATGTAGAAATTGATGATGCTCAGGTGTTCCATATGTGCTGCCTGGCTCATGATTGCTAGTGTACCTATGTAGTACTAGTTTCCAGATCTTCGGCGGCGTTAGCAGTTCTGTATACCCTTGTCCATTCCCTTTTCTTTCTTTCTTTCTTTCTTTTTCCCTTATGATCTCATGTTATAATGTACGTGCAACTGTGATGTCAGGACATGAAACCCGTAATAGCTGTCGTTTGGAATCTTGGGGAACCGTTCATTCATCGGGTGATCAAAGAATTGTACCAGAGGATCGGCAAGGAGATTCTCAAGGGCAAAAGGAGGCTGCGATTCCGCTGCGGGACGGTACGCTACGCCCTGGCCGGCCCGCTGCCAAACTAAGCTCGCGGCATCTAGACGCCCCCGAGCCTCCTGGACGCGATGATGGCCAGGGCGCCCCCTCGACTTGGCCCGGTACTCGTGTGCACTCCCACGTTCGAGACGGTGCCACCTCCTCTGGTCATCGTCAAGCCCACACCACCCGCCGTTGAGCACATCGAGGACATCACCACCACCGACACCGACGGTCACTGGGCAGACCTCCTCCTCTTCCTCGCCGGCGCCGCTTTTCTGGTGTTCATCGCCCACAAGTTGCACCAGCACCGCCTCGCCAACGGCACCCCGGTCGACGACTCCGACGACAACAATTCCCCGACCCCGGCTGACTCGACCCCGATCGCGACCGACTTGACGGCTGCCCCGGTTGACGACTCCGACAACAACGATTCCCCGACCCCGGCTGACTCGACCCCGATCGCGACCGACTCGACGGCTGCCCCCGTCACTCCGACCGAGTCCGACAAGTCAGATCTTTGGTTCGTATACTTGGCCGTTTTCATGGTTCTCTCGATCGTTTAGTTTGTCTCCCACCAACTCCTACTCGGTAAGTATTACCTGGACAAAAGTTATGTGTGCCGTCAATATGTGGAGCTTCTACTCTGTAACTATTACCTGGACAAAAGTTATGAGTGCCGCCAATGTGTGGAGCTTCTATTCTGTAACTATTACCTGGACAAAAGTTATGTGAATGTGTGGAGCTTCTACTCTGTAACTATTATCTGGACCATAATTATGTGTGTCCGCAATGTGTGGAGCTTCTACTCTGTAACTATTACCAGGACGAAAATTATCTGCTCATGTTCTCAAGTACTATAGCTGGGATATTTTCGCACAGTCATACTTATATTCGATTTGTTCTTTTGTGAGAATTTTGCACTAGTGGTAGCTAAACGAGAGTTAGTTTTCGATATTCTACAATCGAGAACCACGTATGCGATACCAAAAGGCACTTATATTACGCGATGGGGTAAGCTGGCTCACGTTTGCAAAGAAATGCGACTGGTGGTCCATCCCCTCCACGCCGCTCGGTGCGTGCGCGCATACGTACGTACTACAGTACATTGCATGGCTCGGTCGGACGGGGGTTGGGTCGACGAATCCGGTCGTGGCTCCGTTCGTCTGAGCTCCCAAGGTCTCGTTCGCGCGCCTACCTTACCTTACCTTTGGCAGTAATTAAAAACAAGCAGAAGCAGACAGAAACCCTCAAAACGTGTGCTACCATGCATGTCAATTGATTGGCAATGTACGTGTGCTACCATGCACATGCCAAGAAAAAAAAGGACGTACGCGTCTTTCTAACTTTTTTTTCTAGAGCACCTAACCCGTCTCAAACGGCCGGAGATGTCTTCTTGTCATTGACCGGTCATTAAAAAAAATCCAACCGGACCTCTTAGATCGCGGACAAACGCCCGGACCGACTCTCATCTCTCATATCCAACCCAAATTTATGATATATACGAGGCGGTCCAGGCGCTTCTGTACGGCCCACCACTGGCCCACCCTGACCCCAGAAAATCACCTCCGGAGCAAACTTAGGCTCACTGCGCTCCGCTCCGCTCCCCGACGCACCCCTTTTCCCAACCCGTCCAATCCCGAGCGTCGATGACCATGTCAAGCACCAACAGCCACTCCGACGTCAGCTCGGGAGACGACGACGAGTTGGCGCTCTGTATCGTGCTGGAGCGCTCAAGGGTCGATACGGGCAACATGTTCGGTTCAAGTGCGATGTCACATGTCGCCCATCGCTACAGTGTCGACGCCGATGCCGACCCTTCCCGCCGCGTGCGGATCTGCGAGGTCAGACTGATCTTGAGATGATAAAGTCAACACAGGCACCTCATAGTTAACGAGTATGTTGAAAATGCAAACACATCTGCAAAAGTCTAAGACTTGAAGCCTGGTGAGTTGGTTCCACAATAACAAACCTAACCATCTGAGCTACGCTTGGTTCACCGTGTGACACATTCATATTGTACCGCCTTTGTAGAATGGGACATAGTTGATGCCTAACCGCTCGCTCCATGGATCTAGCACCACGATACACCGTCGCCGCCGCTCGCCGTCCATGCTCGTTGCACGGATTGCACGGCCAACGACCACCAGTAAAACGACATTGAATGGATGTAGCAAAATACATCGCCGGTAGTAGCAAAAAAAAAACAAAGGTTGTAGCAAAAAAAAGGTAATCGGCGTCGCGGGTCGCAGCTCTGTTACCATGCATGTAGCAAAACCCCTCGCCGGAAGTAGCAAAAGCCAATGACAGTTGCAACAAAAATGTCATCGTCGTTCGCGGGGTTACAACTCCGCTGTGATGGATGTAATAAAATCGTTTACTGATGGCAGCAAATCTGACGGCAGTTGTAGCAAATAAGTCGACACCGTCGCGGGTTGCAACTCCACCGTGATGGATGTAGCAAAAAACATGAGCTGTAGTAGACAAAACAGACAACGATTGTAGCCAATTGCGATGCCGGTTGAAGCATATAGCAAAATAATGACGTCGGTTAATTCCCTGGAGCAGCGCCGCCACGTCCTCGCCGCCCCGCGGTCACCACTCTCCCTGACACTGGTTGCAGCTTCCCTTGACATTGGTTGAAGCTCCTAAGCTTGTCGCCTCCATGTCGGCTATGGGGTCGCATACCTCACGGTCACCGACCACAGCGTTCAGAGGCTGCTGGTCAACGGTGGGGCGATGGGCGAGGGCATGCGAGCTCATCGGGCGGGTGGTGGTTCGCAGGAGAGTGAGAAAAAAAAAGAAGAACTGGGAAAGGGCCGCACGTTTTGCTTTGATCCAATCCAACTATGTCAAGGGAAAGGATGGAAAAGTTTTCCTTGATGTGTTGTCCTGCTGCATAAACCAGCAAGGAACACCAACTACCGGAAGAAAATCTGACCCGCCCAGAAAGCGTAAAGTTTAGACGATGAGTCGCATTTAATCATCGATCGAGCAAGAGCTGTCTTTTACTCCAGCATGGTTGAGCAAATACTTCCTCTCTTTTCGGTTTATAGGGCTTAAATAAAAAATAATACGTAGAGTAGTACAATAAATAATAGTAGCAACGGCAGAGGATTTTTCGATTCAAAAGAAAACGATACGTAGACACCTGGCAGGCCACACGTGTTGACGGCGGGCATTTGGACCATGGATGTACTAGTCCCAGGAGTCCAGCATTGTGAACCTAAAAAAATAGGAGTCCAGCATGCACGTACGACGGCGAGCCGCAGTCCGAACCCGCCAGTGCGTAATCACATGGTCTGTCCTACGGAGTACTAATGACAGTTACGTGCGTCCTCTTTTGTAGTATTCAGATGGTGGCCGATCGGATGGAACGATCCACTCCACGATCCGCCCAGTTGCTGTCGGCCGATCGGACAAAGGAGAAGAAGATCCGGCCCCCTCTCTCTCTCTCCAGATCCAAATTCGGACGTGAAGGGTTGCATGGTCATTCTACGTTCATGAATATTCGTGCTGGCCTGTTCCAAAGGACCGATCGTTTGCATGCTTTTTGCAACTGTCTGTTATTATTAATTGCCAATCATTTGCTCGCTTCCGCAACCAACTGTTGTTTGGTTGTTTGTCAATAATGGTCAATCATACTTTCATAGTTATACTGTAGCTTTCAAAACCATCCTTTCATAGTTAGCATTAATGGTGAATCAATTTTCTATTTCGCTAATCTGACAAGGTAGTCCTTGTCATGCGGTCCGTATTTATATTGATTTGTTCTTGCAGTTAATGATATACTTTCTTCATTTATATTTACTGAGTCCTTCTTATTTTATGTTAAAATTTGATCTCCACAAACCAAATATGAAGTCTATATATGTTATAAAATGTATACTAATGGATTTGTATTCGAAAGAGGTTTCTCGTAATATAATTTATGTGACATACAACTTATATTATATTATTAGTTAATTTTATACTACCTACGTCACGGTTTAGAAGGCACAGTTAAATTTACGTGCATTTCCATAATAGACAAGGTTTAAAGCGCACTGCATTTACTCCTAACAGCTAATTAGTACTCCGCTATACTATTTCTATATGTGTGTATAGTGTGAATACTATTTTTTACTCCATCTCACAGCCAATCAATAACCATCTAGGTTCCAGAGAATTTCCAAACACGCCTTCTAAACCGTGACATAAGTTTCTTTAATTTGGTGAAACCAATGTTTTGAAATAAGTGAAATTGAATTTTTTACATGATTTTTATTGAAATAAGTTTCTTTAATTCAGTGAAACCAATGTTTTGAAATAAGTGAAATTGAATTTTTACTTGCTTTTTTGTTGAAATAAGTTTCTTTAATTCAGTGAAACCAATGTTTTGAAATAAGTGAAATTTAATTTTTAAATAATTTTTTTCTTATTATGAATTTTATATAGTATCACATAACTAGAAACAAAGTTCAGTTCTATTATCTATTTCAAAAAAAAAGACTTGATTCCACACAATTGAATAAAAAACAATTGGATTCGTTTATCACCTTATCAATGAATACAATTAATTTCACTCGATTCCACAATTCATAAATCATGTCTTACAAACCATGTTTCAATGGATAGCATTTTAACATCCCCCATAGAGGTTGGGTGTGCACTAAGAGAAGAGGAGAAATTATATTTGATAGCATTTTAACAACCAAAACAAACAAACAACCTAGAAAGAAATAAACAATACTCCAAACAAGTTAAATGATGCCTACAAAGACTAAATCACAACATGGCTTCGAGCAAGTCCTAAACTACCATGGTTTAGGGTCATGTTGTGACGATATCTGGTCATGCAAAGGAATGAGTTCAACTAACGACCATCCTAACACATTGAAATGAGAGCCAATTAATGTTTCTAAATCACAAATTACGCTAACCTAGTGTGTTCTATTTTACTAATGATGTTAAAGTTATAGTACTCTTTATGCACGCTACCACATCACATAGAACGACAAGAGGAGGTAATGGACATACCAACGACGGCACTGAAACCTCCATGGCATGGCACGGCTGGGCCTGCACACCATGATGGGAGCACCGAGGTAGAGTATTGGATCATCGAAGCAACATCCCAATGAACAAAGGTTAAGATTTAAATGATGTGGTAGCACGATAAATTATATGTCAGCTATCACTAGACTAAATCACCAATTATGCTAAGTTATGTGTCACTAAATCGCCAACTATCTCATGGAGTTCTTTATCTAAGTGAAAACAAGGAGAGGAGGTAAAGTACATACCAGGGCCGAAAACACCATGGTTTGCGCGACCAAGACGGGAGGTCCAACACAAAATCTTCGGTCATCGCAGCAACATATTACTTCCATCACATCAGAAAAATCCCGTTCGAACAAGGTTAAGCAACCTGCTCGCCGTATCTGAATAGTAAGCATAAGATGGAAGTAATATATCCCAATTAACAAGGTTTGATGCAATACATGCATGAACACACGGTAGAACTTTGGCTACTGGCTGAACATAAATATATCAATGACTTTGACCAGAAACATGTGCAAGATTATTATTTACCACAGCTGACAGTATATCAGAAAAATATCACCAAACATCTACTTGGAAACCTAATATGTCATGCATTCTCAAACAGCCTAATGAGACTAAAACAACAGTATGGTATAGAGTACAAGTGTACGACACAAAGAGGAGAATGGACTACGGTAGAATGCTGCATCTTCCAAATTAAGACGATGTGCTTTTCGAGCTAGCTAGCACAAGGGAGAACTGGAATCAGTCCAGATTTCCAAAAGATGGGTTAGTCTAAACAATCAACATCAATAGAGAGAGAAGACCAAAGCAACACTAGACGGTCAAAAACAGTAGAGGATCAAGTAGCGGTAGTAGATGGTCGATCAGAGCAACAGCCACATCTTTAAAATTTCAAAAAGAATTAACATTGATTTGCCCAGGAAGATTGAAGTTAACCACTATAAATTTGTAGGTGATGACTTGTGGAATGACACGGTATTGTATGGTTACAACACAAATAGAAGAATAGTCAGAGCATCATAAACTAGTAAGTTCTGAATTTTCGAACACAGCAATTATGCCATGAAAATAGGCACAAATAGAAACAAGTGGTCCTGAGCTACCATGAAATAGCAATTGTTATTTACCTTGCATCTGAAAAGCATAAGTCCACCAGATGGCACCTCAGCAAAACAGGAAAAGGTGCCAAATTATTTCCTTGGTATTCAGTTCATATTCAAAATCAGCGCTGGAGTTCAGAAATTCAGGGTGACAAAAAAATACATAGCAAAAACCATCAACAAACTGCTAAATTGGAATACATTAGCTCCAAAATTGTTATGCTCAAGGACAACCCATAAGTGCATTAATCATTCAGTACAAACAAGTAGAAACATCTAATTCAGTCCCTTTAGTTCAGTTTATACTAGAAGTCAGCCCTTGAGTGCAAAAATTCAGGGTTATAAAAAATACATAGCAAAAAACATCAACAAACTACTACATTTCACATTAAAAAACTGCTACACTGGAGATGAAATTGGACATTATGAATAGCTCCAGAATGATTATGCTCAAGGACTACCCATAAGAGCATTAAACCAGTACAAACAAGCAGAAACATCCAACTATGCCTCCCATGTCTAAACCCATGACTAAGCGGTATGTCATGTTTCCACGGGCAACAACATCAAGAAGTTTTGTTATGGACTAATGGACCTCAGCATGAACTAAAGCAAAAAAAAAAAAGAATATTCTGATCCTTGACACCATTCCCATCAGATTTAAGCACCCCATAAACACTTGTCTAAACAGACAAAATGGAAGATAGAGACTATGGTTCATTTTTCTCCTCACATCTGTTCAGAATTTCAGACAACCACTACCAAATGACCACCGTCTAAATTCACCGTGGGGTTGACCCTAAAGGTGCATCACTTGGCTAAACAACCTTCAGGCATCTTAAAACGCAAGAAAAACACTCCTACATGCCTAATAATATAAGAAGTAGTCTTCAGGTTCAGTAGAATTCATTGAAGGAAAATTTAAACCTTCAGATCTGAATTTGCATATTTGCAGACAAATAAACAGAGGAGGGGATCATCATATATATGCTTCAGGTATTACTTTCTTTACCTTCCTATTAAAATTATGGGTGTGGCTAAGTCTCAGTCAACTGAGATTTAACCAAGTCTTAGTCAAGTGACATAACATACAAGACAGAAAAATAAAAAATTGAAAAGAAAACTTTGCATGGATCTTAATGTAAGATCTCACGGATATAGCATCGACTGAGACTTAACGAAGTCTCAGTCGACTCAGACTTAGCAAGACTGTAAAGTTATTTAGTGTAACAGTACACTGGAATAGCAATATTCAGACATAATATGTTTTACATTCTAAAGTTTGCTTGGTATGCCAAACATTGAACTAAAGAGTACATATGATGTTATGAATTCAGTTGGTTTGGTTTACTGCACGATAACAAATAAAAAGTGTTTCAAAGAAATAAAGCAATATTGTATGGGTAGATAAACAAACAGAGACATGTTTCTTTCAAGTGAAGTCTGTTGGACATTTGCATTGCTATACCCTAAACCCAACAAAACCAAACTATAAAGGGGAGTGTCTATTAGCAAATTTTGGTCTAAATACAGCATAGAAAGACAAGTGCATGAATTCTACAACACTGAGATCTTCAGAAGGTTCCAAAGAAAAATGGAAAACCCCATAAGACTACATGTGGTTGAGCAGCAGAAACAAAGATACTATTTGGTGTCTCAGGTTGAAAGCTATCCTTTGAAATAAATCAGAGAAAACCACATTCTCAAAAATGGACCCCATGAAATGTAAAGTTGTTGCTCCATATAATCCAAAAGATTAAAACGACTGACCATAATATATGAAAATATATACTCAGGATTATGTTTTAAATATTCTTACAAAACACAGTAAGTACCCCAGCATAAGAGCTGACAGACTCTCATGTGACACTAAAAATTAAAGCAGTTGGACAGTCTACCGCATAGTTCAATAACACTAAAATATTAGAGCAGCTGGACGCTCTACCGCATAGTTCGATGAACTGAGGTTAGTATACTGTAAATCATGGCAGACGAGGTATTTAAATTACAAAAGGCCGTGTCTGGAAGCAAATTATTTTGAAAAGCAATGTACATAAAAATTGCAAAAAAGAATGTTGCAGCTATGGAGTACCAGAGCTGACAAGTACTCCCTGAGTCCCGTAATATAAGAGCGTCTTGACACTAGTGTCAAAACGCTCTTATATTACGGCACGGAGGGAGTAGCTCACATGTAGCACAGTTTTCTGCAGTATTAGCAAATCCAAGGTGACTTTACCAACTTAATTATCCAGGAGAATTGTTTAATTTATCTTAACCAGCAGCAACACAATAATGCTCAGGGTTTGAGTCTTTTGCAACTTACAGCACACCACAAGTGTTAAAATTAAAGCGTTGCAGTGGCAAACCGATGCTAGATTGAAGAATCAACACATTAATAGTCATCATAATTAACAGTCAAGCAATGCCAGATTATAATGAAGAAATAGATAGCAAAGTTAGAAATAACAGTCACACCACAGTTAGGAGATCAACTGTAGAAGATCAACCAGAAAGGAGAATACCATGTGTCTTTTTCCTAGACTAGAGAGAGGCAATTGTGACATGGTTGTTCAATTCCAAATGTAACACCCACAGTTAGGCACTCTGGATTGGGGGACCGTCGTATAATAATGTTGAGATCACGCAGCAACCTTTAAACACAGGTTACTAGACTAGTAGTGCTGGCTTAGGTTAGATGCCGTGTTGCAGCACATATCATGACACCCAATACACATAGGCATGCAATCTAGGATTTGTCTTTTTTCTCATTCAAAATGGTGTTCAGCTTTTGCTAGCAAAAAATGGAATTCATATGTCAGGGGCATTAACAAGTTTGATCCATAAAAGTTGTATTTCATCCAACATCAGATGATATACTAAAAGTGGTATACATGAATTTAGCTTGATACATCAGATCAAACACATCACAGGATCATGTAATTTACATCTTAACAAGCAACAGATATGTTTTACTAGGGCAGAACTTACGTTATTTCTGGCCCAGACCCAAACAAGTAAAACGAACAGCAGAAAAAAAAAGATGAAAATTAAATGTCAGGTCTAAGATTTATAGAGCATGAGCAAAGAATAGCAGGCACTAGCTCTGAGCACAAAATATTTACATGACGAACTTACACTTACGTATTACTTTATTAGCAGCATGAGTAGTCACAGCATAACAGTTTATATCTGATGGTGATGTGCTTTGCCTCACATCCTCCTCCCTGCTCTATTTTACCCCACCTCTTTTGTTCTCAATGTTGAGTACGTCTGTTATAGAGTTATAAAAGTTAGTGGCTGGCTGCTTGCCTTCTGTAAAGGATGGTTTGAACATTAATGCATGATGCAGCAGAATGCTACGACGATTAAAATAATGCTCACATTCAATTGTCAAGTTTACACTATTTGTGGACTTATTAAATACTTGCTCACTGGTCATGCATCTGTGTGTTTGGGAGAATAACATGTGCAAATAAAATCAAAAGGATAGATGCTACATATATCATATGGGCACATCAACAAGCAGTTTCAAGGTATGCATGTCTACTGAATAGTTACTTTAATCTGCTGCCACAGTAGGCAGAAGTCAGAACGCCATTTTCCATAGTAAATTCTTTTTTCATCATGTTCCCATCACCAATCATCTAGAAAAAATAATGGTTACCATTTAAACTAATCACCTAACGTCAATATGTTTCTATCATTTATATTTCATAACACTCATGTTCCACAAAAACTCATTGCTTGTAAGACTGAATGTAGTACTTTTGTGCTTTTGCAGGTATTGAATAAAGTGCGACTTCAAGACTGCCCAACAAAAATGAGCACATTCACCTCAGGTCCGCGTACCCATGTACAATACTTGTTCACACAAATTATCCCTAATATAATCTGTAGTATGACAACCATAAAATGACAGAAGATAAAACAGAAAATTTGGCTAAAGAATAAAGGCCATGGGAATGTTTAATGCATGAAAAGAAGAGAAGGATCTCTTCTTCTAAGGTTAACAGGAGGAAAGAAGCACCAAACAGAAAATGGATGCTTCTGAAACAACCAGAACTTGTATCAAACTCGACCACAAGTCAAAACAGCATTGGATACAGAGCACAACCTAAATTGGGTACAGAGATGTGAGTGATCGATGTTGTCCAAAGTGATTAGCTATCATTCTACTAATTTCCTACCAAGCTGTACATACAGTTTTAGTTAACAAAAGAGAATACCAGTGAACATATGCATGTACATCTCTGATGGAAAACATCAGGTTCACAAATGAACATTCATTTGGTACAGAAACAGAGTGAATTGCATGGTCAAGTTGTCCACATTTGCTGCCGTGCAAAAGGATGGAAATTCATTTAACAAGTATGTGTCATGCATGGCAATAAATAAGACCACTTATGATACTACTCTATGATACTATGCACTTAGGATGTAGTATCATACACTGGTATCATATGCATACTACCCATCACGACCAGCCTTAGCCTAAGGCAGTGGAGAGGAGTGAAATGAAATCTTACTTGTGTGCATCCAGCCATTATTCTCCTCGGCACCTGCACCTGCACTCCAACTTGTCTTGCTTGACCGACTTGTCTTCATCACCTTTACCAGTCAGTCGTCTTGCTCGCCCAAGGATCATCTTCTTCACCTACACAAGACCATACAAGTATGATGAAACTTGCAGCATATCGACTACTTCTGCTACGATTTTAAATACTCAGCACATGCAATACAAGCCATCTTGCTAAAGCCAAGGATCAAAGCATGCTTTACCAACACTCAAAGTCTTGAAATTAGTCAACAGTAATAAAAGAGGCACAATTCTAAGCAGCAGCATTGGATATATATTCGCTCTGCGTTGCACTTCGCAGGGATAAGACTAGGTTCCTATAATCCCTCCCCAGACCCCACCTTGTGTGGGAGCTTCTATGCACTGGGTCTGTCCTTTAGTGTATTGTTGTTGAACATCGTCAGAGTTATCGCTTGGTGACTGTAAATGTTTTGAAGGACATTTATTTATGACTGGAAGTACTCTTAAGGTACATTTTTGTTTTGTGCATAAGCCCGGCTAGATATTAAATGTTCATCTCACATTCCTGCGTCTTTAGGTTTGAAACAAACCGATTGGGCCAGCTAAGATACCTGAGCAGGCGCCATTTTTCTTCCTTGCCCTCGGTTCCATCCCTTTCAGAGGAGATATTGTTTGAGCCTCCTTCCAGTAAAGAAACAGATGGCAACACTACCGAGGACACAATTCATAAAAAGATGGCTCATGTCTCCTCCCACTTCAGTCAGCTGTTGCTATCCTGTGGAGAACTTGACAACTCTAAGTATCTATAACTATCTTCGGTCAAGCAAACAGAGATTTTGGTTCACTTTCTTTTGATGAGACTGGAAGAAGTTCCAATCTTCATGGTAAGTGCTGACTTGGAATCTATTTTGCAGATTCAGCGATCACGGACTACCTAAAAGGCCTATCTCCGTCATCTTTAGATATGGAACTACGGATGCTACAGATAATAGATGACGACGAGGTGGAAGAGTCGGAGGAACCAAGACCCATCTGAGCTCCAGTTCATCTCATTGCTGCTGGACTGCTTCATTCATGAGCATTCCTGCAGGAACAACTTTGAGTTTGTTCAAGCTGTTCTGAAATTGTTTCTGAAGGTACTGGCCAGGAACCAACTGGGATTTGGAACCCATTTATAACGTGCATTATTAGTATTATGCCATCTTTCATCAACCTAAAACAGCTATCTTCTTGAGGTCTTATCATTAAGCATTACAACAACAACAACAACCAACAACAACCAAGCCTTTCAGTCCCAAACAAGTTGGGGTAGGCTAGAGTTGAAACCCATAAGATCTCGAAACCAAGTCATGGCTCTGGAACGTGGATAGCTAACTTCCACGCACCCCTGGCCATGGCTAAGTCTTTATCGATATTCCAAACCTTCAGGTCTCTCTTAACGGACTCCTCCCATGTCAAGTTTGGTCTACCACGACCCCTCTTAACATTCTCAGCACGCTTTATCCGTCCGCTATGCACCGGCGCTTCCGATGGCCTCCGTTGAATATGTCCAAACCATCTGAGACGATGCTGGACCAGCTTCTCTTCAGTCGGTGCTACCCCAAGTCTCTCTCGTATATCGTCATTCCGTACCCGATCCTTCCTTGTGTGGCCACATATCCATCTCAACATGCGCATCTCTGCTACACCTAACTGTTGGATATGCCGTCTCTTGGTTGGCCAACACTCCGCGCCATACAACATCGCAGGTCGGATAGTTGTCCTATAAAACCTGCCTTTTAGCTTTTGTGGCACTCTCTTGTCACAGAGTACGCCAGAAGCTTGGCGCCACTTCATCCACCCAGCCTTGATTCGGTGGCCCACGTCTTCATCGATATCGCCATCCTTCTGCAACATGGACCCGAAATATCGAAACGTGTCTCTCTCGGTACCACCTGCCCACCAAGGCTAACCTCTCCATCCTCGTGCCTAGTAGCACTAAAACTGCACCTCATGTATTCAGTTTTAGTTCTACTAAGCATAAAACCTTTCGATTCTAGAGTCCGTCTCCATAACTCTAACTTATCATTAAGCATTAAAGATTAAAAAAGAAGAAAAACCAAAACATTTACAGCGTTGACGGAAAAGGGAGTGCCAAACATGCCTAAGAAAAAAAGGAAACCTAAAGTGTTTCCTGATCCAAATACACTTGTTTGCTAGTACATACGTATTTCTGGAGAATACCGTGGTCAACAAAGGAAACGTGAAATTGCCTTTCATGTGACACAGTATACCATAAGCAATTACCTCTTTAAGTGATCTCCTCTTGGAAATTCTGACACCCAAACAGAACGCACGATAGTCACATCTAGATAGAACAATCTTATCGGGACCTTCTTTCAAAAACGGTCTTAACTCGGAGCAAAAAATTGAGTAGGATCAACAAACATCCATGCAGAAAGTGTATCATGTAACTAATCAACAAATTCTGGCAAATCATTGTTAAGGTATAACGTTAAAGAACAGCATGCTCCATTGCAACAAGGTACTTACCATAAGACCAGCATATCTACCATTGGCCCCTAACGGCTGTGTAGCTTGCCTGTTGATAACCCGAACAGGAATACCTGAGAAAACAAATAATTTCCAAAACGAATAGTTCAGATCTAGATGAATGAACCCACAATGCAATGACGAAGAACAGTTTTAGCTGCCACAGCATGTTCCATGTAACCAAGCTGGTAAAGACTCGATCACACCTATATGGTTGGAATTATGCAGAACTCAAAAGTATCAAATTCCTGAACTGACAACATAGTGGCATGCTAAAGTAGCACAAGATTAAGATATGCATGGTATTTACTAAGGTCTTGATTGAAATGGGATTCAAAACTTACGAATGTAAATTTACCAACCAATTTACTAGTGTGTTCCTGTTGAACATCATTAAGGTAGCACAACATTAAAATAGATATGGCATTTACGGAGTTGTTGATGGAAAACATCAAATTGATATATGGGATCCAAAACTTAAAAGTACACATTTACCAACCATGATCATTAATAAAGCTACAAGTCTGAAAGGGGCTGCTCACCTCCAGACAGTTTTTTATCCTCCGAGGAGTTACAAGCGGGAGTGTGATTTTCATCACATGGCTTGGTGCCTTCATTGGCTGATTGTTTCCCCAGTTTGGTGTATCACTACTGCTCCTTTCCCTTCAAAACTCACAACCTCGATCTCCATTTCTCCAACTATTGTCTCTTCCTCCCCCTCGTCCTCCCCTAATATCCATGAGAGGAACCTAGTGGCATATCTTTTTAACCAATTTATCTCTTGGGTTGATCTCTCTCAACACTACAACTATAGATATATTGAGTAACAGGGTGGAGTGGGTTTAAGAGCACATTACAATGAAGAAAGTAGAGCAAAATGAGAAATTCATGCATAGAAAGATCAAGGTAACATGCATTAGTGAACTATATGTGCATTTCAAATACCATTAAATTTCATTGCGTTCAATTTTGACATCTTCCACTTTTGTTAAGTAATTTCTTGTTGGAAGAATTTTCGTACGTATACTTCAAATCATACTCCATATTAAAAACCAACTTTATATTGTTTACAATATCTAGAGGTTTAAGAAGGTAGGTTCCTAACGCCTGAGAAGGTAGGGATCTAGAGGTAGGGCCAACACAATTCATCATAGGAGTCGGCTCAAGCAGGACGTGGTAAATTGATGGGGTTGGTGGGAGGAACATGACTACCACAAAATTGACTAACGCTAAGGCTAGAACTCACTCTATTGTGAAATAACTGTTTTTCAATTAGCTAGCATTACCATAGGATGTTATTTTTCTAACCTCAAAATGAGAAGGATATGCACAAATAATTGCAAAGGTCTGATGGTTTAGGAACTATTTGAGATCTAGGCACACAAATACTACCATACAAAGCCATTTATAAAACCAATAGAAGGTATATGTAACACACCTAAAGGTTTTATGTAGTGATAAGGCCAACTCCAACACAGGGACTCAAATGCCTTTTGTGCATTTGGATTGGCCAAACACACATGAGTGTCTGTTTGCGTCCACCGGCCCATTGGTGCGTCCAAGGGGCACACGCATTTCACACATTCAACTTAAACTAAAATTTAAAATATATACATTGCCTCCAAAAGTCGCCGCCATACATTAAACTTGAACTTAGAAAAAATAAATTATCTTAAACTAAATGAATCCTAGATCTAGTCCTAGTTGTCGCCATCGTCCTCGCTGTCACTTTCGTTCGTGGTGAAGTCATAGATGGGCGGTGGTTGCCACACGTGCGAGAGCGTCGTCTGTTGTGGATCCAGTGGATGTTGCACCACCGACTGACATGACGGGGACGGTGACCATGTCTTCGCCCCTAGCCACACGGTCAGGGGTCGACACATACTCCAGCTGACGAGCATGGTCGACGTCCACGATAAGGACTGACCCACCAGCTAACAGCGGGTTCCAGGACAACTCCTCCTTCACCTCTTCGTCCACCACCCCTTCCTCTGGCATGGGGATGGGGACATACCAGGCGACAGACAAAGCGAGCTGCATCGCCAGGCCGTCCCACTCCCTAAATTTGTCAAGCTTGGAGTCCTCGAGCGCCTTCTTGAAGGCAGCGTCCTCTTTGTCGATGATCATGGCTTCTAGCGGAAATGGCGGTGGGGACGGCGATGGTGAGGGTGCATGTGTGCACCCACGCACGCACATGCAAACAGGGTGAACCGGGAGCACACACACGTGCCCTTGGGTGGGGGTGGGGGTAGGAGCACGCACATGGGCGGCAAAGAAGGACTAGCACGCCATGTTGTGCTCATCTCAGCACCATGTATCCCACATTGGCGATTCGACGACGTACCTTGGGTCATGGAGGAGGTATGAATGCAGCTGAGCTCGACGACGACTGATCTCCATAAGGCTCGTGCGGCCGCTGTCCGGGACGAGAGGCATGGGCACTTGCTCTGAGATTGAGGTGCCATCCATCCGACAGGTGCATGCCGAGCCAAGACAGCCGGGTGGCGGTATCCTAGTAGCGCTGGCACGTCTCCACGCTAACATAGATCCACTGCCATGGCGTAGCGGGCGGCGAAATGGCGAAGGGCGCCACATTCCTCCTCGGCCCCGATTAGCCAGATGATGACCCGACATCATGGTCTGGCTTCCCTGGCTTCCTCGGGATACACTTCCACACCAATGTGGCTGGCGGGCGGTGTTGGCTAGGGTTTGTCGGGTGTCCCACGCACATGGATTAGACGAGGCCGGTGGGAGATTGTTGACGGTCTGATGAGGACGACGAGCGGCATCAGTTCCGTGTTCGCCTTAATGGAAATCAGGCCCAAAATTACGTCAAAAATGCGTTCAGACGGATCGCTCCCGCATTAGGCCATGCTTGGACCCAAACCGAAAAAAATGGTTGGAGTTTTTTTTCCAGGGAAATTCAATGCTTATATTATATTTAACCAAGGTTGTACAAAAGATGTGCTAAAAAAAATTATACTCCAGATTATGTGTACGGAGGCGCGGGTGATGCGTGTGATAAAGCCGGAGGGCAAACGAATTCCAGCTGGCATTCGTATCGCCGTCTATTTAAGTGCGCTCCCACAGCTGCACTGCCGTCGCCATACGTCTCATCCTTTTCACTTCTCCTCCTCTCTCGCTCCACCTCGCCAAAACCCACCAAATCTGACCCGCAGACACAGATCACCGCGGCGGTCGGCGGGGACCTCCGCAGTCCGGCAGGTGAGCCCCGAATGCAGATCCGCTCCCTCCCTCCCTCCCTCCCTCCTCCCTCCTCGGCTCCTCCCTCCTCCCTCCCCCGTCGCTGCGACCCGGCTGGGTGGCCGTGGCCGATTTTGTGGTGCGCCGCTGTTTCGTGCTTTGGTCGATCCATTTGTCGCATCTACATGCGCGCGGCGAGATCGGATTTAGTACTAGTGTCGTGCGGCGTTGCCGATTTCATTCGATTCGCGCTGTGATTCTTTTTGCAAGCGGCGCGGTGGCTTGGGGCGTGCGCGCGCCGGTGGACTAATCGGCGACGTGGAGACGCGGGGGCGCGCGGATCCATCGCGCCTCCTCTCCACGGGCGCCGCAGAGTTGCTCTTGATAGTTGATTCGTGCTTGTTGCCGCTGCCAGGCCTTGTCATCTCGGCGCCGCATGCTACTGGTAAAACCCGTTTCGCTTCTCTGCTTCGCCGCGCCGCCATACGCTTGGTTCTCGAGGCGCTTGAGCAAGATGTACATCCTACCGCGCGCTTAGTAATTACTAGAGGTCAACGCCGGCCATCGTGTCTCATGAACAGTTGTGATTTGTTTTCCTTGGTTCCTTTCCTGCGCTGTGTCCCTTTTTTTGCTTCCGTTTACAGGCAAGCAACTCCGGTGTCCACTGTTTCAATTTAGTGTAATTGATTAATGCGACTTGATTTCAATTCATCTCGTTTCATGCTACTCCAGTACGTACGTACGGTACTCCTAGATACGTAGATCCCGCCTATTTGCCTTCTGGAGTGGAAATGCACTTTGACATGTAGAAATTGATGATGCTCAGGTGTTCCATATGTGCTGCCTGGCTCATGATTGCTAGTGTACCTATGTAGTACTAGTTTCCAGATCTTCGGCGGCGTTAGCAGTTCTGTATACCCTTGTCCATTCCCTTTTCTTTCTTTCTTTCTTTCTTTTTCCCTTATGATCTCATGTTATAATGTACGTGCAACTGTGATGTCAGGACATGAAACCCGTAATAGCTGTCGTTTGGAATCTTGGGGAACCGTTCATTCATCGGGTGATCAAAGAATTGTACCAGAGGATCGGCAAGGAGATTCTCAAGGGCAAAAGGAGGCTGCGATTCCGCTGCGGGGCGGTACGCTACGCCCTGGCCGGCCCGCTGCCAAACTAAGCTCGCGGCATCTAGACGCCCCCGAGCCTCCTGGACGCGATGATGGCCAGGGCGCCCCCTCGACTTGGCCCGGTACTCGTGTGCACTCCCACGTTCGAGACGGTGCCACCTCCTCTGGTCATCGTCAAGCCCACACCACCCGCCGTTGAGCACATCGAGGACATCACCACCACCGACACCGACGGTCACTGGGCAGACCTCCTCCTCTTCCTCGCCGGCGCCGCTTTTCTGGTGTTCATCGCCCACAAGTTGCACCAGCACCGCCTCGCCAACGGCACCCCGGTCGACGACTCCGACGACAACAATTCCCCGACCCCGGCTGACTCGACCCCGATCGCGACCGACTTGACGGCTGCCCCGGTTGACGACTCCGACAACAACGATTCCCCGACCCCGGCTGACTCGACCCCGATCGCGACCGACTCGACGGCTGCCCCCGTCACTCCGACCGAGTCCGACAAGTCAGATCTTTGGTTCGTATACTTGGCCGTTTTCATGGTTCTCTCGATCGTTTAGTTTGTCTCCCACCAACTCCTACTCGGTAAGTATTACCTGGACAAAAGTTATGTGTGCCGTCAATATGTGGAGCTTCTACTCTGTAACTATTACCTGGACAAAAGTTATGAGTGCCGCCAATGTGTGGAGCTTCTATTCTGTAACTATTACCTGGACAAAAGTTATGTGAATGTGTGGAGCTTCTACTCTATAACTATTACCTGGACCATAATTATGTGTGTCCGCAATGTGTGGAGCTTCTACTCTGTAACTATTACCAGGACGAAAATTATCTGCTCATGTTCTCAAGTACTATAGCTGGGATATTTTCGCACAGTCATACTTATATTCGATTTGTTCTTTTGTGAGAATTTTGCACTAGTGGTAGCTAAACGAGAGTTAGTTTTCGATATTCTACAATCGAGAACCACGTATGCGATACCAAAAGGCACTTATATTACGCGATGGGGTAAGCTGGCTCACGTTTGCAAAGAAATGCGACTGGTGGTCCATCCCCTCCACGCCGCTCGGTGCGTGCGCGCATACGTACGTACTACAGTACATTGCATGGCTCGGTCGGACGGGGGTTGGGTCGACGAATCCGGTCGTGGCTCCGTTCGTCTGAGCTCCCAAGGTCTCGTTCGCGCGCCTACCTTACCTTACCTTTGGCAGTAATTAAAAACAAGCAGAAGCAGACAGAAACCCTCAAAACGTGTGCTACCATGCATGTCAATTGATTGGCAATGTACGTGTGCTACCATGCACATGCCAAGAAAAAAAAGGACGTACGCGTCTTTCTAACTTTTTTTTCTAGAGCACCTAACCCGTCTCAAACGGCCGGAGATGTCTTCTTGTCATTGACCGGTCATTAAAAAAAATCCAACCGGACCTCTTAGATCGCGGACAAACGCCCGGACCGACTCTCATCTCTCATATCCAACCCAAATTTATGATATATACGAGGCGGTCCAGGCGCTTCTGTACGGCCCACCACTGGCCCACCCTGACCCCAGAAAATCACCTCCGGAGCAAACTTAGGCTCACTGCGCTCCGCTCCGCTCCCCGACGCACCCCTTTTCCCAACCCGTCCAATCCCGAGCGTCGATGACCATGTCAAGCACCAACAGCCACTCCGACGTCAGCTCGGGAGACGACGACGAGTTGGCGCTCTGTATCGTGCTGGAGCGCTCAAGGGTCGATACGGGCAACATGTTCGGTTCAAGTGCGATGTCACATGTCGCCCATCGCTACAGTGTCGACGCCGATGCCGACCCTTCCCGCCGCGTGCGGATCTGCGAGGTCAGACTGATCTTGAGATGATAAAGTCAACACAGGCACCTCATAGTTAACGAGTATGTTGAAAATGCAAACACATCTGCAAAAGTCTAAGACTTGAAGCCTGGTGAGTTGGTTCCACAATAACAAACCTAACCATCTGAGCTACGCTTGGTTCACCGTGTGACACATTCATATTGTACCGCCTTTGTAGAATGGGACATAGTTGATGCCTAACCGCTCGCTCCATGGATCTAGCACCACGATACACCATCGCCGCCGCTCGCCGTCCATGCTCGTTGCACGGATTGCACGGCCAACGACCACCAGTAAAACGACATTGAATGGATGTAGCAAAATACATCGCCGGTAGTAGCAAAAAAACACCAAAGGTTGTAGCAAAAAAAAGGTAATCGCCGTCGCGGGTCGCAGCTCTGTTACCATGCATGTAGCAAAACCCCTCGCCGGAAGTAGCAAAAGCCAATGACAGTTGCAACAAAAATGTCATCGTCGTTCGCGGGGTTACAACTCCGCTGTGATGGATGTAATAAAATCGTTTACTGATGGCAGCAAATCTGACGGCAGTTGTAGCAAATAAGTCGACACCGTCGCGGGTTGCAACTCCACCGTGATGGATGTAGCAAAAAACATGAGCTGTAGTAGACAAAACAGACAACGATTGTAGCCAATTGCGATGCCGGTTGAAGCATATAGCAAAATAATGACGTCGGTTAATTCCCTGGAGCAGCGCCGCCACGTCCTCGCCGCCCCGCGGTCACCACTCTCCCTGACACTGGTTGCAGCTTCCCTTGACATTGGTTGAAGCTCCTAAGCTTGTCGCCTCCATGTCGGCTATGGGGTCGCATACCTCACGGTCACCGACCACAGCGTTCAGAGGCTGCTGGTCAACGGTGGGGCGATGGGCGAGGGCATGCGAGCTCATCGGGCGGGTGGTGGTTCGCAGGAGAGTGAGAAAAAAAAAGAAGAACTGGGAAAGGGCCGCACGTTTTGCTTTGATCCAATCCAACTATGTCAAGGGAAAGGATGGAAAAGTTTTCCTTGATGTGTTGTCCTGCTGCATAAACCAGCAAGGAACACCAACTACCGGAAGAAAATCTGACCCGCCCAGAAAGCGTAAAGTTTAGACGATGAGTCGCATTTAATCATCGATCGAGCAAGAGCTGTCTTTTACTCCAGCATGGTTGAGCAAATACTTCCTCTCTTTTCGGTTTATAGGGCTTAAATAAAAAATAATACGTAGAGTAGTACAATAAATAATAGTAGCAACGGCAGAGGATTTTTCGATTCAAAAGAAAACGATACGTAGACACCTGGCAGGCCACACGTGTTGACGGCGGGCATGTGGACCATGGATGTACTAGTCCCAGGAGTCCAGCATTGTGAACCTAAAAAAATAGGAGTCCAGCATGCACGTACGACGGCGAGCCGCAGTCCGAACCCGCCAGTGCGTAATCACATGGTCTGTCCTACGGAGTACTAATGACAGTTACGTGCGTCCTCTTTTGTAGTATTCAGATGGTGGCCGATCGGATGGAACGATCCACTCCACGATCCGCCCAGTTGCTGTCGGCCGATCGGACAAAGGAGAAGAAGATCCGGCCCCCTCTCTCTCTCTCCAGATCCAAATTCGGACGTGAAGGGTTGCATGGTCATTCTACGTTCATGAATATTCGTGCTGGCCTGTTCCAAAGGACCGATCGTTTGCATGCTTTTTGCAACTGTCTGTTATTATTAATTGCCAATCATTTGCTCGCTTCCGCAACCAACTGTTGTTTGGTTGTTTGTCAATAATGGCCAATCATACTTTCATAGTTATACTGTAGCTTTCAAAACCATCCTTTCATAGTTAGCATTAATGGTGAATCAATTTTCTATTTCGCTAATCTGACAAGGTAGTCCTTGTCATGCGGTCCGTATTTATATTGATTTGTTCTTGCAGTTAATGATATACTTTCTTCATTTATATTTACTGAGTCCTTCTTATTTTATGTTAAAATTTGATCTCCACAAACCAAATATGAAGTCTATATATGTTATAAAATGTATACTAATGGATTTGTATTCGAAAGAGGTTTCTCGTAATATAATTTATGTGACATACAACTTATATTATATTATTAGTTAATTTTATACTACCTACGTCACGGTTTAGAAGGCACAGTTAAATTTACGTGCATTTCCATAATAGACAAGGTTTAAAGCGCACTGCATTTACTCCTAACAGCTAATTAGTACTCCGCTATACTATTTCTATATGTGTGTATAGTGTGAATACTATTTTTTACTCCATCTCACAGCCAATCAATAACCATCTAGGTTCCAGAGAATTTCCAAACACGCCTTCTAAACCGTGACATAAGTTTCTTTAATTTGGTGAAACCAATGTTTTGAAATAAGTGAAATTGAATTTTTTACATGATTTTTATTGAAATAAGTTTCTTTAATTCAGTGAAACCAATGTTTTGAAATAAGTGAAATTGAATTTTTACTTGCTTTTTTGTTGAAATAAGTTTCTTTAATTCAGTGAAACCAATGTTTTGAAATAAGTGAAATTTAATTTTTAAATAATTTTTTTCTTATTATGAATTTTATATAGTATCACATAACTAGAAACAAAGTTCAGTTCTATTATCTATTTCCAAAAAAAAGACTTGATTCCACACAATTGAATAAAAAACAATTGGATTCATTTATCACCTTATCAATGAATACAATTAATTTCACTGGATTCCACAATTCATAAATCATGTCTTACAAACCATGTTTCAATGGATAGCATTTTAACATCCCCCATAGAGGTTGGGTGTGCACTAAGAGAAGAGGAGAAATTATATTTGATAACATTTTAACAACCAAAACAAACAAACAACCTAGAAAGAAATAAACAATACTCCAAACAAGTTAAATGATGCCTACAAAGACTAAATCACAACATGGCTTCGAGCAAGTCCTAAACTACCATGGTTTAGGGTCATGTTGTGACGATATCTGGTCATGCAAAGGAATGAGTTCAACTAACGACCATCCTAACACATTGAAATGAGAGCCAATTAATGTTTCTAAATCACAAATTACGCTAACCTAGTGTGTTCTATTTTACTAATGATGTTAAAGTTATAGTACTCTTTATGCACGCTACCACATCACATAGCACGACAAGAGGAGGTAATGGACATACCAACGACGGCACTGAAACCTCCATGGCATGGCACGGCTGGGCCTGCACACCATGATGGGAGCACCGAGGTAGAGTATTGGATCATCGAAGCAACATCCCAATGAACAAAGGTTAAGATTTAAATGATGTGGTAGCACGATAAATTATATGTCAGCTATCACTAGACTAAATCACCAATTATGCTAAGTTATGTGTCACTAAATCGCCAACTATCTCATGGAGTTCTTTATCTAAGTGAAAACAAGGAGAGGAGGTGAAGTACATACCAGGGCCGAAAACACCATGGTTTGCGCGACCAAGACGGGAGGTCCAACACAAAATCTTCGGTCATCGCAGCAACATATTACTTCCATCACATCAGAAAAATCCCGTTCGAACAAGGTTAAGCAACCTGCTCGCCGTATCTGAATAGTAAGTATAAGATGGAAGTAATATATCCCAATTAACAAGGTTTGATGCAATACATGCATGAACACACGGTAGAACTTTGGCTACTGGCTGAACATAAATATATCAATGACTTTGACCAGAAACATGTGCAAGATTATTATTTACCACAGCTGACAGTATATCAGAAAAATATCACCAAACATCTACTTGGAAACCTAATATGTCATGCATTCTCAAACAGCCTAATGAGGCTAAAACAACAGTATGGTATAGAGTACAAGTGTACGACACAAAGAGGAGAATGGACTACGGTAGAATGCTGCATCTTCCAAATTAAGACTATGTGCTTTTCGAGCTAGCTAGCACAAGGGAGAACTGGAATCAGTCCAGATTTCCAAAAGATGGGTTAGTCTAAACAATCAACATCAATAGAGAGAGAAGACCAAAGCAACACTAGACGGTCAAAAACAGTAGAGGATCAAGTAGCGGTAGTAGATGGTCGATCAGAGCAACAGCCACATCTTTAAAATTTCAAAAAGAATTAACATTGATTTGCCCAGGAAGATTGAAGTTAACCACTATAAATTTGTAGGTGATGACTTGTGGAATGACACGGTATTGTATGGTTACAACACAAATAGAAGAACAGTCAGAGCATCATAAACTAGTAAGTTCTGAATTTTCGAACACACCAATTATGCCATGAAAATAGGCACAAATAAAAACAAGTGGTCCTGAGCTACCATGAAATAGCAATTGTTATTTACCTTGCATCTGAAAAGCATAAGTCCACCAGATGGCACCTCAGCAAAACAGGAAAAGGTGCCAAATTATTTCCTTGGTATTCAGTTCATATTCAAAATCAGCGCTGGAGTTCAGAAATTCAGGGTGACAAAAAAATACATAGCAAAAACCATCAACAAACTGCTAAATTGGAATACATTAGCTCCAGAATTGTTATGCTCAAGGACAACCCATAAGTGCATTAATCATTCAGTACAAACAAGCAGAAACATCTAATTCAGGCCCTTTAGTTCAGTTTATACTAGAAGTCAGCCCTTGAGTGCAAAAATTCAGGGTTATAAAAAATACATAGCAAAAAACATCAACAAACTACTACATTTCACATTAAAAAACTGCTACACTGGAGATGAAATTGGACATTATGAATAGCTCCAGAATGATTATGCTCAAGGACTACCCATAAGAGCATTAAAACAGTACAAACAAGCAGAAACATCCAACTATGCCTCCCATGTCTAAACGCATGACTGAGCGGTATGTCATGTTTCCACGGGCAACAACATCAAGAAGTTTTGTTATGGACTAATGGACCTCAGCATGAACTAAAGCAAAAAAAAAGAATATTCTGATCCTTGACACCATTCCCATCAGATTTAAGCACCCCATAAACACTTGTATAAACAGACAAAATGGAAGATAGAGACTATGGTTCATTTTTCTCCTCACATCTGTTCAGAATTTCAGACAACCACTACCAAATGACCACCGTCTAAATTCACCGTGGGGTTGACCCTAAAGGTGCATCACTTGGCTAAACAACCTTCAGGCATCTTAAAACGCAAGAAAAACACTCCTACATGCCTAATAATATAAGAAGTAGTCTTCAGGTTCAGTAGAATTCATTGAAGGAAAATTTAAACCTTCAGATCTGAATTTGCATATTTGCAGACAAATAAACAGAGGAGGGGATCATCATATATATGCTTCAGGTATTACTTTCTTTACCTTCCTATTAAAATTATGGGTATGGCTAAGTCTCAGTCGATTGAGATTTAACCAAGTCTTAGTCAAGTGACATAACATACAAGACAGAAAAATAAAAAATTGAAAAGAAAACTTTGCATGGATCTTAATGTAAGACCTCACGGATATAGCATCGACTGAGACTTAACGAAGTCTCAGTCGACTCAGACTTAGCAAGACTGTAAAGTTATTTAGTGTAACAGTACACTGGAATAGCAATATTCAGACATAATATGTTTTACATTCTAAAGTTTGCTTGGTATGCCAAACATTGAACTAAAGAGTACATATGATGTTATGAATTCAGTTGGTTTGGTTGACTGCACGATAACAAATAAAAAGTGTCTCAAAGAAATAAAGCAATATTGTATGGGTAGATAAACAAACAGAGACATGTTTCTTTCAAGTGAAGTCTGTTGGACATTTGCATTGCTATACCCTAAACCCTACAAAACCAAACTATAAAGGGGAGTGTCTATTAGCAAATTTTGGTCTAAATACAGCATAGAAAGACAAGTGCATGAATTCTACAACACTGAGATCTTCAGAAGGTTCCAAAGAAAAATGGAAAACACCATAAGACTACATGTAGTTGAGCAGCAGAAACAAAGATACTATTTGGTGTCTCAGGTTGAAAGCTATCCTTTGAAATAAATCAGAGAAAACCACATTCTCAAAAATGGACCCCATGAAATGTAAAGTTGTTGCTCCATATAATCCAAAAGATTAAAACGACTGACCATAATATATGAAAATATATACTCAGGATTATGTTTTAAATATTCTTACAAAACACAGTAAGTACCCCAGCATAAGAGCTGACAGACTCTCATGTGACACTAAAAATTAAAGCAGTTGGACAGTCTACCGCATAGTTCAATAACACTAAAATATTAGAGCAGCTGGACGCTCTACCGCATAGTTCGATGAACTGAGGTTAGTATACTGTAAATCATGGCAGACAAGGTATTTCAATTACAAAAGGCCCTGTCTGGAAGCAAATTATTTTGAAAAGCAATGTACTCAAAAAGTACAAAAAAGAATGTTGCAGCTATGGAGTACCAGAGCTGACAAGTACTCCCTCAGTCCCGTAATATAAGAGCGTCTTGACACTAGTGTCAAAACGCTCTTATATTACGGCACGGAGGGAGTAGCTCACATGTAGCACAGTTTTCTGCAGTATTAGCAAATCCAAGGTGCCTTTACCAACTTAATTATCCAGGAGAATTGTTTAATTTATCTTCACCAGCAGCAACACAATAATGCTCAGGGTTTGAGCCTTTTGCAACTTATAGCACACCACAAGTGTTAAAATTAAAGCGTTGCAGTGGCAAACCGATGCTAGATTGAAGAATCAACACATTAATAGTCATCATAATTAACAGTCAAGCAATGCCAGATTATAATGAAGAAATAGATAGCAAAGTTAGAAATAACAGTCACACCACAGTTAGGAGATCAAATGTAGAAGATCAACCAGAAAGGAGAATACCATGTGTCTTTTTCCTAAACTAGAGAGAGGCAATTGTGACATGGTTGTTCAATTCCAAATGTAACACCCACAGTTAGGCACTCTGGATTGGGGGACCGTCGTATAATAATGTTGAGATCACGCAGCAACCTTTAAACACAGGTTACTAGACTAGTAGTGCTGGCTTAGGTTAGATACCGTGTTGCAGCACATATCATGACACCCAATACACATAGGCATGCAATCTAGGATTTGTCTTTTTTCTCATTCAAAATGGTGTTCAGCTTTTGCTAGCAAAAAATGAAATTCATATGTCAGGGACATTAACAAGTTTGATCCATAAAAGTTGTATTTCATCCAACATCAGATCATATACTAAAAGTGGTATACATGAATTTAGCTTGATACATCAGATCAAACACATCACAGGATCATGTAATTTACATCTTAACAAGCAACAGATATGTTTTACTAGGGCAGAACTTACGTTATTTCTGGCCCAGCACCAAACAAGTAAAACGAACAGCAGAAAAAAAAAAGATGAAAATTAAATGTCAGGTCTAAGATTTATAGAGCATGAGCAAAGAATAGCAGGCACTAGCTCTGAGCACAAAATATTTACATGACGAACTTACACTTACGTATTACTTTATTAGCAACATGAGTAGTCACAGCATAACAGTTTATATCTGATGGTGCTGTGCTTTGCCTCACATCCTCCTCCCTGCTCTATTTTACCCCACCTCTTTTGTGCTCAATGTTGAGTACGTCTGTTATAGAGTTATAAAAGTTAGTGGCTGGCTGCTTGCCTTCTGTAAAGGATGGTTTGGACGATAATGCATGATGCAACAGAATGCTACGACGATTAAAATAATGCTCACATTCAATTGTCAAGTTTACACTATTTGTGGACTTATTAAATACTTGCTCACTGGTCATGCATCTGTGTGTTTGGGAGAATAACATGTGCAAATAAAATCAAAAGGATAGATGCTACATATATCATATGGCCACAGCAACAAGCAGTTTCAAGGTATGCATGTCTACTGAATAGTTACTTTAATCTGCTGCCACAGTAGGCAGAAGTCAGAACACCATTTTCCATAGTAAATTCTTTTTTCATCATGTTCCCATCACCAACCATCTAGAAAAAATAATGGTTACCATTTAAACTAATCACCTAACGTCAATATGTTTCTATCATTTATATTTCATAACACTCATGTTCCACAAAAACTCATTGCTTGTAAGACTGAATGTAGTACTTTTGTCTTTTGCAGGTATTGAATAAAGTGCGACTTCAAGACTGCCCAACAAAAATGAGCACATTCACCTCAGGTCCGCGTACCCATGTACAATACTTGTTCACACAAATTATCCCTAATATAATCTGTAGTATGACAACCATAAAATGACAGAAGATAAAACAGAAAATTTGGCTAAAGAATAAAGGCCATGGGAATGTTTAATGCATGAAAAGAAGAGAAGGATCTCTTCTTCTAAGGTTAACAGGAGGAAAGAAGCACCAAACAGAAAATGGATGCTTCTGAAACAACCAGAACTTGTATCAAACTCGACCACAAGTCAAAACAGCATTGGATACAGAGCACAACCTAAATTGGGTACAGAGATGTGAGTGATCGATGTTGTCCAAAGTGATTAGCTATCATTCTACTAATTTCCTACCAAGCTGTACATACAGTTTTACTTAACAAAAGAGAATACCAGTGAACATATGCATGTACATCTCTGATGGAAAACATCAGGTTCACAAATGAACATTCATTTGGTATAGAAACAGAGTGAATTGCATGGTCAAGTTGTCCACATTTGCTGCCGTGCAAAAGGATGGAAATTCATTTAACAAGTATGTGTCATGCATGGCAATAAATAAGACCACCTATGATACTACTCTATGATACTATGCACTTAGGATGTAGTATCATACACTGGTATCATATGCATACTACCCATCACGACCAGCCTTAGCCTAAGGCAGTGGAGAGGAGTGAAATGAAATCTTACTTGTGTGCATCCAGCCATTATTCTCCTCGGCACCTGCACCTGCACTCCAACTTGTCTTGCTTGACCAACTTGTCTTCATCACCTTTACCAGTCAGTCGTCTTGCTCGCCCAAGGATCATCTTCTTCACCTACACAAGACCATACAAGTATGATGAAACTTGCAGCATATCGACTACTTCTGCTACGATTGTAAATACTCAGCACATGCAATACAAGCCATCTTGCTAAAGCCAAGGATCAAAGCATCCTTTACCAACACTCAAAGTCTTGAAATTAGTCAAGAGTAATAAAAGAGGCACAATTCTAAGCAGCAGCATTGGATATATATTCGCTCTGCGTTGCACTTCGCAGCGATAAGACTAGGTTCCTATAATCCCTCCCCAGACCCCACCTTGTGTGGGAGCTTCTATGCACTGGGTCTGTCCTTTAGTGTATTGTTGTTGAACATCGTCAGAGTTATCGCTTGGTGACTGTAAATGTTTTGAAGGACATTTATTTATGACTGGAAGTACTCTTAAGGTACATTTTTGTTTTGTGCATAAGCCCGGCTAGATATTAAATGTTCATCTCACATTCCTGCGTCTTTAGGTTTGAAACAAACCGATTGGGCCAGCTAAGATACCTGAGCAGGCGCCATTTTTCTTCCTTGCCCTCGGTTCCATCCCTTTCAGAGGAGATATTGTTTGAGCCTCCTTCCAGTAAAGAAACAGATGGCAACACTACCGAGGACACAATTCATAAAAAGATGGCTCATGTCTCCTCCCACTTCAGTCAGCTGTTGCTATCCTGTGGAGAACTTGACAACTCTAAGTATCTATAACTATATTCGGTCAAGCAAACAGAGATTTTGGTTCACTTTCTTTTGATGAGACTGGAAGAAGTTCCAATCTTCATGGTAAGTGCTGACTTGGAATCTATTTTGCAGATTCAGCGATCACGGACTACCTAAAAGGCCTATCTCCGTCATCTTTAGATATGGAACTACGGATGCTACAGATAATAGATGACGACGAGGTGGAAGAGTCGGAGGAACCAAGACCCATCCGAGCTCCAGTTCATCTCATTGCTGCTGGACTGCTTCATTCATGAGCATTCCTGCAGGAACAACTTTGAGTTTGTTCAAGCTGTTCTGAAATTGTTTCTGAAGGTACTGGCCAGGAACCAACTGGGATTTGGAACCCATTTATAACGTGCATTATTAGTATTATGCCATCTTTCATCAACCTAAAACAGCTATCTTCTTGAGGTCTTATCATTAAGCATTACAACAACAACAACCAAGCCTTTCAGTCCCAAACAAGTTGGGGTAGGCTAGAGTTGAAACCGATAAGATCTCGAAACCAAGTCATGGCTCTGGAACGTTGATAGCTAACTTCCACGCACCCCTGGCCATGGCTAAGTCTTTATCGATATTCCAAACCTTCAGGTCTCTCTTAACGGATTCCTCCCATGTCAAGTTTGGTCTACCACGACCCCTCTTAACATTCTCAGCACGCTTTATCCGTCCGCTATGCACCGGCGCTTCCGATGGCCTCCGTTGAATATGTCCAAACCATCTGAGACGATGCTGGACTAGCTTCTCTTCAATCGGTGCTACCCCAAGTCTCTCTCGTATATCGTCATTCCGTACCCGATCCTTCCTTATGTGGCCACATATCCATCTCAACATGCGCATCTCTGCTACACCTAATTGTTGGATATGCCGTCTCTTGGTTGGCCAACACTCCGCGCCGTACAACACCGCAGGTCGGATAGTTGTCCTATAAAACCTGCCTTTTAGCTTTTGTGGCACTCTCTTGTCACAGAGTACGCCAGAAGCTTGGCGCCACTTCATCCACCCAGCCTTGATTCGGTGGCCCACGTCTTCATCGATATCGCCATCCTTCTGCAACATGGACCCCAAATATCGAAACGTGTCTCTCTCGGTACCACCTGCCCACCAAGGCTAACCTCTCCATCCTCGTGCCTAGTAGCACTAAAACTGCACCTCATGTATTCAGTTTTAGTTCTACTAAGCCAAAAACCTTTCGATTCTAGAGTTGGTCTCCATAACTCTAACTTATCATTAAGCATTAAAGATTAAAAAAGAAGAAAAACCAAAACATCTACAGCGTTGACGGAAAAGGGAGTGCCAAACATGCCTAAGAAAAAAAGGAAACCTAAAGTGTTTCCTGATCCAAATACACTTGTTTGCTAGTACATACGTATTTCTGGAGAATACCGTGGTCAACAAAGGAAACGTGAAATTGCCTTTCATGTGACACAGTATACCATAAGCAATTACCTCTTTAAGTGATCTCCTCTTGGAAATTCTGACACCCAAACAGAACGCACGATAGTCACATCTAGATAGAACAATCTTATCGGGACCTTCTTTCAAAAACGGTCTTAACTCGGAGCAAAAAATTGAGTAGGATCAACAAACATCCATGCAGAAAGTGTATCATGTAACTAATCAACAAATTCTGGCAAATCATTGTTAAGGTATAAAGTTAAAGAACAGCATGCTCCATTGCAACAAGGTACTTACCATAAGACCAGCATATCTACCATTGGCCCCTAACGGCTGTGTAGCTTGCCTGTTGATAACCCAAACAGGAATACCTGAGAAAATAAATAATTTCCAAAACGAATAGTTCAGATCTAGATGAATGAACCCACAATGCAATGACGAAGAACAGTTTTAGCTGCCACAGCATGTTCCATGTAACCAAGCTGGTAAAGACTCGATCACACCTATATGGTTGGAATTATGCAGAACTCAAAAGTATCAAATTCCTGAACTGACAACATAGTGGCATGCTAAAGTAGCACAAGATTAAAATATGCATGGTATTTACTAAGGTCTTGATTGAAATATAAAATTGAAATGGGATACAAAACTTACGAATGTAAATTTACCAACCAATTTACTAGTGTGTTCCTGTTGAACATCATTAAGGTAGCACAACATTAAAATAGATATGGCATTTACGGAGTTGTTGATGGAAAACATCAAATTGATATATGGGATCCAAAACTTAAGAGTACACATTTACCAACCATGATCATTAATAAAGCTACAAGTCTGAAAGGGGCTGCTCACCTCCAGACAGTTTTTTATCCTCCGAGGAGTTACAAGCGGGAGTCTGATATTCATCACATGGCTTGGTGCCTTCATTGGCTGACTGTTTCCCCAGTTTGGTGTATCACTACTGCTCCTTTCCCTTCAAAACTCACAACCTCGATCTCCATTTCTCCAACTATTGTCTCTTCCTCCCCCTCGTCCTCCCCCGATATCCATGAGAGGAACCTAGTGGCATATCTTTTTAACCAATTTATCTCTTGGGTTGATCTCTCTCAACACTACAACTATAGATATATTGAGTAACAGGGTGGAGTGGGTTTAAGAGCACATTACAATAAAGAAAGTAGAGCAAAATGAGAAATTCATGCATAGAAAGATCAAGGTAACATGCATTAGTGAACTATATGTGCATTTCAAATACCATTAAATTTCATTGCGTTCAATTTTGACATCTTCCACTTTTGTTAAGTATTTTCTTGTTGGAAGAATTTTCGTACGTATACTTTAAATCATACTCCGTATTAAAAACCAACTTTATATTGTTTACAATATCTAGAGGTTTAAGAAGGTAGGTTCCTAACGCCTGAGAAGGTAGGGATCTAGAGGTAGGGCCAAGACAATTCATCGTAGGAGTCGGCTCAAGCAGGACGTGGTAAATTGATGGGGTTGGTGGGAGGAACATGACTACCATAAAATTGACTAACGCTAAGGCTAGAACTCACTCTATTGTGAAATAACTGTTTTTCAATTAGCTAGCATTACCATAGGATGTTATTTTTCTAACCTCAAAAAGAGAAGGATATGCACAAATAATTGCAAAGGTCTGATGGTTTAGGAACTATTTGAGATCTAGGCACACAAATACTATCATACAAAGCCATTTATAAAACCAATAGAAGGTATATGTAACACACCTAAAGGTTTTATGTAGTGATAAGGCCAACTCCAACACAGGGACTCAAATGCCTTTTGTCCATTTGGATTGGCCAAACACACACGAGTGTCTGTTTGCGTCCACCGGCCCATAGGTGCGTCCAAGGGGCACACGCATTTCACACATTGAACTTAAACTAAAATTTAAAATATATACATTGCCTCCAAAAGTCGCCGCCATACATTAAACTTGAACTTAGAAAAAAAATTTATCTTAAACTAAATGAATCCTAGATCTAGTCCTAGTTGTCGCCATCGTCCTTGCTGTCACTTTCGTTCGTGGTGAAGTCATAGATGGGCGGTGGTTGCCACACGTGCGAGAGCGTCGTCTGTTGTGGATCCAGTGGATGTTGCACCACCGACTGACATGACGGGGACGGTGACCATGTCTTCGCCCCTAGCCACACGGTCAGGGGTTGACACATACTCCAGCGTGACGAGCATGGTCGACGTCCACGATAAGGACTGACCCACCAGCTAACAGCGGGTTCCAGGACAACTCCTCCTTCACCTCTTCGTCCACCACCCCTTCCTCTGGCATGGGGATGGGGACATACCAGGCGACAGACAAAGCGAGCTGCATCGCCAGGCCGTCCCACTCCCTAAATTTGTCAAGCTTGGAGTCCTCGAGCGCCTTCTTGAAGGCAGCGTCCTCTTTGTCGATGATCATGGCTTCTAGTGGAAATGGCGGTGGGGACGGCGATGGTGAGGGTGCATGTGTGCACCCACGCACGCACATGCAAACAGGGTGAACCGGGAGCACACACACGTGCCCTTGGGTGGGGGTGGGGGTAGGAGCACGCACATGGGCGGCAAAGAAGGACTAGCACGCCATGTTGTGCTCATCTCAGCACCATGTATCCCACATTGGCGATTCGACGACGTACCTTGGGTCATGGAGGAGGTATGAATGCAGCTGAGCTCGACGACGACTGATCTCCATAAGGCTCGTGCGGCCGCTGTCCGGGACGAGAGGCATGGGCACTTGCTCTGAGATTGAGGTGCCATCCATCCGACAGGTGCATGCCGAGCCAAGACAGCCGGGTGGCGGTATCCTAGTAGCGCTGGCACGTCTCCACGCTAACATAGATCCACTGCCATGGCGTAGCGGGCGGCGAAATGGCGAAGGGCGCCACATTCCTCCTCGGCCCCGATTAGCCAGATGATGACCCGACATCATGGTCTGGCTTCCCTGGCTTCCTCGGGATACACTTCCACACCAATGTGGCTGGCGGGCGGTGTTGGCTAGGGTTTGTCGGGTGTCCCACGCACATGGATTAGACGAGGCCGGTGGGAGATTGTTGACGGTCTGATGAGGACGACGAGCGGCATCAGTTCCGTGTTCGCCTTAATGGAAATCAGGCCCAAAATTACGTCAAAAATGCGTTCAGACGGATCGCTCCCGCATTAGGCCATGCTTGGACCCAAACCGAAAAAAATGGTTGGAGTTTTTTTTCCAGGGAAATTCAATGCTTATATTATATTTAACCAAGGTTGTACAAAAGATGTGCTAAAAAAAAATTATACTCCAGATTATGTGTACGGAGGCGCGGGTGATGCGTGTGATAAAGCCGGAGGGCAAACGAATTCCAGCTGGCATTCGTATCGCCGTCTATTTAAGTGCGCTCCCACAGCTGCACTGCCGTCGCCATACGTCTCATCCTTTTCACTTCTCCTCCTCTCTCGCTCCACCTCGCCAAAACCCACCAAATCTGACCCGCAGACACAGATCACCGCGGCGGTCGGCGGGGACCTCCGCAGTCCGGCAGGTGAGCCCCGAATGCAGATCCGCTCCCTCCCTCCCTCCCTCCCTCCTCCCTCCTCGGCTCCTCCCTCCTCCCTCCCCCGTCGCTGCGACCCGGCTGGGTGGCCGTGGCCGATTTTGTGGTGCGCCGCTGTTTCGTGCTTTGGTCGATCCATTTGTCGCATCTACATGCGCGCGGCGAGATCGGATTTAGTACTAGTGTCGTGCGGCGTTGCCGATTTCATTCGATTCGCGCTGTGATTCTTTTTGCAAGCGGCGCGGTGGCTTGGGGCGTGCGCGCGCCGGTGGACTAATCGGCGACGTGGAGACGCGGGGGCGCGCGGATCCATCGCGCCTCCTCTCCACGGGCGCCGCAGAGTTGCTCTTGATAGTTGATTCGTGCTTGTTGCCGCTGCCAGGCCTTGTCATCTCGGCGCCGCATGCTACTGGTAAAACCCGTTTCGCTTCTCTGCTTCGCCGCGCCGCCATACGCTTGGTTCTCGAGGCGCTTGAGCAAGATGTACATCCTACCGCGCGCTTAGTAATTACTAGAGGTCAACGCCGGCCATCGTGTCTCATGAACAGTTGTGATTTGCTTTCCTTGGTTCCTTTCCTGCGCTGTGTCCCTTTTTTTGCTTCCGTTTACAGGCAAGCAACTCCGGTGTCCACTGTTTCAATTTAGTGTAATTGATTAATGCGACTTGATTTCAATTCATCTCGTTTCCTGCTACTCCAGTACGTACGTACGCTACTCCTAGATACGTAGATCCCGCCTATTTGCCTTCTGGAGTGGAAATGCACTTTGACATGTAGAAATTGATGATGCTCAGGTCTTCCATATGTGCTGCCTGGCTCATGATTGCTAGTGTACCTATGTAGTACTAGTTTCCAGATCTTCGGCAGCGTTAGCAGTTCTGTATACCCTTGTCCATTCCCTTTTCTTTCTTTCTTTCTTTCTTTTTCCCTTATGATCTCATGTTATAATGTACGTGCAACTGTGATGTCAGGACATGAAACCCGTAATAGCTGTCGTTTGGAATCTTGGGGAACCGTTCATTCATCGGGTGATCAAAGAATTGTACCAGAGGATCGGCAAGGAGATTCTCAAGGGCAAAAGGAGGCTGCGATTCCGCTGCGGGACGGTACGCTACGCCCTGGCCGGCCCGCTGCCAAACTAAGCTCGCGGCATCTAGACGCCCCCGAGCCTCCTGGACGCGATGATGGCCAGGGCGCCCCCTCGACTTGGCCCGGTACTCGTGTGCACTCCCACGTTCGAGACGGTGCCACCTCCTCTGGTCATCGTCAAGCCCACACCACCCGCCGTTGAGCACATCGAGGACATCACCACCACCGACACCGACGGTCACTGGGCAGACCTCCTCCTCTTCCTCGCCGGCGCCGCTTTTCTGGTGTTCATCGCCCACAAGTTGCACCAGCACCGCCTCGCCAACGGCACCCCGGTCGACGACTCCGACGACAACAATTCCCCGACCCCGGCTGACTCGACCCCGATCGCGACCGACTTGACGGCTGCCCCGGTTGACGACTCCGACAACAACGATTCCCCGACCCCGGCTGACTCGACCCCGATCGCGACCGACTCGACGGCTGCCCCCGTCACTCCGACCGAGTCCGACAAGTCAGATCTTTGGTTCGTATACTTGGCCGTTTTCATGGTTCTCTCGATCGTTTAGTTTGTCTCCCACCAACTCCTACTCGGTAAGTATTACCTGGACAAAAGTTATGTGTGCCGTCAATATGTGGAGCTTCTACTCTGTAACTATTACCTGGACAAAAGTTATGAGTGCCGCCAATGTGTGGAGCTTCTATTCTGTAACTATTACCTGGACAAAAGTTATGTGAATGTGTGGAGCTTCTACTCTGTAACTATTACCTGGACCATAATTATGTGTGTCCGTAATGTGTGGAGCTTCTACTCTGTAACTATTACCAGGACGAAAATTATCTGCTCATGTTCTCAAGTACTATAGCTGGGATATTTTCGCACAGTCATACTTATATTCGATTTGTTCTTTTGTGAGAATTTTGCACTAGTGGTAGCTAAACGAGAGTTAGTTTTCGATATTCTACAATCGAGAACCACGTATGCGATACCAAAAGGCACTTATATTACGCGATGGGGTAAGCTGGCTCACGTTTGCAAAGAAATGCGACTGGTGGTCCATCCCCTCCACGCCGCTCGGTGCGTGCGCGCATACGTACGTACTACAGTACATTGCATGGCTCGGTCGGACGGGGGTTGGGTCGACGAATCCGGTCGTGGCTCCGTTCGTCTGAGCTCCCAAGGTCTCGTTCGCGCGCCTACCTTACCTTACCTTTGGCAGTAATTAAAAACAAGCAGAAGCAGACAGAAACCCTCAAAACGTGTGCTACCATGCATGTCAATTGATTGGCAATGTACGTGTGCTACCATGCACATGCCAAGAAAAAAAAGGACGTACGCGTCTTTCTAACTTTTTTTTCTAGAGCACCTAACCCGTCTCAAACGGCCGGAGATGTCTTCTTGTCATTGACCGGTCATTAAAAAAAATCCAACCGGACCTCTTAGATCGCGGACAAATGCCCGGACCGACTCTCATCTCTCATATCCAACCCAAATTTATGATATATACGAGGCGGTCCAGGCGCTTCTGTACGGCCCACCACTGGCCCACCCTGACCCCAGAAAATCACCTCCGGAGCAAACTTAGGCTCACTGCGCTCCGCTCCACTCCCCGACGCACCCCTTTTCCCAACCCGTCCAATCCCGAGCGTCGATGACCATGTCAAGCACCAACAGCCACTCCGACGTCAGCTCGGGAGACGACGACGAGTTGGCGCTCTGTATCGTGCTGGAGCGCTCAAGGGTCGATACGGGCAACATGTTCGGTTCAAGTGCGATGTCACATGTCGCCCATCGCTACAGTGTCGACGCCGATGCCGACCCTTCCCGCCGCGTGCGGATCTGCGAGGTCAGACTGATCTTGAGATGATAAAGTCAACACAGGCACCTCATAGTTAACGAGTATGTTGAAAATGCAAACACATCTGCAAAAGTCTAAGACTTGAAGCCTGGTGAGTTGGTTTCACAATAACAAACCTAACCATCTGAGCTACGCTTGGTTCACCGTGTGACACATTCATATTGTACCGCCTTTGTAGAATGGGACATAGTTGATGCCTAACCGCTCGCTCCATGGATCTAGCACCACGATACACCGTCGCCGCCGCTCGCCGTCCATGCTCGTTGCACGGATTGCACGGCCAACGACCACCAGTAAAACGACATTGAATGGATGTAGCAAAATACATCGCCGGTAGTAGCAAAAAAACACCAAAGGTTGTAGCAAAAAAAAGGTAATCGCCGTCGCGGGTCGCAGCTCTGTTACCATGCATGTAGCAAAACCCCTCGCCGGAAGTAGCAAAAGCCAATGACAGTTGCAACAAAAATGTCATCGTCGTTCGCGGGGTTACAACTCCGCTGTGATGGATGTAATAAAATCGTTTACTGATGGCAGCAAATCTGACGGCAGTTGTAGCAAATAAGTCGACGCCGTCGCGG
The DNA here is from genome assembly GCF_904849725.1 of Hordeum vulgare subsp. vulgare. Taxonomy (NCBI): domain Eukaryota; kingdom Viridiplantae; phylum Streptophyta; class Magnoliopsida; order Poales; family Poaceae; genus Hordeum; species Hordeum vulgare. Next base: position 12,677,659 of record NC_058524.1, on the reverse strand, counting down.
GTTGCAACTCCACCGTGATGGATGTAGCAAAAAACATGAGCTGTAGTAGACAAAACAGACAACGATTGTAGCCAATTGCGATGCCGGTTGAAGCATATAGCAAAATAATGACGTCGGTTAATTCCCTGGAGCAGCGCCGCCACGTCCTCGCCGCCCCGCGGTCACCACTCTCCCTGACACTGGTTGCAGCTTCCCTTGACATTGGTTGAAGCTCCTAAGCTTGTCGCCTCCATGTCGGCTATGGGGTCGCATACCTCACGGTCACCGACCACAGCGTTCAGAGGCTGCTGGTCAACGGTGGGGCGATGGGCGAGGGCATGCGAGCTCATCGGGCGGGTGGTGGTTCGCAGGAGAGTGAGAAAAAAAAAGAAGAACTGGGAAAGGGCCGCACGTTTTGCTTTGATCCAATCCAACTATGTCAAGGGAAAGGATGGAAAAGTTTTCCTTGATGTGTTGTCCTGCTGCATAAACCAGCAAGGAACACCAACTACCGGAAGAAAATCTGACCCGCGCAGAAAGCGTAAAGTTTAGACGATGAGTCGCATTTAATCATCGATCGAGCAAGAGCTGTCTTTTACTCCAGCATGGTTGAGCAAATACTTCCTCTCTTTTCGGTTTATAGGGCTTAAATAAAAAATAATACGTAGAGTAGTACAATAAATAATAGTAGCAACGGCAGAGGATTTTTCGATTCAAAAGAAAACGATACGTAGACACCTGGCAGGCCACACGTGTTGACGGCGGGCATGTGGACCATGGATGTACTAGTCCCAGGAGTCCAGCATTGTGAACCTAAAAAAATAGGAGTCCAGCATGCACGTACGACGGCGAGCCGCAGTCCGAACCCGCCAGTGCGTAATCACATGGTCTGTCCTACGGAGTACTAATGACAGTTACGTGCGTCCTCTTTTGTAGTATTCAGATGGTGGCCGATCGGATGGAACGATCCACTCCACGATCCGCCCAGTTGCTGTCGGCCGATCGGACAAAGGAGAAGAAGATCCGGCCCCCTCTCTCTCTCTCCAGATCAAAATTCGGACGTGAAGGGTTGCATGGTCATTCTACGTTCATGAATATTCGTGCTGGCCTGTTCCAAAGGACCGATCGTTTGCATGCTTTTTGCAACTGTCTGTTATTATTAATTGCCAATCATTTGCTCGCTTCCGCAACCAACTGTTGTTTGGTTGTTTGTCAATAATGGCCAATCATACTTTCATAGTTATACTGTAGCTTTCAAAACCATCCTTTCATAGTTAGCATTAATGGTGAATCAATTTTCTATTTCGCTAATCTGACAAGGTAGTCCTTGTCATGCGGTCCGTATTTATATTGATTTGTTCTTGCAGTTAATGATATACTTTCTTCATTTATATTTACTGAGTCCTTCTTATTTTATGTTAAAATTTGATCTCCACAAACCAAATATGAAGTCTATATATGTTATAAAATGTATACTAATGGATTTGTATTCGAAAGAGGTTTCTCGTAATATAATTTATGTGACATACAACTTATATTATATTATTAGTTAATTTTATACTACCTACGTCACGGTTTAGAAGGCACAGTTAAATTTACGTGCATTTCCATAATAGACAAGGTTTAAAGCGCACTGCATTTACTCCTAACAGCTAATTAGTACTCCGCTATACTATTTCTATATGTGTGTATAGTGTGAATACTATTTTTTACTCCATCTCACAGCCAATCAATAACCATCTAGGTTCCAGAGAATTTCCAAACACGCCTTCTAAACCGTGACATAAGTTTCTTTAATTTGGTGAAACCAATGTTTTGAAATAAGTGAAATTGAATTTTTTACATGATTTTTATTGAAATAAGTTTCTTTAATTCAGTGAAACCAATGTTTTGAAATAAGTGAAATTGAATTTTTACTTGCTTTTTTGTTGAAATAAGTTTCTTTAATTCAGTGAAACCAATGTTTTGAAATAAGTGAAATTTAATTTTTAAATAATTTTTTTCTTATTATGAATTTTATATAGTATCACATAACTAGAAACAAAGTTCAGTTCTATTATCTATTTCCAAAAAAAAGACTTGATTCCACACAATTGAATAAAAAACAATTGGATTCGTTTATCACCTTATCAATGAATACAATTAATTTCACTGGATTCCACAATTCATAAATCATGTCTTACAAACCATGTTTCAATGGATAGCATTTTAACATCCCCCATAGAGGTTGGGTGTGCACTAAGAGAAGAGGAGAAATTATATTTGATAGCATTTTAACAACCAAAACAAACAAACAACCTAGAAAGAAATAAACAATACTCCAAACAAGTTAAATGATGCCTACAAAGACTAAATCACAACATGGCTTCGAGCAAGTCCTAAACTACCATGGTTTAGGGTCATGTTGTGACGATATCTGGTCATGCAAAGGAATGAGTTCAACTAACGACCATCCTAACACATTGAAATGAGAGCCAATTAATGTTTCTAAATCACAAATTACGCTAACCTAGTGTGTTCTATTTTACTAATGATGTTAAAGTTATAGTACTCTTTATGCACGCTACCACATCACATAGCACGACAAGAGGAGGTAATGGACATACCAACGACGGCACTGAAACCTCCATGGCATGGCACGGCTGGGCCTGCACACCATGATGGGAGCACCGAGGTAGAGTATTGGATCATCGAAGCAACATCCCAATGAACAAAGGTTAAGATTTAAATGATGTGGTAGCACGATAAATTATATGTCAGCTATCACTAGACTAAATCACCAATTATGCTAAGTTATGTGTCACTAAATCGCCAACTATCTCATGGAGTTCTTTATCTAAGTGAAAACAAGGAGAGGAGGTAAAGTACATACCAGGGCCGAAAACACCATGGTTTGCGCGACCAAGACGGGAGGTCCAACACAAAATCTTCGGTCATCGCAGCAACATATTACTTCCATCACATCAGAAAAATCCTGTTCGAACAAGGTTAAGCAACCTGCTCGCCGTATCTGAATAGTAAGTATAAGATGGAAGTAATATATCCCAATTAACAAGGTTTGATGCAATACATGCATGAACACACGGTAGAACTTTGGCTACTGGCTGAACATAAATATATCAATGACTTTGACCAGAAACATGTGCAAGATTATTATTTACCACAGCTGACAGTATATCAGAAAAATATCACCAAACATCTACTTGGAAACCTAATATGTCATGCATTCTCAAACAGCCTAATGAGGCTAAAACAACAGTATGGTATAGAGTACAAGTGTACGACACAAAGAGGAGAATGGACTACGGTAGAATGCTGCATCTTCCAAATTAAGACTATGTGCTTTTCGAGCTAGCTAGCACAAGGGAGAACTGGAATCAGTCCAGATTTCCAAAAGATGGGTTAGTCTAAACAATCAACATCAATAGAGAGAGAAGACCAAAGCAACACTAGACGGTCAAAAACAGTAGAGGATCAAGTAGCGGTAGTAGATGGTCGATCAGAGCAACAGCCACATCTTTAAAATTTCAAAAAGAATTAACATTGATTTGCCCAGGAAGATTGAAGTTAACCACTATAAATTTGTAGGTGATGACTTGTGGAATGACACGGTATTGTATGGTTACAACACAAATAGAAGAACAGTCAGAGCATCATAAACTAGTAAGTTCTGAATTTTCGAACACACCAATTATGCCATGAAAATAGGCACAAATAAAAACAAGTGGTCCTGAGCTACCATGAAATAGCAATTGTTATTTACCTTGCATCTGAAAAGCATAAGTCCACCAGATGGCACCTCAGCAAAACAGGAAAAGGTGCCAAATTATTTCCTTGGTATTCAGTTCATATTCAAAATCAGCGCTGGAGTTCAGAAATTCAGGGTGACAAAAAAATACATAGCAAAAACCATCAACAAACTGCTAAATTGGAATACATTAGCTCCAGAATTGTTATGCTCAAGGACAACCCATAAGTGCATTAATCATTCAGTACAAACAAGCAGAAACATCTAATTCAGGCCCTTTAGTTCAGTTTATACTAGAAGTCAGCCCTTGAGTGCAAAAATTCAGGGTTATAAAAAATACATAGCAAAAAACATCAACAAACTACTACATTTCACATTAAAAAACTGCTACACTGGAGATGAAATTGGACATTATGAATAGCTCCAGAATGATTATGCTCAAGGACTACCCATAAGAGCATTAAAACAGTACAAACAAGCAGAAACATCCAACTATGCCTCCCATGTCTAAACGCATGACTGAGCGGTATGTCATGTTTCCACGGGCAACAACATCAAGAAGTTTTGTTATGGACTAATGGACCTCAGCATGAACTAAAGCAAAAAAAAAGAATATTCTGATCCTTGACACCATTCCCATCAGATTTAAGCACCCCATAAACACTTGTATAAACAGACAAAATGGAAGATAGAGACTATGGTTCATTTTTCTCCTCACATCTGTTCAGAATTTCAGACAACCACTACCAAATGACCACCGTCTAAATTCACCGTGGGGTTGACCCTAAAGGTGCATCACTTGGCTAAACAACCTTCAGGCATCTTAAAACGCAAGAAAAACACTCCTACATGCCTAATAATATAAGAAGTAGTCTTCAGGTTCAGTAGAATTCATTGAAGGAAAATTTAAACCTTCAGATCTGAATTTGCATATTTGCAGACAAATAAACAGAGGAGGGGATCATCATATATATGCTTCAGGTATTACTTTCTTTACCTTCCTATTAAAATTATGGGTATGGCTAAGTCTCAGTCGATTGAGATTTAACCAAGTCTTAGTCAAGTGACATAACATACAAGACAGAAAAATAAAAAATTGAAAAGAAAACTTTGCATGGATCTTAATGTAAGACCTCACGGATATAGCATCGACTGAGACTTAACGAAGTCTCAGTCGACTCAGACTTAGCAAGACTGTAAAGTTATTTAGTGTAACAGTACACTGGAATAGCAATATTCAGACATAATATGTTTTACATTCTAAAGTTTGCTTGGTATGCCAAACATTGAACTAAAGAGTACATATGATGTTATGAATTCAGTTGGTTTGGTTGACTGCACGATAACAAATAAAAAGTGTCTCAAAGAAATAAAGCAATATTGTATGGGTAGATAAACAAACAGAGACATGTTTCTTTCAAGTGAAGTCTGTTGGACATTTGCATTGCTATACCCTAAACCCTACAAAACCAAACTATAAAGGGGAGTGTCTATTAGCAAATTTTGGTCTAAATACAGCATAGAAAGACAAGTGCATGAATTCTACAACACTGAGATCTTCAGAAGGTTCCAAAGAAAAATGGAAAACACCATAAGACTACATGTAGTTGAGCAGCAGAAACAAAGATACTATTTGGTGTCTCAGGTTGAAAGCTATCCTTTGAAATAAATCAGAGAAAACCACATTCTCAAAAATGGACCCCATGAAATGTAAAGTTGTTGCTCCATATAATCCAAAAGATTAAAACGACTGACCATAATATATGAAAATATATACTCAGGATTATGTTTTAAATATTCTTACAAAACACAGTAAGTACCCCAGCATAAGAGCTGACAGACTCTCATGTGACACTAAAAATTAAAGCAGTTGGACAGTCTACCGCATAGTTCAATAACACTAAAATATTAGAGCAGCTGGACGCTCTACCGCATAGTTCGATGAACTGAGGTTAGTATACTGTAAATCATGGCAGACAAGGTATTTCAATTACAAAAGGCCCTGTCTGGAAGCAAATTATTTTGAAAAGCAATGTACTCAAAAAGTACAAAAAAGAATGTTGCAGCTATGGAGTACCAGAGCTGACAAGTACTCCCTCAGTCCCGTAATATAAGAGCGTCTTGACACTAGTGTCAAAACGCTCTTATATTACGGCACGGAGGGAGTAGCTCACATGTAGCACAGTTTTCTGCAGTATTAGCAAATCCAAGGTGCCTTTACCAACTTAATTATCCAGGAGAATTGTTTAATTTATCTTCACCAGCAGCAACACAATAATGCTCAGGGTTTGAGCCTTTTGCAACTTATAGCACACCACAAGTGTTAAAATTAAAGCGTTGCAGTGGCAAACCGATGCTAGATTGAAGAATCAACACATTAATAGTCATCATAATTAACAGTCAAGCAATGCCAGATTATAATGAAGAAATAGATAGCAAAGTTAGAAATAACAGTCACACCACAGTTAGGAGATCAAATGTAGAAGATCAACCAGAAAGGAGAATACCATGTGTCTTTTTCCTAAACTAGAGAGAGGCAATTGTGACATGGTTGTTCAATTCCAAATGTAACACCCACAGTTAGGCACTCTGGATTGGGGGACCGTCGTATAATAATGTTGAGATCACGCAGCAACCTTTAAACACAGGTTACTAGACTAGTAGTGCTGGCTTAGGTTAGATACCGTGTTGCAGCACATATCATGACACCCAATACACATAGGCATGCAATCTAGGATTTGTCTTTTTTCTCATTCAAAATGGTGTTCAGCTTTTGCTAGCAAAAAATGAAATTCATATGTCAGGGACATTAACAAGTTTGATCCATAAAAGTTGTATTTCATCCAACATCAGATGATATACTAAAAGTGGTATACATGAATTTAGCTTGATACATCAGATCAAACACATCACAGGATCATGTAATTTACATCTTAACAAGCAACAGATATGTTTTACTAGGGCAGAACTTACGTTATTTCTGGCCCAGCCCCAAACAAGTAAAACGAACAGCAGAAAAAAAAAAGATGAAAATTAAATGTCAGGTCTAAGATTTATAGAGCATGAGCAAAGAATAGCAGGCACTAGCTCTGAGCACAAAATATTTACATGACGAACTTACACTTACGTATTACTTTATTAGCAACATGAGTAGTCACAGCATAACAGTTTATATCTGATGGTGCTGTGCTTTGCCTCACATCCTCCTCCCTGCTCTATTTTACCCCACCTCTTTTGTGCTCAATGTTGAGTACGTCTGTTATAGAGTTATAAAAGTTAGTGGCTGGCTGCTTGCCTTCTGTAAAGGATGGTTTGAACGATAATGCATGATGCAGCAGAATGCTACGACGATTAAAATAATGCTCACATTCAATTGTCAAGTTTACACTATTTGTGGACTTATTAAATACTTGCTCACTGGTCATGCATCTGTGTGTTTGGGAGAATAACATGTGCAAATAAAATCAAAAGGATAGATGCTACATATATCATATGGCCACAGCAACAAGCAGTTTCAAGGTATGCATGTCTACTGAATAGTTACTTTAATCTGCTGCCACAGTAGGCAGAAGTCAGAACACCATTTTCCATAGTAAATTCTTTTATCATCATGTTCCCATCACCAACCATCCAGAAAAAATAATGGTTACCATTTAAACTAATCACCTAACGTCAATATGTTTCTATCATTTATATTTCATAACACTCATGTTCCACAAAAACTCATTGCTTGTAAGACTGAATGTAGTACTTTTGTGCTTTTGCAGGTATTGAATAAAGTGCGACTTCAAGACTGCCCAACAAAAATGAGCACATTCACCTCAGGTCCGCGTACCCATGTACAATACTTGTTCACACAAATTATCCCTAATATAATCTGTAGTATGACAACCATAAAATGACAGAAGATAAAACAGAAAATTTGGCTAAAGAATAAAGGCCATGGGAATGTTTAATGCATGAAAAGAAGAGAAGGATCTCTTCTTCTAAGGTTAACAGGAGGAAAGAAGCACCAAACAGAAAATGGATGCTTCTGAAACAACCAGAACTTGTATCAAACTCGACCACAAGTCAAAACAGCATTGGATACAGAGCACAACCTAAATTGGGTACAGAGATGTGAGTGATCGATGTTGTCCAAAGTGATTAGCTATCATTCTACTAATTTCCTACCAAGCTGTACATACAGTTTTACTTAACAAAAGAGAATACCAGTGAACATATGCATGTACATCTCTGATGGAAAACATCAGGTTCACAAATGAACATTCATTTGGTATAGAAACAGAGTGAATTGCATGGTCAAGTTGTCCACATTTGCTGCCGTGCAAAAGGATGGAAATTCATTTAACAAGTATGTGTCATGCATGGCAATAAATAAGACCACCTATGATACTACTCTATGATACTATGCACTTAGGATGTAGTATCATACACTGGTATCATATGCATACTACCCATCACGACCAGCCTTAGCCTAAGGCAGTGGAGAGGAGTGAAATGAAATCTTACTTGTGTGCATCCAGCCATTATTCTCCTCGGCACCTGCACCTGCACTCCAACTTGTCTTGCTTGACCAACTTGTCTTCATCACCTTTACCAGTCAGTCGTCTTGCTCGCCCAAGGATCATTTTTCTTCACCTACACAAGACCATACAAGTATGATGAAACTTGCAGCATATCGACTACTTCTGCTACGATTGTAAATACTCAGCACATGCAATACAAGCCATCTTGCTAAAGCCAAGGATCAAAGCATCCTTTACCAACACTCAAAGTCTTGAAATTAGTCAAGAGTAATAAAAGAGGCACAATTCTAAGCAGCAGCATTGGATATATATTCGCTCTGCGTTGCACTTCGCAGCGATAAGACTAGGTTCCTATAATCCCTCCCCAGACCCCACCTTGTGTGGGAGCTTCTATGCACTGGGTCTGTCCTTTAGTGTATTGTTGTTGAACATCGTCAGAGTTATCGCTTGGTGACTGTAAATGTTTTGAAGGACATTTATTTATGACTGGAAGTACTCTTAAGGTACATTTTTGTTTTGTGCATAAGCCCGGCTAGATATTAAATGTTCATCTCACATTCCTGCGTCTTTAGGTTTGAAACAAACCGATTGGGCCAGCTAAGATACCTGAGCAGGCGCCATTTTTCTTCCTTGCCCTCGGTTCCATCCCTTTCAGAGGAGATATTGTTTGAGCCTCCTTCCAGTAAAGAAACAGATGGCAACACTACCGAGGACACAATTCATAAAAAGATGGCTCATGTCTCCTCCCACTTCAGTCAGCTGTTGCTATCCTGTGGAGAACTTGACAACTCTAAGTATCTATAACTATATTCGGTCAAGCAAACAGAGATTTTGGTTCACTTTCTTTTGATGAGACTGGAAGAAGTTCCAATCTTCATGGTAAGTGCTGACTTGGAATCTATTTTGCAGATTCAGCGATCACGGACTACCTAAAAGGCCTATCTCCGTCATCTTTAGATATGGAACTACGGATGCTACAGATAATAGATGACGACGAGGTGGAAGAGTCGGAGGAACCAAGACCCATCCGAGCTCCAGTTCATCTCATTGCTGCTGGACTGCTTCATTCATGAGCATTCCTGCAGGAACAACTTTGAGTTTGTTCAAGCTGTTCTGAAATTGTTTCTGAAGGTACTGGCCAGGAACCAACTGGGATTTGGAACCCATTTATAACGTGCATTATTAGTATTATGCCATCTTTCATCAACCTAAAACAGCTATCTTCTTGAGGTCTTATCATTAAGCATTACAACAACAACAACCAAGCCTTTCAGTCCCAAACAAGTTGGGGTAGGCTAGAGTTGAAACCCATAAGATCTCGAAACCAAGTCATGGCTCTGGAACGTTGATAGCTAACTTCCACGCACCCCTGGCCATGGCTAAGTCTTTATCGATATTCCAAACCTTCAGGTCTCTCTTAACGGATTCCTCCCATGTCAAGTTTGGTCTACCACGACCCCTCTTAACATTCTCAGCACGCTTTATCCGTCCGCTATGCACCGGCGCTTCCGATGGCCTCCGTTGAATATGTCCAAACCATCTGAGACGATGCTGGACTAGCTTCTCTTCAATCGGTGCTACCCCAAGTCTCTCTCGTATATCGTCATTCCGTACCCGATCCTTCCTTATGTGGCCACATATCCATCTCAACATGCGCATCTCTGCTACACCTAATTGTTGGATATGCCGTCTCTTGGTTGGCCAACACTCCGCGCCGTACAACACCGCAGGTCGGATAGTTGTCCTATAAAACCTGCCTTTTAGCTTTTGTGGCACTCTCTTGTCACAGAGTACGCCAGAAGCTTGGCGCCACTTCATCCACCCAGCCTTGATTCGGTGGCCCACGTCTTCATCGATATCGCCATCCTTCTGCAACATGGACCCCAAATATCGAAACGTGTCTCTCTCGGTACCACCTGCCCACCAAGGCTAACCTCTCCATCCTCGTGCCTAGTAGCACTAAAACTGCACCTCATGTATTCAGTTTTAGTTCTACTAAGCCAAAAACCTTTCGATTCTAGAGTTGGTCTCCATAACTCTAACTTATCATTAAGCATTAAAGATTAAAAAAGAAGAAAAACCAAAACATCTACAGCGTTGACGGAAAAGGGAGTGCCAAACATGCCTAAGAAAAAAAGGAAACCTAAAGTGTTTCCTGATCCAAATACACTTGTTTGCTAGTACATACGTATTTCTGGAGAATACCGTGGTCAACAAAGGAAACGTGAAATTGCCTTTCATGTGACACAGTATACCATAAGCAATTACCTCTTTAAGTGATCTCCTCTTGGAAATTCTGACACCCAAACAGAACGCACGATAGTCACATCTAGATAGAACAATCTTATCGGGACCTTCTTTCAAAAACGGTCTTAACTCGGAGCAAAAAATTGAGTAGGATCAACAAACATCCATGCAGAAAGTGTATCATGTAACTAATCAACAAATTCTGGCAAATCATTGTTAAGGTATAAAGTTAAAGAACAGCATGCTCCATTGCAACAAGGTACTTACCATAAGACCAGCATATCTACCATTGGCCCCTAACGGCTGTGTAGCTTGCCTGTTGATAACCCGAACAGGAATACCTGAGAAAACAAATAATTTCCAAAACGAATAGTTCAGATCTAGATGAATGAACCCACAATGCAATGACGAAGAACAGTTTTAGCTGCCACAGCATGTTCCATGTAACCAAGCTGGTAAAGACTCGATCACACCTATATGGTTGGAATTATGCAGAACTCAAAAGTATCAAATTCCTGAACTGACAACATAGTGGCATGCTAAAGTAGCACAAGATTAAAATATGCATGGTATTTACTAAGGTCTTGATTGAAATATAAAATTGAAATGGGATACAAAACTTACGAATGTAAATTTACCAACCAATTTACTAGTGTGTTCCTGTTGAACATCATTAAGGTAGCACAACATTAAAATAGATATGGCATTTACGGAGTTGTTGATGGAAAACATCAAATTGATATATGGGATCCAAAACTTAAGAGTACACATTTACCAACCATGATCATTAATAAAGCTACAAGTCTGAAAGGGGCTGCTCACCTCCAGACAGTTTTTTATCCTCCGAGGAGTTACAAGCGGGAGTCTGATATTCATCACATGGCTTGGTGCCTTCATTGGCTGACTGTTTCCCCAGTTTGGTGTATCACTACTGCTCCTTTCCCTTCAAAACTCACAACCTCGATCTCCATTTCTCCAACTATTGTCTCTTCCTCCCCCTCGTCCTCCCCCGATATCCATGAGAGGAACCTAGTGGCATATCTTTTTAACCAATTTATCTCTTGGGTTGATCTCTCTCAACACTACAACTATAGATATATTGAGTAACAGGGTGGAGTGGGTTTAAGAGCACATTACAATAAAGAAAGTAGAGCAAAATGAGAAATTCATGCATAGAAAGATCAAGGTAACATGCATTAGTGAACTATATGTGCATTTCAAATACCATTAAATTTCATTGCGTTCAATTTTGACATCTTCCACTTTTGTTAAGTATTTTCTTGTTGGAAGAATTTTCGTACGTATACTTTAAATCATACTCCGTATTAAAAACCAACTTTATATTGTTTACAATATCTAGAGGTTTAAGAAGGTAGGTTCCTAACGCCTGAGAAGGTAGGGATCTAGAGGTAGGGCCAAGACAATTCATCGTAGGAGTCGGCTCAAGCAGGACGTGGTAAATTGATGGGGTTGGTGGGAGGAACATGACTACCATAAAATTGACTAACGCTAAGGCTAGAACTCACTCTATTGTGAAATAACTGTTTTTCAATTAGCTAGCATTACCATAGGATGTTATTTTTCTAACCTCAAAAAGAGAAGGATATGCACAAATAATTGCAAAGGTCTGATGGTTTAGGAACTATTTGAGATCTAGGCACACAAATACTATCATACAAAGCCATTTATAAAACCAATAGAAGGTATATGTAACACACCTAAAGGTTTTATGTAGTGATAAGGCCAACTCCAACACAGGGACTCAAATGCCTTTTGTCCATTTGGATTGGCCAAACACACACGAGTGTCTGTTTGCGTCCACCGGCCCATAGGTGCGTCCAAGGGGCACACGCATTTCACACATTGAACTTAAACTAAAATTTAAAATATATACATTGCCTCCAAAAGTCGCCGCCATACATTAAACTTGAACTTAGAAAAAAAAATTATCTTAAACTAAATGAATCCTAGATCTAGTCCTAGTTGTCGCCATCGTCCTTGCTGTCACTTTCGTTCGTGGTGAAGTCATAGATGGGCGGTGGTTGCCACACGTGCGAGAGCGTCGTCTGTTGTGGATCCAGTGGATGTTGCACCACCGACTGACATGACGGGGACGGTGACCATGTCTTCGCCCCTAGCCACACGGTCAGGGGTTGACACATACTCCAGCGTGACGAGCATGGTCGACGTCCACGATAAGGACTGACCCACCAGCTAACAGCGGGTTCCAGGACAACTCCTCCTTCACCTCTTCGTCCACCACCCCTTCCTCTGGCATGGGGATGGGGACATACCAGGCGACAGACAAAGCGAGCTGCATCGCCAGGCCGTCCCACTCCCTAAATTTGTCAAGCTTGGAGTCCTCGAGCGCCTTCTTGAAGGCAGCGTCCTCTTTGTCGATGATCATGGCTTCTAGTGGAAATGGCGGTGGGGACGGCGATGGTGAGGGTGCATGTGTGCACCCACGCACGCACATGCAAACAGGGTGAACCGGGAGCACACACACGTGCCCTTGGGTGGGGGTGGGGGTAGGAGCACGCACATGGGCGGCAAAGAAGGACTAGCACGCCATGTTGTGCTCATCTCAGCACCATGTATCCCACATTGGCGATTCGACGACGTACCTTGGGTCATGGAGGAGGTATGAATGCAGCTGAGCTCGACGACGACTGATCTTCATAAGGCTCGTGCGGCCGCTGTCCGGGACGAGAGGCATGGGCACTTGCTCTGAGATTGAGGTGCCATCCATCCGACAGGTGCATGCCGAGCCAAGACAGCCGGGTGGCGGTATCCTAGTAGCGCTGGCACGTCTCCACACTAACATAGATCCACTGCCATGGCGTAGCGGGCGGCGAAATGGCGAAGGGCGCCACATTCCTCCTCGGCCCCGATTAGCCAGATGATGACCCGACATCATGGTCTGGCTTCCCTGGCTTCCTCGGGATACACTTCCACACCAATGTGGCTGGCGGGCGGTGTTGGCTAGGGTTTGTCGGGTGTCCCACGCACATGGATTAGACGAGGCCGGTGGGAGATTGTTGACGGTCTGATGAGGACGACGAGCGGCATCAGTTCCGTGTTCGCCTTAATGGAAATCAGGCCCAAAATTACGTCAAAAATGCGTTCAGACGGATCGCTCCCGCATTAGGCCATGCTTGGACCCAAACCGAAAAAAATGGTTGGAGTTTTTTTTCCAAGGAAATTCAATGCTTATATTATATTTAACCAAGGTTGTACAAAAGATGTGCTAAAAAAAATTATACTCCAGATTATGTGTACGGAGGCGCGGGTGATGCGTGTGATAAAGCCGGAGGGCAAACGAATTCCAGCTGGCATTCGTATCGCCGTCTATTTAAGTGCGCTCCCACAGCTGCACTGCCGTCGCCATACGTCTCATCCTTTTCACTTCTCCTCCTCTCTCACTCCACCTCGCCAAAACCCACCAAATCTGACCCGCAGACACAGATCACCGCGGCGGTCGGCGGGGACCTCCGCAGTCCGGCAGGTGAGCCCCGAATGCAGATCCGCTCCCTCCCTCCCTCCCTCCCTCCTCCCTCCTCGGCTCCTCCCTCCTCCCTCCCCCGTCGCTGCGACCCGGCTGGGTGGCCGTGGCCGATTTTGTGGTGCGCCGCTGTTTCGTGCTTTGGTCGATCCATTTGTCGCATCTACATGCGCGCGGCGAGATCGGATTTAGTACTAGTGTCGTGCGGCGTTGCCGATTTCATTCGATTCGCGCTGTGATTCTTTTTGCAAGCGGCGCGGTGGCTTGGGGCGTGCGCGCGCCGGTGGACTAATCGGCGACGTGGAGACGCGGGGGCGCGCGGATCCATCGCGCCTCCTCTCCACGGGCGCCGCAGAGTTGCTCTTGATAGTTGATTCGTGCTTGTTGCCGCTGCCAGGCCGGCGGATCCATCGCGCCTCCTCTCCACGGGCGCCGCAGAGTTGCTCTTGATAGTTGATTCGTGCTTGTTGCCGCTGCCAGGCCTTGTCATCTCGGCGCCGCATGCTACTGGTAAAACCCGTTTCGCTTCTCTGCTTCGCCGCGCCGCCATACGCTTGGTTCTCGAGGCGCTTGAGCAAGATGTACATCCTACCGCGCGCTTAGTAATTACTAGAGGTCAACGCCGGCCATCGTGTCTCATGAACAGTTGTGATTTGTTTTCCTTGGTTCCTTTCCTGCGCTGTGTCCCTTTTTTTGCTTCCGTTTACAGGCAAGCAACTCCGGTGTCCACTGTTTCAATTTAGTGTAATTGATTAATGCGACTTGATTTCAATTCATCTCGTTTCCTGCTACTCCAGTACGTACGTACGCTACTCCTAGATACGTAGATCCCGCCTATTTGCCTTCTGGAGTGGAAATGCACTTTGACATGTAGAAATTGATGATGCTCAGGTGTTCCATATGTGCTGCCTGGCTCATGATTGCTAGTGTACCTATGTAGTACTAGTTTCCAGATCTTCGGCGGCGTTAGCAGTTCTGTATACCCTTGTCCATTCCCTTTTCTTTCTTTCTTTCTTTCTTTTTCCCTTATGATCTCATGTTATAATGTACGTGCAACTGTGATGTCAGGACATGAAACCCGTAATAGCTGTCGTTTGGAATCTTGGGGAACCGTTCATTCATCGGGTGATCAAAGAATTGTACCAGAGGATCGGCAAGGAGATTCTCAAGGGCAAAAGGAGGCTGCGATTCCGCTGCGGGACGGTACGCTACGCCCTGGCCGGCCCGCTGCCAAACTAAGCTCGCGGCATCTAGACGCCCCCGAGCCTCCTGGACGCGATGATGGCCAGGGCGCCCCCTCGACTTGGCCCGGTACTCGTGTGCACTCCCACGTTCGAGACGGTGCCACCTCCTCTGGTCATCGTCAAGCCCACACCACCCGCCGTTGAGCACATCGAGGACATCACCACCACCGACACCGACGGTCACTGGGCAGACCTCCTCCTCTTCCTCGCCGGCGCCGCTTTTCTGGTGTTCATCGCCCACAAGTTGCACCAGCACCGCCTCGCCAACGGCACCCCGGTCGACGACTCCGACGACAACAATTCCCCGACCCCGGCTGACTCGACCCCGATCGCGACCGAC
The DNA here is from genome assembly GCF_904849725.1 of Hordeum vulgare subsp. vulgare. Taxonomy (NCBI): domain Eukaryota; kingdom Viridiplantae; phylum Streptophyta; class Magnoliopsida; order Poales; family Poaceae; genus Hordeum; species Hordeum vulgare. The sequence goes on along the minus strand of NC_058524.1, from coordinate 12,662,070 downwards.
TTGACGGCTGCCCCGGTTGACGACTCCGACAACAACGATTCCCCGACCCCGGCTGACTCGACCCCGATCGCGACCGACTCGACGGCTGCCCCGTCACTCCGACCGAGTCCGACAAGTCAGATCTTTGGTTCGTATACTTGGCCGTTTTCATGGTTCTCTCGATCGTTTAGTTTGTCTCCCACCAACTCCTACTCGGTAAGTATTACCTGGACAAAAGTTATGTGTGCCGACAATATGTGGAGCTTCTACTCTGTAACTATTACCTGGACAAAAGTTATGAGTGCCGCCAATGTGTGGAGCTTCTATTCTGTAACTATTACCTGGACAAAAGTTATGTGAATGTGTGGAGCTTCTACTCTGTAACTATTACCTGGACCATAATTATGTGTGTCCGCAATGTGTGGAGCTTCTACTCTGTAACTATTACCAGGACGAAAATTATCTGCTCATGTTCTCAAGTACTATAGCTGGGATATTTTCGCACAGTCATACTTATATTCGATTTGTTCTTTTGTGAGAATTTTGCACTAGTGGTAGCTAAACGAGAGTTAGTTTTCGATATTCTACAATCGAGAACCACGTATGCGATACCAAAAGGCACTTATATTACGCGATGGGGTAAGCTGGCTCACGTTTGCAAAGAAATGCGACTGGTGGTCCATCCCCTCCACGCCGCTCGGTGCGTGCGCGCATACGTACGTACTACAGTACATTGCATGGCTCGGTCGGACGGGGGTTGGGTCGACGAATCCGGTCGTGGCTCCGTTCGTCTGAGCTCCCAAGGTCTCGTTCGCGCGCCTACCTTACCTTACCTTTGGCAGTAATTAAAAACAAGCAGAAGCAGACAGAAACCCTCAAAACGTGTGCTACCATGCATGTCAATTGATTGGCAATGTACGTGTGCTACCATGCACATGCCAAGAAAAAAAAGGACGTACGCGTCTTTCTAACTTTTTTTTCTAGAGCACCTAACCCGTCTCAAACGGCCGGAGATGTCTTCTTGTCATTGACCGGTCATTAAAAAAAATCCAACCGGACCTCTTAGATCGCGGACAAACGCCCGGACCGACTCTCATCTCTCATATCCAACCCAAATTTATGATATATACGAGGCGGTCCAGGCGCTTCTGTACGGCCCACCACTGGCCCACCCTGACCCCAGAAAATCACCTCCGGAGCAAACTTAGGCTCACTGCGCTCCGCTCCGCTCCCCGACGCACCCCTTTTCCCAACCCGTCCAATCCCGAGCGTCGATGACCATGTCAAGCACCAACAGCCACTCCGACGTCAGCTCGGGAGACGACGACGAGTTGGCGCTCTGTATCGTGCTGGAGCGCTCAAGGGTCGATACGGGCAACATGTTCGGTTCAAGTGCGATGTCACATGTCGCCCATCGCTACAGTGTCGACGCCGATGCCGACCCTTCCCGCCGCGTGCGGATCTGCGAGGTCAGACTGATCTTGAGATGATAAAGTCAACACAGGCACCTCATAGTTAACGAGTATGTTGAAAATGCAAACACATCTGCAAAAGTCTAAGACTTGAAGCCTGGTGAGTTGGTTCCACAATAACAAACCTAACCATCTGAGCTACGCTTGGTTCACCGTGTGACACATTCATATTGTACCGTCTTTGTAGAATGGAACATAGTTGATGCCTAACCGCTCGCTCCGTGGATCTAGCACCACGATACACCGTCGCCGCCGCTCGCCGTCAATGCTCGTTGCACGGATTGCACGGCCAACGACCACCAGTAAAACGACATTGAATGGATGTAGCAAAATACATCGCCGGTAGTAGCAAAAAAACACCAAAGGTTGTAGCAAAAAAAAGGTAATCGCCGTCGCGGGTCGCAGCTCTGTTACCATGCATGTAGCAAAACCCCTCGCCGGAAGTAGCAAAAGCCAATGACAGTTGCAACAAAAATGTCATCGTCGTTCGCGGGGTTACAACTCCGCTGTGATGGATGTAATAAAATCGTTTACTGATGGCAGCAAATCTGACGGCAGTTGTAGCAAATAAGTCGACACCGTCGCGGGTTGCAACTCCACCGTGATGGATGTAGCAAAAAACATGAGCTGTAGTAGACAAAACAGACAACGATTGTAGCCAATTGCGATGCCGGTTGAAGCATATAGCAAAATAATGACGTCGGTTAATTCCCTGGAGCAGCGCCGCCACGTCCTCGCCGCCCCGCGGTCACCACTCTCCCTGACACTGGTTGCAGCTTCCCTTGACATTGGTTGAAGCTCCTAAGCTTGTCGCCTCCATGTCGGCTATGGGGTCGCATACCTCACGGTCACCGACCACAACGTTCAGAGGCTGCTGGTCAACGGTGGGGCGATGGGCGAGGGCATGCGAGCTCATCGGGCGGGTGGTGGTTCGCAGGAGAGTGAGAAAAAAAAAAGAAGAACTGGGAAAGGGCCGCACGTTTTGCTTTGATCCAATCCAACTATGTCAAGGGAAAGGATGGAAAAGTTTTCCTTGATGTGTTGTCCTGCTGCATAAACCAGCAAGGAACACCAACTACCGGAAGAAAATCTGACCCGCCCAGAAAGCGTAAAGTTTAGACGATGAGTCGCATTTAATCATCGATCGAGCAAGAGCTGTCTTTTACTCCAGCATGGTTGAGCAAATACTTCCTCTCTTTTCGGTTTATAGGGCTTAAATAAAAAATAATACGTAGAGTAGTACAATAAATAATAGTAGCAACGGCAGAGGATTTTTCGATTCAAAAGAAAACGATACGTAGACACCTGGCAGGCCACACGTGTTGACGGCGGGCATGTGGACCATGGATGTACTAGTCCCAGGAGTCCAGCATTGTGAACCTAAAAAAATAGGAGTCCAGCATGCACGTACGACGGCGAGCCGCAGTCCGAACCCGCCAGTGCGTAATCACATGGTCTGTCCTACGGAGTACTAATGACAGTTACGTGCGTCCTCTTTTGTAGTATTCAGATGGTGGCCGATCGGATGGAACGATCCACTCCACGATCCGCCCAGTTGCTGTCGGCCGATCGGACAAAGGAGAAGAAGATCCGGCCCCTCTCTCTCTCTCTCCAGATCCAAATTCGGACGTGAAGGGTTGCATGGTCATTCTACGTTCATGAATATTCGTGCTGGTCTGTTCCAAAGGACCGATCGTTTGCATGCTTTTTGCAACTGTCTGTTATTATTAATTGCCAATCATTTGCTCGCTTCCGCAACCAACTGTTGTTTGGTTGTTTGTCAATAATGGCCAATCATACTTTCATAGTTATACTGTAGCTTTCAAAACCATCCTTTCATAGTTAGCATTAATGGTGAATCAATTTTCTATTTCGCTAATCTGACAAGGTAGTCCTTGTCATGCGGTCCGTATTTATATTGATTTGTTCTTGCAGTTAATGATATACTTTCTTCATTTATATTTACTGAGTCCTTCTTATTTTATGTTAAAATTTGATCTCCACAAACCAAATATGAAGTCTATATATGTTATAAAATGTATACTAATGGATTTGTATTCGAAAGAGGTTTCTCGTAATATAATTTATGTGACATACAACTTATATTATATTATTAGTTAATTTTATACTACCTACGTCACGGTTTAGAAGGCACAGTTAAATTTACGTGCATTTCCATAATAGACAAGGTTTAAAGCGCACTGCATTTACTCCTAACAACTAATTAGTACTCCGCTATACTATTTCTATATGTGTGTATAGTGTGAATACTATTTTTTACTCCATCTCACAGCCAATCAATAACCATCTAGGTTCCAGAGAATTTCCAAACACGCCTTCTAAACCGTGACATAAGTTTCTTTAATTTGGTGAAACCAATGTTTTGAAATAAGTGAAATTGAATTTTTTACATGATTTTTATTGAAATAAGTTTCTTTAATTCAGTGAAACCAATGTTTTGAAATAAGTGAAATTGAATTTTTACTTGCTTTTTTGTTGAAATAAGTTTCTTTAATTCAGTGAAACCAATGTTTTGAAATAAGTGAAATTTAATTTTTAAATAATTTTTTTCTTATTATGAATTTTATATAGTATCACATAACTAGAAACAAAGTTCAGTTCTATTATCTATTTCCAAAAAAAAGACTTGATTCCACACAATTGAATAAAAAAACAATTGGATTCGTTTATCACCTTATCAATGAATACAATTAATTTCACTGGATTCCACAATTCATAAATCATGTCTTACAAACCATGTTTCAATGGATAGCATTTTAACATCCCCCATAGAGGTTGGGTGTGCACTAAGAGAAGAGGAGAAATTATATTTGATAGCATTTTAACAACCAAAACAAACAAACAACCTAGAAAGAAATAAACAATACTCCAAACAAGTTAAATGATGCCTACAAAGACTAAATCACAACATGGCTTCGAGCAAGTCCTAAACTACCATGGTTTAGGGTCATGTTGTGACGATATCTGGTCATGCAAAGGAATGAGTTCAACTAACGACCATCCTAACACATTGAAATGAGAGCCAATTAATGTTTCTAAATCACAAATTACGCTAACCTAGTGTGTTCTATTTTACTAATGATGTTAAAGTTATAGTACTCTTTATGCACGCTACCACATCACATAGCACGACAAGAGGAGGTAATGGACATACCAACGACGGCACTGAAACCTCCATGGCATGGCACGGCTGGGCCTGCACACCATGATGGGAGCACCGAGGTAGAGTATTGGATCATCGAAGCAACATCCCAATGAACAAAGGTTAAGATTTAAATGATGTGGTAGCACGATAAATTATATGTCAGCTATCACTAGACTAAATCACCAATTATGCTAAGTTATGTGTCACTAAATCGCCAACTATCTCATGGAGTTCTTTATCTAAGTGAAAACAAGGAGAGGAGGTAAAGTACATACCAGGGCCGAAAACACCATGGTTTGCACGACCAAGACGGGAGGTCCAACACAAAATCTTCGGTCATCGCAGCAACATATTACTTCCATCACATCAGAAAAATCCCGTTCGAACAAGGTTAAGCAACCTGCTCGCCGTATCTGAATAGTAAGTATAAGATGGAAGTAATATATCCCAATTAACAAGGTTTGATGCAATACATGCATGAACACACGGTAGAACTTTGGCTACTGGCTGAACATAAATATATCAATGACTTTGACCAGAAACATGTGCAAGATTATTATTTACCACAGCTGACAGTATATCAGAAAAATATCACCAAACATCTACTTGGAAACCTAATATGTCATGCATTCTCAAACAGCCTAATGAGACTAAAACAACAGTATGGTATAGAGTACAAGTGTACGACACAAAGAGGAGAATGGACTACGGTAGAATGCTGCATCTTCCAAATTAAGACGATGTGCTTTTCGAGCTAGCTAGCACAAGGGAGAACTGGAATCAGTCCAGATTTCCAAAAGATGGGTTAGTCTAAACAATCAACATCAATAGAGAGAGAAGATCAAAGCAACACTAGACGGTCAAAAACAGTAGAGGATCAAGTAGCGGTAGTAGATGGTCGATCAGAGCAACAGCCACATCTTTAAAATTTCAAAAAGAATTAACATTGATTTGCCCAGGAAGATTGAAGTTAACCACTATAAATTTGTAGGTGATGACTTGTGGAATGACACGGTATTGTATGGTTACAACACAAATAGAAGAACAGTCAGAGCATCATAAACTAGTAAGTTCTGAATTTTCGAACACAGCAATTATTCCATGAAAATAGGCACAAATAGAAACAAGTGGTCCTGAGCTACCATGAAATAGCAATTGTTATTTACCTTGCATCTGAAAAGCATAAGTCCACCAGATGGCACCTCAGCAAAACAGGAAAAGGTGCCAAATTATTTCCTTGGTATTCAGTTCATATTCAAAATCAGCGCTGGAGTTCAGAAATTCAGGGTGACAAAAAAATACATAGCAAAAACCATCAACAAACTGCTAAATTGGAATACATTAGCTCCAAAATTGTTATGCTCAAGGACAACCCATAAGTGCATTAATCATTCAGTACAAACAAGTAGAAACATCTAATTCAGGCCCTTTAGTTCAGTTTATACTAGAAGTCAGCCCTTGAGTGCAAAAATTCAGGGTTATAAAAAATACATAGCAAAAAACATCAACAAACTACTACATTTCACATTAAAAAACTGCTACACTGGAGATGAAATTGGACATTATGAATAGCTCCAGAATGATTATGCTCAAGGACTACCCATAAGAGCATTAAACCAGTACAAACAAGCAGAAACATCCAACTATGCCTCCCATGTCTAAACCCATGACTAAGCGGTATGTCATGTTTCCACGGGCAACAACATCAAGAAGTTTTGTTATGGACTAATGGACCTCAGCATGAACTAAAGCAAAAAAAAAAGAATATTCTGATCCTTGACACCATTCCCATCAGATTTAAGCACCCCATAAACACTTGTATAAACAGACAAAATGGAAGATAGAGACTATGGTTCATTTTTCTCCTCACATCTGTTCAGAATTTCAGACAACCACTACCAAATGACCACCGTCTAAATTCACCGTGGGGTTGACCCTAAAGGTGCATCACTTGGCTAAACAACCTTCAGGCATCTTAAAACGCAAGAAAAACACTCCTACATGCCTAATAATATAAGAAGTAGTCTTCAGGTTCAGTAGAATTCATTGAAGGAAAATTTAAACCTTCAGATCTGAATTTGCATATTTGCAGACAAATAAACAGAGGAGGGGATCATCATATATATGCTTTAGGTATTACTTTCTTTACCTTCCTATTAAAATTATGGGTGTGGCTAAGTCTCAGTCAACTGAGATTTAACCAAGTCTTAGTCAAGTGACATAACATACAAGACAGAAAAATAAAAAATTGAAAAGAAAACTTTGCATGGATCTTAATGTAAGATCTCACGGATATAGCATCGACTGAGACTTAACGAAGTCTCAGTCGACTGAGACTTAGCAAGACTGTAAAGTTATTTAGTGTAACAGTACACTGGAATAGCAATATTCAGACATAATATGTTTTACATTCTAAAGTTTGCTTGGTATGCCAAACATTGAACTAAAGAGTACATATGATGTTATGAATTCAGTTGGTTTGGTTTACTGCACGATAACAAATAAAAAGTGTTTCAAAGAAATAAAGCAATATTGTATGGGTAGATAAACAAACAGAGACATGTTTCTTTCAAGTGAAGTCTGTTGGACATTTGCATTGCTATACCCTAAACCCAACAAAACCAAACTATAAAGGGGAGTGTCTATTAGCAAATTTTGGTCTAAATACAGCATAGAAAGACAAGTGCATGAATTCTACAACACTGAGATCTTCAGAAGGTTCCAAAGAAAAATGGAAAACCCCATAAGACTACATGTGGTTGAGCAGCAGAAACAAAGATACTATTTGGTGTCTCAGGTTGAAAGCTATCCTTTGAAATAAATCAGAGAAAACCACATTCTCAAAAATGGACCCCATGAAATGTAAAGTTGTTGCTCCATATAATCCAAAAGATTAAAACGACTGACCATAATATATGAAAATATATACTCAGGATTATGTTTTAAATATTCTTACAAAACACAGTAAGTACCCCAGCATAAGAGCTGACAGACTCTCATGTGACACTAAAAATTAAAGAAGTTGGACAGTCTACCGCATAGTTCAATAACACTAAAATATTAGAGCAGCTGGACGCTCTACCGCATAGTTCGATGAACTGAGGTTAGTATACTGTAAATCATGGCAGACGAGGTATTTAAATTACAAAAGGCCGTGTCTGGAAGCAAATTATTTTGAAAAGCAATGTACATAAAAATTGCAAAAAAGAATGTTGCAGCTATGGAGTACCAGAGCTGACAAGTACTCCCTGAGTCCCGTAATATAAGAGCGGCACGGAGGGAGTAGCTCACATGTAGCACAGTTTTTTGCAGTATTAGCAAATCCAAGGTGACTTTACCAACTTAATTATCCAGGAGAATTGTTTAATTTATCTTAACCAGCAGCAACACAATAATGCTCAGGGTTTGAGTCTTTTGCAACTTACAGCACACCACAAGTGTTAAAATTAAAGCGTTGCAGTGGCAAACCGATGCTAGATTGAAGAATCAACACATTAATAGTCATCATAATTAACAGTCAAGCAATGCCAGATTATAATGAAGAAATAGATAGCAAAGTTAGAAATAACAGTCACACCACAGTTAGGAGATCAACTGTAGAAGATTAACCAGAAAGGAGAATACCATGTGTCTTTTTCCTAGACTAGAGAGAGGCAATTGTGACATGGTTGTTCAATTCCAAATGTAACACCCACAGTTAGGCACTCTGGATTGGGGGACCGTCGTATAATAATGTTGAGATCACGCAGCAACCTTTAAACACAGGTTACTAGACTAGTAGTGCTGGCTTAGGTTAGATGCCGTGTTGCAGCACATATCATGACACCCAATACACATAGGCATGCAATCTAGGATTTGTCTTTTTTCTCATTCAAAATGGTGTTCAGCTTTTGCTAGCAAAAAATGGAATTCATATGTCAGGGGCATTAACAAGTTTGATCCATAAAAGTTGTATTTCATCCAACATCAGATGATATACTAAAAGTGGTATACATGAATTTAGCTTGATACATCAGATCAAACACATCACAGGATCATGTAATTTACATCTTAACAAGCAACAGATATGTTTTACTAGGGCAGAACTTACGTTATTTCTGGCCCAGACCCAAACAAGTAAAACGAACAGCAGAAAAAAAAAGATGAAAATTAAATGTCAGGTCTAAGATTTATAGAGCATGAGCAAAGAATAGCAGGCACTAGCTCTGAGCACAAAATATTTACATGACGAACTTACACTTACGTATTACTTTATTAGCAACATGAGTAGTCACAGCATAACAGTTTATATCTGATGGTGATGTGCTTTGCCTCACATCCTCCTCCCTGCTCTATTTTACCCCACCTCTTTTGTTCTCAATGTTGAGTACGTCTGTTATAGAGTTATAAAAGTTAGTGGCTGGCTGCTTGCCTTCTGTAAAGGATGGTTTGAACGATAATGCATGATGCAGCAGAATGCTACGACGATTAAAATAATGCTCACATTCAATTGTCAAGTTTACACTATTTGTGGACTTATTAAATACTTGCTCACTGGTCATGCATCTGTGTGTTTGGGAGAATAACATGTGCATATAAAATCAAAAGGATAGATGCTACATATATCATATGGGCACATCAACAAGCAGTTTCAAGGTATGCATGTCTACTGAATAGTTACTTTAATCTGCTGCCACAGTAGGCAGAAGTCAGAACGCCATTTTCCATAGTAAATTCTTTTTTCATCATGTTCCCATCACCAATCATCTAGAAAAAATAATGGTTACCATTTAAACTAATCACCTAACGTCAATATGTTTCTATCATTTATATTTCATAACACTCATGTTCCACAAAAACTCATTGCTTGTAAGACTGAATGTAGTACTTTTGTGCTTTTGCAGGTATTGAATAAAGTGCGACTTCAAGACTGCCCAACAAAAATGAGCACATTCACCTCAGGTCCGCGTACCCATGTACAATACTTGTTCACACAAATTATCCCTAATATAATCTGTAGTATGACAACCATAAAATGACAGAAGATAAAACAGAAAATTTGGCTAAAGAATAAAGGCCATGGGAATGTTTAATGCATGAAAAGAAGAGAAGGATCTCTTCTTCTAAGGTTAACAGGAGGAAAGAAGCACCAAACAGAAAATGGATGCTTCTGAAACAACCAGAACTTGTATCAAACTCGACCACAAGTCAAAACAGCATTGGATACAGAGCACAACCTAAATTGGGTACAGAGATGTGAGTGATCGATGTTGTCCAAAGTGATTAGCTATCATTCTACTAATTTCCTACCAAGCTGTACATACAGTTTTAGTTAACAAAAGAGAATACCAGTGAACATATGCATGTACATCTCTGATGGAAAACATCAGGTTCACAAATGAACATTCATTTGGTACAGAAACAGAGTGAATTGCATGGTCAAGTTGTCCACATTTGCTGCCGTGCAAAAGGATGGAAATTCATTTAACAAGTATGTGTCATGCATGGCAATAAATAAGACCACTTATGATACTACTCTATGATACTATGCACTTAGGATGTAGTATCATACACTGGTATCATATGCATACTACCCATCACGACCAGCCTTAGCCTAAGGCAGTGGAGAGGAGTGAAATGAAATCTTACTTGTGTGCATCCAGCCATTATTCTCCTCGGCACCTGCACCTGCACTCCAACTTGTCTTGCTTGACCGACTTGTCTTCATCACCTTTACCAGTCAGTCGTCTTGCTCGCCCAAGGATCATCTTCTTCACCTACACAAGACCATACAAGTATGATGAAACTTGCAGCATATCGACTACTTCTGCTACGATTTTAAATACTCAGCACATGCAATACAAGCCATCTTGCTAAAGCCAAGGATCAAAGCATGCTTTACCAACACTCAAAGTCTTGAAATTAGTCAACAGTAATAAAAGAGGCACAATTCTAAGCAGCAGCATTGGATATATATTCGCTCTGCGTTGCACTTCGCAGGGATAAGACTAGGTTCCTATAATCCCTCCCCAGACCCCACCTTGTGTGGGAGCTTCTATGCACTGGGTCTGTCCTTTAGTGTATTGTTGTTGAACATCGTCAGAGTTATCGCTTGGTGACTGTAAATGTTTTGAAGGACATTTATTTATGACTGGAAGTACTCTTAAGGTACATTTTTGTTTTGTGCATAAGCCCGGCTAGATATTAAATGTTCATCTCACATTCCTGCGTCTTTAGGTTTGAAACAAACCGATTGGGCCAGCTAAGATACCTGAGCAGGCGCCATTTTTCTTCCTTGCCCTCGGTTCCATCCCTTTCAGAGGAGATATTGTTTGAGCCTCCTTCCAGTAAAGAAACAGATGGCAACACTACCGAGGACACAATTCATAAAAAGATGGCTCATGTCTCCTCCCACTTCAGTCAGCTGTTGCTATCCTGTGGAGAACTTGACAACTCTAAGTATCTATAACTATCTTCGGTCAAGCAAACAGAGATTTTGGTTCACTTTCTTTTGATGAGACTGGAAGAAGTTCCAATCTTCATGGTAAGTGCTGACTTGGAATCTATTTTGCAGATTCAGCGATCACGGACTACCTAAAAGGCCTATCTCCGTCATCTTTAGATATGGAACTACGGATGCTACAGATAATAGATGACGACGAGGTGGAAGAGTCGGAGGAACCAAGACCCATCCGAGCTCCAGTTCATCTCATTGCTGCTGGACTGCTTCATTCATGAGCATTCCTGCAGGAACAACTTTGAGTTTGTTCAAGCTGTTCTGAAATTGTTTCTGAAGGTACTGGCCAGGAACCAACTGGGATTTGGAACCCATTTATAACGTGCATTATTAGTATTATGCCATCTTTCATCAACCTAAAACAGCTATCTTCTTGAGGTCTTATCATTAAGCATTACAACAACAACAACAACCAACAACAACCAAGCCTTTCAGTCCCAAACAAGTTGGGGTAGGCTAGAGTTGAAACCCATAAGATCTCGAAACCAAGTCATGGCTCTGGAACGTGGATAGCTAACTTCCACGCACCCCTGGCCATGGCTAAGTCTTTATCGATATTCCAAACCTTCAGGTCTCTCTTAACGGACTCCTCCCATGTCAAGTTTGGTCTACCACGACCCCTCTTAACATTCTCAGCACGCTTTATCCGTCCGCTATGCACCGGCGCTTCCGATGGCCTCCGTTGAATATGTCCAAACCATCTGAGACGATGCTGGACCAGCTTCTCTTCAGTCGGTGCTACCCCAAGTCTCTCTCGTATATCGTCATTCCGTACCCGATCCTTCCTTGTGTGGCCACATATCCATCTCAACATGCGCATCTCTGCTACACCTAACTGTTGGATATGCCGTCTCTTGGTTGGCCAACACTCCGCGCCATACAACATCGCAGGTCGGATAGTTGTCCTATAAAACCTGCCTTTTAGCTTTTGTGGCACTCTCTTGTCACAGAGTACGCCAGAAGCTTGGCGCCACTTCATCCACCCAGCCTTGATTCGGTGGCCCACGTCTTCATCGATATCGCCATCCTTCTGCAACATGGACCCCAAATATCGAAACGTGTCTCTCTCGGTACCACCTGCCCACCAAGGCTAACCTCTCCATCCTCGTGCCTAGTAGCACTAAAACTGCACCTCATGTATTCAGTTTTAGTTCTACTAAGCCTAAAACCTTTCGATTCTAGAGTCCGTCTCCATAACTCTAACTTATCATTAAGCATTAAAGAATAAAAAAGAAGAAAAACCAAAACATTTACAGCGTTGACGGAAAAGGGAGTGCCAAACATGCCTAAGAAAAAAAGGAAACCTAAAGTGTTTCCTGATCCAAATACACTTGTTTGCTAGTACATACGTATTTCTGGAGAATACCGTGGTCAACAAAGGAAACGTGAAATTGCCTTTCATGTGACACAGTATACCATAAGCAATTACCTCTTTAAGTGATCTCCTCTTGGAAATTCTGACACCCAAACAGAACGCACGATAGTCACATCTAGATAGAACAATCTTATCGGGACCTTCTTTCAAAAACGGTCTTAACTCGGAGCAAAAAATTGAGTAGGATCAACAAACATCCATGCAGAAAGTGTATCATGTAACTAATCAACAAATTCTGGCAAATCATTGTTAAGGTATAACGTTAAAGAACAGCATGCTCCATTGCAACAAGGTACTTACCATAAGACCAGCATATCTACCATTGGCCCCTAACGGCTGTGTAGCTTGCCTGTTGATAACCCGAACAGGAATACCTGAGAAAACAAATAATTTCCAAAACGAATAGTTCAGATCTAGATGAATGAACCCACAATGCAATGACGAAGAACAGTTTTAGCTGCCACAGCATGTTCCATGTAACCAAGCTGGTAAAGACTCGATCACACCTATATGGTTGGAATTATGCAGAACTCAAAAGTATCAAATTCCTGAACTGACAACATAGTGGCATGCTAAAGTAGCACAAGATTAAGATATGCATGGTATTTACTAAGGTCTTGATTGAAATGGGATTCAAAACTTACGAATGTAAATTTACCAACCAATTTACTAGTGTGTTCCTGTTGAACATCATTAAGGTAGCACAACATTAAAATAGATATGGCATTTACGGAGTTGTTGATGGAAAACATCAAATTGATATATGGGATCCAAAACTTAAAAGTACACATTTACCAACCATGATCATTAATAAAGCTACAAGTCTGAAAGGGGCTGCTCACCTCCAGACAGTTTTTTATCCTCCGAGGAGTTACAAGCGGGAGTGTGATTTTCATCACATGGCTTGGTGCCTTCATTGGCTGATTGTTTCCCCAGTTTGGTGTATCACTACTGCTCCTTTCCCTTCAAAACTCACAACCTCGATCTCCATTTCTCCAACTATTGTCTCTTCCTCCCCCTCGTCCTCCCCTAATATCCATGAGAGGAACCTAGTGGCATATCTTTTTAACCAATTTATCTCTTGGGTTGATCTCTCTCAACACTACAACTATAGATATATTGAGTAACAGGGTGGAGTGGGTTTAAGAGCACATTACAATGAAGAAAGTAGAGCAAAATGAGAAATTCATGCATAGAAAGATCAAGGTAACATGCATTAGTGAACTATATGTGCATTTCAAATACCATTAAATTTCATTGCGTTCAATTTTGACATCTTCCACTTTTGTTAAGTATTTTCTTGTTGGAAGAATTTTCGTACGTATACTTCAAATCATACTCCATATTAAAAACCAACTTTATATTGTTTACAATATCTAGAGGTTTAAGAAGGTAGGTTCCTAACGCCTGAGAAGGTAGGGATCTAGAGGTAGGGCCAAGACAATTCATCATAGGAGTCGGCTCAAGCAGGACGTGGTAAATTGATGGGGTTGGTGGGAGGAACATGACTACCATAAAATTGACTAACGCTAAGGCTAGAACTCACTCTATTGTGAAATAACTGTTTTTCAATTAGCTAGCATTACCATAGGATGTTATTTTTCTAACCTCAAAAAGAGAAGGATATGCACAAATAATTGCAAAGGTCTGATGGTTTAGGAACTATTTGAGATCTAGGCACACAGATACTACCATACAAAGCCATTTATAAAACCAATAGAAGGTATATGTAACACACCTAAAGGTTTTATGTAGTGATAAGGCCAACTCCAACACAGGGACTCAAATGCCTTTTGTGCATTTGGATTGGCCAAACACACACGAGTGTCTGTTTGCGTCCACCGACCCATTGGTGCGTCCAAGGGGCACACGCATTTCACACATTCAACTTAAACTAAAATTTAAAATATATACATTGCCTCCAAAACTCGCCGCCATACATTAAACTTGAACTTAGAAAAAATAAATTATCTTAAACTAAATGAATCCTAGATCTAGTCCTAGTTGTCGCCATCGTCCTCGCTGTCACTTTCGTTCGTGGTGAAGTCATAGATGGGCGGTGGTTGCCACACGTGCGAGAGCGTCGTCTGTTGTGGATCCAGTGGATGTTGCACCACCGACTGACATGACGGGGACGGTGACCATGTCTTCGCCCCTAGCCACACGGTCAGGGGTCGACACATACTCCAGCTGACGAGCATGGTCGACGTCCACGATAAGGACTGACCCACCAGCTAACAGCGGGTTCCAGGACAACTCCTCCTTCACCTCTTCGTCCACCACCCCTTCCTCTGGCATGGGGATGGGGACATACCAGGCGACAGACAAAGCGAGCTGCATCGCCAGGCCGTCCCACTCCCTAAATTTGTCAAGCTTGGAGTCCTCGAGCGCCTTCTTGAAGGCAGCGTCCTCTTTGTCGATGATCATGGCTTCTAGTGGAAATGGCGGTGGGGACGGCGATGGTGAGGGTGCATGTGTGCACCCACGCACGCACATGCAAACAGGGTGAACCGGGAGCACACACACGTGCCCTTGGGTGGGGGTGGGGGTAGGAGCACGCACATGGGCAGCAAAGAAGGACTAGCACGCCATGTTGTGCTCATCTCAGCACCATGTATCCCACATTGGCGATTCGACGACGTACCTTGGGTCATGGAGGAGGTATGAATGCAGCTGAGCTCGACGACGACTGATCTCCATAAGGCTCGTGCGGCCGCTGTCCGGGACGAGAGGCATGGGCACTTGCTCTGAGATTGAGGTGCCATCCATCCGACAGGTGCATGCCGAGCCAAGACAGCCGGGTGGCGGTATCCTAGTAGCGCTGGCACGTCTCCACGCTAACATAGATCCACTGCCATGGCGTAGCGGGCGGCGAAATGGCGAAGGGCGCCACATTCCTCCTCGGCCCCGATTAGCCAGATGATGACCCGACATCATGGTCTGGCTTCCCTGGCTTCCTCGGGATACACTTCCACACCAATGTGGCTGGCGGGCGGTGTTGGCTAGGGTTTGTCGGGTGTCCCACGCACATGGATTAGACGAGGCCGGTGGGAGATTGTTGACGGTCTGATGAGGACGACGAGCGGCATCAGTTCCGTGTTCGCCTTAATGGAAATCAGGCCCAAAATTACGTCAAAAATGCGTTCAGACGGATCGCTCCCGCATTAGGCCATGCTTGGACCCAAACCGAAAAAAATGGTTGGAGTTTTTTTTCCAGGGAAATTCAATGCTTATATTATATTTAACCAAGGTTGTACAAAAGATGTGCTAAAAAAAATTATACTCCAGATTATGTGTACGGAGGCGCGGGTGATGCGTGTGATAAAGCCGGAGGGCAAACGAATTCCAGCTGGCATTCGTATCGCCGTCTATTTAAGTGCGCTCCCACAGCTGCACTGCCGTCGCCATACGTCTCATCCTTTTCACTTCTCCTCCTCTCTCGCTCCACCTCGCCAAAACCCACCAAATCTGACCCGCAGACACAGATCACCGCGGCGGTCGGCGGGGACCTCCGCAGTCCGGCAGGTGAGCCCCGAATGCAGATCCGCTCCCTCCCTCCCTCCCTCCCTCCTCCCTCCTCGGCTCCTCCCTCCTCCCTCCCCCGTCGCTGCGACCCGGCTGGGTGGCCGTGGCCGATTTTGTGGTGCGCCGCTGTTTCGTGCTTTGGTCGATCCATTTGTCGCATCTACATGCGCGCGGCGAGATCGGATTTAGTACTAGTGTCGTGCGGCGTTGCCGATTTCATTCGATTCGCGCTGTGATTCTTTTTGCAAGCGGCGCCGTGGCTTGGGGCGTGCGCGCGCCGGTGGACTAATCGGCGACGTGGAGACGCGGGGGCGCGCAGATCCATCGCGCCTCCTCTCCACGGGCGCCGCAGAGTTGCTCTTGATAGTTGATTCGTGCTTGTTGCCGCTGCCAGGCCTTGTCATCTCGGCGCCGCATGCTACTGGTAAAACCCGTTTCGCTTCTCTGCTTCGCCGCGCCGCCATACGCTTGGTTCTGGAGGCGCTTGAGCAAGATGTACATCCTACCGCGCGCTTAGTAATTACTAGAGGTCAACGCCGGCCATCGTGTCTCATGAACAGTTGTGATTTGTTTTCCTTGGTTCCTTTCCTGCGCTGTGTCCTTTTTTTGCTTCCGTTTACAGGCAAGCAACTCCGGTGTCCACTGTTTCAATTTAGTGTAATTGATTAATGCGACTTGATTTCAATTCATCTCGTTTCCTGCTACTCCAGTACGTACGTACGCTACTCCTAGATACGTAGATCCCGCCTATTTGCCTTCTGGAGTGGAAATGCACTTTGACATGTAGAAATTGATGATGCTCAGGTGTTCCATATGTGCTGCCTGGCTCATGATTGCTAGTGTACCTATGTAGTACTAGTTTCCAGATCTTCGGCGGCGTTAGCAGTTCTGTATACCCTTGTCCATTCCCTTTTCTTTCTTTCTTTCTTTCTTTTTCCCTTATGATCTCATGTTATAATGTACGTGCAACTGTGATGTCAGGACATGAAACCCGTAATAGCTGTCGTTTGGAATCTTGGGGAACCGTTCATTCATCGGGTGATCAAAGAATTGTACCAGAGGATCGGCAAGGAGATTCTCAAGGGCAAAAGGAGGCTGCGATTCCGCTGCGGGACGGTACGCTACGCCCTGGCCGGCCCGCTGCCAAACTAAGCTCGCGGCATCTAGACGCCCCCGAGCCTCCTGGACACGATGATGGCCAGGGCGCCCCCTCGACTTGGCCCGGTACTCGTGTGCACTCCCACGTTCGAGACGGTGCCACCTCCTCTGGTCATCGTCAAGCCCACACCACCCGCCGTTGAGCACATCGAGGACATCACCACCACCGACACCGACGGTCACTGGGCAGACCTCCTCCTCTTCCTCGCCGGCGCCGCTTTTCTGGTGTTCATCGCCCACAAGTTGCACCAGCACCGCCTCGCCAACGGCACCCCGGTCGACGACTCCGACGACAACAATTCCCCGACCCCGGCTGACTCGACCCCGATCGCGACCGACTTGACGGCTGCCCCGGTTGACGACTCCGACAACAACGATTCCCCGACCCCGGCTGACTCGACCCCGATCGCGACCGACTCGACGGCTGCCCCCGTCACTCCGACCGAGTCCGACAAGTCAGATCTTTGGTTCGTATACTTGGCCGTTTTCATGGTTCTCTCGATCGTTTAGTTTGTCTCCCACCAACTCCTACTCGGTAAGTATTACCTGGACAAAAGTTATGTGTGCCGTCAATATGTGGAGCTTCTACTCTGTAACTATTACCTGGACAAAAGTTATGAGTGCCGCCAATGTGTGGAGCTTCTATTCTGTAACTATTACCTGGACAAAAGTTATGTGAATGTGTGGAGCTTCTACTCTGTAACTATTACCTGGACCATAATTATGTGTGTCCGCAATGTGTGGAGCTTCTACTCTGTAACTATTACCAGGACGAAAATTATCTGCTCATGTTCTCAAGTACTATAGCTGGGATATTTTCGCACAGTCATACTTATATTCGATTTGTTCTTTTGTGAGAATTTTGCACTAGTGGTAGCTAAACGAGAGTTAGTTTTCGATATTCTACAATCGAGAACCACGTATGCGATACCAAAAGGCACTTATATTACGCGATGGGGTAAGCTGGCTCACGTTTGCAAAGAAATGCGACTGGTGGTCCATCCCCTCCACGCCGCTCGGTGCGTGCGCGCATACGTACGTACTACAGTACATTGCATGGCTCGGTCGGACGGGGGTTGGGTCGACGAATCCGGTCGTGGCTCCGTTCGTCTGAGCTCCCAAGGTCTCGTTCGCGCGCCTACCTTACCTTACCTTTGGCAGTAATTAAAAACAAGCAGAAGCAGACAGAAACCCTCAAAACGTGTGCTACCATGCATGTCAATTGATTGGCAATGTACGTGTGCTACCATGCACATGCCAAGAAAAAAAAGGACGTACGCGTCTTTCTAACTTTTTTTTTCTAGAGCACCTAACCCGTCTCAAACGGCCGGAGATGTCTTCTTGTCATTGACCGGTCATTAAAAAAAATCCAACCGGACCTCTTAGATCGCGGACAAACGCCCGGACCGACTCTCATCTCTCATATCCAACCCAAATTTATGATATATACGAGGCGGTCCAGGCGCTTCTGTACGGCCCACCACTGGCCCACCCTGACCCCAGAAAATCACCTCCGGAGCAAACTTAGGCTCACTGCGCTCCGCTCCGCTCCCCGACGCACCCCTTTTCCCAACCCGTCCAATCCCGAGCGTCGATGACCATGTCAAGCACCAACAGCCACTCCGACGTCAGCTCGGGAGACGACGACGAGTTGGCGCTCTGTATCGTGCTGGAGCGCTCAAGGGTCGATACGGGCAACATGTTCGGTTCAAGTGCGATGTCACATGTCGCCCATCGCTACAGTGTCGACGCCGATGCCGACCCTTCCCGCCGCGTGCGGATCTGCGAGGTCAGACTGATCTTGAGATGATAAAGTCAACACAGGCACCTCATAGTTAACGAGTATGTTGAAAATGCAAACACATCTGCAAAAGTCTAAGACTTGAAGCCTGGTGAGTTGGTTCCACAATAACAAACCTAACCATCTGAGCTACGCTTGGTTCACCGTGTGACACATTCATATTGTACCGCCTTTGTAGAATGGAACATAGTTGATGCCTAACCGCTCGCTCCGTGGATCTAGCACCACGATACACCGTCGCCGCCGCTCGCCGTCAATGCTCGTTGCACGGATTGCACGGCCAACGACCACCAGTAAAACGACATTGAATGGATGTAGCAAAATACATCGCCGGTAGTAGCAAAAAAACACCAAAGGTTGTAGCAAAAAAAAGGTAATCGCCGTCGCGGGTCGCAGCTCTGTTACCATGCATGTAGCAAAACCCCTCGCCGGAAGTAGCAAAAGCCAATGACAGTTGCAACAAAAATGTCATCGTCGTTCGCGGGGTTACAACTCCGCTGTGATGGATGTAATAAAATCGTTTACTGATGGCAGCAAATCTGACGGCAGTTGTAGCAAATAAGTCGACACCGTCGCGGGTTGCAACTCCACCGTGATGGATGTAGCAAAAAACATGAGCTGTAGTAGACAAAACAGACAACGATTGTAGCCAATTGCGATGCCGGTTGAAGCATATAGCAAAATAATGACGTCGGTTAATTCCCTGGAGCAGCGCCGCCACGTCCTCGCCGCCCCGCGGTCACCACTCTCCCTGACACTGGTTGCAGCTTCCCTTGACATTGGTTGAAGCTCCTAAGCTTGTCGCCTCCATGTCGGCTATGGGGTCGCATACCTCACGGTCACCGACCACAGCGTTCAGAGGCTGCTGGTCAACGGTGGGGCGATGGGCGAGGGCATGCGAGCTCATCGGGCGGGTGGTGGTTCGCAGGAGAGTGAGAAAAAAAAAGAAGAACTGGGAAAGGGCCGCACGTTTTGCTTTGATCCAATCCAACTATGTCAAGGGAAAGGATGGAAAAGTTTTCCTTGATGTGTTGTCCTGCTGCATAAACCAGCAAGGAACACCAACTACCGGAAGAAAATCTGACCCGCCCAGAAAGCGTAAAGTTTAGACGATGAGTCGCATTTAATCATCGATCGAGCAAGAGCTGTCTTTTACTCCAGCATGGTTGAGCAAATACTTCCTCTCTTTTCGGTTTATAGGGCTTAAATAAAAAATAATACGTAGAGTAGTACAATAAATAATAATAGCAACGGCAGAGGATTTTTCGATTCAAAAGAAAACGATACGTAGACACCTGGCAGGCCACACGTGTTGACGGCGGGCATGTGGACCATGGATGTACTAGTCCCAGGAGTCCAGCATTGTGAACCTAAAAAAATAGGAGTCCAGCATGCACGTACGACGGCGAGCCGCAGTCCGAACCCGCCAGTGCGTAATCACATGGTCTGTCCTACGGAGTACTAATGACAGTTACGTGCGTCCTCTTTTGTAGTATTCAGATGGTGGCCAATCGGATGGAACGATCCACTCCACGATCCGCCCAGTTGCTGTCGGCCGATCGGACAAAGGAGAAGAAGATCCGGCCCCCTCTCTCTCTCTCCAGATCCAAATTCGGACGTGAAGGGTTGCATGGTCATTCTACGTTCATGAATATTCGTGCTGGCCTGTTCCAAAGGACCGATCGTTTGCATGCTTTTTGCAACTGTCTGTTATTATTAATTGCCAATCATTTGCTCGCTTCCGCAACCAACTGTTGTTTGGTTGTTTGTCAATAATGGCCAATCATACTTTCATAGTTATACTGTAGCTTTCAAAACCATCCTTTCATAGTTAGCATTAATGGTGAATCAATTTTCTATTTCGCTAATCTGACAAGGTAGTCCTTGTCATGCGGTCCGTATTTATATTGATTTGTTCTTGCAGTTAATGATATACTTTCTTCATTTATATTTACTGAGTCCTTCTTATTTTATGTTAAAATTTGATCTCCACAAACCAAATATGAAGTCTATATATGTTATAAAATGTATACTAATGGATTTGTATTCGAAAGAGGTTTCTCGTAATATAATTTATGTGACATACAACTTATATTATATTATTAGTTAATTTTATACTACCTACGTCACGGTTTAGAAGGCACAGTTAAATTTACGTGCATTTCCATAATAGACAAGGTTTAAAGCGCACTGCATTTACTCCTAACAGCTAATTAGTACTCCGCTATACTATTTCTATATGTGTGTATAGTGTGAATACTATTTTTTACTCCATCTCACAGCCAATCAATAACCATCTAGGTTCCAGAGAATTTCCAAACACGCCTTCTAAACCGTGACATAAGTTTCTTTAATTTGGTGAAACCAATGTTTTGAAATAAGTGAAATTGAATTTTTTACATGATTTTTATTGAAATAAGTTTCTTTAATTCAGTGAAACCAATGTTTTGAAATAAGTGAAATTGAATTTTTACTTGCTTTTTTGTTGAAATAAGTTTCTTTAATTCAGTGAAACCAATGTTTTGAAATAAGTGAAATTTAATTTTTAAATAATTTTTTTCTTATTATGAATTTTATATAGTATCACATAACTAGAAACAAAGTTCAGTTCTATTATCTATTTCCAAAAAAAAGACTTGATTCCACACAATTGAATAAAAAACAATTGGATTCGTTTATCACCTTATCAATGAATACAATTAATTTCACTGGATTCCACAATTCATAAATCATGTCTTACAAACCATGTTTCAATGGATAGCATTTTAACATCCCCCATAGAGGTTGGGTGTGCACTAAGAGAAGAGGAGAAATTATATTTGATAGCATTTTAACAACCAAAACAAACAAACAACCTAGAAAGAAATAAACAATACTCCAAACAAGTTAAATGATGCCTACAAAGACTAAATCACAACATGGCTTCGAGCAAGTCCTAAACTACCATGGTTTAGGGTCATGTTGTGACGATATCTGGTCATGCAAAGGAATGAGTTCAACTAACGACCATCCTAACACATTGAAATGAGAGCCAATTAATGTTTCTAAGTCACAAATTACGCTAACCTAGTGTGTTCTATTTTACTAATGATGTTAAAGTTATAGTACTCTTTATGCACGCTACCACATCACATAGCACGACAAGAGGAGGTAATGGACATACCAACGACGGCACTGAATCCTCCATGGCATGGCACGGCTGGGCCTGCACACCATGATGGGAGCACCGAGGTAGAGTATTGGATCATCGAAGCAACATCCCAATGAACAAAGGTTAAGATTTAAATGATGTGGTAGCACGATAAATTATATGTCAGCTATCACTAGACTAAATCACCAATTATGCTAAGTTATGTGTCACTAAATCGCCAACTATCTCATGGAGTTCTTTATCTAAGTGAAAACAAGGAGAGGAGGTAAAGTACATACCAGGGCCGAAAACACCATGCTTTGCGCGACCAAGACGGGAGGTCCAACACAAAATCTTCGGTCATCGCAGCAACATATTACTTCCATCACATCAGAAAAATCCCGTTCGAACAAGGTTAAGCAACCTGCTCGCCGTATCTGAATAGTAAGTATAAGATGGAAGTAATATATCCCAATTAACAAGGTTTGATGCAATACATGCATGAACACACGGTAGAACTTTGGCTACTGGCTGAACATAAATATATCAATGACTTTGACCAGAAACATGTGCAAGATTATTATTTACCACAGCTGACAGTATATCAGAAAAATATCACCAAACATCTACTTGGAAACCTAATATGTCATGCATTCTCAAACAGCCTAATGAGGCTAAAACAACAGTATGGTATAGAGTACAAGTGTACGACACAAAGAGGAGAATGGACTACGGTAGAATGCTGCATCTTCCAAATTAAGACTATGTGCTTTTCGAGCTAGCTAGCACAAGGGAGAACTGGAATCAGTCCAGATTTCCAAAAGATGGGTTAGTCTAAACAATCAACATCAATAGAGAGAGAAGACCAAAGCAACACTAGACGGTCAAAAACAGTAGAGGATCAAGTAGCGGTAGTAGATGGTCGATCAGAGCAACAGCCACATCTTTAAAATTTCAAAAAGAATTAACATTGATTTGCCCAGGAAGATTGAAGTTAACCACTATAAATTTGTAGGTGATGACTTGTGGAATGACACGGTATTGTATGGTTACAACACAAATAGAAGAACAGTCAGAGCATCATAAACTAGTAAGTTCTGAATTTTCGAACACACCAATTATGCCATGAAAATAGGCACAAATAAAAACAAGTGGTCCTGAGCTACCATGAAATAGCAATTGTTATTTACCTTGCATCTGAAAAGCATAAGTCCACCAGATGGCACCTCAGCAAAACAGGAAAAGGTGCCAAATTATTTCCTTGGTATTCAGTTCATATTCAAAATCAGCGCTGGAGTTCAGAAATTCAGGGTGACAAAAAAAATACATAGCAAAAACCATCAACAAACTGCTAAATTGGAATACATTAGCTCCAGAATTGTTATGCTCAAGGACAACCCATAAGTGCATTAATCATTCAGTACAAACAAGCAGAAACATCTAATTCAGGCCCTTTAGTTCAGTTTATACTAGAAGTCAGCCCTTGAGTGCAAAAATTCAGGGTTATAAAAAATACATAGCAAAAAACATCAACAAACTACTACATTTCACATTAAAAAACTGCTACACTGGAGATGAAATTGGACATTATGAATAGCTCCAGAATGATTATGCTCAAGGACTACCCATAAGAGCATTAAACCAGTACAAACAAGCAGAAACATCCAACTATGCCTCCCATGTCTAAACGCATGACTGAGCGGTATGTCATGTTTCCACGGGCAACAACATCAAGAAGTTTTGTTATGGACTAATGGACCTCAGCATGAACTAAAGCAAAAAAAAAGAATATTCTGATCCTTGACACCATTCCCATCAGATTTAAGCACCCCATAAACACTTGTATAAACAGACAAAATGGAAGATAGAGACTATGGTTCATTTTTCTCCTCACATCTGTTCAGAATTTCAGACAACCACTACCAAATGACCACCGTCTAAATTCACCGTGGGGTTGACCCTAAAGGTGCATCACTTGGCTAAACAACCTTCAGGCATCTTAAAACGCAAGAAAAACACTCCTACATGCCTAATAATATAAGAAGTAGTCTTCAGGTTCAGTAGAATTCATTGAAGGAAAATTTAAACCTTCAGATCTGAATTTGCATATTTGCAGACAAATAAACAGAGGAGGGGATCATCATATATATGCTTCAGGTATTACTTTCTTTACCTTCCTATTAAAATTATGGGTGTGGCTAAGTCTCAGTCGATTGAGATTTAACCAAGTCTTAGTCAAGTGACATAACATACAAGACAGAAAAATAAAAAATTGAAAAGAAAACTTTGCATGGATCTTAATGTAAGACCTCACGGATATAGCATCGACTGAGACTTAACGAAGTCTCAGTCGACTCAGACTTAGCAAGACTGTAAAGTTATTTAGTGTAACAGTACACTGGAATAGCAATATTCAGACATAATATGTTTTACATTCTAAAGTTTGCTTGGTATGCCAAACATTGAACTAAAGAGTACATATGATGTTATGAATTCAGTTGGTTTGGTTTACTGCACGATAACAAATAAAAAGTGTCTCAAAGAAATAAAGCAATATTGTATGGGTAGATAAACAAACAGAGACATGTTTCTTTCAAGTGAAGTCTGTTGGACATTTGCATTGCTATACCCTAAACCCTACAAAACCAAACTATAAAGGGGAGTGTCTATTAGCAAATTTTGGTCTAAATACAGCATAGAAAGACAAGTGCATGAATTCTACAACACTGAGATCTTCAGAAGGTTCCAAAGAAAAATGGAAAACACCATAAGACTACATGTAGTTGAGCAGCAGAAACAAAGATACTATTTGGTGTCTCAGGTTGAAAGCTATCCTTTGAAATAAATCAGAGAAAACCACATTCTCAAAAATGGACCCCATGAAATGTAAAGTTGTTGCTCCATATAATCCAAAAGATTAAAACGACTGACCATAATATATGAAAATATATACTCAGGATTATGTTTTAAATATTCTTACAAAACACAGTAAGTACCCCAGCATAAGAGCTGACAGACTCTCATGTGACACTAAAAATTAAAGCAGTTGGACAGTCTACCGCATAGTTCAATAACACTAAAATATTAGAGCAGCTGGACGCTCTACCGCATAGTTCGATGAACTGAGGTTAGTATACTGTAAATCATGGCAGACAAGGTATTTCAATTACAAAAGGCCCTGTCTGGAAGCAAATTATTTTGAAAAGCAATGTACTCAAAAAGTACAAAAAAGAATGTTGCAGCTATGGAGTACCAGAGCTGACAAGTACTCCCTCAGTCCCGTAATATAAGAGCGTCTTGACACTAGTGTCAAAACGCTCTTATATTACGGCACGGAGGGAGTAGCTCACATGTAGCACAGTTTTCTGCAGTATTAGCAAATCCAAGGTGCCTTTACCAACTTAATTATCCAGGAGAATTGTTTAATTTATCTTAACCAGCAGCAACACAATAATGCTCAGGGTTTGAGCCTTTTGCAACTTATAGCACACCACAAGTGTTAAAATTAAAGCGTTGCAGTGGCAAACCGATGCTAGATTGAAGAATCAACACATTAATAGTCATCATAATTAACAGTCAAGCAATGCCAGATTATAATGAAGAAATAGATAGCAAAGTTAGAAATAACAGTCACACCACAGTTAGGAGATCAAATGTAGAAGATCAACTAGAAAGGAGAATACCATGTGTCTTTTTCCTAAACTAGAGAGAGGCAATTGTGACATGGTTGTTCAATTCCAAATGTAACACCCACAGTTAGGCACTCTGGATTGGGGGACCGTCGTATAATAATGTTGAGATCACGCAGCAACCTTTAAACACAGGTTACTAGACTAGTAGTGCTGGCTTAGGTTAGATACCGTGTTGCAGCACATATCATGACACCCAATACACATAGGCATGCAATCTAGTATTTGTCTTTTTTCTCATTCAAAATGGTGTTCAGCTTTTGCTAGCAAAAAATGAAATTCATATGTCAGGGACATTAACAAGTTTGATCCATAAAAGTTGTATTTCATCCAACATCAGATGATATACTAAAAGTGGTATACATGAATTTAGCTTGATACATCAGATCAAACACATCACAGGATCATGTAATTTACATCTTAACAAGCAACAGATATGTTTTACTAGGGCAGAACTTACGTTATTTCTGGCCCAGCCCCAAACAAGTAAAACGAACAGCAGAAAAAAAAAAGATGAAAATTAAATGTCAGGTCTAAGATTTATAGAGCATGAGCAAAGAATAGCAGGCACTAGCTCTCAGCACAAAATATTTACATGACGAACTTACACTTACGTATTACTTTATTAGCAACATGAGTAGTCACAGCATAACAGTTTATATCTGATGGTGCTGTGCTTTGCCTCACATCCTCCTCCCTGCTCTATTTTACCCCACCTCTTTTGTGCTCAATGTTGAGTACGTCTGTTATAGAGTTATAAAAGTTAGTGGCTGGCTGCTTGCCTTCTGTAAAGGATGGTTTGAACGATAATGCATGATGTAGCAGAATGCTACGACGATTAAAATAATGCTCACATTCAATTGTCAAGTTTACACTATTTGTGGACTTATTAAATACTTGCTCACTGGTCATGCATCTGTGTGTTTGGGAGAATAACATGTGCAAATAAAATCAAAAGGATAGATGCTACATATATCATATGGCCACAGCAACAAGCAGTTTCAAGGTATGCATGTCTACTGAATAGTTACTTTAATCTGCTGCCACAGTAGGCAGAAGTCAGAACACCATTTTCCATAGTAAATTCTTTTTTCATCATGTTCCCATCACCAACCATCTAGAAAAAATAATGGTTACCATTTAAACTAATCACCTAACGTCAATATGTTTCTATCATTTATATTTCATAACACTCATGTTCCACAAAAACTCATTGCTTGTAAGACTGAATGTAGTACTTTTGTGCTTTTGCAGGTATTGAATAAAGTGCGACTTCAAGACTGCCCAACAAAAATGAGCACATTCACCTCAGGTCCGCGTACCCATGTACAATACTTGTTCACACAAATTATCCCTAATATAATCTGTAGTATGACAACCATAAAATGACAGAAGATAAAACAGAAAATTTGGCTAAAGAATAAAGGCCATGGGAATGTTTAATGCATGAAAAGAAGAGAAGGATCTCTTCTTCTAAGGTTAACAGGAGGAAAGAAGCACCAAACAGAAAATGGATGCTTCTGAAACAACCAGAACTTGTATCAAACTCGACCACAAGTCAAAACAGCATTGGATACAGAGCACAACCTAAATTGGGTACAGAGATGTGAGTGATCGATGTTGTCCAAAGTGATTAGCTATCATTCTACTAATTTCCTACCAAGCTGTACATACAGTTTTACTTAACAAAAGAGAATACCAGTGAACATATGCATGTACATCTCTGATGGAAAACATCAGGTTCACAAATGAACATTCATTTGGTATAGAAACAGAGTGAATTGCATGGTCAAGTTGTCCACATTTGCTGCCGTGCAAAAGGATGGAAATTCATTTAACAAGTATGTGTCATGCATGGCAATAAATAAGACCACCTATGATACTACTCTATGATACTATGCACTTAGGATGTAGTATCATACACTGGTATCATATGCATACTACCCATCACGACCAGCCTTAGCCTAAGGCAGTGGAGAGGAGTGAAATGAAATCTTACTTGTGTGCATCCAGCCATTATTCTCCTCGGCACCTGCACCTGCACTCCAACTTGTCTTGCTTGACCAACTTGTCTTCATCACCTTTACCAGTCAGTCGTCTTGCTCGCCCAAGGATCATCTTCTTCACCTACACAAGACCATACAAGTATGATGAAACTTGCAGCATATCGACTACTTCTGCTACGATTGTAAATACTCAGCACATGCAATACAAGCCATCTTGCTAAAGCCAAGGATCAAAGCATCCTTTACCAACACTCAAAGTCTTGAAATTAGTCAAGAGTAATAAAAGAGGCACAATTCTAAGCAGCAGCATTGGATATATATTCGCTCTGCGTTGCACTTCGCAGCGATAAGACTAGGTTCCTATAATCCCTCCCCAGACCCCACCTTGTGTGGGAGCTTCTATGCACTGGGTCTGTCCTTTAGTGTATTGTTGTTGAACATCGTCAGAGTTATCGCTTGGTGACTGTAAATGTTTTGAAGGACATTTATTTATGACTGGAAGTACTCTTAAGGTACATTTTTGTTTTGTGCATAAGCCCGGCTAGATATTAAATGTTCATCTCACATTCCTGCGTCTTTAGGTTTGAAACAAACCGATTGGGCCAGCTAAGATACCTGAGCAGGCGCCATTTTTCTTCCTTGCCCTCGGTTCCATCCCTTTCAGAGGAGATATTGTTTGAGCCTCCTTCCAGTAAAGAAACAGATGGCAACACTACCGAGTACACAATTCATAAAAAGATGGCTCATGTCTCCTCCCACTTCAGTCAGCTGTTGCTATCCTGTGGAGAACTTGACAACTCTAAGTATCTATAACTATATTCGGTCAAGCAAACAGAGATTTTGGTTCACTTTCTTTTGATGAGACTGGAAGAAGTTCCAATCTTCATGGTAAGTGCTGACTTGGAATCTATTTTGCAGATTCAGCGATCACGGACTACCTAAAAGGCCTATCTCCGTCATCTTTAGATATGGAACTACGGATGCTACAGATAATAGATGACGACGAGGTGGAAGAGTCGGAGGAACCAAGACCCATCCGAGCTCCAGTTCATCTCATTGCTGCTGGACTGCTTCATTCATGAGCATTCCTGCAGGAACAACTTTGAGTTTGTTCAAGCTGTTCTGAAATTGTTTCTGAAGGTACTGGCCAGGAACCAACTGGGATTTGGAACCCATTTATAACGTGCATTATTAGTATTATGCCATCTTTCATCAACCTAAAACAGCTATCTTCTTGAGGTCTTATCATTAAGCATTACAACAACAACAACCAAGCCTTTCAGTCCCAAACAAGTTGGGGTAGGCTAGAGTTGAAACCCATAAGATCTCGAAACCAAGTCATGGCTCTGGAACGTTGATAGCTAACTTCCACGCACCCCTGGCCATGGCTAAGTCTTTATCGATATTCCAAACCTTCAGGTCTCTCTTAACGGATTCCTCCCATGTCAAGTTTGGTCTACCACGACCCCTCTTAACATTCTCAGCACGCTTTATCCGTCCGCTATGCACCGGCGCTTCCGATGGCCTCCGTTGAATATGTCCAAACCATCTGAGACGATGCTGGACTAGCTTCTCTTCAATCGGTGCTACCCCAAGTCTCTCTCGTATATCGTCATTCCGTACCCGATCCTTCCTTATGTGGCCACATATCCATCTCAACATGCGCATCTCTGCTACACCTAATTGTTGGATATGCCGTCTCTTGGTTGGCCAACACTCCGCGCCGTACAACATCGCAGGTCGGATAGTTGTCCTATAAAACCTGCCTTTTAGCTTTTGTGGCACTCTCTTGTCACAGAGTACGCCAGAAGCTTGGCGCCACTTCATCCACCCAGCCTTGATTCGGTGGCCCACGTCTTCATCGATATCGCCATCCTTCTGCAACATGGACCCCAAATATCGAAACGTGTCTCTCTCGGTACCACCTGCCCACCAAGGCTAACCTCTCCATCCTCGTGCCTAGTAGCACTAAAACTGCACCTCATGTATTCAGTTTTAGTTCTACTAAGCCAAAAACCTTTCGATTCTAGAGTTGGTCTCCATAACTCTAACTTATCATTAAGCATTAAAGATTAAAAAAGAAGAAAAACCAAAACATCTACAGCGTTGACGGAAAAGGGAGTGCCAAACATGCCTAAGAAAAAAAGGAAACCTAAAGTGTTTCCTGATCCAAATACACTTGTTTGCTAGTACATACGTATTTCTGGAGAATACCGTGGTCAACAAAGGAAACGTGAAATTGCCTTTCATGTGACACAGTATACCATAAGAAATTACCTCTTTAAGTGATCTCCTCTTGGAAATTCTGACACCCAAACAGAACGCACGATAGTCACATCTAGATAGAACAATCTTATCGGGACCTTCTTTCAAAAACGGTCTTAACTCGGAGCAAAAAATTGAGTAGGATCAACAAACATCCATGCAGAAAGTGTATCATGTAACTAATCAACAAATTCTGGCAAATCATTGTTAAGGTATAAAGTTAAAGAACAGCATGCTCCATTGCAACAAGGTACTTACCATAAGACCAGCATATCTACCATTGGCCCCTAACGGCTGTGTAGCTTGCCTGTTGATAACCCGAACAGGAATACCTGAGAAAACAAATAATTTCCAAAACGAATAGTTCAGATCTAGATGAATGAACCCACAATGCAATGACGAAGAACAGTTTTAGCTGCCACAGCATGTTCCATGTAACCAAGCTGGTAAAGACTCGATCACACCTATATGGTTGGAATTATGCAGAACTCAAAAGTATCAAATTCCTGAACTGACAACATAGTGGCATGCTAAAGTAGCACAAGATTAAAATATGCATGGTATTTACTAAGGTCTTGATTGAAATATAAAATTGAAATGGGATACAAAACTTACGAATGTAAATTTACCAACCAATTTACTAGTGTGTTCCTGTTGAACATCATTAAGGTAGCACAACATTAAAATAGATATGGCATTTACGGAGTTGTTGATGGAAAACATCAAATTGATATATGGGATCCAAAACTTAAGAGTACACATTTACCAACCATGATCATTAATAAAGCTACAAGTCTGAAAGGGGCTGCTCACCTCCAGACAGTTTTTTATCCTCCGAGGAGTTACAAGCGGGAGTCTGATATTCATCACATGGCTTGGTGCCTTCATTGGCTGACTGTTTCCCCAGTTTGGTGTATCACTACTGCTCCTTTCCCTTCAAAACTCACAACCTCGATCTCCATTTCTCCAACTATTGTCTCTTCCTCCCCCTCGTCCTCCCCCGATATCCATGAGAGGAACCTAGTGGCATATCTTTTTAACCAATTTATCTCTTGGGTTGATCTCTCTCAACACTACAACTATAGATATATTGAGTAACAGGGTGGAGTGGGTTTAAGAGCACATTACAATAAAGAAAGTAGAGCAAAATGAGAAATTCATGCATAGAAAGATCAAGGTAACATGCATTAGTGAACTATATGTGCATTTCAAATACCATTAAATTTCATTGCGTTCAATTTTGACATCTTCCACTTTTGTTAAGTATTTTCTTGTTGGAAGAATTTTCGTACGTATACTTTAAATCATACTCCGTATTAAAAACCAACTTTATATTGTTTACAATATCTAGAGGTTTAAGAAGGTAGGTTCCTAACGCCTGAGAAGGTAGGGATCTAGAGGTAGGGCCAAGACAATTCATCGTAGGAGTCGGCTCAAGCAGGACGTGGTAAATTGATGGGGTTGGTGGGAGGAACATGACTACCATAAAATTGACTAACGCTAAGGCTAGAACTCACTCTATTGTGAAATAACTGTTTTTCAATTAGCTAGCATTACCATAGGATGTTATTTTTCTAACCTCAAAAAGAGAAGGATATGCACAAATAATTGCAAAGGTCTGATGGTTTAGGAACTATTTGAGATCTAGGCACACAAATACTATCATACAAAGCCATTTATAAAACCAATAGAAGGTATATGTAACACACCTAAAGGTTTTATGTAGTGATAAGGCCAACTCCAACACAGGGACTCAAATGACTTTTGTCCATTTGGATTGGCCAAACACACACGAGTGTCTGTTTGCGTCCACCGGCCCATAGGTGCGTCCAAGGGGCACACGCATTTCACACATTGAACTTAAACTAAAATTTAAAATATATACATTGCCTCCAAAAGTCGCCACCATACATTAAACTTGAACTTAGAAAAAAAATTATCTTAAACTAAATGAATCCTAGATCTAGTCCTAGTTGTCGCCATCGTCCTTGCTGTCACTTTCGTTCGTGGTGAAGTCATAGATGGGCGGTGGTTGCCACACGTGCGAGAGCGTCGTCTGTTGTGGATCCAGTGGATGTTGCACCACCGACTGACATGACGGGGACGGTGACCATGTCTTCGCCCCTAGCCACACGGTCAGGGGTTGACACATACTCCAGCGTGACGAGCATGGTCGACGTCCACGATAAGGACTGACCCACCAGCTAACAGCGGGTTCCAGGACAACTCCTCCTTCACCTCTTCGTCCACCACCCCTTCCTCTGGCATGGGGATGGGGACATACCAGGCGACAGACAAAGCGAGCTGCATCGCCAGGCCATCCCACTCCCTAAATTTGTCAAGCTTGGAGTCCTCGAGCGCCTTCTTGAAGGCAGCGTCCTCTTTGTCGATGATCATGGCTTCTAGTGGAAATGGCGGTGGGGACGGCGATGGTGAGGGTGCATGTGTGCACCCACGCACGCACATGCAAACAGGGTGAACCGGGAGCACACACACGTGCCCTTGGGTGGGGGTGGGGGTAGGAGCACGCACATGGGCGGCAAAGAAGGACTAGCACGCCATGTTGTGCTCATCTCAGCACCATGTATCCCACATTGGCGATTCGACGACGTACCTTGGGTCATGGAGGAGGTATGAATGCAGCTGAGCTCGACGACGACTGATCTCCATAAGGCTCGTGCGGCCGCTGTCCGGGACGAGAGGCATGGGCACTTGCTCTGAGATTGAGGTGCCATCCATCCGACAGGTGCATGCCGAGCCAAGACAGCCGGGTGGCGGTATCCTAGTAGCGCTGGCACGTCTCCACGCTAACATAGATCCACTGCCATGGCGTAGCGGGCGGCGAAATGGCGAAGGGCGCCACATTCCTCCTCGGCCCCGATTAGCCAGATGATGACCCGACATCATGGTCTGGCTTCCCTGGCTTCCTCGGGATACACTTCCACACCAATGTGGCTGGCGGGCGGTGTTGGCTAGGGTTTGTCGGGTGTCCCACGCACATGGATTAGACGAGGCCGGTGGGAGATTGTTGACGGTCTGATGAGGACGACGAGCGGCATCAGTTCCGTGTTCGCCTTAATGGAAATCAGGCCCAAAATTACGTCAAAAATGCGTTCAGACGGATCGCTCCCGCATTAGGCCATGCTTGGACCCAAACCGAAAAAAATGGTTGGAGTTTTTTTTCCAGGGAAATTCAATGCTTATATTATATTTAACCAAGGTTGTACAAAAGATGTGCTAAAAAAAATTATACTCCAGATTATGTGTACGGAGGCGCGGGTGATGCGTGTGATAAAGCCGGAGGGCAAACGAATTCCAGCTGGCATTCGTATCGCCGTCTATTTAAGTGCGCTCCCACAGCTGCACTGCCGTCGCCATACGTCTCATCCTTTTCACTTCTCCTCCTCTCTCACTCCACCTCGCCAAAACCCACCAAATCTGACCCGCAGACACAGATCACCGCGGCGGTCGGCGGGGACCTCCGCAGTCCGGCAGGTGAGCCCCGAATGCAGATCCGCTCCCTCCCTCCCTCCCTCCCTCCTCCCTCCTCGGCTCCTCCCTCCTCCCTCCCCCGTCGCTGCGACCCGGCTGGGTGGCCGTGGCCGATTTTGTGGTGCGCCGCTGTTTCGTGCTTTGGTCGATCCATTTGTCGCATCTACATGCGCGCGGCGAGATCGGATTTAGTACTAGAGTCGTGCGGCGTTGCCGATTTCATTCGATTCGCGCTGTGATTCTTTTTGCAAGCGGCGCGGTGGCTTGGGGCGTGCGCGCGCCGGTGGACTAATCGGCGACGTGGAGACGCGGGGGCGCGCGGATCCATCGCGCCTCCTCTCCACGGGCGCCGCAGAGTTGCTCTTGATAGTTGATTCGTGCTTGTTGCCGCTGCCAGGCCGGCGGATCCATCGCGCCTCCTCTCCACGGGCGCCGCAGAGTTGCTCTTGATAGTTGATTCGTGCTTGTTGCCGCTGCCAGGCCTTGTCATCTCGGCGCCGCATGCTACTGGTAAAACCCGTTTCGCTTCTCTGCTTCGCCGCGCCGCCATACGCTTGGTTCTCGAGGCGCTTGAGCAAGATGTACATCCTACCGCGCGCTTAGTAATTACTAGAGGTCAACGCCGGCCATCGTGTCTCATGAACAGTTGTGATTTGTTTTCCTTGGTTCCTTTCCTGCGCTGTGTCCCTTTTTTTGCTTCCGTTTACAGGCAAGCAACTCCGGTGTCCACTGTTTCAATTTAGTGTAATTGATTAATGCGACTTGATTTCAATTCATCTCGTTTCCTGCTACTCCAGTACGTACGTACGCTACTCCTAGATACGTAGATCCCGCCTATTTGCCTTCTGGAGTGGAAATGCACTTTGACATGTAGAAATTGATGATGCTCAGGTGTTCCATATGTGCTGCCTGGCTCATGATTGCTAGTGTACCTATGTAGTACTAGTTTCCAGATCTTCGGCGGCGTTAGCAGTTCTGTATACCCTTGTCCATTCCCTTTTCTTTCTTTCTTTCTTTCTTTTTCCCTTATGATCTCATGTTATAATGTACGTGCAACTGTGATGTCAGGACATGAAACCCGTAATAGCTGTCGTTTGGAATCTTGGGGAACCGTTCATTCATCGGGTGATCAAAGAATTGTACCAGAGGATCGGCAAGGAGATTCTCAAGGGCAAAAGGAGGCTGCGATTCCGCTGCGGAACGGTACGCTACGCCCTGGCCGGCCCGCTGCCAAACTAAGCTCGCGGCATCTAGACGCCCCCGAGCCTCCTGGACGCGATGATGGCCAGGGCGCCCCCTCGACTTGGCCCGGTACTCGTGTGCACTCCCACGTTCGAGACGGTGCCACCTCCTCTGGTCATCGTCAAGCCCACACCACCCGCCGTTGAGCACATCGAGGACATCACCACCACCGACACCGACGGTCACTGGGCAGACCTCCTCCTCTACCTCGCCGGCACCGCTTTTCTGGTGTTCATCGCCCACAAGTTGCACCAGCACCGCCTCGCCAACGGCACCCCGGTCGACGACTCCGACGACAACAATTCCCCGACCCTGGCTGACTCGACCCCGATCGCGACCGACTTGACGGCTGCCCCGGTTGACGACTCCGACAACAACGATTCCCTGACCCCGGCTGACTCGACCCCGATCGCGACCGACTCGACGGCTGCCCCCGTCACTCCGACCGAGTCCGACAAGTCAGATCTTTGGTTCGTATACTTGGCCGTTTTCATGGTTCTCTCGATCGTTTAGTTTGTCTCCCACCAACTCCTACTCGGTAAGTATTACCTGGACAAAAGTTATGTGTGCCGTCAATATGTGGAGCTTCTACTCTGTAACTATTACCTGGACAAAAGTTATGAGTGCCGCCAATGTGTGGAGCTTCTATTCTGTAACTATTACCTGGACAAAAGTTATGTGAATGTGTGGAGCTTCTACTCTGTAACTATTACCTGGACCATAATTATGTGTGTCCGCAATGTGTGGAGCTTCTACTCTGTAACTATTACCAGGACGAAAATTATCTGCTCATGTTCTCAAGTACTATAGCTGGGATATTTTCGCACAGTCATACTTATATTCGATTTGTTCTTTTGTGAGAATTTTGCACTAGTGGTAGCTAAACGAGAGTTAGTTTTCGATATTCTACAATCGAGAACCACGTATGCGATACCAAAAGGCACTTATATTACGCGATGGGGTAAGCTGGCTCACGTTTGCAAAGAAATGCGACTGGTGGTCCATCCCCTCCACGCCGCTCGGTGCGTGCGCGCATACGTACGTACTACAGTACATTGCATGGCTCGGTCGGACGGGGGTTGGGTCGACGAATCCGGTCGTGGCTCCGTTCGTCTGAGCTCCCAAGGTCTCGTTCGCGCGCCTACCTTACCTTACCTTTGGCAGTAATTAAAAACAAGCAGAAGCAGACAGAAACCCTCAAAACGTGTGCTACCATGCATGTCAATTGATTGGCAATGTACGTGTGCTACCATGCACATGCCAAGAAAAAAAAGGACGTACGCGTCTTTCTAACTTTTTTTTCTAGAGCACCTAACCCGTCTCAAACGGCCGGAGATGTCTTCTTGTCATTGACCGGTCATTAAAAAAAATCCAACCGGACCTCTTAGATCGCGGACAAACGCCCGGACCGACTCTCATCTCTCATATCCAACCCAAATTTATGATATATACGAGGCGGTCCAGGCGCTTCTGTACGGCCCACCACTGGCCCACCCTGACCCCAGAAAATCACCTCCGGAGCAAACTTAGGCTCACTGCGCTCCGCTCCGCTCCCCGACGCACCCCTTTTCCCAACCCGTCCAATCCCGAGCGTCGATGACCATGTCAAGCACCAACAGCCACTCCGACGTCAGCTCGGGAGACGACGACGAGTTGGCGCTCTGTATCGTGCTGGAGCGCTCAAGGGTCGATACGGGCAACATGTTCGGTTCAAGTGCGATGTCACATGTCGCCCATCGCTACAGTGTCGACGCCGATGCCGACCCTTCCCGCCGCGTGCGGATCTGCGAGGTCAGACTGATCTTGAGATGATAAAGTCAACACAGGCACCTCATAGTTAACGAGTATGTTGAAAATGCAAACACATCTGCAAAAGTCTAAGACTTGAAGCCTGGTGAGTTGGTTCCACAATAACAAACCTAACCATCTGAGCTACGCTTGGTTCACCGTGTGACACATTCATATTGTACCGCCTTTGTAGAATGGAACATAGTTGATGCCTAACCGCTCGCTCCGTGGATCTAGCACCACGATACACCGTCGCCGCCGCTCGCCGTCAATGCTCGTTGCACGGATTGCACGGCCAACGACCACCAGTAAAACGACATTGAATGGATGTAGCAAAATACATCGCCGGTAGTAGCAAAAAAACACCAAAGGTTGTAGCAAAAAAAAGGTAATCGCCGTCGCGGGTCGCAGCTCTGTTACCATGCATGTAGCAAAACCCCTCGCCGGAAGTAGCAAAAGCCAATGACAGTTGCAACAAAAATGTCATCGCCGTTCGCGGGGTTACAACTCTGCTGTGATGGATGTAATAAAATCGTTTACTGATGGCAGCAAATCTGACGGCAGTTGTAGCAAATAAGTCGACACCGTCGCGGGTTGCAACTCCACCGTGATGGATGTAGCAAAAAACATGAGCTGTAGTAGACAAAACAGACAACGATTGTAGCCAATTGCGATGCCGGTTGAAGCATATAGCAAAATAATGACGTCGGTTAATTCCCTGGAGCAGCGCCGCCACGTCCTCGCTGCCCCGCGGTCACCACTCTCCCTGACACTGGTTGCAGCTTCCCTTGACATTGGTTGAAGCTCCTAAGCTTGTCGCCTCCATGTCGGCTATGGGGTCGCATACCTCACGGTCACCGACCACAGCGTTCAGAGGCTGCTGGTCAACGGTGGGGCGATGGGCGAGGGCATGCGAGCTCATCGGGCGGGTGGTGGTTCGCAGGAGAGTGAGAAAAAAAAAGAAGAACTGGGAAAGGGCCGCACGTTTTGCTTTGATCCAATCCAACTATGTCAAGGGAAAGGATGGAAAAGTTTTCCTTGATGTGTTGTCCTGCTGCATAAACCAGCAAGGAACACCAACTACCGGAAGAAAATCTGACCCGCCCAGAAAGCGTAAAGTTTAGACGATGAGTCGCATTTAATCATCGATCGAGCAAGAGCTGTCTTTTACTCCAGCATGGTTGAGCAAATACTTCCTCTCTTTTCGGTTTATAGGGCTTAAATAAAAAATAATACGTAGAGTAGTACAATAAATAATAGTAGCAACGGCAGAGGATTTTTCGATTCAAAAGAAAACGATACGTAGACACCTGGCAGGCCACACGTGTTGACGGCGGGCATGTGGACCATGGATGTACTAGTCCCAGGAGTCCAGCATTGTGAACCTAAAAAAATAGGAGTCCAGCATGCACGTAGGACGGCGAGCCGCAGTCCGAACCCGCCAGTGCGTAATCACATGGTCTGTCCTACGGAGTACTAATGACAGTTACGTGCGTCCTCTTTTGTAGTATTCAGATGGTGGCCGATCGGATGGAACGATCCACTCCACGATCCGCCCAGTTGCTGTCGGCCGATCGGACAAAGGAGAAGAAGATCCGGCCCCCTCTCTCTCTCTCCAGATCCAAATTCGGACGTGAAGGGTTGCATGGTCATTCTACGTTCATGAATATTCGTGCTGGCCTGTTCCAAAGGACCGATCGTTTGCATGCTTTTTGCAACTGTCTGTTATTATTAATTGCCAATCATTTGCTCGCTTCCGCAACCAACTGTTGTTTGGTTGTTTGTCAATAATGGCCAATCATACTTTCATAGTTATACTGTAGCTTTCAAAACCATCCTTTCATAGTTAGCATTAATGGTGAATCAATTTTCTATTTCGCTAATCTGACAAGGTAGTCCTTGTCATGCGGTCCGTATTTATATTGATTTGTTCTTGCAGTTAATGATATACTTTCTTCATTTATATTTACTGAGTCCTTCTTATTTTATGTTAAAATTTGATCTCCACAAACCAAATATGAAGTCTATATATGTTATAAAATGTATACTAATGGATTTGTATTCGAAAGAGGTTTCTCGTAATATAATTTATGTGACATACAACTTATATTATATTATTAGTTAATTTTATAGTACCTACGTCACGGTTTAGAAGGCACAGTTAAATTTACGTGCATTTCCATAATAGACAAGGTTTAAAGCGCACTGCATTTACTCCTAACAGCTAATTAGTACTCCGCTATACTATTTCTATATGTGTGTATAGTGTGAATACTATTTTTTACTCCATCTCACAGCCAATCAATAACCATCTAGGTTCCAGAGAATTTCCAAACACGCCTTCTAAACCGTGACATAAGTTTCTTTAATTTGGTGAAACCAATGTTTTGAAATAAGTGAAATTGAATTTTTTACATGATTTTTATTGAAATAAGTTTCTTTAATTCAGTGAAACCAATGTTTTGAAATAAGTGAAATTGAATTTTTTACATGATTTTTTGTTGAAATAAGTTTCTTTAATTCAGTGAAACCAATGTTTTGAAATAAGTGAAATTTAATTTTTACTTGCTTTTTTGTTGAAATAAGTTTCTTTAATTCAGTGAAACCAATGTTTTGAAATAAGTGAAATTTAATTTTTAAATAATTTTTTTCTTATTATGAATTTTATATAGTATCACATAACTAGAAACAAAGTTCAGTTCTATTATCTATTTCCAAAAAAAAGACTTGATTCCACACAATTGAATAAAAAACAATTGGATTCGTTTATCACCTTATCAATGAATACAATTAATTTCACTGGATTCCACAATTCATAAATCATGTCTTACAAACCATGTTTCAATGGATAGCATTTTAACATCCCCCATAGAGGTTGGGTGTGCACTAAGAGAAGAGGAGAAATTATATTTGATAGCATTTTAACAACCAAAACAAACAAACAACCTAGAAAGAAATAAACAATACTCCAAACAAGTTAAATGATGCCTACAAAGACTAAATCACAACATGGCTTCGAGCAAGTCCTAAACTACCATGGTTTAGGGTCATGTTGTGACGATATCTGGTCATGCAAAGGAATGAGTTCAACTAACGACCATCCTAACACATTGAAATGAGAGCCAATTAATGTTTCTAAATCACAAATTACGCTAACCTAGTGTGTTCTATTTTACTAATGATGTTAAAGTTATAGTACTCTTTATGCACGCTACCACATCACATAGAACGACAAGAGGAGGTAATGGACATACCAACGACGGCACTGAAACCTCCATGGCATGGCACGGCTGGGCCTGCACACCATGATGGGAGCACCGAGGTAGAGTATTGGATCATCGAAGCAACATCCCAATGAACAAAGGTTAAGATTTAAATGATGTGGTAGCACGATAAATTATATGTCAGCTATCACTAGACTAAATCACCAATTATGCTAAGTTATGTGTCACTAAATCGCCAACTATCTCATGGAGTTCTTTATCTAAGTGAAAACAAGGAGAGGAGGTAAAGTACATACCAGGGCCGAAAACACCATGGTTTGCGCGACCAAGACGGGAGGTCCAACACAAAATCTTCGGTCATCGCAGCAACATATTACTTCCATCACATCAGAAAAATCCCGTTCGAACAAGGTTAAGCAACCTGCTCGCCGTATCTGAATAGTAAGTATAAGATGGAAGTAATATATCCCAATTAACAAGGTTTGATGCAATACATGCATGAACACACGGTAGAACTTTGGCTACTGGCTGAACATAAATATATCAATGACTTTGACCAGAAACATGTGCAAGATTATTATTTACCACAGCTGACAGTATATCAGAAAAATATCACCAAACATCTACTTGGAAACCTAATATGTCATGCATTCTCAAACAGCCTAATGAGGCTAAAACAACAGTATGGTATAGAGTACAAGTGTACGACACAAAGAGGAGAATGGACTACGGTAGAATGCTGCATCTTCCAAATTAAGACTATGTGCTTTTCGAGCTAGCTAGCACAAGGGAGAACTGGAATCAGTCCAGATTTCCAAAAGATGGGTTAGTCTAAACAATCAACATCAATAGAGAGAGAAGACCAAAGCAACACTAGACGGTCAAAAACAGTAGAGGATCAAGTAGCGGTAGTAGATGGTCGATCAGAGCAACAGCCACATCTTTAAAATTTCAAAAAGAATTAACATTGATTTGCCCAGGAAGATTGAAGTTAACCACTATAAATTTGTAGGTGATGACTTGTGGAATGACACGGTATTGTATGGTTACAACACAAATAGAAGAACAGTCAGAGCATCATAAACTAGTAAGTTCTGAATTTTCGAACACACCAATTATGCCATGAAAATAGGCACAAATAAAAACAAGTGGTCCTGAGCTACCATGAAATAGCAATTGTTATTTACCTTGCATCTGAAAAGCATAAGTCCACCAGATGGCACCTCAGCAAAACAGGAAAAGGTGCCAAATTATTTCCTTGGTATTCAGTTCATATTCAAAATCAGCGCTGGAGTTCAGAAATTCAGGGTGACAAAAAAATACATAGCAAAAACCATCAACAAACTGCTAAATTGGAATACATTAGCTCCAGAATTGTTATGCTCAAGGACAACCCATAAGTGCATTAATCATTCAGTACAAACAAGCAGAAACATCTAATTCAGGCCCTTTAGTTCAGTTTATACTAGAAGTCAGCCCTTGAGTGCAAAAATTCAGGGTTATAAAAAATACATAGCAAAAAACATCAACAAACTACTACATTTCACATTAAAAAACTGCTACACTGGAGATGAAATTGGACATTATGAATAGCTCCAGAATGATTATGCTCAAGGACTACCCATAAGAGCATTAAACCAGTACAAACAAGCAGAAACATCCAACTATGCCTCCCATGTCTAAACGCATGACTGAGCGGTATGTCATGTTTCCACGGGCAACAACATCAAGAAGTTTTGTTATGGACTAATGGACCTCAGCATGAACTAAAGCAAAAAAAAAGAATATTCTGATCCTTGACACCATTCCCATCAGATTTAAGCACCCCATAAACACTTGTATAAACAGACAAA
The DNA here is from genome assembly GCF_904849725.1 of Hordeum vulgare subsp. vulgare. Taxonomy (NCBI): domain Eukaryota; kingdom Viridiplantae; phylum Streptophyta; class Magnoliopsida; order Poales; family Poaceae; genus Hordeum; species Hordeum vulgare. Next base: position 12,620,409 of record NC_058524.1, on the reverse strand, counting down.
ATGGAAGATAGAGACTATGGTTCATTTTTCTCCTCACATCTGTTCAGAATTTCAGACAACCACTACCAAATGACCACCGTCTAAATTCACCGTGGGGTTGACCCTAAAGGTGCATCACTTGGCTAAACAACCTTCAGGCATCTTAAAACGCAAGAAAAACACTCCTACATGCCTAATAATATAAGAAGTAGTCTTCAGGTTCAGTAGAATTCATTGAAGGAAAATTTAAACCTTCAGATCTGAATTTGCATATTTGCAGACAAATAAACAGAGGAGGGGATCATCATATATATGCTTCAGGTATTACTTTCTTTACCTTCCTATTAAAATTATGGGTGTGGCTAAGTCTCAGTCGATTGAGATTTAACCAAGTCTTAGTCAAGTGACATAACATACAAGACAGAAAAATAAAAAATTGAAAAGAAAACTTTGCATGGATCTTAATGTAAGACCTCACGGATATAGCATCGACTGAGACTTAACGAAGTCTCAGTCGACTCAGACTTAGCAAGACTGTAAAGTTATTTAGTGTAACAGTACACTGGAATAGCAATATTCAGACATAATATGTTTTACATTCTAAAGTTTGCTTGGTATGCCAAACATTGAACTAAAGAGTACATATGATGTTATGAATTCAGTTGGTTTGGTTTACTGCACGATAACAAATAAAAAGTGTCTCAAAGAAATAAAGCAATATTGTATGGGTAGATAAACAAACAGAGACATGTTTCTTTCAAGTGAAGTCTGTTGGACATTTGCATTGCTATACCCTAAACCCTACAAAACCAAACTATAAAGGGGAGTGTCTATTAGCAAATTTTGGTCTAAATACAGCATAGAAAGACAAGTGCATGAATTCTACAACACTGAGATCTTCAGAAGGTTCCAAAGAAAAATGGAAAACACCATAAGACTACATGTAGTTGAGCAGCAGAAACAAAGATACTATTTGGTGTCTCAGGTTGAAAGCTATCCTTTGAAATAAATCAGAGAAAACCACATTCTCAAAAATGGACCCCATGAAATGTAAAGTTGTTGCTCCATATAATCCAAAAGATTAAAACGACTGACCATAATATATGAAAATATATACTCAGGATTATGTTTTAAATATTCTTACAAAACACAGTAAGTACCCCAGCATAAGAGCTGACAGACTCTCATGTGACACTAAAAATTAAAGCAGTTGGACAGTCTACCGCATAGTTCAATAACACTAAAATATTAGAGCAGCTGGACGCTCTACCGCATAGTTCGATGAACTGAGGTTAGTATACTGTAAATCATGGCAGACAAGGTATTTCAATTACAAAAGGCCCTGTCTGGAAGCAAATTATTTTGAAAAGCAATGTACTCAAAAAGTACAAAAAAGAATGTTGCAGCTATGGAGTACCAGAGCTGACAAGTACTCCCTCAGTCCCGTAATATAAGAGCGTCTTGACACTAGTGTCAAAACGCTCTTATATTACGGCACGGAGGGAGTAGCTCACATGTAGCACAGTTTTCTGCAGTATTAGCAAATCCAAGGTGCCTTTACCAACTTAATTATCCAGGAGAATTGTTTAATTTATCTTAACCAGCAGCAACACAATAATGCTCAGGGTTTGAGCCTTTTGCAACTTATAGCACACCACAAGTGTTAAAATTAAAGCGTTGCAGTGGCAAACCGATGCTAGATTGAAGAATCAACACATTAATAGTCATCATAATTAACAGTCAAGCAATGCCAGATTATAATGAAGAAATAGATAGCAAAGTTAGAAATAACAGTCACACCACAGTTAGGAGATCAAATGTAGAAGATCAACCAGAAAGGAGAATACCATGTGTCTTTTTCCTAAACTAGAGAGAGGCAATTGTGACATGGTTGTTCAATTCCAAATGTAACACCCACAGTTAGGCACTCTGGATTGGGGGACCGTCGTATAATAATGTTGAGATCACGCAGCAACCTTTAAACACAGGTTACTAGACTAGTAGTGCTGGCTTAGGTTAGATACCGTGTTGCAGCACATATCATGACACCCAATACACACAGGCATGCAATCTAGGATTTGTCTTTTTTCTCATTCAAAATGGTGTTCAGCTTTTGCTAGCAAAAAATGAAATTCATATGTCTGTCGTCTTGCTCGCCCAAGGATCATCTTCTTCACCTACACAAGACCATACAAGTATGATGAAACTTGCAGCATATCGACTACTTCTGCTACGATTGTAAATACTCAGCACATGCAATACAAGCCATCTTGCTAAAGCCAAGGATCAAAGCATCCTTTACCAACACTCAAAAGTCTTGAAATTAGTCAAGAGTAATAAAAGAGGCACAATTCTAAGCAGCAGCATTGGATATATATTCGCTCTGCGTTGCACTTCGCAGCGATAAGACTAGGTTCCTATAATCCCTCCCCAGACCCCACCTTGTGTGGGAGCTTCTATGCACTGGGTCTGTCCTTTAGTGTATTGTTGTTGAACATCGTCAGAGTTATCGCTTGGTGACTGTAAATGTTTTGAAGGACATTTATTTATGACTGGAAGTACTCTTAAGGTACATTTTTGTTTTGTGCATAAGCCCGGCTAGATATTAAATGTTCATCTCACATTCCTGCGTCTTTAGGTTTGAAACAAACCGATTGGGCCAGCTAAGATACCTGAGCAGGCGCCATTTTTCTTCCTTGCCCTCGGTTCCATCCCTTTCAGAGGAGATATTGTTTGAGCCTCCTTCCAGTAAAGAAACAGATGGCAACACTACCGAGGACACAATTCATAAAAAGATGGCTCATGTCTCCTCCCACTTCAGTCAGCTGTTGCTATCCTGTGGAGAACTTGACAACTCTAAGTATCTATAACTATATTCGGTCAAGCAAACAGAGATTTTGGTTCACTTTCTTTTGATGAGACTGGAAGAAGTTCCAATCTTCATGGTAAGTGCTGACTTGGAATCTATTTTGCAGATTCAGCGATCACGGACTACCTAAAAGGCCTATCTCCGTCATCTTTAGATATGGAACTACGGATGCTACAGATAATAGATGACGACGAGGTGGAAGAGTCGGAGGAACCAAGACCCATCCGAGCTCCAGTTCATCTCATTGCTGTTGGACTGCTTCATTCATGAGCATTCCTGCAGGAACAACTTTGAGTTTGTTCAAGCTGTTCTGAAATTGTTTCTGAAGGTACTGGCCAGGAACCAACTGGGATTTGGAACCCATTTATAACGTGCATTATTAGTATTATGCCATCTTTCATCAACCTAAAACAGCTATCTTCTTGAGGTCTTATCATTAAGCATTACAACAACAACAACCAAGCCTTTCAGTCCCAAACAAGTTGGGGTAGGCTAGAGTTGAAACCCATAAGATCTCGAAACCAAGTCATGGCTCTGGAACGTTGATAGCTAACTTCCACGCACCCCTGGCCATGGCTAAGTCTTTATCGATATTCCAAACCTTCAGGTCCCTCTTAACGGATTCCTCCCATGTCAAGTTTGGTCTACCACGACCCCTCTTAACATTCTCAGCACGCTTTATCTGTCCGCTATGCACCGGCGCTTCCGATGGCCTCCGTTGAATATGTCCAAACCATCTGAGACGATGCTGGACTAGCTTCTCTTCAATCGGTGCTACCCCAAGTCTCTCTCGTATATCGTCATTCCGTACCCGATCCTTCCTTATGTGGCCACATATCCATCTCAACATGCGCATCTCTGCTACACCTAATTGTTGGATATGCCGTCTCTTGGTTGGCCAACACTCCGCGCCGTACAACACCGCAGGTCGGATAGTTGTCCTATAAAACCTGCCTTTTAGCTTTTGTGGCACTCTCTTGTCACAGAGTACGCCAGAAGCTTGGCGCCACTTCATCCACCCAGCCTTGATTCGGTGGCCCACGTCTTCATCGATATCGCCATCCTTCTGCAACATGGACCCCAAATATCGAAACGTGTCTCTCTCGGTACCACCTGCCCACCAAGGCTAACCTCTCCATCCTCGTGCCTAGTAGCACTAAAACTGCACCTCATGTATTCAGTTTTAGTTCTACTAAGCCAAAAACCTTTCGATTCTAGAGTTGGTCTCCATAACTCTAACTTATCATTAAGCATTAAAGATTAAAAAAGAAGAAAAACCAAAACATCTACAGCGTTGACGGAAAAGGGAGTGCCAAACATGCCTAAGAAAAAAAGGAAACCTAAAGTGTTTCCTGATCCAAATACACTTGTTTGCTAGTACATACGTATTTCTGGAGAATACCGTGGTCAACAAAGGAAACGTGAAATTGCCTTTCATGTGACACAGTATACCATAAGCAATTACCTCTTTAAGTGATCTCCTCTTGGAAATTCTGACACCCAAACAGAACGCACGATAGTCACATCTAGATAGAACAATCTTATCGGGACCTTCTTTCAAAAACGGTCTTAACTCGGAGCAAAAAATTGAGTAGGATCAACAAACATCCATGCAGAAAGTGTATCATGTAACTAATCAACAAATTCTGGCAAATCATTGTTAAGGTATAAAGTTAAAGAACAGCATGCTCCATTGCAACAAGGTACTTACCATAAGACCAGCATATCTACCATTGGCCCCTAACGGCTGTGTAGCTTGCCTGTTGATAACCCGAACAGGAATACCTGAGAAAACAAATAATTTCCAAAACGAATAGTTCAGATCTAGATGAATGAACCCACAATGCAATGACGAAGAACAGTTTTAGCTGCCACAACATGTTCCATGTAACCAAGCTGGTAAAGACTCGATCACACCTATATGGTTGGAATTATGCAGAACTCAAAAGTATCAAATTCCTGAACTGACAACATAGTGGCATGCTAAAGTAGCACAATATTAAAATATGCATGGTATTTACTAAGGTCTTGATTGAAATATAAAATTGAAATGGGATACAAAACTTACGAATGTAAATTTACCAACCAATTTACTAGTGTGTTCCTGTTGAACATCATTAAGGTAGCACAACATTAAAATAGATATGGCATTTACGGAGTTGTTGATGGAAAACATCAAATTGATATATGGGATCCAAAACTTAAGAGTACACATTTACCAACCATGATCATTAATAAAGCTACAAGTCTGAAAGGGGCTGCTCACCTCCAGACAGTTTTTTATCCTCCGAGGAGTTACAAGCGGGAGTCTGATATTCATCACATGGCTTGGTGCCTTCATTGGCTGACTGTTTCCCCAGTTTGGTGTATCACTACTGCTCCTTTCCCTTCAAAACTCACAACCTCGATCTCCATTTCTCCAACTATTGTCTCTTCCTCCCCCTCGTCCTCCCCCGATATCCATGAGAGGAACCTAGTGGCATATCTTTTTAACCAATTTATCTCTTGGGTTGATCTCTCTCAACACTACAACTATAGATATATTGAGTAACAGGGTGGAGTGGGTTTAAGAGCACATTACAATAAAGAAAGTAGAGCAAAATGAGAAATTCATGCATAGAAATATGAAGGTAACATGCATTAGTGAACTATATGTGCATTTCAAATACCATTAAATTTCATTGCGTTCAATTTTGACATCTTCCACTTTTGTTAAGTATTTTCTTGTTGGAAGAATTTTCGTACGTATACTTTAAATCATACTCCGTATTAAAAACCAACTTTATATTGTTTACAATATCTAGAGGTTTAAGAAGGTAGGTTCCTAACGCCTGAGAAGGTAGGGATCTAGAGGTAGGGCCAAGACAATTCATCGTAGGAGTCGGCTCAAGCAGGACGTGGTAAATTGATGGGGTTGGTGGGAGGAACATGACTACCATAAAATTGACTAACGCTAAGGCTAGAACTCACTCTATTGTGAAATAACTGTTTTTCAATTAGCTAGCATTACCATAGGATGTTATTTTTCTAACCTCAAAAAGAGAAGGATATGCACAAATAATTGCAAAGGTCTGATGGTTTAGGAACTATTTGAGATCTAGGCACACAAATACTATCATACAAAGCCATTTATAAAACCAATAGAAGGTATATGTAACACACCTAAAGGTTTTATGTAGTGATAAGGCCAACTCCAACACAGGGACTCAAATGCCTTTTGTCCATTTGGATTGGCCAAACACACACGAGTGTCTGTTTGCGTCCACCGGCCCATAGGTGCGTCCAAGGGGCACACGCATTTCACACATTGAACTTAAACTAAAATTTAAAATATATACATTGCCTCCAAAAGTCGCCGCCATACATTAAACTTGAACTTAGAAAAAAATTTTATCTTAAACTAAATGAATCCTAGATCTAGTCCTAGTTGTCGCCATCGTCCTTGCTGTCACTTTCGTTCGTGGTGAAGTCATAGATGGGCGGTGGTTGCCACACGTGCGAGAGCGTCGTCTGTTGTGGATCCAGTGGATGTTGCACCACCGACTGACATGACGGGGACGGTGACCATGTCTTCGCCCCTAGCCACACGGTCAGGGGTTGACACATACTCCAGCGTGACGAGCATGGTCGACGTCCACGATAAGGACTGACCCACCAGCTAACAGCGGGTTCCAGGACAACTCCTCCTTCACCTCTTCGTCCACCACCCCTTCCTCTGGCATGGGGATGGGGACATACCAGGCGACAGACAAAGCGAGCTGCATCGCCAGGCCGTCCCACTCCCTAAATTTGTCAAGCTTGGAGTCCTCGAGCGCCTTCTTGAAGGCAGCGTCCTCTTTGTCGATGATCATGGCTTCTAGTGGAAATGGCGGTGGGGACGGCGATGGTGAGGGTGCATGTGTGCACCCACGCACGCACATGCAAACAGGGTGAACCGGGAGCACACACACGTGCCCTTGGGTGGGGGTGGGGGTAGGAGCACGCACATGGGCGGCAAAGAAGGACTAGCACGCCATGTTGTGCTCATCTCAGCACCATGTATCCCACATTGGCGATTCGACGACGTACCTTGGGTCATGGAGGAGGTATGAATGCAGCTGAGCTCGACGACGACTGATCTCCATAAGGCTCGTGCGGCCGCTGTCCGGGACGAGAGGCATGGGCACTTGCTCTGAGATTGAGGTGCCATCCATCCGACAGGTGCATGCCGAGCCAAGACAGCCGGGTGGCGGTATCCTAGTAGCGCTGGCACGTCTCCACGCTAACATAGATCCACTGCCATGGCGTAGCGGGCGGCGAAATGGCGAAGGGCGCCACATTCCTCCTCGGCCCCGATTAGCCAGATGATGACCCGACATCATGGTCTGGCTTCCCTGGCTTCCTCGGGATACACTTCCACACCAATGTGGCTGGCGGGCGGTGTTGGCTAGGGTTTGTCGGGTGTCCCACGCACATGGATTAGACGAGGCCGGTGGGAGATTGTTGACGGTCTGATGAGGACGACGAGCGGCATCAGTTCCGTGTTCGCCTTAATGGAAATCAGGCCCAAAATTACGTCAAAAATGCGTTCAGACGGATCGCTCCCGCATTAGGCCATGCTTGGACCCAAACCGAAAAAAATGGTTGGAGTTTTTTTTCCAGGGAAATTCAATGCTTATATTATATTTAACCAAGGTTGTACAAAAGATGTGCTAAAAAAAATTATACTCCAGATTATGTGTACGGAGGCGCGGGTGATGCGTGTGATAAAGCCGGAGGGCAAACGAATTCCAGCTGGCATTCGTATCGCCGTCTATTTAAGTGCGCTCCCACAGCTGCACTGCCGTCGCCATACGTCTCATCCTTTTCACTTCTCCTCCTCTCTCACTCCACCTCGCCAAAACCCACCAAATCTGACCCGCAGACACAGATCACCGCGGCGGTCGGCGGGGACCTCCGCAGTCCGGCAGGTGAGCCCCGAATGCAGATCCGCTCCCTCCCTCCCTCCCTCCCTCCTCCCTCCTCGGCTCCTCCCTCCTCCCTCCCCCGTCGCTGCGACCCGGCTCGGTGGCCGTGGCCGATTTTGTGGTGCGCCGCTGTTTCGTGCTTTGGTCGATCCATTTGTCGCATCTACATGCGCGCGGCGAGATCGGATTTAGTACTAGTGTCGTGCGGCGTTGCCGATTTCATTCGATTCGCGCTGTGATTCTTTTTGCAAGCGGCGCGGTGGCTTGGGGCGTGCGCGCGCCGGTGGACTAATCGGCGACGTGGAGACGCGGGGGCGCGCGGATCCATCGCGCCTCCTCTCCACGGGCGCCGCAGAGTTGCTCTTGATAGTTGATTCGTGCTTGTTGCCGCTGCCAGGCCGGCGGATCCATCGCGCCTCCTCTCCACGGGCGCCGCAGAGTTGCTCTTGATAGTTGATTCGTGCTTGTTGCCGCTGCCAGGCCTTGTCATCTCGGCGCCGCATGCTACTGGTAAAACCCGTTTCGCTTCTCTGCTTCGCCGCGCCGCCATACGCTTGGTTCTCGAGGCGCTTGAGCAAGATGTACATCCTACCGCGCGCTTAGTAATTACTAGAGGTCAACGCCGGCCATCGTGTCTCATGAACAGTTGTGATTTGTTTTCCTTGGTTCCTTTCCTGCGCTGTGTCCCTTTTTTTGCTTCCGTTTACAGGCAAGCAACTCCGGTGTCCACTGTTTCAATTTAGTGTAATTGATTAATGCGACTTGATTTCAATTCATCTCGTTTCCTGCTACTCCAGTACGTACGTACGCTACTCCTAGATACGTAGATCCCGCCTATTTGCCTTCTGGAGTGGAAATGCACTTTGACATGTAGAAATTGATGATGCTCAGGTGTTCCATATGTGCTGCCTGGCTCATGATTGCTAGTGTACCTATGTAGTACTAGTTTCCAGATCTTCGGCGGCGTTAGCAGTTCTGTATACCCTTGTCCATTCCCTTTTCTTTCTTTCTTTCTTTCTTTTTCCCTTATGATCTCATGTTATAATGTACGTGCAACTGTGATGTCAGGACATGAAACCCGTAATAGCTGTCGTTTGGAATCTTGGGGAACCGTTCATTCATCGGGTGATCAAAGAATTGTACCAGAGGATCGGCAAGGAGATTCTCAAGGGCAAAAGGAGGCTGCGATTCCGCTGCGGGACGGTACGCTACGCCCTGGCCGGCCCGCTGCCAAACTAAGCTCGCGGCATCTAGACGCCCCCGAGCCTCCTGGACGCGATGATGGCCAGGGCGCCCCCTCGACTTGGCCCGGTACTCGTGTGCACTCCCACGTTCGAGACGGTGCCACCTCCTCTGGTCATCGTCAAGCCCACACCACCCGCCGTTGAGCACATCGAGGACATCACCACCACCGACACCGACGGTCACTGGGCAGACCTCCTCCTCTTCCTCGCCGGCGCCGCTTTTCTGGTGTTCATCGCCCACAAGTTGCACCAGCACCGCCTCGCCAACGGCACCCCGGTCGACGACTCCGACGACAACAATTCCCCGACCCCGGCTGACTCGACCCCGATCGCGACCGACTTGACGGCTGCCCCGGTTGACGACTCCGACAACAACGATTCCCCGACCCCGGCTGACTCGACCCCGATCGCGACCGACTCGACGGCTGCCCCCGTCACTCCGACCGAGTCCGACAAGTCAGATCTTTGGTTCGTATACTTGGCCGTTTTCATGGTTCTCTCGATCGTTTAGTTTGTCTCCCACCAACTCCTACTCGGTAAGTATTACCTGGACAAAAGTTATGTGTGCCGTCAATATGTGGAGCTTCTACTCTGTAACTATTACCTGGACAAAAGTTATGAGTGCCGCCAATGTGTGGAGCTTCTATTCTGTAACTATTACCTGGACAAAAGTTATGTGAATGCGTGGAGCTTCTACTCTGTAACTATTACCTGGACCATAATTATGTGTGTCCGCAATGTGTGGAGCTTCTACTCTGTAACTATTACCAGGACAAAAATTATCTGCTCATGTTCTCAAGTACTATAGCTGGGATATTTTCGCACAGTCATACTTATATTCGATTTGTTCTTTTGTGAGAATTTTGCACTAGTGGTAGCTAAACGAGAGTTAGTTTTCGATATTCTACAATCGAGAACCACGTATGCGATACCAAAAGGCACTTATATTACGCGATGGGGTAAGCTGGCTCACGTTTGCAAAGAAATGCGACTGGTGGTCCATCCCCTCCACGCCGCTCGGTGCGTGCGCGCATACGTACGTACTACAGTACATTGCATGGCTCGGTCGGACGGGGGTTGGGTCGACGAATCCGGTCGTGGCTCCGTTCGTCTGAGCTCCCAAGGTCTCGTTCGCGCGCCTACCTTACCTTACCTTTGGCAGTAATTAAAAACAAGCAGAAGCAGACAGAAACCCTCAAAACGTGTGCTACCATGCATGTCAATTGATTGGCAATGTACGTGTGCTACCATGCACATGCCAAGAAAAAAAAGGACGTACGCGTCTTTCTAACTTTTTTTTCTAGAGCACCTAACCCGTCTCAAACGGCCGGAGATGTCTTCTTGTCATTGACCGGTCATTAAAAAAAATCCAACCGGACCTCTTAGATCGCGGACAAACGCCCGGACCGACTCTCATCTCTCATATCCAACCCAAATTTATGATATATACGAGGCGGTCCAGGCGCTTCTGTACGGCCCACCACTGGCCCACCCTGACCCCAGAAAATCACCTCCGGAGCAAACTTAGGCTCACTGCGCTCCGCTCCGCTCCCCGACGCACCCCTTTTCCCAACCCGTCCAATCCCGAGCGTCGATGACCATGTCAAGCACCAATAGCCACTCCGACGTCAGCTCGGGAGACGACGACGAGTTGGCGCTCTGTATCGTGCTGGAGCGCTCAAGGGTCGATACGGGCAACATGTTCGGTTCAAGTGCGATGTCACATGTCGCCCATCGCTACAGTGTCGACGCCGATGCCGACCCTTCCCGCCGCGTGCGGATCTGCGAGGTCAGACTGATCTTGAGATGATAAAGTCAACACAGGCACCTCATAGTTAACGAGTATGTTGAAAATGCAAACACATCTGCAAAAGTCTAAGACTTGAAGCCTGGTGAGTTGGTTCCACAATAACAAACCTAACCATCTGAGCTACGCTTGGTTCACCGTGTGACACATTCATATTGTACCGCCTTTGTAGAATGGGACATAGTTGATGCCTAACCGCTCGCTCCATGGATCTAGCACCACGATACACCGTCGCCGCCGCTCGCCGTCCATGCTCGTTGCACGGATTGCACGGCCAACGACCACCAGTAAAACGACATTGAATGGATGTAGCAAAATACATCGCCGGTAGTAGCAAAAAAACACCAAAGGTTGTAGCAAAAAAAAGGTAATCGCCGTCGCGGGTCGCAGCTCTGTTACCATGCATGTAGCAAAACCCAATGACAGTTGCAACAAAAATGTCATCGTCGTTCGCGGGGTTACAACTCCGCTGTGATGGATGTAATAAAATCGTTTACTGATGGCAGCAAATCTGACGGCAGTTGTAGCAAATAAGTCGACACCGTCGCGGGTTGCAACTCCACCGTGATGGATGTAGCAAAAAACATGAGCTGTAGTAGACAAAACAGACAACGATTGTAGCCAATTGCGATGCCGGTTGAAGCATATAGCAAAATAATGACGTCGGTTAATTCCCTGGAGCAGCGCCGCCACGTCCTCGCCGCCCCGCGGTCACCACTCTCCCTGACACTGGTTGCAGCTTCCCTTGACATTGGTTGAAGCTCCTAAGCTTGTCGCCTCCATGTCGGCTATGGGGTCGCATACCTCACGGTCACCGACCACAGCGTTCAGAGGCTGCTGGTCAACGGTGGGGCGATGGGCGAGGGCATGCGAGCTCATCGGGCGGGTGGTGGTTCGCAGGAGAGTGAGAAAAAAAAAGAAGAACTGGGAAAGGGCCGCACGTTTTGCTTTGATCCAATCCAACTATGTCAAGGGAAAGGATGGAAAAGTTTTCCTTGATGTGTTGTCCTGCTGCATAAACCAGCAAGGAACACCAACTACCGGAAGAAAATCTGACCCGCCCAGAAAGCGTAAAGTTTAGACGATGAGTCGCATTTAATCATCGATCGAGCAAGAGCTGTCTTTTACTCCAGCATGGTTGAGCAAATACTTCCTCTCTTTTCGGTTTATAGGGCTTAAATAAAAAATAATACGTAGAGTAGTACAATAAATAATAGTAGCAACGGCAGAGGATTTTTCGATTCAAAAGAAAACGATACGTAGACACCTGGCAGGCCACACGTGTTGACGGCGGGCATGTGGACCATGGATGTACTAGTCCCAGGAGTCCAGCATTGTGAACCTAAAAAAATAGGAGTCCAGCATGCACGTAGGACGGCGAGCCGCAGTCCGAACCCGCCAGTGCATAATCACATGGTCTGTCCTACGGAGTACTAATGACAGTTACGTGCGTCCTCTTTTGTAGTATTCAGATGGTGGCCGATCGGATGGAACGATCCACTCCACGATCCGCCCAGTTGCTGTCGGCCGATCGGACAAAGGAGAAGAAGATCCGGCCCCCTCTCTCTCTCTCCAGATCCAAATTCGGACGTGAAGGGTTGCATGGTCATTCTACGTTCATGAATATTCGTGCTGGCCTGTTCCAAAGGACCGATCGTTTGCATGCTTTTTGCAACTGTCTGTTATTATTAATTGCCAATCATTTGCTCGCTTCCGCAACCAACTGTTGTTTGGTTGTTTGTCAATAATGGCCAATCATACTTTCATAGTTATACTGTAGCTTTCAAAACCATCCTTTCATAGTTAGCATTAATGGTGAATCAATTTTCTATTTCGCTAATCTGACAAGGTAGTCCTTGTCATGCGGTCCGTATTTATATTGATTTGTTCTTGCAGTTAATGATATACTTTCTTCATTTATATTTACTGAGTCCTTCTTATTTTATGTTAAAATTTGATCTCCACAAACCAAATATGAAGTCTATATATGTTATAAAATGTATACTAATGGATTTGTATTCGAAAGAGGTTTCTCGTAATATAATTTATGTGACATACAACTTATATTATATTATTAGTTAATTTTATACTACCTACGTCACGGTTTAGAAGGCACAGTTAAATTTACGTGCATTTTCATAATAGACAAGGTTTAAAGCGCACTGCATTTACTCCTAACAGCTAATTAGTACTCCGCTATACTATTTCTATATGTGTGTATAGTGTGAATACTATTTTTTACTCCATCTCACAGCCAATCAATAACCATCTAGGTTCCAGAGAATTTCCAAACACGCCTTCTAAACCGTGACATAAGTTTCTTTAATTTGGTGAAACCAATGTTTTGAAATAAGTGAAATTGAATTTTTTACATGATTTTTATTGAAATAAGTTTCTTTAATTCAGTGAAACCAATGTTTTGAAATAAGTGAAATTGAATTTTTACTTGCTTTTTTGTTGAAATAAGTTTCTTTAATTCAATGAAACCAATGTTTTGAAATAAGTGAAATTTAATTTTTAAATAATTTTTTTCTTATTATGAATTTTATATAGTATCACATAACTAGAAACAAAGTTCAGTTCTATTATCTATTTCCAAAAAAAAGACTTGATTCTACACAATTGAATAAAAAACAATTGGATTCGTTTATCACCTTATCAATGAATACAATTAATTTCACTGGATTCCACAATTCATAAATCATGTCTTACAAACCATGTTTCAATGGATAGCATTTTAACATCCCCCATAGAGGTTGGGTGTGCACTAAGAGAAGAGGAGAAATTATATTTGATAGCATTTTAACAACCAAAACAAACAAACAACCTAGAAAGAAATAAACAATACTCCAAACAAGTTAAATGATGCCTACAAAGACTAAATCACAACATGGCTTCGAGCAAGTCCTAAACTACCATGGTTTAGGGTCATGTTGTGACGATATCTGGTCATGCAAAGGAATGAGTTCAACTAACGACCATCCTAACACATTGAAATGAGAGCCAATTAATGTTTCTAAATCACAAATTACGCTAACCTAGTGTGTTCTATTTTACTAATGATGTTAAAGTTATAGTACTCTTTATGCACGCTACCACATCACATAGCACGACAAGAGGAGGTAATGGACATACCAACGACGGCACTGAAACCTCCATGGCATGGCACGGCTGGGCCTGCACACCATGATGGGAGCACCGAGGTAGAGTATTGGATCATCGAAGCAACATCCCAATGAACAAAGGTTAAGATTTAAATGATGTGGTAGCACGATAAATTATATGTCAGCTATCACTAGACTAAATCACCAATTATGCTAAGTTATGTGTCACTAAATCGCCAACTATCTCATGGAGTTCTTTATCTAAGTGAAAACAAGGAGAGGAGGTAAAGTACATACCAGGGCCGAAAACACCATGGTTTGCGCGACCAAGACGGGAGGTCCAACACAAAATCTTCGGTCATCGCAGCAACATATTACTTCCATCACGTCAGAAAAATCCCGTTCGAACAAGGTTAAGCAACCTGCTCGCCGTATCTGAATAGTAAGTATAAGATGGAAGTAATATATCCCAATTAACAAGGTTTGATGCAATACATGCATGAACACACGGTAGAACTTTGGCTACTGGCTGAACATAAATATATCAATGACTTTGACCAGAAACATGTGCAAGATTATTATTTACCACAGCTGACAGTATATCAGAAAAATATCACCAAACATCTACTTGGAAACCTAATATGTCATGCATTCTCAAACAGCCTAATGAGGCTAAAACAACAGTATGGTATAGAGTACAAGTGTACGACACAAAGAGGAGAATGGACTACGGTAGAATGCTGCATCTTCCAAATTAAGACTATGTGCTTTTCGAGCTAGCTAGCACAAGGGAGAACTGGAATCAGTCCAGATTTCCAAAAGATGGGTTAGTCTAAACAATCAACATCAATAGAGAGAGAAGACCAAAGCAACACTAGACGGTCAAAAACAGTAGAGGATCAAGTAGCGGTAGTAGATGGTCGATCAGAGCAACAGCCACATCTTTAAAATTTCAAAAAGAATTAACATTGATTTGCCCAGGAAGATTGAAGTTAACCACTATAAATTTGTAGGTGATGACTTGTGGAATGACACGGTATTGTATGGTTACAACACAAATAGAAGAACAGTCAGAGCATCATAAACTAGTAAGTTCTGAATTTTCGAACACACCAATTATGCCATGAAAATAGGCACAAATAAAAACAAGTGGTCCTGAGCTACCATGAAATAGCAATTGTTATTTACCTTGCATCTGAAAAGCATAAGTCCACCAGATGGCACCTCAGCAAAACAGGAAAAGGTGCCAAATTATTTCCTTGGTATTCAGTTCATATTCAAAATCAGCGCTGGAGTTCAGAAATTCAGGGTGACAAAAAAATACATAGCAAAAACCATCAACAAACTGCTAAATTGGAATACATTAGCTCCAGAATTGTTATGCTCAAGGACAACCCATAAGTGCATTAATCATTCAGTACAAACAAGCAGAAACATCTAATTCAGGCCCTTTAGTTCAGTTTATACTAGAAGTCAGCCCTTGAGTGCAAAAATTCAGGGTTATAAAAAATACATAGCAAAAAACATCAACAAACTACTACATTTCACATTAAAAAACTGCTACACTGGAGATGAAATTGGACATTATGAATAGCTCCAGAATGATTATGCTTAAGGACTACCCATAAGAGCATTAAACCAGTACAAACAAGAAGAAACATCCAACTATGCCTCCCATGTCTAAACGCATGACTGAGCGGTATGTCATGTTTCCACGGGCAACAACATCAAGAAGTTTTGTTATGGACTAATGGACCTCAGCATGAACTAAAGCAAAAAAAAAAGAATATTCTGATCCTTGACACCATTCCCATCAGATTTAAGCACCCCATAAACACTTGTATAAACAGACAAAATGGAAGATAGAGACTATGGTTCATTTTTCTCCTCACATCTGTTCAGAATTTCAGACAACCACTACCAAATGACCACTGTCTAAATTCACCGTGGGGTTGACCCTAAAGGTGCATCACTTGGCTAAACAACCTTCAGGCATCTTAAAACGCAAGAAAAACACTCCTACATGCCTAATAATATAAGAAGTAGTCTTCAGGTTCAGTAGAATTCATTGAAGGAAAATTTAAACCTTCAGATCTGAATTTGCATATTTGCAGACAAATAAACAGAGGAGGGGATCATCATATATATGCTTCAGGTATTACTTTCTTTACCTTCCTATTAAAATTATGGGTGTGGCTAAGTCTCAGTCGATTGAGATTTAACCAAGTCTTAGTCAAGTGACATAACATACAAGACAGAAAAATAAAAAATTGAAAAGAAAACTTTGCATGGATCTTAATGTAAGACCTCACGGATATAGCATCGACTGAGACTTAACGAAGTCTCAGTCGACTCAGACTTAGCAAGACTGTAAAGTTATTTAGTGTAACAGTACACTGGAATAGCAATATTCAGACATAATATGTTTTACATTCTAAAGTTTGCTTGGTATGCCAAACATTGAACTAAAGAGTACATATGATGTTATGAATTCAGTTGGTTTGGTTTACTGCACGATAACAAATAAAAAGTGTCTCAAAGAAATAAAGCAATATTGTATGGGTAGATAAACAAACAGAGACATGTTTCTTTCAAGTGAAGTCTGTTGGACATTTGCATTGCTATACCCTAAACCCTACAAAACCAAACTATAAAGGGGAGTGTCTATTAGCAAATTTTGGTCTAAATACAGCATAGAAAGACAAGTGCATGAATTCTACAACACTGAGATCTTTAGAAGGTTCCAAAGAAAAATGGAAAACACCATAAGACTACATGTAGTTGAGCAGCAGAAACAAAGATACTATTTGGTGTCTCAGGTTGAAAGCTATCCTTTGAAATAAATCAGAGAAAACCACATTCTCAAAAATGGACCCCATGAAATGTAAAGTTGTTGCTCCATATAATCCAAAAGATTAAAACGACTGACCATAATATATGAAAATATATACTCAGGATTATGTTTTAAATATTCTTACAAAACACAGTAAGTACCCCAGCATAAGAGCTGACAGACTCTCATGTGACACTAAAAATTAAAGCAGTTGGACAGTCTACCGCATAGTTCAATAACACTAAAATATTAGAGCAGCTGGACGCTCTACCGCATAGTTCGATGAACTGAGGTTAGTATACTGTAAATCAGGGCAGACAAGGTATTTCAATTACAAAAGGCCCTGTCTGGAAGCAAATTATTTTGAAAAGCAATGTACTCAAAAAGTACAAAAAAGAATGTTGCAGCTATGGAGTACCAGAGCTGACAAGTACTCCCTCAGTCCCGTAATATAAGAGCGTCTTGACACTAGTGTCAAAACGCTCTTATATTACGGCACGGAGGGAGTAGCTCACATGTAGCACAGTTTTCTGCAGTATTAGCAAATCCAAGGTGCCTTTACCAACTTAATTATCCAGGAGAATTGTTTAATTTATCTTAACCAGCAGCAACACAATAATGCTCAGGGTTTGAGCCTTTTGCAACTTATAGCACACCACAAGTGTTAAAATTAAAGCGTTGCAGTGGCAAACCGATGCTAGATTGAAGAATCAACACATTAATAGTCATCATAATTAACAGTCAAGCAATGCCAGATTATAATGAAGAAATAGATAGCAAAGTTAGAAATAACAGTCACACCACAGTTAGGAGATCAAATGTAGAAGATCAACCAGAAAGGAGAATACCATGTGTCTTTTTCCTAAACTAGAGAGAGGCAATTGTGACATGGTTGTTCAATTCCAAATGTAACACCCACAGTTAGGCACTCTGGATTGGGGGACCGTCGTATAATAATGTTGAGATCACGCAGCAACCTTTAAACACAGGTTACTAGACTAGTAGTGCTGGCTTAGGTTAGATACCGTGTTGCAGCACATATCATGACACCCAATACACATAGGCATGCAATCTAGGATTTGTCTTTTTTCTCATTCAAAATGGTGTTCAGCTTTTGCTAGCAAAAAATGAAATTCATATGTCAGGGACATTAACAAGTTTGATCCATAAAAGTTGTATTTCATCCAACATCAGATGATATACTAAAAGTGGTATACATGAATTTAGCTTGATACATCAGATCAAACACATCACAGGATCATGTAATTTACATCTTAACAAGCAACAGATATGTTTTACTAGGGCAGAACTTACGTTATTTCTGGCCCAGCCCCAAACAAGTAAAACGAACAGCAGAAAAAAAAAAGATGAAAATTAAATGTCAGGTCTAAGATTTATAGAGCATGAGCAAAGAATAGCAGGCACTAGCACTGAGCACAAAATATTTACATGACGAACTTACACTTACGTATTACTTTATTAGCAACATGAGTAGTCACAGCATAACAGTTTATATCTGATGGTGCTGTGCTTTGCCTCACATCCTCCTCCCTGCTCTATTTTACCCCACCTCTTTTGTGCTCAATGTTGAGTACGTCTGTTATAGAGTTATAAAAGTTAGTGGCTGGCTGCTTGCCTTCTGTAAAGGATGGTTTGAACGATAATGCATGATGCAGCAGAATGCTACGACGATTAAAATAATGCTCACATTCAATTGTCAAGTTTACACTATTTGTGGACTTATTAAATACTTGCTCACTGGTCATGCATCTGTGTGTTTGGGAGAATAACATGTGCAAATAAAATCAAAAGGATAGATGCTACATATATCATATGGCCACAGCAACAAGCAGTTTCAAGGTATGCATGTCTACTGAATAGTTACTTTAATCTGCTGCCACAGTAGGCAGAAGTCAGAACACCATTTTCCATAGTAAATTCTTTTTTCATCATGTTCCCATCACCAACCATCTAGAAAAAATAATGGTTACCATTTAAACTAATCACCTAACGTCAATATGTTTCTATCATTTATATTTCATAACACTCATGTTCCACAAAAACTCATTGCTTGTAAGACTGAATGTAGTACTTTTGTGCTTTTGCAGGTATTGAATAAAGTGCGACTTCAAGACTGCCCAACAAAAATGAGCACATTCACCTCAGGTCCGCGTACCCATGTACAATACTTGTTCACACAAATTATCCCTAATATAATCTGTAGTATGACAACCATAAAATGACAGAAGATAAAACAGAAAATTTGGCTAAAGAATAAAGGCCATGGGAATGTTTAATGCATGAAAAGAAGAGAAGGATCTCTTCTTCTAAGGTTAACAGGAGGAAAGAAGCACCAAACAGAAAATGGATGCTTCTGAAACAACCAGAACTTGTATCAAACTCGACCACAAGTCAAAACAGCATTGGATAGAGAGCACAACCTAAATTGGGTACAGAGATGTGAGTGATCGATGTTGTCCAAAGTGATTAGCTATCATTCTACTAATTTCCTACCAAGCTGTACATACAGTTTTACTTAACAAAAGAGAATACCAGTGAACATATGCATGTACATCTCTGATGGAAAACATCAGGTTCACAAATGAACATTCATTTGGTATAGAAACAGAGTGAATTGCATGGTCAAGTTGTCCACATTTGCTGCCGTGCAAAAGGATGGAAATTCATTTAACAAGTATGTGTCATGCATGGCAATAAATAAGACCACCTATGATACTACTCTATGATACTATGCACTTAGGATGTAGTATCATACACTGGTATCATATGCATACTACCCATCACGACCAGCCTTAGCCTAAGGCAGTGGAGAGGAGTGAAATGAAATCTTACTTGTGTGCATCCAGCCATTATTCTCCTCGGCACCTGCACCTGCACTCCAACTTGTCTTGCTTGACCAACTTGTCTTCATCACCTTTACCAGTCAGTCGTCTTGCTCGCCCAAGGATCATCTTCTTCACCTACACAAGACCATACAAGTATGATGAAACTTGCAGCATATCGACTACTTCTGCTACGATTGTAAATACTCAGCACATGCAATACAAGCCATCTTGCTAAAGCCAAGGATCAAAGCATCCTTTACCAACACTCAAAGTCTTGAAATTAGTCAAGAGTAATAAAAGAGGCACAATTCTAAGCAGCAGCATTGGATATATATTCGCTCTGCGTTGCACTTCGCAGCGATAAGACTAGGTTCCTATAATCCCTCCCCAGACCCCACCTTGTGTGGGAGCTTCTATGCACTGGGTCTGTCCTTTAGTGTATTGTTGTTGAACATCGTCAGAGTTATCGCTTGGTGACTGTAAATGTTTTGAAGGACATTTATTTATGACTGGAAGTACTCTTAAGGTACATTTTTGTTTTGTGCATAAGCCCGGCTAGATATTAAATGTTCATCTCACATTCCTGCGTCTTTAGGTTTGAAACAAACCGATTGGGCCAGCTAAGATACCTGAGCAGGCGCCATTTTTCTTCCTTGCCCTCGGTTCCATCCCTTTCAGAGGAGATATTGTTTGAGCCTCCTTCCAGTAAAGAAACAGATGGCAACACTACCGAGGACACAATTCATAAAAAGATGGCTCATGTCTCCTCCCACTTCAGTCAGCTGTTGCTATCCTGTGGAGAACTTGACAACTCTAAGTATCTATAACTATATTCGGTCAAGCAAACAGAGATTTTGGTTCACTTTCTTTTGATGAGACTGGAAGAAGTTCCAATCTTCATGGTAAGTGCTGACTTGGAATCTATTTTGCAGATTCAGCGATCACGGACTACCTAAAAGGCCTATCTCCGTCATCTTTAGATATGGAACTACGGATGCTATAGATAATAGATGACGACGAGGTGGAAGAGTCGGAGGAACCAAGACCCATCCGAGCTCCAGTTCATCTCATTGCTGCTGGACTGCTTCATTCATGAGCATTCCTGCAGGAACAACTTTGAGTTTGTTCAAGCTGTTCTGAAATTGTTTCTGAAGGTACTGGCCAGGAACCAACTGGGATTTGGAACCCATTTATAACGTGCATTATTAGTATTATGCCATCTTTCATCAACCTAAAACAGCTATCTTCTTGAGGTCTTATCATTAAGCATTACAACAACAACAACCAAGCCTTTCAGTCCCAAACAAGTTGGGGTAGGCTAGAGTTGAAACCCATAAGATCTCGAAACCAAGTCATGGCTCTGGAACGTTGATAGCTAACTTCCACGCACCCCTGGCAATGGCTAAGTCTTTATCGATATTCCAAACCTTCAGGTCTCTCTTAACGGATTCCTCCCATGTCAAGTTTGGTCTACCACGACCCCTCTTAACATTCTCAGCACGCTTTATCCGTCAGCTATGCACCGGCGCTTCCGATGGCCTCCGTTGAATATGTCCAAACCATCTGAGACGATGCTGGACTAGCTTCTCTTCAATCGGTGCTACCCCAAGTCTCTCTCGTATATCGTCATTCCGTACCCGATCCTTCCTTATGTGGCCACATATCCATCTCAACATGCGCATCTCTGCTACACCTAATTGTTGGATATGCCGTCTCTTGGTTGGCCAACACTCCGCGCCGTACAACACCGCAGGTCGGATAGTTGTCCTATAAAACCTGCCTTTTAGCTTTTGTGGCACTCTCTTGTCACAGAGTACGCCAGAAGCTTGGCGCCACTTCATCCACCCAGCCTTGATTCGGTGGCCCACGTCTTCATCGATATCGCCATCCTTCTGCAACATGGACCCCAAATATCGAAACGTGTCTCTCTCGGTACCACCTGCCCACCAAGGCTAACCTCTCCATCCTCGTGCCTAGTAGCACTAAAACTGCACCTCATGTATTCAGTTTTAGTTCTACTAAGCCAAAAACCTTTCGATTCTAGAGTTGGTCTCCATAACTCTAACTTATCATTAAGCATTAAAGATTAAAAAAGAAGAAAAACCAAAACATCTACAGCGTTGACGGAAAAGGGAGTGCCAAACATGCCTAAGAAAAAAAGGAAACCTAAAGTGTTTCCTGATCCAAATACACTTGTTTGCTAGTACATACGTATTTCTGGAGAATACCGTGGTCAACAAAGGAAACGTGAAATTGCCTTTCATGTGACACAGTATACCATAAGCAATTACCTCTTTAAGTGATCTCCTCTTGGAAATTCTGACACCCAAACAGAACGCACGATAGTCACATCTAGATAGAACAATCTTATCGGGACCTTCTTTCAAAAACGGTCTTAACTCGGAGCAAAAAATTGAGTAGGATCAACAAACATCCATGCAGAAAGTGTATCATGTAACTAATCAACAAATTCTGGCAAATCATTGTTAAGGTATAAAGTTAAAGAACAGCATGCTCCATTGCAACAAGGTACTTACCATAAGACCAGCATATCTACCATTGGCCCCTAACGGCTGTGTAGCTTGCCTGTTGATAACCCGAACAGGAATACCTGAGAAAACAAATAATTTCCAAAACGAATAGTTCAGATCTAGATGAATGAACCCACAATGCAATGACGAAGAACAGTTTTAGCTGCCACAGCATGTTCCATGTAACCAAGCTGGTAAAGACTCGATCACACCTATATGGTTGGAATTATGCAGAACTCAAAAGTATCAAATTCCTGAACTGACAACATAGTGGCATGCTAAAGTAGCACAAGATTAAAATATGCATGGTATTTACTAAGGTCTTGATTGAAATATAAAATTGAAATGGGATACAAAACTTACGAATGTAAATTTACCAACCAATTTACTAGTGTGTTCCTGTTGAACATCATTAAGGTAGCACAACATTAAAATAGATATGGCATTTACGGAGTTGTTGATGGAAAACATCAAATTGATATATGGGATCCAAAACATAAGAGTACACATTTACCAACCATGATCATTAATAAAGCTACAAGTCTGAAAGGGGCTGCTCACCTCCAGACAGTTTTTTATCCTCCGAGGAGTTACAAGCGGGAGTCTGATATTCATCACATGGCTTGGTGCCTTCATTGGCTGACTGTTTCCCCAGTTTGGTGTATCACTACTGCTCCTTTCCCTTCAAAACTCACAACCTCGATCTCCATTTCTCCAACTATTGTCTCTTCCTCCCCCTCGTCCTCCCCCGATATCCATGAGAGGAACCTAGTGGCATATCTTTTTAACCAATTTATCTCTTGGGTTGATCTCTCTCAACACTACAACTATAGATATATTGAGTAACAGGGTGGAGTGGGTTTAAGAGCACATTACAATAAAGAAAGTAGAGCAAAATGAGAAATTCATGCATAGAAAGATCAAGGTAACATGCATTAGTGAACTATATGTGCATTTCAAATACCATTAAATTTCATTGCGTTCAATTTTGACATCTTCCACTTTTGTTAAGTATTTTCTTGTTGGAAGAATTTTCGTACGTATACTTTAAATCATACTCCGTATTAAAAACCAACTTTATATTGTTTACAATATCTAGAGGTTTAAGAAGGTAGGTTCCTAACGCCTGAGAAGGTAGGGATCTAGAGGTAGGGCCAAGACAATTCATCGTAGGAGTCGGCTCAAGCAGGACGTGGTAAATTGATGGGGTTGGTGGGAGGAACATGACTACCATAAAATTGACTAACGCTAAGGCTAGAACTCACTCTATTGTGAAATAACTGTTTTTCAATTAGCTAGCATTACCATAGGATGTTATTTTTCTAACCTCAAAAAGAGAAGGATATGCACAAATAATTGCAAAGGTCTGATGGTTTAGGAACTATTTGAGATCTAGGCACACAAATACTATCATACAAAGCCATTTATAAAACCAATAGAAGGTATATGTAACACACCTAAAGGTTTTATGTAGTGATAAGGCCAACTCCAACACAGGGACTCAAATGCCTTTTGTCCATTTGGATTGGCCAAACACACACGAGTGTCTGTTTGCGTCCACCGGCCCATAGGTGCATCCAAGGGGCACACGCATTTCACACATTGAACTTAAACTAAAATTTAAAATATATACATTGCCTCCAAAAGTCGCCGCCATACATTAAACTTGAACTTAGAAAAAAAAATTATCTTAAACTAAATGAATCCTAGATCTAGTCCTAGTTGTCGCCATCGTCCTTGCTGTCACTTTCGTTCGTGGTGAAGTCATAGATGGGCGGTGGTTGCCACACGTGCGAGAGCGTCGTCTGTTGTGGATCCAGTGGATGTTGCACCACCGACTGACATGACGGGGACGGTGACCATATCTTCGCCCCTAGCCACACGGTCAGGGGTTGACACATACTCCAGCGTGACGAGCATGGTCGACGTCCACGATAAGGACTGACCCACCAGCTAACAGCGGGTTCCAGGACAACTCCTCCTTCACCTCTTCGTCCACCACCCCTTCCTCTGGCATGGGGATGGGGACATACCAGGCAACAGACAAAGCGAGCTGCATCGCCAGGCCGTCCCACTCCCTAAATTTGTCAAGCTTGGAGTCCTCGAGCGCCTTCTTGAAGGCAGCGTCCTCTTTGTCGATGATCATGGCTTCTAGTGGAAATGGCGGTGGGGACGGCGATGGTGAGGGTGCATGTGTGCACCCACGCACGCACATGCAAACAGGGTGAACCGGGAGCACACACACGTGCCCTTGGGTGGGGGTGGGGGTAGGAGCACGCACATGGGCGGCAAAGAAGGACTAGCACGCCATGTTGTGCTCATCTCAGCACCATGTATCCCACATTGGCGATTCGACGACGTACCTTGGGTCATGGAGGAGGTATGAATGCAGCTGAGCTCGACGACGACTGATCTCCATAAGGCTCGTGCGGCCGCTGTCCGGGACGAGAGGCATGGGCACTTGCTCTGAGATTGAGGTGCCATCCATCCGACAGGTGCATGCCGAGCCAAGACAGCCGGGTGGCGGTATCCTAGTAGCGCTGGCACGTCTCCACGCTAACATAGATCCACTGCCATGGCGTAGCGGGCGGCGAAATGGCGAAGGGCGCCACATTCCTCCTCGGCCCCGATTAGCCAGATGATGACCCGACATCATGGTCTGGCTTCCCTGGCTTCCTCGGGATACACTTCCACACCAATGTGGCTGGCAGGCGGTGTTGGCTAGGGTTTGTCGGGTGTCCCACGCACATGGATTAGACGAGGCCGGTGGGAGATTGTTGACGGTCTGATGAGGACGACGAGCGGCATCAGTTCTGTGTTCGCCTTAATGGAAATCAGGCCCAAAATTACGTCAAAAATGCGTTCAGACGGATCGCTCCCGCATTAGGCCATGCTTGGACCCAAACCGAAAAAAATGGTTGGAGTTTTTTTTCCAGGGAAATTCAATGCTTATATTATATTTAACCAAGGTTGTACAAAAGATGTGCTAAAAAAAATTATACTCCAGATTATGTGTACGGAGGCGCGGGTGATGCGTGTGATAAAGCCGGAGGGCAAACGAATTCCAGCTGGCATTCGTATCGCCGTCTATTTAAGTGCGCTCCCACAGCTGCACTGCCGTCGCCATACGTCTCATCCTTTTCACTTCTCCTCCTCTCTCACTCCACCTCGCCAAAACCCACCAAATCTGACCCGCAGACACAGATCACCGCGGCGGTCGGCGGGGACCTCCGCAGTCCGGCAGGTGAGCCCCGAATGCAGATCCGCTCCCTCCCTCCCTCCCTCCCTCCTCCCTCCTCGGCTCCTCCCTCCTCCCTCCCCCGTCGCTGCGACCCGGCTGGGTGGCCGTGGCCGATTTTGTGGTGCGCCGCTGTTTCGTGCTTTGGTCGATCCATTTGTCGCATCTACATGCGCGCGGCGAGATC
This sequence comes from Hordeum vulgare subsp. vulgare, assembly GCF_904849725.1. Lineage (NCBI taxonomy): Eukaryota > Viridiplantae > Streptophyta > Magnoliopsida > Poales > Poaceae > Hordeum > Hordeum vulgare. The sequence continues at coordinate 12,594,825 of NC_058524.1, read as the reverse complement.
GGATTTAGTACTAGTGTCGTGCGGCGTTGCCGATTTCATTCGATTCGCGCTGTGATTCTTTTTGCAAGCGGCGCGGTGGCTTGGGGCGTGCGCGCGCCGGTGGACTAATCGGCGACGTGGAGACGCGGGGGCGCGCGGATCCATCGCGCCTCCTCTCCACGGGCGCCGCAGAGTTGCTCTTGATAGTTGATTCGTGCTTGTTGCCGCTGCCAGGCCGGCGGATCCATCGCGCCTCCTCTCCACGGGCGCCGCAGAGTTGCTCTTGATAGTTGATTCGTGCTTGTTGCCGCTGCCAGGCCTTGTCATCTCGGCGCCGCATGCTACTGGTAAAACCCGTTTCGCTTCTCTGCTTCGCCGCGCCGCCATACGCTTGGTTCTCGAGGCGCTTGAGCAAGATGTACATCCTACCGCGCGCTTAGTAATTACTAGAGGTCAACGCCGGCCATCGTGTCTCATGAACAGTTGTGATTTGTTTTCCTTGGTTCCTTTCCTGCGCTGTGTCCCTTTTTTTGCTTCCGTTTACAGGCAAGCAACTCCGGTGTCCACTGTTTCAATTTAGTGTAATTGATTAATGCGACTTGATTTCAATTCATCTCGTTTCCTGCTACTCCAGTACGTACGTACGCTACTCCTAGATACGTAGATCCCGCCTATTTGCCTTCTGGAGTGGAAATGCACTTTGACATGTAGAAATTGATGATGCTCAGGTGTTCCATATGTGCTGCCTGGCTCATGATTGCTAGTGTACCTATGTAGTACTAGTTTCCAGATCTTCGGCGGCGTTAGCAGTTCTGTATACCCTTGTCCATTCCCTTTTCTTTCTTTCTTTCTTTCTTTTTCCCTTATGATCTCATGTTATAATGTACGTGCAACTGTGATGTCAGGACATGAAACCCGTAATAGCTGTCGTTTGGAATCTTGGGGAACCGTTCATTCATCGGGTGATCAAAGAATTGTACCAGAGGATCGGCAAGGAGATTCTCAAGGGCAAAAGGAGGCTGCGATTCCGCTGCGGGACGGTACGCTACGCCCTGGCCGGCCCGCTGCCAAACTAAGCTCGCGGCATCTAGACGCCCCCGAGCCTCCTGGACGCGATGATGGCCAGGGCGCCCCCTCGACTTGGCCCGGTACTCGTGTGCACTCCCACGTTCGAGACGGTGCCACCTCCTCTGGTCATCGTCAAGCCCACACCACCCGCCGTTGAGCACATCGAGGACATCACCACCACCGACACCGACGGTCACTGGGCAGACCTCCTCCTCTTCCTCGCCGGCGCCGCTTTTCTGGTGTTCATCGCCCACAAGTTGCACCAGCACCGCCTCGCCAACGGCACCCCGGTCGACGACTCCGACGACAACAATTCCCCGACCCCGGCTGACTCGACCCCGATCGCGACCGACTTGACGGCTGCCCCGGTTGACGACTCCGACAACAACGATTCCCCGACCCCGGCTGACTCGACCCCGATCGCGACCGACTCGACGGCTGCCCCCGTCACTCCGACCGAGTCCGACAAGTCAGATCTTTGGTTCGTATACTTGGCCGTTTTCATGGTTCTCTCGATCGTTTAGTTTGTCTCCCACCAACTCCTACTCGGTAAGTATTACCTGGACAAAAGTTATGTGTGCCGTCAATATGTGGAGCTTCTACTCTGTAACTATTACCTGGACAAAAGTTATGAGTGCCGCCAATGTGTGGAGCTTCTATTCTGTAACTATTATCTGGACAAAAGTTATGTGAATGTGTGGAGCTTCTACTCTGTAACTATTACCTGGACCATAATTATGTGTGTCCGCAATGTGTGGAGCTTCTACTCTGTAACTATTACCAGGACGAAAATTATCTGCTCATGTTCTCAAGTACTATAGCTGGGATATTTTCGCACAGTCATACTTATATTCGATTTGTTCTTTTGTGAGAATTTTGCACTAGTGGTAGCTAAACGAGAGTTAGTTTTCGATATTCTACAATCGAGAACCACGTATGCGATACCAAAAGGCACTTATATTACGCGATGGGGTAAGCTGGCTCACGTTTGCAAAGAAATGCGACTGGTGGTCCATCCCCTCCACGCCGCTCGGTGCGTGCGCGCATACGTACGTACTACAGTACATTGCATGGCTCGGTCGGACGGGGGTTGGGTCGACGAATCCGGTCGTGGCTCCGTTCGTCTGAGCTCCCAAGGTCTCGTTCGCGCGCCTACCTTACCTTACCTTTGGCAGTAATTAAAAACAAGCAGAAGCAGACAGAAACCCTCAAAACGTGTGCTACCATGCATGTCAATTGATTGGCAATGTACGTGTGCTACCATGCACATGCCAAGAAAAAAAAGGACGTACGCGTCTTTCTAACTTTTTTTTCTAGAGCACCTAACCCGTCTCAAACGGCCGGAGATGTCTTCTTGTCATTGACCGGTCATTAAAAAAAATCCAACCGGACCTCTTAGATCGCGGACAAACGCCCGGACCGACTCTCATCTCTCATATCCAACCCAAATTTATGATATATACGAGGCGGTCCAGGCGCTTCTGTACGGCCCACCACTGGCCCACCCTGACCCCAGAAAATCACCTCCGGAGCAAACTTAGGCTCACTGCGCTCCGCTCCGCTCCCCGACGCACCCCTTTTCCCAACCCGTCCAATCCCGAGCGTCGATGACCATGTCAAGCACCAACAGCCACTCCGACGTCAGCTCGGGAGACGACGACGAGTTGGCGCTCTGTATCGTGCTGGAGCGCTCAAGGGTCGATACGGGCAACATGTTCGGTTCAAGTGCGATGTCACATGTCGCCCATCGCTACAGTGTCGACGCCGATGCCGACCCTTCCCGCCGCGTGCGGATCTGCGAGGTCAGACTGATCTTGAGATGATAAAGTCAACACAGGCACCTCATAGTTAACGAGTATGTTGAAAATGCAAACACATCTGCAAAAGTCTAAGACTTGAAGCCTGGTGAGTTGGTTCCACAATAACAAACCTAACCATCTGAGCTACGCTTGGTTCACCGTGTGACACATTCATATTGTACCGCCTTTGTAGAATGGGACATAGTTGATGCCTAACCGCTCGCTCCATGGATCTAGCACCACGATACACCGTCGCCGCCGCTCGCCGTCCATGCTCGTTGCACGGATTGCACGGCCAACGACCACCAGTAAAACGACATTGAATGGATGTAGCAAAATACATCGCCGGTAGTAGCAAAAAAACACCAAAGGTTGTAGCAAAAAAAAGGTAATCGGCGTCGCGGGTCGCAGCTCTGTTACCATGCATGTAGCAAAACCCCTCGCCGGAAGTAGCAAAAGCCAATGACAGTTGCAACAAAAATGTCATCGTCGTTCGCGGGGTTACAACTCCGCTGTGATGGATGTAATAAAATCGTTTACTGATGGCAGCAAATCTGACGGCAGTTGTAGCAAATAAGTCGACACCGTCGCGGGTTGCAACTCCACCGTGATGGATGTAGCAAAAAACATGAGCTGTAGTAGACAAAACAGACAACGATTGTAGCCAATTGCGATGCCGGTTGAAGCATATAGCAAAATAATGACGTCGGTTAATTCCCTGGAGCAGCGCCGCCACGTCCTCGCCGCCCCGCGGTCACCACTCTCCCTGACACTGGTTGCAGCTTCCCTTGACATTGGTTGAAGCTCCTAAGCTTGTCGCCTCCATGTCGGCTATGGGGTCGCATACCTCACGGTCACCGACCACAGCGTTCAGAGGCTGCTGGTCAACGGTGGGGCGATGGGCGAGGGCATGCGAGCTCATCGGGCGGGTGGTGGTTCGCAGGAGAGTGAGAAAAAAAAAGAAGAACTGGGAAAGGGCCGCACGTTTTGCTTTGATCCAATCCAACTATGTCAAGGGAAAGGATGGAAAAGTTTTCCTTGATGTGTTGTCCTGCTGCATAAACCAGCAAGGAACACCAACTACCGGAAGAAAATCTGACCCGCCCAGAAAGCGTAAAGTTTAGACGATGAGTCGCATTTAATCATCGATCGAGCAAGAGCTGTCTTTTACTCCAGCATGGTTGAGCAAATACTTCCTCTCTTTTCGGTTTATAGGGCTTAAATAAAAAATAATACGTAGAGTAGTACAATAAATAATAGTAGCAACGGCAGAGGATTTTTCGATTCAAAAGAAAACGATACGTAGACACCTGGCAGGCCACACGTGTTGACGGCGGGCATGTGGACCATGGATGTACTAGTCCCAGGAGTCCAGCATTGTGAACCTAAAAAAATAGGAGTCCAGCATGCACGTACGACGGCGAGCCGCAGTCCGAACCCGCCAGTGCGTAATCACATGGTCTGTCCTACGGAGTACTAATGACAGTTACGTGCGTCCTCTTTTGTAGTATTCAGATGGTGGCCGATCGGATGGAACGATCCACTCCACGATCCGCCCAGTTGCTGTCGGCCGATCGGACAAAGGAGAAGAAGATCCGGCCCCCTCTCTCTCTCTCTCCAGATCCAAATTCGGACGTGAAGGGTTGCATGGTCATTCTACGTTCATGAATATTCGTGCTGGCCTGTTCCAAAGGACCGATCGTTTGCATGCTTTTTGCAACTGTCTGTTATTATTAATTGCCAATCATTTGCTCGCTTCCGCAACCAACTGTTGTTTGGTTGTTTGTCAATAATGGCCAATCATACTTTCATAGTTATACTGTAGCTTTCAAAACCATCCTTTCATAGTTAGCATTAATGGTGAATCAATTTTCTATTTCGCTAATCTGACAAGGTAGTCCTTGTCATGCGGTCCGTATTTATATTGATTTGTTCTTGCAGTTAATGATATACTTTCTTCATTTATATTTACTGAGTCCTTCTTATTTTATGTTAAAATTTGATCTCCACAAACCAAATATGAAGTCTATATATGTTATAAAATGTATACTAATGGATTTGTATTCGAAAGAGGTTTCTCGTAATATAATTTATGTGACATACAACTTATATTATATTATTAGTTAATTTTATACTACCTACGTCACGGTTTAGAAGGCACAGTTAAATTTACGTGCATTTCCATAATAGACAAGGTTTAAAGCGCACTGCATTTACTCCTAACAGCTAATTAGTACTCCGCTATACTATTTCTATATGTGTGTATAGTGTGAATACTATTTTTTACTCCATCTCACAGCCAATCAATAACCATCTAGGTTCCAGAGAATTTCCAAACACGCCTTCTAAACCGTGACATAAGTTTCTTTAATTTGGTGAAACCAATGTTTTGAAATAAGTGAAATTGAATTTTTTACATGATTTTTATTGAAATAAGTTTCTTTAATTCAGTGAAACCAATGTTTTGAAATAAGTGAAATTGAATTTTTACTTGCTTTTTTGTTGAAATAAGTTTCTTTAATTCAGTGAAACCAATGTTTTGAAATAAGTGAAATTTAATTTTTAAATAATTTTTTTCTTATTATGAATTTTATATAGTATCACATAACTAGAAACAAAGTTCAGTTCTATTATCTATTTCCAAAAAAAAGACTTGATTCCACACAATTGAATAAAAAACAATTGGATTCATTTATCACCTTATCAATGAATACAATTAATTTCACTGGATTCCACAATTCATAAATCATGTCTTACAAACCATGTTTCAATGGATAGCATTTTAACATCCCCCATAGAGGTTGGGTGTGCACTAAGAGAAGAGGAGAAATTATATTTGATAACATTTTAACAACCAAAACAAACAAACAACCTAGAAAGAAATAAACAATACTCCAAACAAGTTAAATGATGCCTACAAAGACTAAATCACAACATGGCTTCGAGCAAGTCCTAAACTACCATGGTTTAGGGTCATGTTGTGACGATATCTGGTCATGCAAAGGAATGAGTTCAACTAACGACCATCCTAACACATTGAAATGAGAGCCAATTAATGTTTCTAAATCACAAATTACGCTAACCTAGTGTGTTCTATTTTACTAATGATGTTAAAGTTATAGTACTCTTTATGCACGCTACCACATCACATAGCACGACAAGAGGAGGTAATGGACATACCAACGACGGCACTGAAACCTCCATGGCATGGCACGGCTGGGCCTGCACACCATGATGGGAGCACCGAGGTAGAGTATTGGATCATCGAAGCAACATCCCAATGAACAAAGGTTAAGATTTAAATGATGTGGTAGCACGATAAATTATATGTCAGCTATCACTAGACTAAATCACCAATTATGCTAAGTTATGTGTCACTAAATCGCCAACTATCTCATGGAGTTCTTTATCTAAGTGAAAACAAGGAGAGGAGGTAAAGTACATACCAGGGCCGAAAACACCATGGTTTGCGCGACCAAGACGGGAGGTCCAACACAAAATCTTCGGTCATCGCAGCAACATATTACTTCCATCACATCAGAAAAATCCCGTTCGAACAAGGTTAAGCAACCTGCTCGCCGTATCTGAATAGTAAGTATAAGATGGAAGTAATATATCCCAATTAACAAGGTTTGATGCAATACATGCATGAACACACGGTAGAACTTTGGCTACTGGCTGAACATAAATATATCAATGACTTTGACCAGAAACATGTGCAAGATTATTATTTACCACAGCTGACAGTATATCAGAAAAATATCACCAAACATCTACTTGGAAACCTAATATGTCATGCATTCTCAAACAGCCTAATGAGGCTAAAACAACAGTATGGTATAGAGTACAAGTGTACGACACAAAGAGGAGAATGGACTACGGTAGAATGCTGCATCTTCCAAATTAAGACTATGTGCTTTTCGAGCTAGCTAGCACAAGGGAGAACTGGAATCAGTCCAGATTTCCAAAAGATGGGTTAGTCTAAACAATCAACATCAATAGAGAGAGAAGACCAAAGCAACACTAGACGGTCAAAAACAGTAGAGGATCAAGTAGCGGTAGTAGATGGTCGATCAGAGCAACAGCCACATCTTTAAAATTTCAAAAAGAATTAACATTGATTTGCCCAGGAAGATTGAAGTTAACCACTATAAATTTGTAGGTGATGACTTGTGGAATGACACGGTATTGTATGGTTACAACACAAATAGAAGAACAGTCAGAGCATCATAAACTAGTAAGTTCTGAATTTTCGAACACACCAATTATGCCATGAAAATAGGCACAAATAAAAACAAGTGGTCCTGAGCTACCATGAAATAGCAATTGTTATTTACCTTGCATCTGAAAAGCATAAGTCCACCAGATGGCACCTCAGCAAAACAGGAAAAGGTGCCAAATTATTTCCTTGGTATTCAGTTCATATTCAAAATCAGCGCTGGAGTTCAGAAATTCAGGGTGACAAAAAAATACATAGCAAAAACCATCAACAAACTGCTAAATTGGAATACATTAGCTCCAGAATTGTTATGCTCAAGGACAACCCATAAGTGCATTAATCATTCAGTACAAACAAGCAGAAACATCTAATTCAGGCCCTTTAGTTCAGTTTATACTAGAAGTCAGCCCTTGAGTGCAAAAATTCAGGGTTATAAAAAATACATAGCAAAAAACATCAACAAACTACTACATTTCACATTAAAAAACTGCTACACTGGAGATGAAATTGGACATTATGAATAGCTCCAGAATGATTATGCTCAAGGACTACCCATAAGAGCATTAAAACAGTACAAACAAGCAGAAACATCCAACTATGCCTCCCATGTCTAAACGCATGACTGAGCGGTATGTCATGTTTCCACGGGCAACAACATCAAGAAGTTTTGTTATGGACTAATGGACCTCAGCATGAACTAAAGCAAAAAAAAAGAATATTCTGATCCTTGACACCATTCCCATCAGATTTAAGCACCCCATAAACACTTGTATAAACAGACAAAATGGAAGATAGAGACTATGGTTCATTTTTCTCCTCACATCTGTTCAGAATTTCAGACAACCACTACCAAATGACCACCGTCTAAATTCACCGTGGGGTTGACCCTAAAGGTGCATCACTTGGCTAAACAACCTTCAGGCATCTTAAAACGCAAGAAAAACACTCCTACATGCCTAATAATATAAGAAGTAGTCTTCAGGTTCAGTAGAATTCATTGAAGGAAAATTTAAACCTTCAGATCTGAATTTGCATATTTGCTGACAAATAAACAGAGGAGGGGATCATCATATATATGCTTCAGGTATTACTTTCTTTACCTTCCTATTAAAATTATGGGTGTGGCTAAGTCTCAGTCGATTGAGATTTAACCAAGTCTTAGTCAAGTGACATAACATACAAGACAGAAAAATAAAAAATTGAAAAGAAAACTTTGCATGGATCTTAATGTAAGACCTCACGGATATAGCATCGACTGAGACTTAACGAAGTCTCAGTCGACTCAGACTTAGCAAGACTGTAAAGTTATTTAGTGTAACAGTACACTGGAATAGCAATATTCAGACATAATATGTTTTACATTCTAAAGTTTGCTTGGTATGCCAAACATTGAACTAAAGAGTACATATGATGTTATGAATTCAGTTGGTTTGGTTTACTGCACGATAACAAATAAAAAGTGTCTCAAAGAAATAAAGCAATATTGTATGGGTAGATAAACAAACAGAGACATGTTTCTTTCAAGTGAAGTCTGTTGGACATTTGCATTGCTATACCCTAAACCCTACAAAACCAAACTATAAAGGGGAGTGTCTATTAGCAAATTTTGGTCTAAATACAGCATAGAAAGACAAGTGCATGAATTCTACAACACTGAGATCTTCAGAAGGTTCCAAAGAAAAATGGAAAACACCATAAGACTACATGTAGTTGAGCAGGAGAAACAAAGATACTATTTGGTGTCTCAGGTTGAAAGCTATCCTTTGAAATAAATCAGAGAAAACCACATTCTCAAAAATGGACCCCATGAAATGTAAAGTTGTTGCTCCATATAATCCAAAAGATTAAAACGACTGACCATAATATATGAAAATATATACTCAGGATTATGTTTTAAATATTCTTACAAAACACAGTAAGTACCCCAGCATAAGAGCTGACAGACTCTCATGTGACACTAAAAATTAAAGCAGTTGGACAGTCTACCGCATAGTTCAATAACACTAAAATATTAGAGCAGCTGGACGCTCTACCGCATAGTTCGATGAACTGAGGTTAGTATACTGTAAATCATGGCAGACAAGGTATTTCAATTACAAAAGGCCCTGTCTGGAAGCAAATTATTTTGAAAAGCAATGTACTCAAAAAGTACAAAAAAGAATGTTGCAGCTATGGAGTACCAGAGCTGACAAGTACTCCCTCAGTCCCGTAATATAAGAGCGTCTTGACACTAGTGTCAAAACGCTCTTATATTACGGCACGGAGGGAGTAGCTCACATGTAGCACAGTTTTCTGCAGTATTAGCAAATCCAAGGTGCCTTTACCAACTTAATTATCCAGGAGAATTGTTTAATTTATCTTCACCAGCAGCAACACAATAATGCTCAGGGTTTGAGCCTTTTGCAACTTATAGCACACCACAAGTGTTAAAATTAAAGCGTTGCAGTGGCAAACCGATGCTAGATTGAAGAATCAACACATTAATAGTCATCATAATTAACAGTCAAGCAATGCCAGATTATAATGAAGAAATAGATAGCAAAGTTAGAAATAACAGTCACACCACAGTTAGGAGATCAAATGTAGAAGATCAACCAGAAAGGAGAATACCATGTGTCTTTTTCCTAAACTAGAGAGAGGCAATTGTGACATGGTTGTTCAATTCCAAATGTAACACCCACAGTTAGGCACTCTGGATTGGGGGACCGTCGTATAATAATGTTGAGATCACGCAGCAACCTTTAAACACAGGTTACTAGACTAGTAGTGCTGGCTTAGGTTAGATACCGTGTTGCAGCACATATCATGACACCCAATACACATAGGCATGCAATCTAGGATTTGTCTTTTTTCTCATTCAAAATGGTGTTCAGCTTTTGCTAGCAAAAAATGAAATTCATATGTCAGGGACATTAACAAGTTTGATCCATAAAAGTTGTATTTCATCCAACATCAGATGATATACTAAAAGTGGTATACATGAATTTAGCTTGATACATCAGATCAAACACATCACAGGATCATGTAATTTACATCTTAACAAGCAACAGATATGTTTTACTAGGGCAGAACTTACGTTATTTCTGGCCCAGCCCCAAACAAGTAAAACGAACAGCAGAAAAAAAAAAGATGAAAATTAAATGTCAGGTCTAAGATTTATAGAGCATGAGCAAAGAATAGCAGGCACTAGCTCTGAGCACAAAATATTTACATGACGAACTTACACTTACGTATTACTTTATTAGCAACATGAGTAGTCACAGCATAACAGTTTATATCTGATGGTGCTGTGCTTTGCCTCACATCCTCCTCCCTGCTCTATTTTACCCCACCTCTTTTGTGCTCAATGTTGAGTACGTCTGTTATAGAGTTATAAAAGTTAGTGGCTGGCTGCTTGCCTTCTGTAAAGGATGGTTTGAACGATAATGCATGATGCAGCAGAATGCTACGACGATTAAAATAATGCTCACATTCAATTGTCAAGTTTACACTATTTGTGGACTTATTAAATACTTGCTCACTGGTCATGCATCTGTGTGTTTGGGAGAATAACATGTGCAAATAAAATCAAAAGGATAGATGCTACATATATCATATGGCCACAGCAACAAGCAGTTTCAAGGTATGCATGTCTACTGAATAGTTACTTTAATCTGCTGCCACAGTAGGCAGAAGTCAGAACACCATTTTCCATAGTAAATTCTTTTTTCATCATGTTCCCATCACCAACCATCTAGAAAAAATAATGGTTACCATTTAAACTAATCACCTAACGTCAATATGTTTCTATCATTTATATTTCATAACACTCATGTTCCACAAAAACTCATTGCTTGTAAGACTGAATGTAGTACTTTTGTGCTTTTGCAGGTATTGAATAAAGTGCGACTTCAAGACTGCCCAACAAAAATGAGCACATTCACCTCAGGTCCGCGTACCCATGTACAATACTTGTTCACACAAATTATCCCTAATATAATCTGTAGTATGACAACCATAAAATGACAGAAGATAAAACAGAAAATTTGGCTAAAGAATAAAGGCCATGGGAATGTTTAATGCATGAAAAGAAGAGAAGGATCTCTTCTTCTAAGGTTAACAGGAGGAAAGAAGCACCAAACAGAAAATGGATGCTTCTGAAACAACCAGAACTTGTATCAAACTCGACCACAAGTCAAAACAGCATTGGATACAGAGCACAACCTAAATTGGGTACAGAGATGTGAGTGATCGATGTTGTCCAAAGTGATTAGCTATCATTCTACTAATTTCCTACCAAGCTGTACATACAGTTTTACTTAACAAAAGAGAATACCAGTGAACATATGCATGTACATCTCTGATGGAAAACATCAGGTTCACAAATGAACATTCATTTGGTATAGAAACAGAGTGAATTGCATGGTCAAGTTGTCCACATTTGCTGCCGTGCAAAAGGATGGAAATTCATTTAACAAGTATGTGTCATGCATGGCAATAAATAAGACCACCTATGATACTACTCTATGATACTATGCACTTAGGATGTAGTATCATACACTGGTATCATATGCATACTACCCATCACGACCAGCCTTAGCCTAAGGCAGTGGAGAGGAGTGAAATGAAATCTTACTTGTGTGCATCCAGCCATTATTCTCCTCGGCACCTGCACCTGCACTCCAACTTGTCTTGCTTGACCAACTTGTCTTCATCACCTTTACCAGTCAGTCGTCTTGCTCGCCCAAGGATCATCTTCTTCACCTACACAAGACCATACAAGTATGATGAAACTTGCAGCATATCGACTACTTCTGCTACGATTGTAAATACTCAGCACATGCAATACAAGCCATCTTGCTAAAGCCAAGGATCAAAGCATCCTTTACCAACACTCAAAGTCTTGAAATTAGTCAAGAGTAATAAAAGAGGCACAATTCTAAGCAGCAGCATTGGATATATATTCGCTCTGCGTTGCACTTCGCAGCGATAAGACTAGGTTCCTATAATACCTCCCCAGACCCCACCTTGTGTGGGAGCTTCTATGCACTGGGTCTGTCCTTTAGTGTATTGTTGTTGAACATCGTCAGAGTTATCGCTTGGTGACTGTAAATGTTTTGAAGGACATTTATTTATGACTGGAAGTACTCTTAAGGTACATTTTTGTTTTGTGCATAAGCCCGGCTAGATATTAAATGTTCATCTCACATTCCTGCGTCTTTAGGTTTGAAACAAACCGATTGGGCCAGCTAAGATACCTGAGCAGGCGCCATTTTTCTTCCTTGCCCTCGGTTCCATCCCTTTCAGAGGAGATATTGTTTGAGCCTCCTTCCAGTAAAGAAACAGATGGCAACACTACCGAGGACACAATTCATAAAAAGATGGCTCATGTCTCCTCCCACTTCAGTCAGCTGTTGCTATCCTGTGGAGAACTTGACAACTCTAAGTATCTATAACTATATTCGGTCAAGCAAACAGAGATTTTGGTTCACTTTCTTTTGATGAGACTGGAAGAAGTTCCAATCTTCATGGTAAGTGCTGACTTGGAATCTATTTTGCAGATTCAGCGATCACGGACTACCTAAAAGGCCTATCTCCGTCATCTTTAGATATGGAACTACGGATGCTACAGATAATAGATGACGACGAGGTGGAAGAGTCGGAGGAACCAAGACCCATCCGAGCTCCAGTTCATCTCATTGCTGCTGGACTGCTTCATTCATGAGCATTCCTGCAGGAACAACTTTGAGTTTGTTCAAGCTGTTCTGAAATTGTTTCTGAAGGTACTGGCCAGGAACCAACTGGGATTTGGAACCCATTTATAACGTGCATTATTAGTATTATGCCATCTTTCATCAACCTAAAACAGCTATCTTCTTGAGGTCTTATCATTAAGCATTACAACAACAACAACCAAGCCTTTCAGTCCCAAACAAGTTGGGGTAGGCTAGAGTTGAAACCCATAAGATCTCGAAACCAAGTCATGGCTCTGGAACGTTGATAGCTAACTTCCACGCACCCCTGGCCATGGCTAAGTCTTTATCGATATTCCAAACCTTCAGGTCTCTCTTAACGGATTCCTCCCATGTCAAGTTTGGTCTACCACGACCCCTCTTAACATTCTCAGCACGCTTTATCCGTCCGCTATGCACCGGCGCTTCCGATGGCCTCCGTTGAATATGTCCAAACCATCTGAGACGATGCTGGACTAGCTTCTCTTCAATCGGTGCTACCCCAAGTCTCTCTCGTATATCGTCATTCCGTACCCGATCCTTCCTTATGTGGCCACATATCCATCTCAACATGCGCATCTCTGCTACACCTAATTGTTGGATATGCCGTCTCTTGGTTGGCCAACACTCCGCGCCGTACAACACCGCAGGTCGGATAGTTGTCCTATAAAACCTGCCTTTTAGCTTTTGTGGCACTCTCTTGTCACAGAGTACGCCAGAAGCTTGGCGCCACTTCATCCACCCAGCCTTGATTCGGTGGCCCACGTCTTCATCGATATCGCCATCCTTCTGCAACATGGACCCCAAATATCGAAACGTGTCTCTCTCGGTACCACCTGCCCACCAAGGCTAACCTCTCCATCCTCGTGCCTAGTAGCACTAAAACTGCACCTCATGTATTCAGTTTTAGTTCTACTAAGCCAAAAACCTTTCGATTCTAGAGTTGGTCTCCATAACTCTAACTTATCATTAAGCATTAAAGATTAAAAAAGAAGAAAAACCAAAACATCTACAGCGTTGACGGAAAAGGGAGTGCCAAACATGCCTAAGAAAAAAAGGAAACCTAAAGTGTTTCCTGATCCAAATACACTTGTTTGCTAGTACATACGTATTTCTGGAGAATACCGTGGTCAACAAAGGAAACGTGAAATTGCCTTTCATGTGACACAGTATACCATAAGCAATTACCTCTTTAAGTGATCTCCTCTTGGAAATTCTGACACCCAAACAGAACGCACGATAGTCACATCTAGATAGAACAATCTTATCGGGACCTTCTTTCAAAAACGGTCTTAACTCGGAGCAAAAAATTGAGTAGGATCAACAAACATCCATGCAGAAAGTGTATCATGTAACTAATCAACAAATTCTGGCAAATCATTGTTAAGGTATAAAGTTAAAGAACAGCATGCTCCATTGCAACAAGGTACTTACCATAAGACCAGCATATCTACCATTGGCCCCTAATGGCTGTGTAGCTTGCCTGTTGATAACCCAAACAGGAATACCTGAGAAAATAAATAATTTCCAAAACGAATAGTTCAGATCTAGATGAATGAACCCACAATGCAATGACGAAGAACAGTTTTAGCTGCCACAGCATGTTCCATGTAACCAAGTTGGTAAAGACTCGATCACACCTATATGGTTGGAATTATGCAGAACTCAAAAGTATCAAATTCCTGAACTGACAACATAGTGGCATGCTAAAGTAGCACAAGATTAAAATATGCATGGTATTTACTAAGGTCTTGATTGAAATATAAAATTGAAATGGGATACAAAACTTACGAATGTAAATTTACCAACCAATTTACTAGTGTGTTCCTGTTGAACATCATTAAGGTAGCACAACATTAAAATAAATATGGCATTTACGGAGTTGTTGATGGAAAACATCAAATTGATATATGGGATCCAAAACTTAAGAGTACACATTTACCAACCATGATAATTAATAAAGCTACAAGTCTGAAAGGGGCTGCTCACCTCCAGACAGTTTTTTATCCTCCGAGGAGTTACAAGCGGGAGTCTGATATTCATCACATGGCTTGGTGCCTTCATTGGCTGACTGTTTCCCCAGTTTGGTGTATCACTACTGCTCCTTTCCCTTCAAAACTCACAACCTCGATCTCCATTTCTCCAACTATTGTCTCTTCCTCCCCCTCGTCCTCCCCCGATATCCATGAGAGGAACCTAGTGGCATATCTTTTTAACCAATTTATCTCTTGGGTTGATCTCTCTCAACACTACAACTATAGATATATTGAGTAACAGGGTGGAGTGGGTTTAAGAGCACATTACAATAAAGAAAGTAGAGCAAAATGAGAAATTCATGCATAGAAAGATCAAGGTAACATGCATTAGTGAACTATATGTGCATTTCAAATACCATTAAATTTCATTGCGTTCAATTTTGACATCTTCCACTTTTGTTAAGTATTTTCTTGTTGGAAGAATTTTCGTACGTATACTTTAAATCATACTCCGTATTAAAAACCAACTTTATATTGTTTACAATATCTAGAGGTTTAAGAAGGTAGGTTCCTAACGCCTGAGAAGGTAGGGATCTAGAGGTAGGGCCAAGACAATTCATCGTAGGAGTCGGCTCAAGCAGGACGTGGTAAATTGATGGGGTTGGTGGGAGGAACATGACTACCATAAAATTGACTAACGCTAAGGCTAGAACTCACTCTATTGTGAAATAACTGTTTTTCAATTAGCTAGCATTACCATAGGATGTTATTTTTCTAACCTCAAAAAGAGAAGGATATGCACAAATAATTGCAAAGGTCTGATGGTTTAGGAACTATTTGAGATCTAGGCACACAAATACTATCATACAAAGCCATTTATAAAACCAATAGAAGGTATATGTAACACACCTAAAGGTTTTATGTAGTGATAAGGCCAACTCCAACACAGGGACTCAAATGCCTTTTGTCCATTTGGATTGGCCAAACACACACGAGTGTCTGTTTGCGTCCACCGGCCCATAGGTGCGTCCAAGGGGCACACGCATTTCACACATTGAACTTAAACTAAAATTTAAAATATATACATTGCCTCCAAAAGTCGCCGCCATACATTAAACTTGAACTTAGAAAAAAAATTTATCTTAAACTAAATGAATCCTAGATCTAGTCCTAGTTGTCGCCATCGTCCTTGCTGTCACTTTCGTTCGTGGTGAAGTCATAGATGGGCGGTGGTTGCCACACGTGCGAGAGCGTCGTCTGTTGTGGATCCAGTGGATGTTGCACCACCGACTGACATGACGGGGACGGTGACCATGTCTTCGCCCCTAGCCACACGGTCAGGGGTTGACACATACTCCAGCGTGACGAGCATGGTCGACGTCCACGATAAGGACTGACCCACCAGCTAACAGCGGGTTCCAGGACAACTCCTCCTTCACCTCTTCGTCCACCACCCCTTCCTCTGGCATGGGGATGGGGACATACCAGGCGACAGACAAAGCGAGCTGCATCGCCAGGCCGTCCCACTCCCTAAATTTGTCAAGCTTGGAGTCCTCGAGCGCCTTCTTGAAGGCAGCGTCCTCTTTGTCGATGATCATGGCTTCTAGTGGAAATGGCGGTGGGGACGGCGATGGTGAGGGTGCATGTGTGCACACACGCACGCACATGCAAACAGGGTGAACCGGGAGCACACACACGTGCCCTTGGGTGGGGGTGGGGGTAGGAGCACGCACATGGGCGGCAAAGAAGGACTAGCACGCCATGTTGTGCTCATCTCAGCACCATGTATCCCACATTGGCGATTCGACGACGTACCTTGGGTCATGGAGGAGGTATGAATGCAGCTGAGCTCGACGACGACTGATCTCCATAAGGCTCGTGCGGCCGCTGTCCGGGACGAGAGGCATGGGCACTTGCTCTGAGATTGAGGTGCCATCCATCCGACAGGTGCATGCCGAGCCAAGACAGCCGGGTGGCGGTATCCTAGTAGCGCTGGCACGTCTCCACGCTAACATAGATCCACTGCCATGGCGTAGCGGGCGGCGAAATGGCGAAGGGCGCCACATTCCTCCTCGGCCCCGATTAGCCAGATGATGACCCGACATCATGGTCTGGCTTCCCTGGCTTCCTCGGGATACACTTCCACACCAATGTGGCTGGCGGGCGGTGTTGGCTAGGGTTTGTCGGGTGTCCCACGCACATGGATTAGACGAGGCCGGTGGGAGATTGTTGACGGTCTGATGAGGACGACGAGCGGCATCAGTTCCGTGTTCGCCTTAATGGAAATCAGGCCCAAAATTACGTCAAAAATGCGTTCAGACGGATCGCTCCCGCATTAGGCCATGCTTGGACCCAAACCGAAAAAAATGGTTGGAGTTTTTTTTCCAGGGAAATTCAATGCTTATATTATATTTAACCAAGGTTGTACAAAAGATGTGCTAAAAAAAATTATACTCCAGATTATGTGTACGGAGGCGCGGGTGATGCGTGTGATAAAGCCGGAGGGCAAACGAATTCCAGCTGGCATTCGTATCGCCGTCTATTTAAGTGCGCTCCCACAGCTGCACTGTCGTCGCCATACGTCTCATCCTTTTCACTTCTCCTCCTCTCTCGCTCCACCTCGCCAAAACCCACCAAATCTGACCCGCAGACACAGATCACCGCGGCGGTCGGCGGGGACCTCCGCAGTCCGGCAGGTGAGCCCCGAATGCAGATCCGCTCCCTCCCTCCCTCCCTCCCTCCTCCCTCCTCGGCTCCTCCCTCCTCCCTCCCCCGTCGCTGCGACCCGGCTGGGTGGCCGTGGCCGATTTTGTGGTGCGCCGCTGTTTCGTGCTTTGGTCGATCCATTTGTCGCATCTACATGCGCGCGGCGAGATCGGATTTAGTACTAGTGTCGTGCGGCGTTGCCGATTTCATTCGATTCGCGCTGTGATTCTTTTTGCAAGCGGCGCGGTGGCTTGGGGCGTGCGCGCGCCGGTGGACTAATCGGCGACGTGGAGACGCGGGGGCGCGCGGATCCATCGCGCCTCCTCTCCACGGGCGCCGCAGAGTTGCTCTTGATAGTTGATTCGTGCTTGTTGCCGCTGCCAGGCCTTGTCATCTCGGCGCCGCATGCTACTGGTAAAACCCGTTTCGCTTCTCTGCTTCGCCGCGCCGCCATACGCTTGGTTCTCGAGGCGCTTGAGCAAGATGTACATCCTACCGCGCGCTTAGTAATTACTAGAGGTCAACGCCGGCCATCGTGTCTCATGAACAGTTGTGATTTGTTTTCCTTGGTTCCTTTCCTGCGCTGTGTCCCTTTTTTTGCTTCCGTTTACAGGCAAGCAACTCCGGTGTCCACTGTTTCAATTTAGTGTAATTGATTAATGCGACTTGATTTCAATTCATCTCGTTTCCTGCTACTCCAGTACGTACGTACGCTACTCCTAGATACGTAGATCCCGCCTATTTGCCTTCTGGAGTGGAAATGCACTTTGACATGTAGAAATTGATGATGCTCAGGTCTTCCATATGTGCTGCCTGGCTCATGATTGCTAGTGTACCTATGTAGTACTAGTTTCCAGATCTTCGGCAGCGTTAGCAGTTCTGTATACCCTTGTCCATTCCCTTTTCTTTCTTTCTTTCTTTCTTTTTCCCTTATGATCTCATGTTATAATGTACGTGCAACTGTGATGTCAGGACATGAAACCCGTAATAGCTGTCGTTTGGAATCTTGGGGAACCGTTCATTCATCGGGTGATCAAAGAATTGTACCAGAGGATCGGCAAGGAGATTCTCAAGGGCAAAAGGAGGCTGCGATTCCGCTGCGGGACGGTACGCTACGCCCTGGCCGGCCCGCTGCCAAACTAAGCTCGCGGCATCTAGACGCCCCCGAGCCTCCTGGACGCGATGATGGCCAGGGCGCCCCCTCGACTTGGCCCGGTACTCGTGTGCACTCCCACGTTCGAGACGGTGCCACCTCCTCTGGTCATCGTCAAGCCCACACCACCCGCCGTTGAGCACATCGAGGACATCACCACCACCGACACCGACGGTCACTGGGCAGACCTCCTCCTCTTCCTCGCCGGCGCCGCTTTTCTGGTGTTCATCGCCCACAAGTTGCACCAGCACCGCCTCGCCAACGGCACCCCGGTCGACGACTCCGACGACAACAATTCCCCGACCCCGGCTGACTCGACCCCGATCGCGACCGACTTGACGGCTGCCCCGGTTGACGACTCCGACAACAACGATTCCCCGACCCCGGCTGACTCGACCCCGATCGCGACCGACTCGACGGCTGCCCCCGTCACTCCGACCGAGTCCGACAAGTCAGATCTTTGGTTCGTATACTTGGCCGTTTTCATGGTTCTCTCGATCGTTTAGTTTGTCTCCCACCAACTCCTACTCGGTAAGTATTACCTGGACAAAAGTTATGTGTGCCGTCAATATGTGGAGCTTCTACTCTGTAACTATTACCTGGACAAAAGTTATGAGTGCCGCCAATGTGTGGAGCTTCTATTCTGTAACTATTACCTGGACAAAAGTTATGTGAATGTGTGGAGCTTCTACTCTGTAACTATTACCTGGACCATAATTATGTGTGTCCGTAATGTGTGGAGCTTCTACTCTGTAACTATTACCAGGACGAAAATTATCTGCTCATGTTCTCAAGTACTATAGCTGGGATATTTTCGCACAGTCATACTTATATTCGATTTGTTCTTTTGTGAGAATTTTGCACTAGTGGTAGCTAAACGAGAGTTAGTTTTCGATATTCTACAATCGAGAACCACGTATGCGATACCAAAAGGCACTTATATTACGCGATGGGGTAAGCTGGCTCACGTTTGCAAAGAAATGCGACTGGTGGTCCATCCCCTCCACGCCGCTCGGTGCGTGCGCGCATACGTACGTACTACAGTACATTGCATGGCTCGGTCGGACGGGGGTTGGGTCGACGAATCCGGTCGTGGCTCCGTTCGTCTGAGCTCCCAAGGTCTCGTTCGCGCGCCTACCTTACCTTACCTTTGGCAGTAATTAAAAACAAGCAGAAGCAGACAGAAACCCTCAAAACGTGTGCTACCATGCATGTCAATTGATTGGCAATGTACGTGTGCTACCATGCACATGCCAAGAAAAAAAAGGACGTACGCGTCTTTCTAACTTTTTTTTCTAGAGCACCTAACCCGTCTCAAACGGCCGGAGATGTCTTCTTGTCATTGACCGGTCATTAAAAAAAATCCAACCGGACCTCTTAGATCGCGGACAAACGCCCGGACCGACTCTCATCTCTCATATCCAACCCAAATTTATGATATATACGAGGCGGTCCAGGCGCTTCTGTACGGCCCACCACTGGCCCACCCTGACCCCAGAAAATCACCTCCGGAGCAAACTTAGGCTCACTGCGCTCCGCTCCGCTCCCCGACGCACCCCTTTTCCCAACCCGTCCAATCCCGAGCGTCGATGACCATGTCAAGCACCAACAGCCACTCCGACGTCAGCTCGGGAGACGACGACGAGTTGGCGCTCTGTATCGTGCTGGAGCGCTCAAGGGTCGATACGGGCAACATGTTCGGTTCAAGTGCGATGTCACATGTCGCCCATCGCTACAGTGTCGACGCCGATGCCGACCCTTCCCGCCGCGTGCGGATCTGCGAGGTCAGACTGATCTTGAGATGATAAAGTCAACACAGGCACCTCATAGTTAACGAGTATGTTGAAAATGCAAACACATCTGCAAAAGTCTAAGACTTGAAGCCTGGTGAGTTGGTTCCACAATAACAAACCTAACCATCTGAGCTACGCTTGGTTCACCGTGTGACACATTCATATTGTACCGCCTTTGTAGAATGGGACATAGTTGATGCCTAACCGCTCGCTCCATGGATCTAGCACCACGATACACCGTCGCCGCCGCTCGCCGTCCATGCTCGTTGCACGGATTGCACGGCCAACGACCACCAGTAAAACGACATTGAATGGATGTAGCAAAATACATCGCCGGTAGTAGCAAAAAAACACCAAAGGTTGTAGCAAAAAAAAGGTAATCGCCGTCGCGGGTCGCAGCTCTGTTACCATGCATGTAGCAAAACCCCTCGCCGGAAGTAGCAAAAGCCAATGACAGTTGCAACAAAAATGTCATCGTCGTTCGCGGGGTTACAACTCCGCTGTGATGGATGTAATAAAATCGTTTACTGATGGCAGCAAATCTGACGGCAGTTGTAGCAAATAAGTCGACACCGTCGCGGGTTGCAACTCCACCGTGATGGATGTAGCAAAAAACATGAGCTGTAGTAGACAAAACAGACAACGATTGTAGCCAATTGCGATGCCGGTTGAAGCATATAGCAAAATAATGACGTCGGTTAATTCCCTGGAGCAGCGCCGCCACGTCCTCGCCGCCCCGCGGTCACCACTCTCCCTGACACTGGTTGCAGCTTCCCTTGACATTGGTTGAAGCTCCTAAGCTTGTCGCCTCCATGTCGGCTATGGGGTCGCATACCTCACGGTCACCGACCACAGCGTTCAGAGGCTGCTGGTCAACGGTGGGGCGATGGGCGAGGGCATGCGAGCTCATCGGGCGGGTGGTGGTTCGCAGGAGAGTGAGAAAAAAAAAGAAGAACTGGGAAAGGGCCGCACGTTTTGCTTTGATCCAATCCAACTATGTCAAGGGAAAGGATGGAAAAGTTTTCCTTGATGTGTTGTCCTGCTGCATAAACCAGCAAGGAACACCAACTACCGGAAGAAAATCTGACCCGCCCAGAAAGCGTAAAGTTTAGACGATGAGTCGCATTTAATCATCGATCGAGCAAGAGCTGTCTTTTACTCCAGCATGGTTGAGCAAATACTTCCTCTCTTTTCGGTTTATAGGGCTTAAATAAAAAATAATACGTAGAGTAGTACAATAAATAATAGTAGCAACGGCAGAGGATTTTTCGATTCAAAAGAAAACGATACGTAGACACCTGGCAGGCCACACGTGTTGACGGCGGGCATGTGGACCATGGATGTACTAGTCCCAGGAGTCCAGCATTGTGAACCTAAAAAAATAGGAGTCCAGCATGCACGTACGACGGCGAGCCGCAGTCCGAACCCGCCAGTGCGTAATCACATGGTCTGTCCTACGGAGTACTAATGACAGTTACGTGCGTCCTCTTTTGTAGTATTCAGATGGTGGCCGATCGGATGGAACGATCCACTCCACGATCCGCCCAGTTGCTGTCGGCCGATCGGACAAAGGAGAAGAAGATCCGGCCCCCTCTCTCTCTCTCTCCAGATCCAAATTCGGACGTGAAGGGTTGCATGGTCATTCTACGTTCATGAATATTCGTGCTGGCCTGTTCCAAAGGACCGATCGTTTGCATGCTTTTTGCAACTGTCTGTTATTATTAATTGCCAATCATTTGCTCGCTTCCGCAACCAACTGTTGTTTGGTTGTTTGTCAATAATGGCCAATCATACTTTCATAGTTATACTGTAGCTTTCAAAACCATCCTTTCATAGTTAGCATTAATGGTGAATCAATTTTCTATTTCGCTAATCTGACAAGGTAGTCCTTGTCATGCGGTCCGTATTTATATTGATTTGTTCTTGCAGTTAATGATATACTTTCTTCATTTATATTTACTGAGTCCTTCTTATTTTATGTTAAAATTTGATCTCCACAAACCAAATATGAAGTCTATATATGTTATAAAATGTATACTAATGGATTTGTATTCGAAAGAGGTTTCTCGTAATATAATTTATGTGACATACAACTTATATTATATTATTAGTTAATTTTATACTACCTACGTCACGGTTTAGAAGGCACAGTTAAATTTACGTGCATTTCCATAATAGACAAGGTTTAAAGCGCACTGCATTTACTCCTAACAGCTAATTAGTACTCCGCTATACTATTTCTATATGTGTGTATAGTGTGAATACTATTTTTTACTCCATCTCACAGCCAATCAATAACCATCTAGGTTCCAGAGAATTTCCAAACACGCCTTCTAAACCGTGACATAAGTTTCTTTAATTTGGTGAAACCAATGTTTTGAAATAAGTGAAATTGAATTTTTTACATGATTTTTATTGAAATAAGTTTCTTTAATTCAGTGAAACCAATGTTTTGAAATAAGTGAAATTGAATTTTTACTTGCTTTTTTGTTGAAATAAGTTTCTTTAATTCAGTGAAACCAATGTTTTGAAATAAGTGAAATTTAATTTTTAAATAATTTTTTTCTTATTATGAATTTTATATAGTATCACATAACTAGAAACAAAGTTCAGTTCTATTATCTATTTCCAAAAAAAAGACTTGATTCCACACAATTGAATAAAAAACAATTGGATTCGTTTATCACCTTATCAATGAATACAATTAATTTCACTGGATTCCACAATTCATAAATCATGTCTTACAAACCATGTTTCAATGGATAGCATTTTAACATCCCCCATAGAGGTTGGGTGTGCACTAAGAGAAGAGGAGAAATTATATTTGATAACATTTTAACAACCAAAACAAACAAACAACCTAGAAAGAAATAAACAATACTCCAAACAAGTTAAATGATGCCTACAAAGACTAAATCACAACATGGCTTCGAGCAAGTCCTAAACTACCATGGTTTAGGGTCATGTTGTGACGATATCTGGTCATGCAAAGGAATGAGTTCAACTAACGACCATCCTAACACATTGAAATGAGAGCCAATTAATGTTTCTAAATCACAAATTACGCTAACCTAGTGTGTTCTATTTTACTAATGATGTTAAAGTTATAGTACTCTTTATGCACGCTACCACATCACATAGCACGACAAGAGGAGGTAATGGACATACCAACGACGGCACTGAAACCTCCATGGCATGGCACGGCTGGGCCTGCACACCATGATGGGAGCACCGAGGTAGAGTATTGGATCATCGAAGCAACATCCCAATGAACAAAGGTTAAGATTTAAATGATGTGGTAGCACGATAAATTATATGTCAGCTATCACTAGACTAAATCACCAATTATGCTAAGTTATGTGTCACTAAATCGCCAACTATCTCATGGAGTTCTTTATCTAAGTGAAAACAAGGAGAGGAGGTAAAGTACATACCAGGGCCGAAAACACCATGGTTTGCGCGACCAAGACGGGAGGTCCAACACAAAATCTTCGGTCATCGCAGCAACATATTACTTCCATCACATCAGAAAAATCCCGTTCGAACAAGGTTAAGCAACCTGCTCGCCGTATCTGAATAGTAAGTATAAGATGGAAGTAATATATCCCAATTAACAAGGTTTGATGCAATACATGCATGAACACACGGTAGAACTTTGGCTACTGGCTGAACATAAATATATCAATGACTTTGACCAGAAACATGTGCAAGATTATTATTTACCACAGCTGACAGTATATCAGAAAAATATCACCAAACATCTACTTGGAAACCTAATATGTCATGCATTCTCAAACAGCCTAATGAGGCTAAAACAACAGTATGGTATAGAGTACAAGTGTACGACACAAAGAGGAGAATGGACTACGGTAGAATGCTGCATCTTCCAAATTAAGACTATGTGCTTTTCGAGCTAGCTAGCACAAGGGAGAACTGGAATCAGTCCAGATTTCCAAAAGATGGGTTAGTCTAAACAATCAACATCAATAGAGAGAGAAGACCAAAGCAACACTAGACGGTCAAAAACAGTAGAGGATCAAGTAGCGGTAGTAGATGGTCGATCAGAGCAACAGCCACATCTTTAAAATTTCAAAAAGAATTAACATTGATTTGCCCAGGAAGATTGAAGTTAACCACTATAAATTTGTAGGTGATGACTTGTGGAATGACACGGTATTGTATGGTTACAACACAAATAGAAGAACAGTCAGAGCATCATAAACTAGTAAGTTCTGAATTTTCGAACACACCAATTATGCCATGAAAATAGGCACAAATAAAAACAAGTGGTCCTGAGCTACCATGAAATAGCAATTGTTATTTACCTTGCATCTGAAAAGCATAAGTCCACCAGATGGCACCTCAGCAAAACAGGAAAAGGTGCCAAATTATTTCCTTGGTATTCAGTTCATATTCAAAATCAGCGCTGGAGTTCAGAAATTCAGGGTGACAAAAAAATACATAGCAAAAACCATCAACAAACTGCTAAATTGGAATACATTAGCTCCAGAATTGTTATGCTCAAGGACAACCCATAAGTGCATTAATCATTCAGTACAAACAAGCAGAAACATCTAATTCAGGCCCTTTAGTTCAGTTTATACTAGAAGTCAGCCCTTGAGTGCAAAAATTCAGGGTTATAAAAAATACATAGCAAAAAACATCAACAAACTACTACATTTCACATTAAAAAACTGCTACACTGGAGATGAAATTGGACATTATGAATAGCTCCAGAATGATTATGCTCAAGGACTACCCATAAGAGCATTAAACCAGTACAAACAAGCAGAAACATCCAACTATGCCTCCCATGTCTAAACGCATGACTGAGCGGTATGTCATGTTTCCACGGGCAACAACATCAAGAAGTTTTGTTATGGACTAATGGACCTCAGCATGAACTAAAGCAAAAAAAAAGAATATTCTGATCCTTGACACCATTCCCATCAGATTTAAGCACCCCATAAACACTTGTATAAACAGACAAAATGGAAGATAGAGACTATGGTTCATTTTTCTCCTCACATCTGTTCAGAATTTCAGACAACCACTACCAAATGACCACCGTCTAAATTCACCGTGGGGTTGACCCTAAAGGTGCATCACTTGGCTAAACAACCTTCAGGCATCTTAAAACGCAAGAAAAACACTCCTACATGCCTAATAATATAAGAAGTAGTCTTCAGGTTCAGTAGAATTCATTGAAGGAAAATTTAAACCTTCAGATCTGAATTTGCATATTTGCAGACAAATAAACAGAGGAGGGGATCATCATATATATGCTTCAGGTATTACTTTCTTTACCTTCCTATTAAAATTATGGGTGTGGCTAAGTCTCAGTCGATTGAGATTTAACCAAGTCTTAGTCAAGTGACATAACATACAAGACAGAAAAATAAAAAATTGAAAAGAAAACTTTGCATGGATCTTAATGTAAGACCTCACGGATATAGCATCGACTGAGACTTAACGAAGTCTCAGTCGACTCAGACTTAGCAAGACTGTAAAGTTATTTAGTGTAACAGTACACTGGAATAGCAATATTCAGACATAATATGTTTTACATTCTAAAGTTTGCTTGGTATGCCAAACATTGAACTAAAGAGTACATATGATGTTATGAATTCAGTTGGTTTGGTTTACTGCACGATAACAAATAAAAAGTGTCTCAAAGAAATAAAGCAATATTGTATGGGTAGATAAACAAACAGAGACATGTTTCTTTCAAGTGAAGTCTGTTGGACATTTGCATTGCTATACCCTAAACCCTACAAAACCAAACTATAAAGGGGAGTGTCTATTAGCAAATTTTGGTCTAAATACAGCATAGAAAGACAAGTGCATGAATTCTACAACACTGAGATCTTCAGAAGGTTCCAAAGAAAAATGGAAAACACCATAAGACTACATGTAGTTGAGCAGCAGAAACAAAGATACTATTTGGTGTCTCAGGTTGAAAGCTATCCTTTGAAATAAATCAGAGAAAACCACATTCTCAAAAATGGACCCCATGAAATGTAAAGTGGTTGCTCCATATAATCCAAAAGATTAAAACGACTGACCATAATATATGAAAATATATACTCAGGATTATGTTTTAAATATTCTTACAAAACACAGTAAGTACCCCAGCATAAGAGCTGACAGACTCTCATGTGACACTAAAAATTAAAGCAGTTGGACAGTCTACCGCATAGTTCAATAACACTAAAATATTAGAGCAGCTGGACGCTCTACCGCATAGTTCGATGAACTGAGGTTAGTATACTGTAAATCATGGCAGACAAGGTATTTCAATTACAAAAGGCCCTGTCTGGAAGCAAATTATTTTGAAAAGCAATGTACTCAAAAAGTACAAAAAAGAATGTTGCAGCTATGGAGTACCAGAGCTGACAAGTACTCCCTCAGTCCCGTAATATAAGAGCGTCTTGACACTAGTGTCAAAACGCTCTTATATTACGGCACGGAGGGAGTAGCTCACATGTAGCACAGTTTTCTGCAGTATTAGCAAATCCAAGGTGCCTTTACCAACTTAATTATCCAGGAGAATTGTTTAATTTATCTTAACCAGCAGCAACACAATAATGCTCAGGGTTTGAGCCTTTTGCAACTTATAGCACACCACAAGTGTTAAAATTAAAGCGTTGCAGTGGCAAACCGATGCTAGATTGAAGAATCAACACATTAATAGTCATCATAATTAACAGTCAAGCAATGCCAGATTATAATGAAGAAATAGATAGCAAAGTTAGAAATAACAGTCACACCACAGTTAGGAGATCAAATGTAGAAGATCAACCAGAAAGGAGAATACCATGTGTCTTTTTCCTAAACTAGAGAGAGGCAATTGTGACATGGTTGTTCAATTCCAAATGTAACACCCACAGTTAGGCACTCTGGATTGGGGGACCGTCGTATAATAATGTTGAGATCACGCAGCAACCTTTAAACACAGGTTACTAGACTAGTAGTGCTGGCTTAGGTTAGATACCGTGTTGCAGCACATATCATGACACCCAATACACATAGGCATGCAATCTAGGATTTGTCTTTTTTCTCATTCAAAATGGTGTTCAGCTTTTGCTAGCAAAAAATGAAATTCATATGTCAGGGACATTAACAAGTTTGATCCATAAAAGTTGTATTTCATCCAACATCAGATGATATACTAAAAGTGGTATACATGAATTTAGCTTGATACATCAGATCAAACACATCACAGGATCATGTAATTTACATCTTAACAAGCAACAGATATGTTTTACTAGGGCAGAACTTACGTTATTTCTGGCCCAGCCCCAAACAAGTAAAACGAACAGCAGAAAAAAAAAAGATGAAAATTAAATGTCAGGTCTAAGATTTATAGAGCATGAGCAAAGAATAGCAGGCACTAGCTCTGAGCACAAAATATTTACATGACGAACTTACACTTACGTATTACTTTATTAGCAACATGAGTAGTCACAGCATAACAGTTTATATCTGATGGTGCTGTGCTTTGCCTCACATCCTCCTCCCTGCTCTATTTTACCCCACCTCTTTTGTGCTCAATGTTGAGTACGTCTGTTATAGAGTTATAAAAGTTAGTGGCTGGCTGCTTGCCTTCTGTAAAGGATGGTTTGAACGATAATGCATGATGCAGCAGAATGCTACGACGATTAAAATAATGCTCACATTCAATTGTCAAGTTTACACTATTTGTGGACTTATTAAATACTTGCTCACTGGTCATGCATCTGTGTGTTTGGGAGAATAACATGTGCAAATAAAATCAAAAGGATAGATGCTACATATATCATATGGCCACAGCAACAAGCAGTTTCAAGGTATGCATGTCTACTGAATAGTTACTTTAATCTGCTGCCACAGTAGGCAGAAGTCAGAACACCATTTTCCATAGTAAATTCTTTTTTCATCATGTTCCCATCACCAACCATCTAGAAAAAATAATGGTTACCATTTAAACTAATCACCTAACGTCAATATGTTTCTATCATTTATATTTCATAACACTCATGTTCCACAAAAACTCATTGCTTGTAAGACTGAATGTAGTACTTTTGTGCTTTTGCAGGTATTGAATAAAGTGCGACTTCAAGACTGCCCAACAAAAATGAGCACATTCACCTCAGGTCCGCGTACCCATGTACAATACTTGTTCACACAAATTATCCCTAATATAATCTGTAGTATGACAACCATAAAATGACAGAAGATAAAACAGAAAATTTGGCTAAAGAATAAAGGCCATGGGAATGTTTAATGCATGAAAAGAAGAGAAGGATCTCTTCTTCTAAGGTTAACAGGAGGAAAGAAGCACCAAACAGAAAATGGATGCTTCTGAAACAACCAGAACTTGTATCAAACTCGACCACAAGTCAAAACAGCATTGGATACAGAGCACAACCTAAATTGGGTACAGAGATGTGAGTGATCGATGTTGTCCAAAGTGATTAGCTATCATTCTACTAATTTCCTACCAAGCTGTACATACAGTTTTACTTAACAAAAGAGAATACCAGTGAACATATGCATGTACATCTCTGATGGAAAACATCAGGTTCACAAATGAACATTCATTTGGTATAGAAACAGAGTGAATTGCATGGTCAAGTTGTCCACATTTGCTGCCGTGCAAAAGGATGGAAATTCATTTAACAAGTATGTGTCATGCATGGCAATAAATAAGACCACCTATGATACTACTCTATGATACTATGCACTTAGGATGTAGTATCATACACTGGTATCATATGCATACTACCCATCACGACCAGCCTTAGCCTAAGGCAGTGGAGAGGAGTGAAATGAAATCTTACTTGTGTGCATCCAGCCATTATTCTCCTCGGCACCTGCACCTGCACTCCAACTTGTCTTGCTTGACCAACTTGTCTTCATCACCTTTACCAGTCAGTCGTCTTGCTCGCCCAAGGATCATCTTCTTCACCTACACAAGACCATACAAGTATGATGAAACTTGCAGCATATCGACTACTTCTGCTACGATTGTAAATACTCAGCACATGCAATACAAGCCATCTTGCTAAAGCCAAGGATCAAAGCATCCTTTACCAACACTCAAAGTCTTGAAATTAGTCAAGAGTAATAAAAGAGGCACAATTCTAAGCAGCAGCATTGGATATATATTCGCTCTGCGTTGCACTTCGCAGCGATAAGACTAGGTTCCTATAATCCCTCCCCAGACCCCACCTTGTGTGGGAGCTTCTATGCACTGGGTCTGTCCTTTAGTGTATTGTTGTTGAACATCGTCAGAGTTATCGCTTGGTGACTGTAAATGTTTTGAAGGACATTTATTTATGACTGGAAGTACTCTTAAGGTACATTTTTGTTTTGTGCATAAGCCCGGCTAGATATTAAATGTTCATCTCACATTCCTGCGTCTTTAGGTTTGAAACAAACCGATTGGGCCAGCTAAGATACCTGAGCAGGCGCCATTTTTCTTCCTTGCCCTCGGTTCCATCCCTTTCAGAGGAGATATTGTTTGAGCCTCCTTCCAGTAAAGAAACAGATGGCAACACTACCGAGGACACAATTCATAAAAAGATGGCTCATGTCTCCTCCCACTTCAGTCAGCTGTTGCTATCCTGTGGAGAACTTGACAACTCTAAGTATCTATAACTATATTCGGTCAAGCAAACAGAGATTTTGGTTCACTTTCTTTTGATGAGACTGGAAGAAGTTCCAATCTTCATGGTAAGTGCTGACTTGGAATCTATTTTGCAGATTCAGCGATCACGGACTACCTAAAAGGCCTATCTCCGTCATCTTTAGATATGGAACTACGGATGCTACAGATAATAGATGACGACGAGGTGGAAGAGTCGGAGGAACCAAGACCCATCCGAGCTCCAGTTCATCTCATTGCTGCTGGACTGCTTCATTCATGAGCATTCCTGCAGGAACAACTTTGAGTTTGTTCAAGCTGTTCTGAAATTGTTTCTGAAGGTACTGGCCAGGAACCAACTGGGATTTGGAACCCATTTATAACGTGCATTATTAGTATTATGCCATCTTTCATCAACCTAAAACAGCTATCTTCTTGAGGTCTTATCATTAAGCATTACAACAACAACAACCAAGCCTTTCAGTCCCAAACAAGTTGGGGTAGGCTAGAGTTGAAACCCATAAGATCTCGAAACCAAGTCATGGCTCTGGAACGTTGATAGCTAACTTCCACGCACCCCTGGCCATGGCTAAGTCTTTATCGATATTCCAAACCTTCAGGTCTCTCTTAACGGATTCCTCCCATGTCAAGTTTGGTCTACCACGACCCCTCTTAACATTCTCAGCACGCTTTATCCGTCCGCTATGCACCGGCGCTTCCGATGGCCTCCGTTGAATATGTCCAAACCATCTGAGACGATGCTGGACTAGCTTCTCTTCAATCGGTGCTACCCCAAGTCTCTCTCGTATATCGTCATTCCGTACCCGATCCTTCCTTATGTGGCCACATATCCATCTCAACATGCGCATCTCTGCTACACCTAATTGTTGGATATGCCGTCTCTTGGTTGGCCAACACTCCGCGCCGTACAACACCGCAGGTCGGATAGTTGTCCTATAAAACCTGCCTTTTAGCTTTTGTGGCACTCTCTTGTCACAGAGTACGCCAGAAGCTTGGCGCCACTTCATCCACCCAGCCTTGATTCGGTGGCCCACGTCTTCATCGATATCGCCATCCTTCTGCAACATGGACCCCAAATATCGAAACGTGTCTCTCTCGGTACCACCTGCCCACCAAGGCTAACCTCTCCATCCTCGTGCCTAGTAGCACTAAAACTGCACCTCATGTATTCAGTTTTAGTTCTACTAAGCCAAAAACCTTTCGATTCTAGAGTTGGTCTCCATAACTCTAACTTATCATTAAGCATTAAAGATTAAAAAAGAAGAAAAACCAAAACATCTACAGCGTTGACGGAAAAGGGAGTGCCAAACATGCCTAAGAAAAACAGGAAACCTAAAGTGTTTCCTGATCCAAATACACTTGTTTGCTAGTACATACGTATTTCTGGAGAATACCGTGGTCAACAAAGGAAACGTGAAATTGCCTTTCATGTGACACAGTATACCATAAGCAATTACCTCTTTAAGTGATCTCCTCTTGGAAATTCTGACACCCAAACAGAACGCACGATAGTCACATCTAGATAGAACAATCTTATCGGGACCTTCTTTCAAAAACGGTCTTAACTCGGAGCAAAAAATTGAGTAGGATCAACAAACATCCATGCAGAAAGTGTATCATGTAACTAATCAACAAATTCTGGCAAATCATTGTTAAGGTATAAAGTTAAAGAACAGCATGCTCCATTGCAACAAGGTACTTACCATAAGACCAGCATATCTACCATTGGCCCCTAACGGCTGTGTAGCTTGCCTGTTGATAACCCGAACAGGAATACCTGAGAAAACAAATAATTTCCAAAACGAATAGTTCAGATCTAGATGAATGAACCCACAATGCAATGACGAAGAACAGTTTTAGCTGCCACAGCATGTTCCATGTAACCAAGCTGGTAAAGACTCGATCACACCTATATGGTTGGAATTATGCAGAACTCAAAAGTATCAAATTCCTGAACTGACAACATAGTGGCATGCTAAAGTAGCACAAGATTAAAATATGCATGGTATTTACTAAGGTCTTGATTGAAATATAAAATTGAAATGGGATACAAAACTTACGAATGTAAATTTACCAACCAATTTACTAGTGTGTTCCTGTTGAACATCATTAAGGTAGCACAACATTAAAATAGATATGGCATTTACGGAGTTGTTGATGGAAAACATCAAATTGATATATGGGATCCAAAACTTAAGAGTACACATTTACCAACCATGATCATTAATAAAGCTACAAGTCTGAAAGGGGCTGCTCACCTCCAGACAGTTTTTTATCCTCCGAGGAGTTACAAGCGGGAGTCTGATATTCATCACATGGCTTGGTGCCTTCATTGGCTGACTGTTTCCCCAGTTTGGTGTATCACTACTGCTCCTTTCCCTTCAAAACTCACAACCTCGATCTCCATTTCTCCAACTATTGTCTCTTCCTCCCCCTCGTCCTCCCCCGATATCCATGAGAGGAACCTAGTGGCATATCTTTTTAACCAATTTATCTCTTGGGTTGATCTCTCTCAACACTACAACTATAGATATATTGAGTAACAGGGTGGAGTGGGTTTAAGAGCACATTACAATAAAGAAAGTAGAGCAAAATGAGAAATTCATGCATAGAAAGATCAAGGTAACATGCATTAGTGAACTATATGTGCATTTCAAATACCATTAAATTTCATTGCGTTCAATTTTGACATCTTCCACTTTTGTTAAGTATTTTCTTGTTGGAAGAATTTTCGTACGTATACTTTAAATCATACTCCGTATTAAAAACCAACTTTATATTGTTTACAATATCTAGAGGTTTAAGAAGGTAGGTTCCTAACGCCTGAGAAGGTAGGGATCTAGAGGTAGGGCCAAGACAATTCATCGTAGGAGTCGGCTCAAGCAGGACGTGGTAAATTGATGGGGTTGGTGGGAGGAACATGACTACCATAAAATTGACTAACGCTAAGGCTAGAACTCACTCTATTGTGAAATAACTGTTTTTCAATTAGCTAGCATTACCATAGGATGTTATTTTTCTAACCTCAAAAAGAGAAGGATATGCACAAATAATTGCAAAGGTCTGATGGTTTAGGAACTATTTGAGATCTAGGCACACAAATACTATCATACAAAGCCATTTATAAAACCAATAGAAGGTATATGTAACACACCTAAAGGTTTTATGTAGTGATAAGGCCAACTCCAACACAGGGACTCAAATGCCTTTTGTCCATTTGGATTGGCCAAACACACACGAGTGTCTGTTTGCGTCCACCGGCCCATAGGTGCGTCCAAGGGGCACACGCATTTCACACATTGAACTTAAACTAAAATTTAAAATATATACATTGCCTCCAAAAGTCGCCGCCATACATTAAACTTGAACTTAGAAAAAAAAATTATCTTAAACTAAATGAATCCTAGATCTAGTCCTAGTTGTCGCCATCGTCCTTGCTGTCACTTTCGTTCGTGGTGAAGTCATAGATGGGCGGTGGTTGCCACACGTGCGAGAGCGTCGTCTGTTGTGGATCCAGTGGATGTTGCACCACCGACTGACATGACGGGGACGGTGACCATGTCTTCGCCCCTAGCCACACGGTCAGGGGTTGACACATACTCCAGCGTGACGAGCATGGTCGACGTCCACGATAAGGACTGACCCACCAGCTAACAGCGGGTTCCAGGACAACTCCTCCTTCACCTCTTCGTCCACCACCCCTTCCTCTGGCATGGGGATGGGGACATACCAGGCGACAGACAAAGCGAGCTGCATCGCCAGGCCGTCCCACTCCCTAAATTTGTCAAGCTTGGAGTCCTCGAGCGCCTTCTTGAAGGCAGCGTCCTCTTTGTCGATGATCATGGCTTCTAGTGGAAATGGCGGTGGGGACGGCGATGGTGAGGGTGCATGTGTGCACCCACGCACGCACATGCAAACAGGGTGAACCGGGAGCACACACACGTGCCCTTGGGTGGGGGTGGGGGTAGGAGCACGCACATGGGCGGCAAAGAAGGACTAGCACGCCATGTTGTGCTCATCTCAGCACCATGTATCCCACATTGGCGATTCGACGACGTACCTTGGGTCATGGAGGAGGTATGAATGCAGCTGAGCTCGACGACGACTGATCTCCATAAGGCTCGTGCGGCCGCTGTCCGGGACGAGAGGCATGGGCACTTGCTCTGAGATTGAGGTGCCATCCATCCGACAGGTGCATGCCGAGCCAAGACAGCCGGGTGGCGGTATCCTAGTAGCGCTGGCACGTCTCCACGCTAACATAGATCCACTGCCATGGCGTAGCGGGCGGCGAAATGGCGAAGGGCGCCACATTCCTCCTCGGCCCCGATTAGCCAGATGATGACCCGACATCATGGTCTGGCTTCCCTGGCTTCCTCGGGATACACTTCCACACCAATGTGGCTGGCGGGCGGTGTTGGCTAGGGTTTGTCGGGTGTCCCACGCACATGGATTAGACGAGGCCGGTGGGTGATTGTTGACGGTCTGATGAGGACGACGAGCGGCATCAGTTCCGTGTTCGCCTTAATGGAAATCAGGCCCAAAATTACGTCAAAAATGCGTTCAGACGGATCGCTCCCGCATTAGGCCATGCTTGGACCCAAACCGAAAAAAATGGTTGGAGTTTTTTTTCCAAGGAAATTCAATGCTTATATTATATTTAACCAAGGTTGTACAAAAGATGTGCTAAAAAAAATTATACTCCAGATTATGTGTACGGAGGCGCGGGTGATGCGTGTGATAAAGCCGGAGGGCAAACGAATTCCAGCTGGCATTCGTATCGCCGTCTATTTAAGTGCGCTCCCACAGCTGCACTGCCGTCGCCATACGTCTCATCCTTTTCACTTCTCCTCCTCTCTCACTCCACCTCGCCAAAACCCACCAAATCTGACCCGCAGACACAGATCACCGCGGCGGTCGGCGGGGACCTCCGCAGTCCGGCAGGTGAGCCCCGAATGCAGATCCGCTCCCTCCCTCCCTCCCTCCCTCCTCCCTCCTCGGCTCCTCCCTCCTCCCTCCCCCGTCGCTGCGACCCGGCTGGGTGGCCGTGGCCGATTTTGTGGTGCGCCGCTGTTTCGTGCTTTGGTCGATCCATTTGTCGCATCTACATGCGCGCGGCGAGATCGGATTTAGTACTAGTGTCGTGCGGCGTTGCCGATTTCATTCGATTCGCGCTGTGATTCTTTTTGCAAGCGGCGCGGTGGCTTGGGGCGTGCGCGCGCCGGTGGACTAATCGGCGACGTGGAGACGCGGGGGCGCGCGGATCCATCGCGCCTCCTCTCCACGGGCGCCGCAGAGTTGCTCTTGATAGTTGATTCGTGCTTGTTGCCGCTGCCAGGCCTTGTCATCTCGGCGCCGCATGCTACTGGTAAAACCCGTTTCGCTTCTCTGCTTCGCCGCGCCGCCATACGCTTGGTTCTCGAGGCGCTTGAGCAAGATGTACATCCTACCGCGCGCTTAGTAATTACTAGAGGTCAACGCCGGCCATCGTGTCTCATGAACAGTTGTGATTTGTTTTCCTTGGTTCCTTTCCTGCGCTGTGTCCCTTTTTTTGCTTCCGTTTACAGGCAAGCAACTCCGGTGTCCACTGTTTCAATTTAGTGTAATTGATTAATGCGACTTGATTTCAATTCATCTCGTTTCCTGCTACTCCAGTACGTACGTACGCTACTCCTAGATACGTAGATCCCGCCTATTTGCCTTCTGGAGTGGAAATGCACTTTGACATGTAGAAATTGATGATGCTCAGGTGTTCCATATGTGCTGCCTGGCTCATGATTGCTAGTGTACCTATGTAGTACTAGTTTCCAGATCTTCGGCGGCGTTAGCAGTTCTGTATACCCTTGTCCATTCCCTTTTCTTTCTTTCTTTCTTTCTTTTTCCCTTATGATCTCATGTTATAATGTACGTGCAACTGTGATGTCAGGACATGAAACCCGTAATAGCTGTCGTTTGGAATCTTGGGGAACCGTTCATTCATCGGGTGATCAAAGAATTGTACCAGAGGATCGGCAAGGAGATTCTCAAGGGCAAAAGGAGGCTGCGATTCCGCTGCGGGACGGTACGCTACGCCCTGGCCGGCCCGCTGCCAAACTAAGCTCGCGGCATCTAGACGCCCCCGAGCCTCCTGGACGCGATGATGGCCAGGGCGCCCCCTCGACTTGGCCCGGTACTCGTGTGCACTCCCACGTTCGAGACGGTGCCACCTCCTCTGGTCATCGTCAAGCCCACACCACCCGCCGTTGAGCACATCGAGGACATCACCACCACCGACACCGACGGTCACTGGGCAGACCTCCTCCTCTTCCTCGCCGGCGCCGCTTTTCTGGTGTTCATCGCCCACAAGTTGCACCAGCACCGCCTCGCCAACGGCACCCCGGTCGACGACTCCGACGACAACAATTCCCCGACCCCGGCTGACTCGACCCCGATCGCGACCGACTTGACGGCTGCCCCGGTTGACGACTCCGACAACAACGATTCCCCGACCCCGGCTGACTCGACCCCGATCGCGACCGACTCGACGGCTGCCCCGTCACTCCGACCGAGTCCGACAAGTCAGATCTTTGGTTCGTATACTTGGCCGTTTTCATGGTTCTCTCGATCGTTTAGTTTGTCTCCCACCAACTCCTACTCGGTAAGTATTACCTGGACAAAAGTTATGTGTGCCGTCAATATGTGGAGCTTCTACTCTGTAACTATTACCTGGACAAAAGTTATGAGTGCCGCCAATGTGTGGAGCTTCTATTCTGTAACTATTACCTGGACAAAAGTTATGTGAATGTGTGGAGCTTCTACTCTGTAACTATTACCTGGACCATAATTATGTGTGTCCGCAATGTGTGGAGCTTCTACTCTGTAACTATTACCAGGACGAAAATTATCTGCTCATGTTCTCAAGTACTATAGCTGGGATATTTTCGCACAGTCATACTTATATTCGATTTGTTCTTTTGTGAGAATTTTGCACTAGTGGTAGCTAAACGAGAGTTAGTTTTCGATATTCTACAATCGAGAACCACGTATGCGATACCAAAAGGCACTTATATTACGCGATGGGGTAAGCTGGCTCACGTTTGCAAAGAAATGCGACTGGTGGTCCATCCCCTCCACGCCGCTCGGTGCGTGCGCGCATACGTACGTACTACAGTACATTGCATGGCTCGGTCGGACGGGGGTTGGGTCGACGAATCCGGTCGTGGCTCCGTTCGTCTGAGCTCCCAAGGTCTCGTTCGCGCGCCTACCTTACCTTACCTTTGGCAGTAATTAAAAACAAGCAGAAGCAGACAGAAACCCTCAAAACATGTGCTACCATGCATGTCAATTGATTGGCAATGTACGTGTGCTACCATGCACATGCCAAGAAAAAAAAGGACGTACGCGTCTTTCTAACTTTTTTTTCTAGAGCACCTAACCCGTCTCAAACGGCCGGAGATGTCTTCTTGTCATTGACCGGTCATTAAAAAAAATCCAACCGGACCTCTTAGATCGCGGACAAACGCCCGGACCGACTCTCATCTCTCATATCCAACCCAAATTTATGATATATACGAGGCGGTCCAGGCGCTTCTGTACGGCCCACCACTGGCCCACCCTGACCCCAGAAAATCACCTCCGGAGCAAACTTAGGCTCACTGCGCTCCGCTCCGCTCCCCGACGCACCCCTTTTCCCAACCCGTCCAATCCCGAGCGTCGATGACCATGTCAAGCACCAACAGCCACTCCGACGTCAGCTCGGGAGACGACGACGAGTTGGCGCTCTGTATCGTGCTGGAGCGCTCAAGGGTCGATACGGGCAACATGTTCGGTTCAAGTGCGATGTCACATGTCGCCCATCGCTACAGTGTCGACGCCGATGCCGACCCTTCCCGCCGCGTGCGGATCTGCGAGGTCAGACTGATCTTGAGATGATAAAGTCAACACAGGCACCTCATAGTTAACGAGTATGTTGAAAATGCAAACACATCTGCAAAAGTCTAAGACTTGAAGCCTGGTGAGTTGGTTCCACAATAACAAACCTAACCATCTGAGCTACGCTTGGTTCACCGTGTGACACATTCATATTGTACCGTCTTTGTAGAATGGAACATAGTTGATGCCTAACCGCTCGCTCCGTGGATCTAGCACCACGATACACCGTCGCCGCCGCTCGCCGTCAATGCTCGTTGCACGGATTGCACGGCCAACGACCACCAGTAAAACGACATTGAATGGATGTAGCAAAATACATCGCCGGTAGTAGCAAAAAAACACCAAAGGTTGTAGCAAAAAAAAGGTAATCGCCGTCGCGGGTCGCAGCTCTGTTACCATGCATGTAGCAAAACCCCTCGCCGGAAGTAGCAAAAGCCAATGACAGTTGCAACAAAAATGTCATCGTCGTTCGCGGGGTTACAACTCCGCTGTGATGGATGTAATAAAATCGTTTACTGATGGCAGCAAATCTGACGGCAGTTGTAGCAAATAAGTCGACACCGTCGCGGGTTGCAACTCCACCGTGATGGATGTAGCAAAAAACATGAGCTGTAGTAGACAAAACAGACAACGATTGTAGCCAATTGCGATGCCGGTTGAAGCATATAGCAAAATAATGACGTCGGTTAATTCCCTGGAGCAGCGCCGCCACGTCCTCGCCGCCCCGCGGTCACCACTCTCCCTGACACTGGTTGCAGCTTCCCTTGACATTGGTTGAAGCTCCTAAGCTTGTCGCCTCCATGTCGGCTATGGGGTCGCATACCTCACGGTCACCGACCACAGCGTTCAGAGGCTGCTGGTCAACGGTGGGGCGATGGGCGAGGGCATGCGAGCTCATCGGGCGGGTGGTGGTTCGCAGGAGAGTGAGAAAAAAAAAAGAAGAACTGGGAAAGGGCCGCACGTTTTGCTTTGATCCAATCCAACTATGTCAAGGGAAAGGATGGAAAAGTTTTCCTTGATGTGTTGTCCTGCTGCATAAACCAGCAAGGAACACCAACTACCGGAAGAAAATCTGACCCGCCCAGAAAGCGTAAAGTTTAGACGATGAGTCGCATTTAATCATCGATCGAGCAAGAGCTGTCTTTTACTCCAGCATGGTTGAGCAAATACTTCCTCTCTTTTCGGTTTATAGGGCTTAAATAAAAAATAATACGTAGAGTAGTACAATAAATAATAGTAGCAACGGCAGAGGATTTTTCGATTCAAAAGAAAACGATACGTAGACACCTGGCAGGCCACACGTGTTGACGGCGGGCATGTGGACCATGGATGTACTAGTCCCAGGAGTCCAGCATTGTGAACCTAAAAAAATAGGAGTCCAGCATGCACGTACGACGGCGAGCCGCAGTCCGAACCCGCCAGTGCGTAATCACATGGTCTGTCCTACGGAGTACTAATGACAGTTACGTGCGTCCTCTTTTGTAGTATTCAGATGGTGGCCGATCGGATGGAACGATCCACTCCACGATCCGCCCAGTTGCTGTCGGCCGATCGGACAAAGGAGAAGAAGATCCGGCCCCTCTCTCTCTCTCTCCAGATCCAAATTCGGACGTGAAGGGTTGCATGGTCATTCTACGTTCATGAATATTCGTGCTGGCCTGTTCCAAAGGACCGATCGTTTGCATGCTTTTTGCAACTGTCTGTTATTATTAATTGCCAATCATTTGGTCGCTTCCGCAACCAACTGTTGTTTGGTTGTTTGTCAATAATGGCCAATCATACTTTCATAGTTATACTGTAGCTTTCAAAACCATCCTTTCATAGTTAGCATTAATGGTGAATCAATTTTCTATTTCGCTAATCTGACAAGGTAGTCCTTGTCATGCGGTCCGTATTTATATTGATTTGTTCTTGCAGTTAATGATATACTTTCTTCATTTATATTTACTGAGTCCTTCTTATTTTATGTTAAAATTTGATCTCCACAAACCAAATATGAAGTCTATATATGTTATAAAATGTATACTAATGGATTTGTATTCGAAAGAGGTTTCTCGTAATATAATTTATGTGACATACAACTTATATTATATTATTAGTTAATTTTATACTACCTACGTCACGGTTTAGAAGGCACAGTTAAATTTACGTGCATTTCCATAATAGACAAGGTTTAAAGCGCACTGCATTTACTCCTAACAGCTAATTAGTACTCCGCTATACTATTTCTATATGTGTGTATAGTGTGAATACTATTTTTTACTCCATCTCACAGCCAATCAATAACCATCTAGGTTCCAGAGAATTTCCAAACACGCCTTCTAAACCGTGACATAAGTTTCTTTAATTTGGTGAAACCAATGTTTTGAAATAAGTGAAATTGAATTTTTTACATGATTTTTATTGAAATAAGTTTCTTTAATTCAGTGAAACCAATGTTTTGAAAGAAGTGAAATTGAATTTTTACTTGCTTTTTTGTTGAAATAAGTTTCTTTAATTCAGTGAAACCAATGTTTTGAAATAAGTGAAATTTAATTTTTAAATAATTTTTTTCTTATTATGAATTTTATATAGTATCACATAACTAGAAACAAAGTTCAGTTCTATTATCTATTTCCAAAAAAAAGACTTGATTCCACACAATTGAATAAAAAACAATTGGATTCGTTTATCACCTTATCAATGAATACAATTAATTTCACTGGATTCCACAATTCATAAATCATGTCTTACAAACCATGTTTCAATGGATAGCATTTTAACATCCCCCATAGAGGTTGGGTGTGCACTAAGAGAAGAGGAGAAATTATATTTGATAGCATTTTAACAACCAAAACAAACAAACAACCTAGAAAGAAATAAACAATACTCCAAACAAGTTAAATGATGCCTACAAAGACTAAATCACAACATGGCTTCGAGCAAGTCCTAAACTACCATGGTTTAGGGTCATGTTGTGACGATATCTGGTCATGCAAAGGAATGAGTTCAACTAACGACCATCCTAACACATTGAAATGAGAGCCAATTAATGTTTCTAAATCACAAATTACGCTAACCTAGTGTGTTCTATTTTACTAATGATGTTAAAGTTATAGTACTCTTTATGCACGCTACCACATCACATAGCACGACAAGAGGAGGTAATGGACATACCAACGACGGCACTGAAACCTCCATGGCATGGCACGGCTGGGCCTGCACACCATGATGGGAGCACCGAGGTAGAGTATTGGATCATCGAAGCAGCATCCCAATGAACAAAGGTTAAGATTTAAATGATGTGGTAGCACGATAAATTATATGTCAGCTATCACTAGACTAAATCACCAATTATGCTAAGTTATGTGTCACTAAATCGCCAACTATCTCATGGAGTTCTTTATCTAAGTGAAAACAAGGAGAGGAGGTAAAGTACATACCAGGGCCGAAAACACCATGGTTTGCACGACCAAGACGGGAGGTCCAACACAAAATCTTCGGTCATCGCAGCAACATATTACTTCCATCACATCAGAAAAATCCCGTTCGAACAAGGTTAAGCAACCTGCTCGCCGTATCTGAATAGTAAGTATAAGATGGAAGTAATATATCCCAATTAACAAGGTTTGATGCAATACATGCATGAACACACGGTAGAACTTTGGCTACTGGCTGAACATAAATATATCAATGACTTTGACCAGAAACATGTGCAAGATTATTATTTACCACAGCTGACAGTATATCAGAAAAATATCACCAAACATCTACTTGGAAACCTAATATGTCATGCATTCTCAAACAGCCTAATGAGACTAAAACAACAGTATG
Organism: Hordeum vulgare subsp. vulgare; assembly: GCF_904849725.1. Taxonomy (NCBI): domain Eukaryota; kingdom Viridiplantae; phylum Streptophyta; class Magnoliopsida; order Poales; family Poaceae; genus Hordeum; species Hordeum vulgare. The sequence goes on along the minus strand of NC_058524.1, from coordinate 12,553,051 downwards.
GTATAGAGTACAAGTGTACGACACAAAGAGGAGAATGGACTACGGTAGAATGCTGCATCTTCCAAATTAAGACGATGTGCTTTTCGAGCTAGCTAGCACAAGGGAGAACTGGAATCAGTCCAGATTTCCAAAAGATGGGTTAGTCTAAACAATCAACATCAATAGAGAGAGAAGATCAAAGCAACACTAGACGGTCAAAAACAGTAGAGGATCAAGTAGCGGTACTAGATGGTCGATCAGAGCAACAGCCACATCTTTAAAATTTCAAAAAGAATTAACATTGATTTGCCCAGGAAGATTGAAGTTAACCACTATAAATTTGTAGGTGATGACTTGTGGAATGACACGGTATTGTATGGTTACAACACAAATAGAAGAACAGTCAGAGCATCATAAACTAGTAAGTTCTGAATTTTCGAACACAGCAATTATTCCATGAAAATAGGCACAAATAGAAACAAGTGGTCCTGAGCTACCATGAAATAGCAATTGTTATTTACCTTGCATCTGAAAAGCATAAGTCCACCAGATGGCACCTCAGCAAAACAGGAAAAGGTGCCAAATTATTTCCTTGGTATTCAGTTCATATTCAAAATCAGCGCTGGAGTTCAGAAATTCAGGGTGACAAAAAAATACATAGCAAAAACCATCAACAAACTGCTAAATTGGAATACATTAGCTCCAAAATTGTTATGCTCAAGGACAACCCATAAGTGCATTAATCATTCAGTACAAACAAGTAGAAACATCTAATTCAGGCCCTTTAGTTCAGTTTATACTAGAAGTCAGCCCTTGAGTGCAAAAATTCAGGGTTATAAAAAATACATAGCAAAAAACATCAACAAACTACTACATTTCACATTAAAAAACTGCTACACTGGAGATGAAATTGGACATTATGAATAGCTCCAGAATGATTATGCTCAAGGACTACCCATAAGAGCATTAAACCAGTACAAACAAGCAGAAACATCCAACTATGCCTCCCATGTCTAAACCCATGACTAAGCGGTATGTCATGTTTCCACGGGCAACAACATCAAGAAGTTTTGTTATGGACTAATGGACCTCAGCATGAACTAAAGCAAAAAAAAAAGAATATTCTGATCCTTGACACCATTCCCATCAAATTTAAGCACCCCATAAACACTTGTATAAACAGACAAAATGGAAGATAGAGACTATGGTTCATTTTTCTCCTCACATCTGTTCAGAATTTCAGACAACCACTACCAAATGACCACCGTCTAAATTCACCGTGGGGTTGACCCTAAAGGTGCATCACTTGGCTAAACAACCTTCAGGCATCTTAAAACGCAAGAAAAACACTCCTACATGCCTAATAATATAAGAAGTAGTCTTCAGGTTCAGTAGAATTCATTGAAGGAAAATTTAAACCTTCAGATCTGAATTTGCATATTTGCAGACAAATAAACAGAGGAGGGGATCATCATATATATGCTTTAGGTATTACTTTCTTTACCTTCCTATTAAAATTATGGGTGTGGCTAAGTCTCAGTCAACTGAGATTTAACCAAGTCTTAGTCAAGTGACATAACATACAAGACAGAAAAATAAAAAATTGAAAAGAAAACTTTGCATGGATCTTAATGTAAGATCTCACGGATATAGCATCGACTGAGACTTAACGAAGTCTCAGTCGACTGAGACTTAGCAAGACTGTAAAGTTATTTAGTGTAACAGTACACTGGAATAGCAATATTCAGACATAATATGTTTTACATTCTAAAGTTTGCTTGGTATGCCAAACATTGAACTAAAGAGTACATATGATGTTATGAATTCAGTTGGTTTGGTTTACTGCACGATAACAAATAAAAAGTGTTTCAAAGAAATAAAGCAATATTGTATGGGTAGATAAACAAACAGAGACATGTTTCTTTCAAGTGAAGTCTGTTGGACATTTGCATTGCTATACCCTAAACCCAACAAAACCAAACTATAAAGGGGAGTGTCTATTAGCAAATTTTGGTCTAAATACAGCATAGAAAGACAAGTGCATGAATTCTACAACACTGAGATCTTCAGAAGGTTCCAAAGAAAAATGGAAAACCCCATAAGACTACATGTGGTTGAGCAGCAGAAACAAAGATACTATTTGGTGTCTCAGGTTGAAAGCTATCCTTTGAAATAAATCAGAGAAAACCACATTCTCAAAAATGGACCCCATGAAATGTAAAGTTGTTGCTCCATATAATCCAAAAGATTAAAACGACTGACCATAATATATGAAAATATATACTCAGGATTATGTTTTAAATATTCTTACAAAACACAGTAAGTACCCCAGCATAAGAGCTGACAGACTCTCATGTGACACTAAAAATTAAAGCAGTTGGACAGTCTACCGCATAGTTCAATAACACTAAAATATTAGAGCAGCTGGACGCTCTACCGCATAGTTCGATGAACTGAGGTTAGTATACTGTAAATCATGGCAGACGAGGTATTTAAATTACAAAAGGCCGTGTCTGGAAGCAAATTATTTTGAAAAGCAATGTACATAAAAATTGCAAAAAAGAATGTTGCAGCTATGGAGTACCAGAGCTGACAAGTACTCCCTGAGTCCCGTAATATAAGAGCGTCTTGACACTAGTGTCAAAACGCTCTTATATTACGGCACGGAGGGAGTAGCTCACATGTAGCACAGTTTTCTGCAGTATTAGCAAATCCAAGGTGACTTTACCAACTTAATTATCCAGGAGAATTGTTTAATTTATCTTAACCAGCAGCAACACAATAATGCTCAGGGTTTGAGTCTTTTGCAACTTACAGCACACCACAAGTGTTAAAATTAAAGCGTTGCAGTGGCAAACCGATGCTAGATTGAAGAATCAACACATTAATAGTCATCATAATTAACAGTCAAGCAATGCCAGATTATAATGAAGAAATAGATAGCAAAGTTAGAAATAACAGTCACACCACAGTTAGGAGATCAACTGTAGAAGATTAACCAGAAAGGAGAATACCATGTGTCTTTTTCCTAGACTAGAGAGAGGCAATTGTGACATGGTTGTTCAATTCCAAATGTAACACCCACAGTTAGGCACTCTGGATTGGGGGACCGTCGTATAATAATGTTGAGATCACGCAGCAACCTTTAAACACAGGTTACTAGACTAGTAGTGCTGGCTTAGGTTAGATGCCGTGTTGCAGCACATATCATGACACCCAATACACATAGGCATGCAATCTAGGATTTGTCTTTTTTCTCATTCAAAATGGTGTTCAGCTTTTGCTAGCAAAAAATGGAATTCATATGTCAGGGGCATTAACAAGTTTGATCCATAAAAGTTGTATTTCATCCAACATCAGATGATATACTAAAAGTGGTATACATGAATTTAGCTTGATACATCAGATCAAACACATCACAGGATCATGTAATTTACATCTTAACAAGCAACAGATATGTTTTACTAGGGCAGAACTTACGTTATTTCTGGCCCAGACCCAAACAAGTAAAACGAACAGCAGAAAAAAAAAGATGAAAATTAAATGTCAGGTCTAAGATTTATAGAGCATGAGCAAAGAATAGCAGGCACTAGCTCTGAGCACAAAATATTTACATGACGAACTTACACTTACGTATTACTTTATTAGCAACATGAGTAGTCACAGCATAACAGTTTATATCTGATGGTGATGTGCTTTGCCTCACATCCTCCTCCCTGCTCTATTTTACCCCACCTCTTTTGTTCTCAATGTTGAGTACGTCTGTTATAGAGTTATAAAAGTTAGTGGCTGGCTGCTTGCCTTCTGTAAAGGATGGTTTGAACGATAATGCATGATGCAGCAGAATGCTACGACGATTAAAATAATGCTCACATTCAATTGTCAAGTTTACACTATTTGTGGACTTATTAAATACTTGCTCACTGGTCATGCATCTGTGTGTTTGGGAGAATAACATGTGCAAATAAAATCAAAAGGATAGATGCTACATATATCATATGGGCACATCAACAAGCAGTTTCAAGGTATGCATGTCTACTGAATAGTTACTTTAATCTGCTGCCACAGTAGGCAGAAGTCAGAACGCCATTTTCCATAGTAAATTCTTTTTTCATCATGTTCCCATCACCAATCATCTAGAAAAAATAATGGTTACCATTTAAACTAATCACCTAACGTCAATATGTTTCTATCATTTATATTTCATAACACTCATGTTCCACAAAAACTCATTGCTTGTAAGACTGAATGTAGTACTTTTGTGCTTTTGCAGGTATTGAATAAAGTGCGACTTCAAGACTGCCCAACAAAAATGAGCACATTCACCTCAGGTCCGCGTACCCATGTACAATACTTGTTCACACAAATTATCCCTAATATAATCTGTAGTATGACAACCATAAAATGACAGAAGATAAAACAGAAAATTTGGCTAAAGAATAAAGGCCATGGGAATGTTTAATGCATGAAAAGAAGAGAAGAATCTCTTCTTCTAAGGTTAACAGGAGGAAAGAAGCACCAAACAGAAAATGGATGCTTCTGAAACAACCAGAACTTGTATCAAACTCGACCACAAGTCAAAACAGCATTGGATACAGAGCACAACCTAAATTGGGTACAGAGATGTGAGTGATCGATGTTGTCCAAAGTGATTAGCTATCATTCTACTAATTTCCTACCAAGCTGTACATACAGTTTTAGTTAACAAAAGAGAATACCAGTGAACATATGCATGTACATCTCTGATGGAAAACATCAGGTTCACAAATGAACATTCATTTGGTACAGAAACAGAGTGAATTGCATGGTCAAGTTGTCCACATTTGCTGCCGTGCAAAAGGATGGAAATTCATTTAACAAGTATGTGTCATGCATGGCAATAAATAAGACCACTTATGATACTACTCTATGATACTATGCACTTAGGATGTAGTATCATACACTGGTATCATATGCATACTACCCATCACGACCAGCCTTAGCCTAAGGCAGTGGAGAGGAGTGAAATGAAATCTTACTTGTGTGCATCCAGCCATTATTCTCCTCGGCACCTGCACCTGCACTCCAACTTGTCTTGCTTGACCGACTTGTCTTCATCACCTTTACCAGTCAGTCGTCTTGCTCGCCCAAGGATCATCTTCTTCACCTACACAAGACCATACAAGTATGATGAAACTTGCAGCATATCGACTACTTCTGCTACGATTTTAAATACTCAGCACATGCAATACAAGCCATCTTGCTAAAGCCAAGGATCAAAGCATGCTTTACCAACACTCAAAGTCTTGAAATTAGTCAACAGTAATAAAAGAGGCACAATTCTAAGCAGCAGCATTGGATATATATTCGCTCTGCGTTGCACTTCGCAGGGATAAGACTAGGTTCCTATAATCCCTCCCCAGACCCCACCTTGTGTGGGAGCTTCTATGCACTGGGTCTGTCCTTTAGTGTATTGTTGTTGAACATCGTCAGAGTTATCGCTTGGTGACTGTAAATGTTTTGAAGGACATTTATTTATGACTGGAAGTACTCTTAAGGTACATTTTTGTTTTGTGCATAAGCCCGGCTAGATATTAAATGTTCATCTCACATTCCTGCGTCTTTAGGTTTGAAACAAACCGATTGGGCCAGCTAAGATACCTGAGCAGGCGCCATTTTTCTTCCTTGCCCTCGGTTCCATCCCTTTCAGAGGAGATATTGTTTGAGCCTCCTTCCAGTAAAGAAACAGATGGCAACACTACCGAGGACACAATTCATAAAAAGATGGCTCATGTCTCCTCCCACTTCAGTCAGCTGTTGCTATCCTGTGGAGAACTTGACAACTCTAAGTATCTATAACTATCTTCGGTCAAGCAAACAGAGATTTTGGTTCACTTTCTTTTGATGAGACTGGAAGAAGTTCCAATCTTCATGGTAAGTGCTGACTTGGAATCTATTTTGCAGATTCAGCGATCACGGACTACCTAAAAGGCCTATCTCCGTCATCTTTAGATATGGAACTACGGATGCTACAGATAATAGATGACGACGAGGTGGAAGAGTCGGAGGAACCAAGACCCATCCGAGCTCCAGTTCATCTCATTGCTGCTGGACTGCTTCATTCATGAGCATTCCTGCAGGAACAACTTTGAGTTTGTTCAAGCTGTTCTGAAATTGTTTCTGAAGGTACTGGCCAGGAACCAACTGGGATTTGGAACCCATTTATAACGTGCATTATTAGTATTATGCCATCTTTCATCAACCTAAAACAGCTATCTTCTTGAGGTCTTATCATTAAGCATTACAACAACAACAACAACCAACAACAACCAAGCCTTTCAGTCCCAAACAAGTTGGGGTAGGCTAGAGTTGAAACCCATAAGATCTCGAAACCAAGTCATGGCTCTGGAACGTGGATAGCTAACTTCCACGCACCCCTGGCCATGGCTAAGTCTTTATCGATATTCCAAACCTTCAGGTCTCTCTTAACGGACTCCTCCCATGTCAAGTTTGGTCTACCACGACCCCTCTTAACATTCTCAGCACGCTTTATCCGTCCGCTATGCACCGGCGCTTCCGATGGCCTCCGTTGAATATGTCCCAACCATCTGAGACGATGCTGGACCAGCTTCTCTTCAGTCGGTGCTACCCCAAGTCTCTCTCGTATATCGTCATTCCGTACCCGATCCTTCCTTGTGTGGCCACATATCCATCTCAACATGCGCATCTCTGCTACACCTAACTGTTGGATATGCCGTCTCTTGGTTGGCCAACACTCCGCGCCATACAACATCGCAGGTCGGATAGTTGTCCTATAAAACCTGCCTTTTAGCTTTTGTGGCACTCTCTTGTCACAGAGTACGCCAGAAGCTTGGCGCCACTTCATCCACCCAGCCTTGATTCGGTGGCCCACGTCTTCATCGATATCGCCATCCTTCTGCAACATGGACCCCAAATATCGAAACGTGTCTCTCTCGGTACCACCTGCCCACCAAGGCTAACCTCTCCATCCTCGTGCCTAGTAGCACTAAAACTGCACCTCATGTATTCAGTTTTAGTTCTACTAAGCCTAAAACCTTTCGATTCTAGAGTCCGTCTCCATAACTCTAACTTATCATTAAGCATTAAAGATTAAAAAAGAAGAAAAACCAAAACATTTACAGCGTTGACGGAAAAGGGAGTGCCAAACATGCCTAAGAAAAAAAGGAAACCTAAAGTGTTTCCTGATCCAAATACACTTGTTTGCTAGTACATACGTATTTCTGGAGAATACCGTGGTCAACAAAGGAAACGTGAAATTGCCTTTCATGTGACACAGTATACCATAAGCAATTACCTCTTTAAGTGATCTCCTCTTGGAAATTCTGACACCCAAACAGAACGCACGATAGTCACATCTAGATAGAACAATCTTATCGGGACCTTCTTTCAAAAACGGTCTTAACTCGGAGCAAAAAATTGAGTAGGATCAACAAACATCCATGCAGAAAGTGTATCATGTAACTAATCAACAAATTCTGGCAAATCATTGTTAAGGTATAACGTTAAAGAACAGCATGCTCCATTGCAACAAGGTACTTACCATAAGACCAGCATATCTACCATTGGCCCCTAACGGCTGTGTAGCTTGCCTGTTGATAACCCGAACAGGAATACCTGAGAAAACAAATAATTTCCAAAACGAATAGTTCAGATCTAGATGAATGAACCCACAATGCAATGACGAAGAACAGTTTTAGCTGCCACAGCATGTTCCATGTAACCAAGCTGGTAAAGACTCGATCACACCTATATGGTTGGAATTATGCAGAACTCAAAAGTATCAAATTCCTGAACTGACAACATAGTGGCATGCTAAAGTAGCACAAGATTAAGATATGCATGGTATTTACTAAGGTCTTGATTGAAATGGGATTCAAAACTTACGAATGTAAATTTACCAACCAATTTACTAGTGTGTTCCTGTTGAACATCATTAAGGTAGCACAACATTAAAATAGATATGGCATTTACGGAGTTGTTGATGGAAAACATCAAATTGATATATGGGATCCAAAACTTAAAAGTACACATTTACCAACCATGATCATTAATAAAGCTACAAGTCTGAAAGGGGCTGCTCACCTCCAGACAGTTTTTTATCCTCCGAGGAGTTACAAGCGGGAGTGTGATTTTCATCACATGGCTTGGTGCCTTCATTGGCTGATTGTTTCCCCAGTTTGGTGTATCACTACTGCTCCTTTCCCTTCAAAACTCACAACCTCGATCTCCATTTCTCCAACTATTGTCTCTTCCTCCCCCTCGTCCTCCCCTAATATCCATGAGAGGAACCTAGTGGCATATCTTTTTAACCAATTTATCTCTTGGGTTGATCTCTCTCAACACTACAACTATAGATATATTGAGTAACAGGGTGGAGTGGGTTTAAGAGCACATTACAATGAAGAAAGTAGAGCAAAATGAGAAATTCATGCATAGAAAGATCAAGGTAACATGCATTAGTGAACTATATGTGCATTTCAAATACCATTAAATTTCATTGCGTTCAATTTTGACATCTTCCACTTTTGTTAAGTATTTTCTTGTTGGAAGAATTTTCGTACGTATACTTCAAATCATACTCCATATTAAAAACCAACTTTATATTGTTTACAATATCTAGAGGTTTAAGAAGGTAGGTTCCTAACGCCTGAGAAGGTAGGGATCTAGAGGTAGGGCCAAGACAATTCATCATAGGAGTCGGCTCAAGTAGGACGTGGTAAATTGATGGGGTTGGTGGGAGGAACATGACTACCATAAAATTGACTAACGCTAAGGCTAGAACTCACTCTATTGTGAAATAACTGTTTTTCAATTAGCTAGCATTACCATAGGATGTTATTTTTCTAACCTCAAAAAGAGAAGGATATGCACAAATAATTGCAAAGGTCTGATGGTTTAGGAACTATTTGAGATCTAGGCACACAGATACTACCATACAAAGCCATTTATAAAACCAATAGAAGGTATATGTAACACACCTAAAGGTTTTATGTAGTGATAAGGCCAACTCCAACACAGGGACTCAAATGCCTTTTGTGCATTTGGATTGGCCAAACACACACGAGTGTCTCTTTGCGTCCACCGACCCATTGGTGCGTCCAAGGGGCACACGCATTTCACACATTCAACTTAAACTAAAATTTAAAATATATACATTGCCTCCAAAAGTCGCCGCCATACATTAAACTTGAACTTAGAAAAAATAAATTATCTTAAACTAAATGAATCCTAGATCTAGTCCTAGTTGTCGCCATCGTCCTCGCTGTCACTTTCGTTCGTGGTGAAGTCATAGATGGGCGGTGGTTGCCACACGTGCGAGAGCGTCGTCTGTTGTGGATCCAGTGGATGTTGCACCACCGACTGACATGACGGGGACGGTGACCATGTCTTCGCCCCTAGCCACACGGTCAGGGGTCGACACATACTCCAGCTGACGAGCATGGTCGACGTCCACGATAAGGACTGACCCACCAGCTAACAGCGGGTTCCAGGACAACTCCTCCTTCACCTCTTCGTCCACCACCCCTTCCTCTGGCATGGGGATGGGGACATACCAGGCGACAGACAAAGCGAGCTGCATCGCCAGGCCGTCCCACTCCCTAAATTTGTCAAGCTTGGAGTCCTCGAGCGCCTTCTTGAAGGCAGCGTCCTCTTTGTCGATGATCATGGCTTCTAGTGGAAATGGCGGTGGGGACGGCGATGGTGAGGGTGCATGTGTGCACCCACGCACGCACATGCAAACAGGGTGAACCGGGAGCACACACACGTGCCCTTGGGTGGGGGTGGGGGTAGGAGCACGCACATGGGCAGCAAAGAAGGACTAGCACGCCATGTTGTGCTCATCTCAGCACCATGTATCCCACATTGGCGATTCGACGACGTACCTTGGGTCATGGAGGAGGTATGAATGCAGCTGAGCTCGACGACGACTGATCTCCATAAGGCTCGTGCGGCCGCTGTCCGGGACGAGAGGCATGGGCACTTGCTCTGAGATTGAGGTGCCATCCATCCGACAGGTGCATGCCGAGCCAAGACAGCCGGGTGGCGGTATCCTAGTAGCGCTGGCACGTCTCCACGCTAACATAGATCCACTGCCATGGCGTAGCGGGCGGCGAAATGGCGAAGGGCGCCACATTCCTCCTCGGCCCCGATTAGCCAGATGATGACCCGACATCATGGTCTGGCTTCCCTGGCTTCCTCGGGATACACTTCCACACCAATGTGGCTGGCGGGCGGTGTTGGCTAGGGTTTGTCGGGTGTCCCACGCACATGGATTAGACGAGGCCGGTGGGAGATTGTTGACGGTCTGATGAGGACGACGAGCGGCATCAGTTCCGTGTTCGCCTTAATGGAAATCAGGCCCAAAATTACGTCAAAAATGCGTTCAGACGGATCGCTCCCGCATTAGGCCATGCTTGGACCCAAACCGAAAAAAATGGTTGGAGTTTTTTTTCCAGGGAAATTCAATGCTTATATTATATTTAACCAAGGTTGTACAAAAGATGTGCTAAAAAAAATTATACTCCAGATTATGTGTACGGAGGCGCGGGTGATGCGTGTGATAAAGCCGGAGGGCAAACGAATTCCAGCTGGCATTCGTATCGCCGTCTATTTAAGTGCGCTCCCACAGCTGCACTGCCGTCGCCATACGTCTCATCCTTTTCACTTCTCCTCCTCTCTCGCTCCACCTCGCCAAAACCCACCAAATCTGACCCGCAGACACAGATCACCGCGGCGGTCGGCGGGGACCTCCGCAGTCCGGCAGGTGAGCCCCGAATGCAGATCCGCTCCCTCCCTCCCTCCCTCCCTCCTCCCTCCTCGGCTCCTCCCTCCTCCCTCCCCCGTCGCTGCGACCCGGCTGGGTGGCCGTGGCCGATTTTGTGGTGCGCCGCTGTTTCGTGCTTTGGTCGATCCATTTGTCGCATCTACATGCGCGCGGCGAGATCGGATTTAGTACTAGTGTCGTGCGGCGTTGCCGATTTCATTCGATTCGCGCTGTGATTCTTTTTGCAAGCGGCGCGGTGGCTTGGGGCGTGCGCGCGCCGGTGGACTAATCGGCGACGTGGAGACGCGGGGGCGCGCGGATCCATCGCGCCTCCTCTCCACGGGCGCCGCAGAGTTGCTCTTGATAGTTGATTCGTGCTTGTTGCCGCTGCCAGGCCGGCGGATCCATCGCGCCTCCTCTCCACGGGCGCCGCAGAGTTGCTCTTGATAGTTGATTCGTGCTTGTTGCCGCTGCCAGGCCTTGTCATCTCGGCGCCGCATGCTACTGGTAAAACCCGTTTCGCTTCTCTGCTTCGCCGCGCCGCCATACGCTTGGTTCTCGAGGCGCTTGAGCAAGATGTACATCCTACCGCGCGCTTAGTAATTACTAGAGGTCAACGCCGGCCATCGTGTCTCATGAACAGTTGTGATTTGTTTTCCTTGGTTCCTTTCCTGCGCTGTGTCCCTTTTTTTGCTTCCGTTTACAGGCAAGCAACTCCGGTGTCCACTGTTTCAATTTAGTGTAATTGATTAATGCGACTTGATTTCAATTCATCTCGTTTCCTGCTACTCCAGTACGTACGTACGCTACTCCTAGATACGTAGATCCCGCCTATTTGCCTTCTGGAGTGGAAATGCACTTTGACATGTAGAAATTGATGATGCTCAGGTGTTCCATATGTGCTGCCTGGCTCATGATTGCTAGTGTACCTATGTAGTACTAGTTTCCAGATCTTCGGCGGCGTTAGCAGTTCTGTATACCCTTGTCCATTCCCTTTTCTTTCTTTCTTTCTTTCTTTTTCCCTTATGATCTCATGTTATAATGTACGTGCAACTGTGATGTCAGGACATGAAACCCGTAATAGCTGTCGTTTGGAATCTTGGGGAACCGTTCATTCATCGGGTGATCAAAGAATTGTACCAGAGGATCGGCAAGGAGATTCTCAAGGGCAAAAGGAGGCTGCGATTCCGCTGCGGGACGGTACGCTACGCCCTGGCCGGCCCGCTGCCAAACTAAGCTCGCGGCATCTAGACGCCCCCGAGCCTCCTGGACACGATGATGGCCAGGGCGCCCCCTCGACTTGGCCCGGTACTCGTGTGCACTCCCACGTTCGAGACGGTGCCACCTCCTCTGGTCATCGTCAAGCCCACACCACCCGCCGTTGAGCACATCGAGGACATCACCACCACCGACACCGACGGTCACTGGGCAGACCTCCTCCTCTTCCTCGCCGGCGCCGCTTTTCTGGTGTTCATCGCCCACAAGTTGCACCAGCACCGCCTCGCCAACGGCACCCCGGTCGACGACTCCGACGACAACAATTCCCCGACCCCGGCTGACTCGACCCCGATCGCGACCGACTTGACGGCTGCCCCGGTTGACGACTCCGACAACAACGATTCCCCGACCCCGGCTGACTCGACCCCGATCGCGACCGACTCGACGGCTGCCCCCGTCACTCCGACCGAGTCCGACAAGTCAGATCTTTGGTTCGTATACTTGGCCGTTTTCATGGTTCTCTCGATCGTTTAGTTTGTCTCCCACCAACTCCTACTCGGTAAGTATTACCTGGACAAAAGTTATGTGTGCCGTCAATATGTGGAGCTTCTACTCTGTAACTATTACCTGGACAAAAGTTATGAGTGCCGCCAATGTGTGGAGCTTCTATTCTGTAACTATTACCTGGACAAAAGTTATGTGAATGTGTGGAGCTTCTACTCTGTAACTATTACCTGGATCATAATTATGTGTGTCCGCAATGTGTGGAGCTTCTACTCTGTAACTATTACCAGGACGAAAATTATCTGCTCATGTTCTCAAGTACTATAGCTGGGATATTTTCGCACAGTCATACTTATATTCGATTTGTTCTTTTGTGAGAATTTTGCACTAGTGGTAGCTAAACGAGAGTTAGTTTTCGATATTCTACAATCGAGAACCACGTATGCGATACCAAAAGGCACTTATATTACGCGATGGGGTAAGCTGGCTCACGTTTGCAAAGAAATGCGACTGGTGGTCCATCCCCTCCACGCCGCTCGGTGCGTGCGCGCATACGTACGTACTACAGTACATTGCATGGCTCGGTCGGACGGGGGTTGGGTCGACGAATCCGGTCGTGGCTCCGTTCGTCTGAGCTCCCAAGGTCTCTTCGCGCGCCTACCTTACCTTACCTTTGGCAGTAATTAAAAACAAGCAGAAGCAGACAGAAACCCTCAAAACGTGTGCTACCATGCATGTCAATTGATTGGCAATGTACGTGTGCTACCATGCACATGCCAAGAAAAAAAAGGACGTACGCGTCTTTCTAACTTTTTTTTCTAGAGCACCTAACCCGTCTCAAACGGCCGGAGATGTCTTCTTGTCATTGACCGGTCATTAAAAAAAATCCAACCGGACCTCTTAGATCGCGGACAAACGCCCGGACCGACTCTCATCTCTCATATCCAACCCAAATTTATGATATATACGAGGCGGTCCAGGCGCTTCTGTACGGCCCACCACTGGCCCACCCTGACCCCAGAAAATCACCTCCGGAGCAAACTTAGGCTCACTGCGCTCCGCTCCGCTCCCCGACGCACCCCTTTTCCCAACCCGTCCAATCCCGAGCGTCGATGACCATGTCAAGCACCAACAGCCACTCCGACGTCAGCTCGGGAGACGACGACGAGTTGGCGCTCTGTATCGTGCTGGAGCGCTCAAGGGTCGATACGGGCAACATGTTCGGTTCAAGTGCGATGTCACATGTCGCCCATCGCTACAGTGTCGACGCCGATGCCGACCCTTCCCGCCGCGTGCGGATCTGCGAGTTCAGACTGATCTTGAGATGATAAAGTCAACACAGGCACCTCATAGTTAACGAGTATGTTGAAAATGCAAACACATCTGCAAAAGTCTAAGACTTGAAGCCTGGTGAGTTGGTTCCACAATAACAAACCTAACCATCTGAGCTACGCTTGGTTCACCGTGTGACACATTCATATTGTACCGCCTTTGTAGAATGGAACATAGTTGATGCCTAACCGCTCGCTCCGTGGATCTAGCACCACGATACACCGTCGCCGCCGCTCGCCGTCAATGCTCGTTGCACGGATTGCACGGCCAACGACCACCAGTAAAACGACATTGAATGGATGTAGCAAAATACATCGCCGGTAGTAGCAAAAAAACACCAAAGGTTGTAGCAAAAAAAAGGTAATCGCCGTCGCGGGTCGCAGCTCTGTTACCATGCATGTAGCAAAACCCCTCGCCGGAAGTAGCAAAAGCCAATGACAGTTGCAACAAAAATGTCATCGTCGTTCGCGGGGTTACAACTCCGCTGTGATGGATGTAATAAAATCGTTTACTGATGGCAGCAAATCTGACGGCAGTTGTAGCAAATAAGTCGACACCGTCGCGGGTTGCAACTCCACCGTGATGGATGTAGCAAAAAACATGAGCTGTAGTAGACAAAACAGACAACGATTGTAGCCAATTGCGATGCCGGTTGAAGCATATAGCAAAATAATGACGTCGGTTAATTCCCTGGAGCAGCGCCGCCACGTCCTCGCCGCCCCGCGGTCACCACTCTCCCTGACACTGGTTGCAGCTTCCCTTGACATTGGTTGAAGCTCCTAAGCTTGTCGCCTCCATGTCGGCTATGGGGTCGCATACCTCACGGTCACCGACCACAGCGTTCAGAGGCTGCTGGTCAACGGTGGGGCGATGGGCGAGGGCATGCGAGCTCATCGGGCGGGTGGTGGTTCGCAGGAGAGTGAGAAAAAAAAAAGAAGAACTGGGAAAGGGCCGCACGTTTTGCTTTGATCCAATCCAACTATGTCAAGGGAAAGGATGGAAAAGTTTTCCTTGATGTGTTGTCCTGCTGCATAAACCAGCAAGGAACACCAACTACCGGAAGAAAATCTGACCCGTCCAGAAAGCGTAAAGTTTAGACGATGAGTCGCATTTAATCATCGATCGAGCAAGAGCTGTCTTTTACTCCAGCATGGTTGAGCAAATACTTCCTCTCTTTTCGGTTTATAGGGCTTAAATAAAAAATAATACGTAGAGTAGTACAATAAATAATAATAGCAACGGCAGAGGATTTTTCGATTCAAAAGAAAACGATACGTAGACACCTGGCAGGCCACACGTGTTGACGGCGGGCATGTGGACCATGGATGTACTAGTCCCAGGAGTCCAGCATTGTGAACCTAAAAAAATAGGAGTCCAGCATGCACGTACGACGGCGAGCCGCAGTCCGAACCCGCCAGTGCGTAATCACATGGTCTGTCCTACGGAGTACTAATGACAGTTACGTGCGTCCTCTTTTGTAGTATTCAGATGGTGGCCGATCGGATGGAACGATCCACTCCACGATCCGCCCAGTTGCTGTCGGCCGATCGGACAAAGGAGAAGAAGATCCGGCCCCCTCTCTCTCTCTCCAGATCCAAATTCGGACGTGAAGGGTTGCATGGTCATTCTACGTTCATGAATATTCGTGCTGGCCTGTTCCAAAGGACCGATCGTTTGCATGCTTTTTGCAACTGTCTGTTATTATTAATTGCCAATCATTTGCTCGCTTCCGCAACCAACTGTTGTTTGGTTGTTTGTCAATAATGGCCAATCATACTTTCATAGTTATACTGTAGCTTTCAAAACCATCCTTTCATAGTTAGCATTAATGGTGAATCAATTTTCTATTTCGCTAATCTGACAAGGTAGTCCTTGTCATGCGGTCCGTATTTATATTGATTTGTTCTTGCAGTTAATGATATACTTTCTTCATTTATATTTACTAGGTCCTTCTTATTTTATGTTAAAATTTGATCTCCACAAACCAAATATGAAGTCTATATATGTTATAAAATGTATACTAATGGATTTGTATTCGAAAGAGGTTTCTCGTAATATAATTTATGTGACATACAACTTATATTATATTATTAGTTAATTTTATACTACCTACGTCACGGTTTAGAAGGCACAGTTAAATTTACGTGCATTTCCATAATAGACAAGGTTTAAAGCGCACTGCATTTACTCCTAACAGCTAATTAGTACTCCGCTATACTATTTCTATATGTGTGTATAGTGTGAATACTATTTTTTACTCCATCTCACAGCCAATCAATAACCATCTAGGTTCCAGAGAATTTCCAAACACGCCTTCTAAACCGTGACATAAGTTTCTTTAATTTGGTGAAACCAATGTTTTGAAATAAGTGAAATTGAATTTTTTACATGATTTTTATTGAAATAAGTTTCTTTAATTCAGTGAAACCAATGTTTTGAAATAAGTGAAATTGAATTTTTCTTGCTTTTTTGTTGAAATAAGTTTCTTTAATTCAGTGAAACCAATGTTTTGAAATAAGTGAAATTTAATTTTTAAATAATTTTTTTCTTATTATGAATTTTATATAGTATCACATAACTAGAAACAAAGTTCAGTTCTATTATCTATTTCCAAAAAAAAGACTTGATTCCACACAATTGAATAAAAAACAATTGGATTCGTTTATCACCTTATCAATGAATACAATTAATTTCACTGGATTCCACAATTCATAAATCATGTCTTACAAACCATGTTTCAATGGATAGCATTTTAACATCCCCCATAGAGGTTGGGTGTGCACTAAGAGAAGAGGAGAAATTATATTTGATAGCATTTTAACAACCAAAACAAACAAACAACCTAGAAAGAAATAAACAATACTCCAAACAAGTTAAATGATGCCTACAAAGACTAAATCACAACATGGCTTCGAGCAAGTCCTAAACTACCATGGTTTAGGGTCATGTTGTGACGATATCTGGTCATGCAAAGGAATGAGTTCAACTAACGACCATCCTAACACATTGAAATGAGAGCCAATTAATGTTTCTAAGTCACAAATTACGCTAACCTAGTGTGTTCTATTTTACTAATGATGTTAAAGTTATAGTACTCTTTATGCACGCTACCACATCACATAGCACGACAAGAGGAGGTAATGGACATACCAACGACGGCACTGAAACCTCCATGGCATGGCACGGCTGGGCCTGCACACCATGATGGGAGCACCGAGGTAGAGTATTGGATCATCGAAGCAACATCCCAATGAACAAAGGTTAAGATTTAAATGATGTGGTAGCACGATAAATTATATGTCAGCTATCACTAGACTAAATCACCAATTATGCTAAGTTATGTGTCACTAAATCGCCAACTATCTCATGGAGTTCTTTATCTAAGTGAAAACAAGGAGAGGAGGTAAAGTACATACCAGGGCCGAAAACACCATGGTTTGCGCGACCAAGACGGGAGGTCCAACACAAAATCTTCGGTCATCGCAGCAACATATTACTTCCATCACATCAGAAAAATCCCGTTCGAACAAGGTTAAGCAACCTGCTCGCCGTATCTGAATAGTAAGTATAAGATG
Source organism: Hordeum vulgare subsp. vulgare (assembly GCF_904849725.1). Taxonomy (NCBI): domain Eukaryota; kingdom Viridiplantae; phylum Streptophyta; class Magnoliopsida; order Poales; family Poaceae; genus Hordeum; species Hordeum vulgare. Next base: position 12,535,657 of record NC_058524.1, on the reverse strand, counting down.
GAAGTAATATATCCCAATTAACAAGGTTTGATGCAATACATGCATGAACACACGGTAGAACTTTGGCTACTGGCTGAACATAAATATATCAATGACTTTGACCAGAAACATGTGCAAGATTATTATTTACCACAGCTGACAGTATATCAGAAAAATATCACCAAACATCTACTTGGAAACCTAATATGTCATGCATTCTCAAACAGCCTAATGAGGCTAAAACAACAGTATGGTATAGAGTACAAGTGTACGACACAAAGAGGAGAATGGACTACGGTAGAATGCTGCATCTTCCAAATTAAGACTATGTGCTTTTCGAGCTAGCTAGCACAAGGGAGAACTGGAATCAGTCCAGATTTCCAAAAGATGGGTTAGTCTAAACAATCAACATCAATAGAGAGAGAAGACCAAAGCAACACTAGACGGTCAAAAACAGTAGAGGATCAAGTAGCGGTAGTAGATGGTCGATCAGAGCAACAGCCACATCTTTAAAATTTCAAAAAGAATTAACATTGATTTGCCCAGGAAGATTGAAGTTAACCACTATAAATTTGTAGGTGATGACTTGTGGAATGACACGGTATTGTATGGTTACAACACAAATAGAAGAACAGTCAGAGCATCATAAACTAGTAAGTTCTGAATTTTCGAACACACCAATTATGCCATGAAAATAGGCACAAATAAAAACAAGTGGTCCTGAGCTACCATGAAATAGCAATTGTTATTTACCTTGCATCTGAAAAGCATAAGTCCACCAGATGGCACCTCAGCAAAACAGGAAAAGGTGCCAAATTATTTCCTTGGTATTCAGTTCATATTCAAAATCAGCGCTGGAGTTCAGAAATTCAGGGTGACAAAAAAATACATAGCAAAAACCATCAACAAACTGCTAAATTGGAATACATTAGCTCCAGAATTGTTATGCTCAAGGACAACCCATAAGTGCATTAATCATTCAGTACAAACAAGCAGAAACATCTAATTCAGGCCCTTTAGTTCAGTTTATACTAGAAGTCAGCCCTTGAGTGCAAAAATTCAGGGTTATAAAAAATACATAGCAAAAAACATCAACAAACTACTACATTTCACATTAAAAAACTGCTACACTGGAGATGAAATTGGACATTATGAATAGCTCCAGAATGATTATGCTCAAGGACTACCCATAAGAGCATTAAACCAGTACAAACAAGCAGAAACATCCAACTATGCCTCCCATGTCTAAACGCATGACTGAGCGGTATGTCATGTTTCCACGGGCAACAACATCAAGAAGTTTTGTTATGGACTAATGGACCTCAGCATGAACTAAAGCAAAAAAAAAGAATATTCTGATCCTTGACACCATTCCCATCAGATTTAAGCACCCCATAAACACTTGTATAAACAGACAAAATGGAAGATAGAGACTATGGTTCATTTTTCTCCTCACATCTGTTCAGAATTTCAGACAACCACTACCAAATGACCACCGTCTAAATTCACCGTGGGGTTGACCCTAAAGGTGCATCACTTGGCTAAACAACCTTCAGGCATCTTAAAACGCAAGAAAAACACTCCTACATGCCTAATAATATAAGAAGTAGTCTTCAGGTTCAGTAGAATTCATTGAAGGAAAATTTAAACCTTCAGATCTGAATTTGCATATTTGCAGACAAATAAACAGAGGAGGGGATCATCATATATATGCTTCAGGTATTACTTTCTTTACCTTCCTATTAAAATTATGGGTGTGGCTAAGTCTCAGTCGATTGAGATTTAACCAAGTCTTAGTCAAGTGACATAACATACAAGACAGAAAAATAAAAAATTGAAAAGAAAACTTTGCATGGATCTTAATGTAAGACCTCACGGATATAGCATCGACTGAGACTTAACGAAGTCTCAGTCGACTCAGACTTAGCAAGACTGTAAAGTTATTTAGTGTAACAGTACACTGGAATAGCAATATTCAGACATAATATGTTTTACATTCTAAAGTTTGCTTGGTATGCCAAACATTGAACTAAAGAGTACATATGATGTTATGAATTCAGTTGGTTTGGTTTACTGCACGATAACAAATAAAAAGTGTCTCAAAGAAATAAAGCAATATTGTATGGGTAGATAAACAAACAGAGACATGTTTCTTTCAAGTGAAGTCTGTTGGACATTTGCATTGCTATACCCTAAACCCTACAAAACCAAACTATAAAGGGGAGTGTCTATTAGCAAATTTTGGTCTAAATACAGCATAGAAAGACAAGTGCATGAATTCTACAACACTGAGATCTTCAGAAGGTTCCAAAGAAAAATGGAAAACACCATAAGACTACATGTAGTTGAGCAGCAGAAACAAAGATACTATTTGGTGTCTCAGGTTGAAAGCTATCCTTTGAAATAAATCAGAGAAAACCACATTCTCAAAAATGGACCCCATGAAATGTAAAGTTGTTGCTCCATATAATCCAAAAGATTAAAACGACTGACCATAATATATGAAAATATATACTCAGGATTATGTTTTAAATATTCTTACAAAACACAGTAAGTACCCCAGCATAAGAGCTGACAGACTCTCATGTGACACTAAAAATTAAAGCAGTTGGACAGTCTACCGCATAGTTCAATAACACTAAAATATTAGAGCAGCTGGACGCTCTACCGCATAGTTCGATGAACTGAGGTTAGTATACTGTAAATCATGGCAGACAAGGTATTTCAATTACAAAAGGCCCTGTCTGGAAGCAAATTATTTTGAAAAGCAATGTACTCAAAAAGTACAAAAAAGAATGTTGCAGCTATGGAGTACCAGAGCTGACAAGTACTCCCTCAGTCCCGTAATATAAGAGCGTCTTGACACTAGTGTCAAAACGCTCTTATATTACGGCACGGAGGGAGTAGCTCACATGTAGCACAGTTTTCTGCAGTATTAGCAAATCCAAGGTGCCTTTACCAACTTAATTATCCAGGAGAATTGTTTAATTTATCTTAACCAGCAGCAACACAATAATGCTCAGGGTTTGAGCCTTTTGCAACTTATAGCACACCACAAGTGTTAAAATTAAAGCGTTGCAGTGGCAAACCGATGCTAGATTGAAGAATCAACACATTAATAGTCATCATAATTAACAGTCAAGCAATGCCAGATTATAATGAAGAAATAGATAGCAAAGTTAGAAATAACAGTCACACCACAGTTAGGAGATCAAATGTAGAAGATCAACCAGAAAGGAGAATACCATGTGTCTTTTTCCTAAACTAGAGAGAGGCAATTGTGACATGGTTGTTCAATTCCAAATGTAACACCCATAGTTAGGCACTCTGGATTGGGGGACCGTCGTATAATAATGTTGAGATCACGCAGCAACCTTTAAACACAGGTTACTAGACTAGTAGTGCTGGCTTAGGTTAGATACCGTGTTGCAGCACATATCATGACACCCAATACACATAGGCATGCAATCTAGTATTTGTCTTTTTTCTCATTCAAAATGGTGTTCAGCTTTTGCTAGCAAAAAATGAAATTCATATGTCAGGGACATTAACAAGTTTGATCCATAAAAGTTGTATTTCATCCAACATCAGATGATATACTAAAAGTGGTATACATGAATTTAGCTTGATACATCAGATCAAACACATCACAGGATCATGTAATTTACATCTTAACAAGCAACAGATATGTTTTACTAGGGCAGAACTTACGTTATTTCTGGCCCAGCCCCAAACAAGTAAAACGAACAGCAGAAAAAAAAAAGATGAAAATTAAATGTCAGGTCTAAGATTTATAGAGCATGAGCAAAGAATAGCAGGCACTAGCTCTCAGCACAAAATATTTACATGACGAACTTACACTTACGTATTACTTTATTAGCAACATGAGTAGTCACAGCATAACAGTTTATATCTGATGGTGCTGTGCTTTGCCTCACATCCTCCTCCCTGCTCTATTTTACCCCACCTCTTTTGTGCTCAATGTTGAGTACGTCTGTTATAGAGTTATAAAAGTTAGTGGCTGGCTGCTTGCCTTCTGTAAAGGATGGTTTGAACGATAATGCATGATGTAGCAGAATGCTACGACGATTAAAATAATGCTCACATTCAATTGTCAAGTTTACACTATTTGTGGACTTATTAAATACTTGCTCACTGGTCATGCATCTGTGTGTTTGGGAGAATAACATGTGCAAATAAAATCAAAAGGATAGATGCTACATATATCATATGGCCACAGCAACAAGCAGTTTCAAGGTATGCATGTCTACTGAATAGTTACTTTAATCTGCTGCCACAGTAGGCAGAAGTCAGAACACCATTTTCCATAGTAAATTCTTTTTTCATCATGTTCCCATCACCAACCATCTAGAAAAAATAATGGTTACCATTTAAACTAATCACCTAACGTCAATATGTTTCTATCATTTATATTTCATAACACTCATGTTCCACAAAAACTCATTGCTTGTAAGACTGAATGTAGTACTTTTGTGCTTTTGCAGGTATTGAATAAAGTGCGACTTCAAGACTGCCCAACAAAAATGAGCACATTCACCTCAGGTCCGCGTACCCATGTACAATACTTGTTCACACAAATTATCCCTAATATAATCTGTAGTATGACAACCATAAAATGACAGAAGATAAAACAGAAAATTTGGCTAAAGAATAAAGGCCATGGGAATGTTTAATGCATGAAAAGAAGAGAAGGATCTCTTCTTCTAAGGTTAACAGGAGGAAAGAAGCACCAAACAGAAAATGGATGCTTCTGAAACAACCAGAACTTGTATCAAACTCGACCACAAGTCAAAACAGCATTGGATACAGAGCACAACCTAAATTGGGTACAGAGATGTGAGTGATCGATGTTGTCCAAAGTGATTAGCTATCATTCTACTAATTTCCTACCAAGCTGTACATACAGTTTTACTTAACAAAAGAGAATACCAGTGAACATATGCATGTACATCTCTGATGGAAAACATCAGGTTCACAAATGAACATTCATTTGGTATAGAAACAGAGTGAATTGCATGGTCAAGTTGTCCACATTTGCTGCCGTGCAAAAGGATGGAAATTCATTTAACAAGTATGTGTCATGCATGGCAATAAATAAGACCACCTATGATACTATTCTATGATACTATGCACTTAGGATGTAGTATCATACACTGGTATCATATGCATACTACCCATCACGACCAGCCTTAGCCTAAGGCAGTGGAGAGGAGTGAAATGAAATCTTACTTGTGTGCATCCAGCCATTATTCTCCTCGGCACCTGCACCTGCACTCCAACTTGTCTTGCTTGACCAACTTGTCTTCATCACCTTTACCAGTCAGTCGTCTTGCTTGCCCAAGGATCATCTTCTTCACCTACACAAGACCATACAAGTATGATGAAACTTGCAGCATATCGACTACTTCTGCTACGATTGTAAATACTCAGCACATGCAATACAAGCCATCTTGCTAAAGCCAAGGATCAAAGCATCCTTTACCAACACTCAAAGTCTTGAAATTAGTCAAGAGTAATAAAAGAGGCACAATTCTAAGCAGCAGCATTGGATATATATTCGCTCTGCGTTGCACTTCGCAGGGATAAGACTAGGTTCCTATAATCCCTCCCCAGACCCCACCTTGTGTGGGAGCTTCTATGCACTGGGTCTGTCCTTTAGTGTATTGTTGTTGAACATCGTCAGAGTTATCGCTTGGTGACTGTAAATGTTTTGAAGGACATTTATTTATGACTGGAAGTACTCTTAAGGTACATTTTTGTTTTGTGCATAAGCCCGGCTAGATATTAAATGTTCATCTCACATTCCTGCGTCTTTAGGTTTGAAACAAACCGATTGGGCCAGCTAAGATACCTGAGCAGGCGCCATTTTTCTTCCTTGCCCTCGGTTCCATCCCTTTCAGAGGAGATAATGTTTGAGCCTCCTTCCAGTAAAGAAACAGATGGCAACACTACCGAGGACACAATTCATAAAAAGATGGCTCATGTCTCCTCCCACTTCAGTCAGCTGTTGCTATCCTGTGGAGAACTTGACAACTCTAAGTATCTATAACTATCTTCGGTCAAGCAAACAGAGATTTTGGTTCACTTTCTTTTGATGAGACTGGAAGAAGTTCCAATCTTCATGGTAAGTGCTGACTTGGAATCTATTTTGCAGATTCAGCGATCACGGACTACCTAAAAGGCCTATCTCCGTCATCTTTAGATATGGAACTACGGATGCTACAGATAATAGATGACGACGAGGTGGAAGAGTCGGAGGAACCAAGACCCATCCGAGCTCCAGTTCATCTCATTGCTGCTGGACTGCTTCATTCATGAGCATTCCTGCAGGAACAACTTTGAGTTTGTTCAAGCTGTTCTGAAATTGTTTCTGAAGGTACTGGCCAGGAACCAACTGGGATTTGGAACCCATTTATAACGTGCATTATTAGTATTATGCCATCTTTCATCAACCTAAAACAGCTATCTTCTTGAGGTCTTATCATTAAGCATTACAACAACAACAACCAAGCCTTTCAGTCCCAAACAAGTTGGGGTAGGCTAGAGTTGAAACCCATAAGATCTCGAAACCAAGTCATGGCTCTGGAACGTTGATAGCTAACTTCCACGCACCCCTGGCCATGGCTAAGTCTTTATCGATATTCCAAACCTTCAGGTCTCTCTTAACGGATTCCTCCCATGTCAAGTTTGGTCTACCACGACCCCTCTTAACATTCTCAGCACGCTTTATCCGTCCGCTATGCACCGGCGCTTCCGATGGCCTCCGTTGAATATGTCCAAACCATCTGAGACGATGCTGGACTAGCTTCTCTTCAATCGGTGCTACCCCAAGTCTCTCTCGTATATCGTCATTCCGTACCCGATCCTTCCTTATGTGGCCACATATCCATCTCAACATGCGCATCTCTGCTACACCTAATTGTTGGATATGCCGTCTCTTGGTTGGCCAACACTCCGCGCCGTACAACACCGCAGGTCGGATAGTTGTCCTATAAAACCTGCCTTTTAGCTTTTGTGGCACTCTCTTGTCACAGAGTACGCCAGAAGCTTGGCGCCACTTCATCCACCCAGCCTTGATTCGGTGGCCCACGTCTTCATCGATATCGCCATCCTTCTGCAACATGGACCCCAAATATCGAAACGTGTCTCTCTCGGTACCACCTGCCCACCAAGGCTAACCTCTCCATCCTCGTGCCTAGTAGCACTAAAACTGCACCTCATGTATTCAGTTTTAGTTCTACTAAGCCAAAAACCTTTCGATTCTAGAGTTGGTCTCCATAACTCTAACTTATCATTAAGCATTAAAGATTAAAAAAGAAGAAAAACCAAAACATCTACAGCGTTGACGGAAAAGGGAGTGCCAAACATGCCTAAGAAAAAAAGGAAACCTAAAGTGTTTCCTGATCCAAATACACTTGTTTGCTAGTACATACGTATTTCTGGAGAATACCGTGGTCAACAAAGGAAACGTGAAATTGCCTTTCATGTGACACAGTATACCATAAGCAATTACCTCTTTAAGTGATCTCCTCTTGGAAATTCTGACACCCAAACAGAACGCACGATAGTCACATCTAGATAGAACAATCTTATCGGGACCTTCTTTCAAAAACGGTCTTAACTCGGAGCAAAAAATTGAGTAGGATCAACAAACATCCATGCAGAAAGTGTATCATGTAACTAATCAACAAATTCTGGCAAATCATTGTTAAGGTATAAAGTTAAAGAACAGCATGCTCCATTGCAACAAGGTACTTACCATAAGACCAGCATATCTACCATTGGCCCCTAACGGCTGTGTAGCTTGCCTGTTGATAACCCGAACAGGAATACCTGAGAAAACAAATAATTTCCAAAACGAATAGTTCAGATCTAGATGAATGAACCCACAATGCAATGACGAAGAACAGTTTTAGCTGCCACAGCATGTTCCATGTAACCAAGCTGGTAAAGACTCGATCACACCTATATGGTTGGAATTATGCAGAACTCAAAAGTATCAAATTCCTGAACTGACAACATAGTGGCATGCTAAAGTAGCACAAGATTAAAATATGCATGGTATTTACTAAGGTCTTGATTGAAATATAAAATTGAAATGGGATACAAAACTTACGAATGTAAATTTACCAACCAATTTACTAGTGTGTTCCTGTTGAACATCATTAAGGTAGCACAACATTAAAATAGATATGGCATTTACGGAGTTGTTGATGGAAAACATCAAATTGATATATGGGATCCAAAACTTAAGAGTACACATTTACCAACCATGATCATTAATAAAGCTACAAGTCTGAAAGGGGCTGCTCACCTCCAGACAGTTTTTTATCCTCCGAGGAGTTACAAGCGGGAGTCTGATATTCATCACATGGCTTGGTGCCTTCATTGGCTGACTGTTTCCCCAGTTTGGTGTATCACTACTGCTCCTTTCCCTTCAAAACTCACAACCTCGATCTCCATTTCTCCAACTATTGTCTCTTCCTCCCCCTCGTCCTCCCCCGATATCCATGAGAGGAACCTAGTGGCATATCTTTTTAACCAATTTATCTCTTGGGTTGATCTCTCTCAACACTACAACTATAGATATATTGAGTAACAGGGTGGAGTGGGTTTAAGAGCACATTACAATAAAGAAAGTAGAGCAAAATGAGAAATTCATGCATAGAAAGATCAAGGTAACATGCATTAGTGAACTATATGTGCATTTCAAATACCATTAAATTTCATTGCGTTCAATTTTGACATCTTCCACTTTTGTTAAGTATTTTCTTGTTGGAAGAATTTTCGTACGTATACTTTAAATCATACTCCGTATTAAAAACCAACTTTATATTGTTTACAATATCTAGAGGTTTAAGAAGGTAGGTTCCTAACGCCTGAGAAGGTAGGGATCTAGAGGTAGGGCCAAGACAATTCATCGTAGGAGTCGGCTCAAGCAGGACGTGGTAAATTGATGGGGTTGGTGGGAGGAACATGACTACCATAAAATTGACTAACGCTAAGGCTAGAACTCACTCTATTGTGAAATAACTGTTTTTCAATTAGCTAGCATTACCATAGGATGTTATTTTTCTAACCTCAAAAAGAGAAGGATATGCACAAATAATTGCAAAGGTCTGATGGTTTAGGAACTATTTGAGATCTAGGCACACAAATACTATCATACAAAGCCATTTATAAAACCAATAGAAGGTATATGTAACACACCTAAAGGTTTTATGTAGTGATAAGGCCAACTCCAACACAGGGACTCAAATGCCTTTTGTCCATTTGGATTGGCCAAACACACACGAGTGTCTGTTTGCGTCCACCGGCCCATAGGTGCGTCCAAGGGGCACACGCATTTCACACATTGAACTTAAACTAAAATTTAAAATATATACATTGCCTCCAAAAGTCGCCACCATACATTAAACTTGAACTTAGAAAAAAAATTATCTTAAACTAAATGAATCCTAGATCTAGTCCTAGTTGTCGCCATCGTCCTTGCTGTCACTTTCGTTCGTGGTGAAGTCATAGATGGGCGGTGGTTGCCACACGTGCGAGAGCGTCGCCTGTTGTGGATCCAGTGGATGTTGCACCACCGACTGACATGACGGGGACGGTGACCATGTCTTCGCCCCTAGCCACACGGTCAGGGGTTGACACATACTCCAGCGTGACGAGCATGGTCGACGTCCACGATAAGGACTGACCCACCAGCTAACAGCGGGTTCCAGGACAACTCCTCCTTCACCTCTTCGTCCACCACCCCTTCCTCTGGCATGGGGATGGGGACATACCAGGCGACAGACAAAGCGAGCTGCATCGCCAGGCCGTCCCACTCCCTAAATTTGTCAAGCTTGGAGTCCTCGAGCGCCTTCTTGAAGGCAGCGTCCTCTTTGTCGATGATCATGGCTTCTAGTGGAAATGGCGGTGGGGACGGCGATGGTGAGGGTGCATGTGTGCACCCACGCACGCACATGCAAACAGGGTGAACCGGGAGCACACACACGTGCCCTTGGGTGGGGGTGGGGGTAGGAGCACGCACATGGGCGGCAAAGAAGGACTAGCACGCCATGTTGTGCTCATCTCAGCACCATGTATCCCACATTGGCGATTCGACGACGTACCTTGGGTCATGGAGGAGGTATGAATGCAGCTGAGCTCGACGGCGACTGATCTCCATAAGGCTCGTGCGGCCGCTGTCCGGGACGAGAGGCATGGGCACTTGCTCTGAGATTGAGGTGCCATCCATCCGACAGGTGCATGCCGAGCCAAGACAGCCGGGTGGCGGTATCCTAGTAGCGCTGGCACGTCTCCACGCTAACATAGATCCACTGCCATGGCGTAGCGGGCGGCGAAATGGCGAAGGGCGCCACATTCCTCCTCGGCCCCGATTAGCCAGATGATGACCCGACATCATGGTCTGGCTTCCCTGGCTTCCTCGGGATACACTTCCACACCAATGTGGCTGGCGGGCGGTGTTGGCTAGGGTTTGTCGGGTGTCCCACGCACATGGATTAGACGAGGCCGGTGGGAGATTGTTGACGGTCTGATGAGGACGACGAGCGGCATCAGTTCCGTGTTCGCCTTAATGGAAATCAGGCCCAAAATTACGTCAAAAATGCGTTCAGACGGATCGCTCCCGCATTAGGCCATGCTTGGACCCAAACCGAAAAAAATGGTTGGAGTTTTTTTTCCAGGGAAATTCAATGCTTATATTATATTTAACCAAGGTTGTACAAAAGATGTGCTAAAAAAAATTATACTCCAGATTATGTGTACGGAGGCGCGGGTGATGCGTGTGATAAAGCCGGAGGGCAAACGAATTCCAGCTGGCATTCGTATCGCCGTCTATTTAAGTGCGCTCCCACAGCTGCACTGCCGTCGCCATACGTCTCATCCTTTTCACTTCTCCTCCTCTCTCACTCCACCTCGCCAAAACCCACCAAATCTGACCCGCAGACACAGATCACCGCGGCGGTCGGCGGGGACCTCCGCAGTCCGGCAGGTGAGCCCCGAATGCAGATCCGCTCCCTCCCTCCCTCCCTCCCTCCTCCCTCCTCGGCTCCTCCCTCCTCCCTCCCCCGTCGCTGCGACCCGGCTGGGTGGCCGTGGCCGATTTTGTGGTGCGCCGCTGTTTCGTGCTTTGGTCGATCCATTTGTCGCATCTACATGCGCGCGGCGAGATCGGATTTAGTACTAGAGTCGTGCGGCGTTGCCGATTTCATTCGATTCGCGCTGTGATTCTTTTTGCAAGCGGCGCGGTGGCTTGGGGCGTGCGCGCGCCGGTGGACTAATCGGCGACGTGGAGACGCGGGGGCGCGCGGATCCATCGCGCCTCCTCTCCACGGGCGCCGCAGAGTTGCTCTTGATAGTTGATTCGTGCTTGTTGCCGCTGCCAGGCCTTGTCATCTCGGCGCCGCATGCTACTGGTAAAACCCGTTTCGCTTCTCTGCTTCGCCGCGCCGCCATACGCTTGGTTCTCGAGGCGCTTGAGCAAGATGTACATCCTACCGCGCGCTTAGTAATTACTAGAGGTCAACGCCGGCCATCGTGTCTCATGAACAGTTGTGATTTGCTTTCCTTGGTTCCTTTCCTGCGCTGTGTCCCTTTTTTTGCTTCCGTTTACAGGCAAGCAACTCCGGTGTCCACTGTTTCAATTTAGTGTAATTGATTAATGCGACTTGATTTCAATTCATCTCGTTTCCTGCTACTCCAGTACGTACGTACGCTACTCCTAGATACGTAGATCCCGCCTATTTGCCTTCTGGAGTGGAAATGCACTTTGACATGTAGAAATTGATGATGCTCAGGTGTTCCATATGTGCTGTCTGGCTCATGATTGCTAGTGTACCTATGTAGTACTAGTTTCCAGATCTTCGGCGGCGTTAGCAGTTCTGTATACCCTTGTCCATTCCCTTTTCTTTCTTTCTTTCTTTCTTTTTCCCTTATGATCTCATGTTATAATGTACGTGCAACTGTGATGTCAGGACATGAAACCCGTAATAGCTGTCGTTTGGAATCTTGGGGAACCGTTCATTCATCGGGTGATCAAAGAATTGTACCAGAGGATCGGCAAGGAGATTCTCAAGGGCAAAAGGAGGCTGCGATTCCGCTGCGGGACGGTACGCTACGCCCTGGCCGGCCCGCTGCCAAACTAAGCTCGCGGCATCTAGACGCCCCCGAGCCTCCTGGACGCGATGATGGCCAGGGCGCCCCCTCGACTTGGCCCGGTACTCGTGTGCACTCCCACGTTCGAGACGGTGCCACCTCCTCTGGTCATCGTCAAGCCCACACCACCCGCCGTTGAGCACATCGAGGACATCACCACCACCGACACCGACGGTCACTGGGCAGACCTCCTCCTCTTCCTCGCCGGCGCCGCTTTTCTGGTGTTCATCGCCCACAAGTTGCACCAGCACCGCCTCGCCAACGGCACCCCGGTCGACGACTCCGACGACAACAATTCCCCGACCCCGGCTGACTCGACCCCGATCGCGACCGACTTGACGGCTGCCCCGGTTGACGACTCCGACAACAACGATTCCCCGACCCCGGCTGACTCGACCCCGATCGCGACCGACTCGACGGCTGCCCCCGTCACTCCGACCGAGTCCGACAAGTCAGATCTTTGGTTCGTATACTTGGCCGTTTTCATGGTTCTCTCGATCGTTTAGTTTGTCTCCCACCAACTCCTACTCGGTAAGTATTACCTGGACAAAAGTTATGTGTGCCGTCAATATGTGGAGCTTCTACTCTGTAACTATTACCTGGACAAAAGTTATGAGTGCCGCCAATGTGTGGAGCTTCTATTCTGTAACTATTACCTGGACAAAAGTTATGTGAATGTGTGGAGCTTCTACTCTGTAACTATTACCTGGACCATAATTATGTGTGTCCGCAATGTGTGGAGCTTCTACTCTGTAACTATTACCAGGACGAAAATTATCTGCTCATGTTCTCAAGTACTATAGCTGGGATATTTTCGCACAGTCATACTTATATTCGATTTGTTCTTTTGTGAGAATTTTGCACTAGTGGTAGCTAAACGAGAGTTAGTTTTCGATATTCTACAATCGAGAACCACGTATGCGATACCAAAAGGCACTTATATTACGCGATGGGGTAAGCTGGCTCACGTTTGCAAAGAAATGCGACTGGTGGTCCATCCCCTCCACGCCGCTCGGTGCGTGCGCGCATACGTACGTACTACAGTACATTGCATGGCTCGGTCGGACGGGGGTTGGGTCGACGAATCCGGTCGTGGCTCCGTTCGTCTGAGCTCCCAAGGTCTCGTTCGCGCGCCTACCTTACCTTACCTTTGGCAGTAATTAAAAACAAGCAGAAGCAGACAGAAACCCTCAAAACGTGTGCTACCATGCATGTCAATTGATTGGCAATGTACGTGTGCTACCATGCACATGCCAAGAAAAAAAAGGACGTACGCGTCTTTCTAACTTTTTTTTCTAGAGCACCTAACCCGTCTCAAACGGCCGGAGATGTCTTCTTGTCATTGACCGGTCATTAAAAAAAATCCAACCGGACCTCTTAGATCGCGGACAAACGCCCGGACCGACTCTCATCTCTCATATCCAACCCAAATTTATGATATATACGAGGCGGTCCAGGCGCTTCTGTACGGCCCACCACTGGCCCACCCTGACCCCAGAAAATCACCTCCGGAGCAAACTTAGGCTCACTGCGCTCCGCTCCGCTCCCCGACGCACCCCTTTTCCCAACCCGTCCAATCCCGAGCGTCGATGACCATGTCAAGCACCAACAGCCACTCCGACGTCAGCTCGGGAGACGACGACGAGTTGGCGCTCTGTATCGTGCTGGAGCGCTCAAGGGTCGATACGGGCAACATGTTCGGTTCAAGTGCGATGTCACATGTCGCCCATCGCTACAGTGTCGACGCCGATGCCGACCCTTCCCGCCGCGTGCGGATCTGCGAGGTCAGACTGATCTTGAGATGATAAAGTCAACACAGGCACCTCATAGTTAACGAGTATGTTGAAAATGCAAACACATCTGCAAAAGTCTAAGACTTGAAGCCTGGTGAGTTGGTTCCACAATAACAAACCTAACCATCTGAGCTACGCTTGGTTCACCGTGTGACACATTCATATTGTACCGCCTTTGTAGAATGGAACATAGTTGATGCCTAACCGCTCGCTCCGTGGATCTAGCACCACGATACACCGTCGCCGCCGCTCGCCGTCAATGCTCGTTGCACGGATTGCACGGCCAACGACCACCAGTAAAACGACATTGAATGGATGTAGCAAAATACATCGCCGGTAGTAGCAAAAAAACACCAAAGGTTGTAGCAAAAAAAAGGTAATCGCCGTCGCGGGTCGCAGCTCTGTTACCATGCATGTAGCAAAACCCCTCGCCGGAAGTAGCAAAAGCCAATGACAGTTGCAACAAAAATGTCATCGTCGTTCGCGGGGTTACAACTCTGCTGTGATGGATGTAATAAAATCGTTTACTGATGGCAGCAAATCTGACGGCAGTTGTAGCAAATAAGTCGACACCGTCGCGGGTTGCAACTCCACCGTGATGGATGTAGCAAAAAACATGAGCTGTAGTAGACAAAACAGACAACGATTGTAGCCAATTGCGATGCCGGTTGAAGCATATAGCAAAATAATGACGTCGGTTAATTCCCTGGAGCAGCGCCGCCACGTCCTCGCCGCCCCGCGGTCACCACTCTCCCTGACACTGGTTGCAGCTTCCCTTGACATTGGTTGAAGCTCCTAAGCTTGTCGCCTCCATGTCGGCTATGGGGTCGCATACCTCACGGTCACCGACCACAGCGTTCAGAGGCTGCTGGTCAACGGTGGGGCGATGGGCGAGGGCATGCGAGCTCATCGGGCGGGTGGTGGTTCGCAGGAGAGTGAGAAAAAAAAAGAAGAACTGGGAAAGGGCCGCACGTTTTGCTTTGATCCAATCCAACTATGTCAAGGGAAAGGATGGAAAAGTTTTCCTTGATGTGTTGTCCTGCTGCATAAACCAGCAAGGAACACCAACTACCGGAAGAAAATCTGACCCGCCCAGAAAGCGTAAAGTTTAGACGATGAGTCGCATTTAATCATCGATCGAGCAAGAGCTGTCTTTTACTCCAGCATGGTTGAGCAAATACTTCCTCTCTTTTCGGTTTATAGGGCTTAAATAAAAAATAATACGTAGAGTAGTACAATAAATAATAGTAGCAACGGCAGAGGATTTTTCGATTCAAAAGAAAACGATACGTAGACACCTGGCAGGCCACACGTGTTGACGGCGGGCATGTGGACCATGGATGTACTAGTCCCAGGAGTCCAGCATTGTGAACCTAAAAAAATAGGAGTCCAGCATGCACGTAGGACGGCGAGCCGCAGTCCGAACCCGCCAGTGCGTAATCACATGGTCTGTCCTACGGAGTACTAATGACAGTTACGTGCGTCCTCTTTTGTAGTATTCAGATGGTGGCCGATCGGATGGAACGATCCACTCCACGATCCGCCCAGTTGCTGTCGGCCGATCGGACAAAGGAGAAGAAGATCCGGCCCCCTCTCTCTCTCTCCAGATCCAAATTCGGACGTGAAGGGTTGCATGGTCATTCTACGTTCATGAATATTCGTGCTGGCCTGTTCCAAAGGACCGATCGTTTGCATGCTTTTTGCAACTGTCTGTTATTATTAATTGCCAATCATTTGCTCGCTTCCGCAACCAACTGTTGTTTGGTTGTTTGTCAATAATGGCCAATCATACTTTCATAGTTATACTGTAGCTTTCAAAACCATCCTTTCATAGTTAGCATTAATGGTGAATCAATTTTCTATTTCGCTAATCTGACAAGGTAGTCCTTGTCATGCGGTCCGTATTTATATTGATTTGTTCTTGCAGTTAATGATATACTTTCTTCATTTATATTTACTGAGTCCTTCTTATTTTATGTTAAAATTTGATCTCCACAAACCAAATATGAAGTCTATATATGTTATAAAATGTATACTAATGGATTTGTATTCGAAAGAGGTTTCTCGTAATATAATTTATGTGACATACAACTTATATTATATTATTAGTTAATTTTATACTACCTACGTCACGGTTTAGAAGGCACAGTTAAATTTACGTGCATTTCCATAATAGACAAGGTTTAAAGCGCACTGCATTTACTCCTAACAGCTAATTAGTACTCCGCTATACTATTTCTATATGTGTGTATAGTGTGAATACTATTTTTTACTCCATCTCACAGCCAATCAATAACCATCTAGGTTCCAGAGAATTTCCAAACACGCCTTCTAAACCGTGACATAAGTTTCTTTAATTTGGTGAAACCAATGTTTTGAAATAAGTGAAATTGAATTTTTTACATGATTTTTATTGAAATAAGTTTCTTTAATTCAGTGAAACCAATGTTTTGAAATAAGTGAAATTGAATTTTTTACATGATTTTTTGTTGAAATAAGTTTCTTTAATTCAGTGAAACCAATGTTTTGAAATAAGTGAAATTTAATTTTTACTTGCTTTTTTGTTGAAATAAGTTTCTTTAATTCAGTGAAACCAATGTTTTGAAATAAGTGAAATTTAATTTTTAAATAATTTTTTTCTTATTATGAATTTTATATAGTATCACATAACTAGAAACAAAGTTCAGTTCTATTATCTATTTCCAAAAAAAAAGACTTGATTCCACACAATTGAATAAAAAACAATTGGATTCGTTTATCACCTTATCAATGAATACAATTAATTTCACTGGATTCCACAATTCATAAATCATGTCTTACAAACCATGTTTCAATGGATAGCATTTTAACATCCCCCATAGAGGTTGGGTGTGCACTAAGAGAAGAGGAGAAATTATATTTGATAGCATTTTAACAAACAAAACAAACAAACAACCTAGAAAGAAATAAACAATACTCCAAACAAGTTAAATGATGCCTACAAAGACTAAATCACAACATGGCTTCGAGCAAGTCCTAAACTACCATGGTTTAGGGTCATGTTGTGACGATATCTGGTCATGCAAAGGAATGAGTTCAACTAACGACCATCCTAACACATTGAAATGAGAGCCAATTAATGTTTCTAAATCACAAATTACGCTAACCTAGTGTGTTCTATTTTACTAATGATGTTAAAGTTATAGTACTCTTTATGCACGCTACCACATCACATAGAACGACAAGAGGAGGTAATGGACATACCAACGACGGCACTGAAACCTCCATGGCATGGCACGGCTGGGCCTGCACACCATGATGGGAGCACCGAGGTAGAGTATTGGATCATCGAAGCAACATCCCAATGAACAAAGGTTAAGATTTAAATGATGTGGTAGCACGATAAATTATATGTCAGCTATCACTAGACTAAATCACCAATTATGCTAAGTTATGTGTCACTAAATCGCCAACTATCTCATGGAGTTCTTTATCTAAGTGAAAACAAGGAGAGGAGGTAAAGTACATACCAGGGCCGAAAACACCATGGTTTGCGCGACCAAGACGGGAGGTCCAACACAAAATCTTCGGTCATCGCAGCAACATATTACTTCCATCACATCAGAAAAATCCCGTTCGAACAAGGTTAAGCAACCTGCTCGCCGTATCTGAATAGTAAGTATAAGATGGAAGTAATATATCCCAATTAACAAGGTTTGATGCAATACATGCATGAACACACGGTAGAACTTTGGCTACTGGCTGAACATAAATATATCAATGACTTTGACCAGAAACATGTGCAAGATTATTATTTACCACAGCTGACAGTATATCAGAAAAATATCACCAAACATCTACTTGGAAACCTAATATGTCATGCATTCTCAAACAGCCTAATGAGGCTAAAACAACAGTATGGTATAGAGTACAAGTGTACGACACAAAGAGGAGAATGGACTACGGTAGAATGCTGCATCTTCCAAATTAAGACTATGTGCTTTTCGAGCTAGCTAGCACAAGGGAGAACTGGAATCAGTCCAGATTTCCAAAAGATGGGTTAGTCTAAACAATCAACATCAATAGAGAGAGAAGACCAAAGCAACACTAGACGGTCAAAAACAGTAGAGGATCAAGTAGCGGTAGTAGATGGTCGATCAGAGCAACAGCCACATCTTTAAAATTTCAAAAAGAATTAACATTGATTTGCCCAGGAAGATTGAAGTTAACCACTATAAATTTGTAGGTGATGACTTGTGGAATGACACGGTATTGTATGGTTACAACACAAATAGAAGAACAGTCAGAGCATCATAAACTAGTAAGTTCTGAATTTTCGAACACACCAATTATGCCATGAAAATAGGCACAAATAAAAACAAGTGGTCCTGAGCTACCATGAAATAGCAATTGTTATTTACCTTGCATCTGAAAAGCATAAGTCCACCAGATGGCACCTCAGCAAAACAGGAAAAGGTGCCAAATTATTTCCTTGGTATTCAGTTCATATTCAAAATCAGCGCTGGAGTTCAGAAATTCAGGGTGACAAAAAAATACATAGCAAAAACCATCAACAAACTGCTAAATTGGAATACATTAGCTCCAGAATTGTTATGCTCAAGGACAACCCATAAGTGCATTAATCATTCAGTACAAACAAGCAGAAACATCTAATTCAGGCCCTTTAGTTCAGTTTATACTAGAAGTCAGCCCTTGAGTGCAAAAATTCAGGGTTATAAAAAATACATAGCAAAAAACATCAACAAACTACTACATTTCACATTAAAAAACTGCTACACTGGAGATGAAATTGGACATTATGAATAGCTCCAGAATGATTATGCTCAAGGACTACCCATAAGAGCATTAAACCAGTACAAACAAGCAGAAACATCCAACTATGCCTCCCATGTCTAAACGCATGACTGAGCGGTATGTCATGTTTCCACGGGCAACAACATCAAGAAGTTTTGTTATGGACTAATGGACCTCAGCATGAACTAAAGCAAAAAAAAAGAATATTCTGATCCTTGACACCATTCCCATCAGATTTAAGCACCCCATAAACACTTGTATAAACAGACAAAATGGAAGATAGAGACTATGGTTCATTTTTCTCCTCACATCTGTTCAGAATTTCAGACAACCACTACCAAATGACCACCGTCTAAATTCACCGTGGGGTTGACCCTAAAGGTGCATCACTTGGCTAAACAACCTTCAGGCATCTTAAAACGCAAGAAAAACACTCCTACATGCCTAATAATATAAGAAGTAGTCTTCAGGTTCAGTAGAATTCATTGAAGGAAAATTTAAACCTTCAGATCTGAATTTGCATATTTGCAGACAAATAAACAGAGGAGGGGATCATCATATATATGCTTCAGGTATTACTTTCTTTACCTTCCTATTAAAATTATGGGTGTGGCTAAGTCTCAGTCGATTGAGATTTAACCAAGTCTTAGTCAAGTGACATAACATACAAGACAGAAAAATAAAAAATTGAAAAGAAAACTTTGCATGGATCTTAATGTAAGACCTCACGGATATAGCATCGACTGAGACTTAACGAAGTCTCAGTCGACTCAGACTTAGCAAGACTGTAAAGTTATTTAGTGTAACAGTACACTGGAATAGCAATATTCAGACATAATATGTTTTACATTCTAAAGTTTGCTTGGTATGCCAAACATTGAACTAAAGAGTACATATGATGTTATGAATTCAGTTGGTTTGGTTTACTGCACGATAACAAATAAAAAGTGTCTCAAAGAAATAAAGCAATATTGTATGGGTAGATAAACAAACAGAGACATGTTTCTTTCAAGTGAAGTCTGTTGGACATTTGCATTGCTATACCCTAAACCCTACAAAACCAAACTATAAAGGGGAGTGTCTATTAGCAAATTTTGGTCTAAATACAGCATAGAAAGACAAGTGCATGAATTCTACAACACTGAGATCTTCAGAAGGTTCCAAAGAAAAATGGAAAACACCATAAGACTACATGTAGTTGAGCAGCAGAAACAAAGATACTATTTGGTGTCTCAGGTTGAAAGCTATCCTTTGAAATAAATCAGAGAAAACCACATTCTCAAAAATGGACCCCATGAAATGTAAAGTTGTTGCTCCATATAATCCAAAAGATTAAAACGACTGACCATAATATATGAAAATATATACTCAGGATTATGTTTTAAATATTCTTACAAAACACAGTAAGTACCCCAGCATAAGAGCTGACAGACTCTCATGTGACACTAAAAATTAAAGCAGTTGGACAGTCTACCGCATAGTTCAATAACACTAAAATATTAGAGCAGCTGGACGCTCTACCGCATAGTTCGATGAACTGAGGTTAGTATACTGTAAATCATGGCAGACAAGGTATTTCAATTACAAAAGGCCCTGTCTGGAAGCAAATTATTTTGAAAAGCAATGTACTCAAAAAGTACAAAAAAGAATGTTGCAGCTATGGAGTACCAGAGCTGACAAGTACTCCCTCAGTCCCGTAATATAAGAGCGTCTTGACACTAGTGTCAAAACGCTCTTATATTACGGCACGGAGGGAGTAGCTCACATGTAGCACAGTTTTCTGCAGTATTAGCAAATCCAAGGTGCCTTTACCAACTTAATTATCCAGGAGAATTGTTTAATTTATCTTAACCAGCAGCAACACAATAATGCTCAGGGTTTGAGCCTTTTGCAACTTATAGCACACCACAAGTGTTAAAATTAAAGCGTTGCAGTGGCAAACCGATGCTAGATTGAAGAATCAACACATTAATAGTCATCATAATTAACAGTCAAGCAATGCCAGATTATAATGAAGAAATAGATAGCAAAGTTAGAAATAACAGTCACACCACAGTTAGGAGATCAAATGTAGAAGATCAACCAGAAAGGAGAATACCATGTGTCTTTTTCCTAAACTAGAGAGAGGCAATTGTGACATGGTTGTTCAATTCCAAATGTAACACCCACAGTTAGGCACTCTGGATTGGGGGACCGTCGTATAATAATGTTGAGATCACGCAGCAACCTTTAAACACAGGTTACTAGACTAGTAGTGCTGGCTTAGGTTAGATACCGTGTTGCAGCACATATCATGACACCCAATACACACAGGCATGCAATCTAGGATTTGTCTTTTTTCTCATTCAAAATGGTGTTCAGCTTTTGCTAGCAAAAAATGAAATTCATATGTCAGTCGTCTTGCTCGCCCAAGGATCATCTTCTTCACCTACACAAGACCATACAAGTATGATGAAACTTGCAGCATATCGACTACTTCTGCTACGATTGTAAATACTCAGCACATGCAATACAAGCCATCTTGCTAAAGCCAAGGATCAAAGCATCCTTTACCAACACTCAAAAGTCTTGAAATTAGTCAAGAGTAATAAAAGAGGCACAATTCTAAGCAGCAGCATTGGATATATATTCGCTCTGCGTTGCACTTCGCAGCGATAAGACTAGGTTCCTATAATCCCTCCCCAGACCCCACCTTGTGTGGGAGCTTCTATGCACTGGGTCTGTCCTTTAGTGTATTGTTGTTGAACATCGTCAGAGTTATCGCTTGGTGACTGTAAATGTTTTGAAGGACATTTATTTATGACTGGAAGTACTCTTAAGGTACATTTTTGTTTTGTGCATAAGCCCGGCTAGATATTAAATGTTCATCTCACATTCCTGCGTCTTTAGGTTTGAAACAAACCGATTGGGCCAGCTAAGATACCTGAGCAGGCGCCATTTTTCTTCCTTGCCCTCGGTTCCATCCCTTTCAGAGGAGATATTGTTTGAGCCTCCTTCCAGTAAAGAAACAGATGGCAACACTACCGAGGACACAATTCATAAAAAGATGGCTCATGTCTCCTCCCACTTCAGTCAGCTGTTGCTATCCTGTGGAGAACTTGACAACTCTAAGTATCTATAACTATATTCGGTCAAGCAAACAGAGATTTTGGTTCACTTTCTTTTGATGAGACTGGAAGAAGTTCCAATCTTCATGGTAAGTGCTGACTTGGAATCTATTTTGCAGATTCAGCGATCACGGACTACCTAAAAGGCCTATCTCCGTCATCTTTAGATATGGAACTACGGATGCTACAGATAATAGATGACGACGAGGTGGAAGAGTCGGAGGAACCAAGACCCATCCGAGCTCCAGTTCATCTCATTGCTGCTGGACTGCTTCATTCATGAGCATTCCTGCAGGAACAACTTTGAGTTTGTTCAAGCTGTTCTGAAATTGTTTCTGAAGGTACTGGCCAGGAACCAACTGGGATTTGGAACCCATTTATAACGTGCATTATTAGTATTATGCCATCTTTCATCAACCTAAAACAGCTATCTTCTTGAGGTCTTATCATTAAGCATTACAACAACAACAACCAAGCCTTTCAGTCCCAAACAAGTTGGGGTAGGCTAGAGTTGAAACCCATAAGATCTCGAAACCAAGTCATGGCTCTGGAACGTTGATACCTAACTTCCACGCACCCCTGGCCATGGCTAAGTCTTTATCGATATTCCAAACCTTCAGGTCCCTCTTAACGGATTCCTCCCATGTCAAGTTTGGTCTACCACGACCCCTCTTAACATTCTCAGCACGCTTTATCCGTCCGCTATGCACCGGCGCTTCCGATGGCCTCCGTTGAATATGTCCAAACCATCTGAGACGATGCTGGACTAGCTTCTCTTCAATCGGTGCTACCCCAAGTCTCTCTCGTATATCGTCATTCCGTACCCGATCCTTCCTTATGTGGCCACATATCCATCTCAACATGCGCATCTCTGCTACACCTAATTGTTGGATATGCCGTCTCTTGGTTGGCCAACACTCCGCGCCGTACAACACCGCAGGTCGGATAGTTGTCCTATAAAACCTGCCTTTTAGCTTTTGTGGCACTCTCTTGTCACAGAGTACGCCAGAAGCTTGGCGCCACTTCATCCACCCAGCCTTGATTCGGTGGCCCACGTCTTCATCGATATCGCCATCCTTCTGCAACATGGACCCCAAATATCGAAACGTGTCTCTCTCGGTACCACCTGCCCACCAAGGCTAACCTCTCCATCCTCGTGCCTAGTAGCACTAAAACTGCACCTCATGTATTCAGTTTTAGTTCTACTAAGCCAAAAACCTTTCGATTCTAGAGTTGGTCTCCATAACTCTAACTTATCATTAAGCATTAAAGATTAAAAAAGAAGAAAAACCAAAACATCTACAGCGTTGACGGAAAAGGGAGTGCCAAACATGCCTAAGAAAAAAAGGAAACCTAAAGTGTTTCCTGATCCAAATACACTTGTTTGCTAGTACATACGTATTTCTGGAGAATACCGTGGTCAACAAAGGAAACGTGAAATTGCCTTTCATGTGACACAGTATACCATAAGCAATTACCTCTTTAAGTGATCTCCTCTTGGAAATTCTGACACCCAAACAGAACGCACGATAGTCACATCTAGATAGAACAATCTTATCGGGACCTTCTTTCAAAAACGGTCTTAACTCGGAGCAAAAAATTGAGTAGGATCAACAAACATCCATGCAGAAAGTGTATCATGTAACTAATCAACAAATTCTGGCAAATCATTGTTAAGGTATAAAGTTAAAGAACAGCATGCTCCATTGCAACAAGGTACTTACCATAAGACCAGCATATCTACCATTGGCCCCTAACGGCTGTGTAGCTTGCCTGTTGATAACCCGAACAGGAATACCTGAGAAAACAAATAATTTCCAAAACGAATAGTTCAGATCTAGATGAATGAACCCACAATGCAATGACGAAGAACAGTTTTAGCTGCCACAACATGTTCCATGTAACCAAGCTGGTAAAGACTCGATCACACCTATATGGTTGGAATTATGCAGAACTCAAAAGTATCAAATTCCTGAACTGACAACATAGTGGCATGCTAAAGTAGCACAATATTAAAATATGCATGGTATTTACTAAGGTCTTGATTGAAATATAAAATTGAAATGGGATACAAAACTTACGAATGTAAATTTACCAACCAATTTACTAGTGTGTTCCTGTTGAACATCATTAAGGTAGCACAACATTAAAATAGATATGGCATTTACGGAGTTGTTGATGGAAAACATCAAATTGATATATGGGATCCAAAACTTAAGAGTACACATTTACCAACCATGATCATTAATAAAGCTACAAGTCTGAAAGGGGCTGCTCACCTCCAGACAGTTTTTTATCCTCCGAGGAGTTACAAGCGGGAGTCTGATATTCATCACATGGCTTGGTGCCTTCATTGGCTGACTGTTTCCCTAGTTTGGTGTATCACTACTGCTCCTTTCCCTTCAAAACTCACAACCTCGATCTCCATTTCTCCAACTATTGTCTCTTCCTCCCCCTCGTCCTCCCCCGATATCCATGAGAGGAACCTAGTGGCATATCTTTTTAACCAATTTATCTCTTGGGTTGATCTCTCTCAACACTACAACTATAGATATATTGAGTAACAGGGTGGAGTGGGTTTAAGAGCACATTACAATAAAGAAAGTAGAGCAAAATGAGAAATTCATGCATAGAAAGATGAAGGTAACATGCATTAGTGAACTATATGTGCATTTCAAATACCATTAAATTTCATTGCGTTCAATTTTGACATCTTCCACTTTTGTTAAGTATTTTCTTGTTGGAAGAATTTTCGTACGTATACTTTAAATCATACTCCGTATTAAAAACCAACTTTATATTGTTTACAATATCTAGAGGTTTAAGAAGGTAGGTTCCTAACGCCTGAGAAGGTAGGGATCTAGAGGTAGGGCCAAGACAATTCATCGTAGGAGTCGGCTCAAGCAGGACGTGGTAAATTGATGGGGTTGGTGGGAGGAACATGACTACCATAAAATTGACTAACGCTAAGGCTAGAACTCACTCTATTGTGAAATAACTGTTTTTCAATTAGCTAGCATTACCATAGGATGTTATTTTTCTAACCTCAAAAAGAGAAGGATATGCACAAATAATTGCAAAGGTCTGATGGTTTAGGAACTATTTGAGATCTAGGCACACAAATACTATCATACAAAGCCATTTATAAAACCAATAGAAGGTATATGTAACACACCTAAAGGTTTTATGTAGTGATAAGGCCAACTCCAACACAGGGACTCAAATGCCTTTTGTCCATTTGGATTGGCCAAACACACACGAGTGTCTGTTTGCGTCCACCGGCCCATAGGTGCGTCCAAGGGGCACACGCATTTCACACATTGAACTTAAACTAAAATTTAAAATATATACATTGCCTCCAAAAGTCGCCGCCATACATTAAACTTGAACTTAGAAAAAAAAATTATCTTAAACTAAATGAATCCTAGATCTAGTCCTAGTTGTCGCCATCGTCCTTGCTGTCACTTTCGTTCGTGGTGAAGTCATAGATGGGCGGTGGTTGCCACACGTGCGAGAGCGTCGTCTGTTGTGGATCCAGTGGATGTTGCACCACCGACTGACATGACGGGGACGGTGACCATGTCTTCGCCCCTAGCCACACGGTCAGGGGTTGACACATACTCCAGCGTGACGAGCATGGTCGACGTCCACGATAAGGACTGACCCACCAGCTAACAGCGGGTTCCAGGACAACTCCTCCTTCACCTCTTCGTCCACCACCGCTTCCTCTGGCATGGGGATGGGGACATACCAGGCGACAGACAAAGCGAGCTGCATCGCCAGGCCGTCCCACTCCCTAAATTTGTCAAGCTTGGAGTCCTCGAGCGCCTTCTTGAAGGCAGCGTCCTCTTTGTCGATGATCATGGCTTCTAGTGGAAATGGCGGTGGGGACGGCGATGGTGAGGGTGCATGTGTGCACCCACGCACGCACATGCAAACAGGGTGAACCGGGAGCACACACACGTGCCCTTGGGTGGGGGTGGGGGTAGGAGCACGCACATGGGCGGCAAAGAAGGACTAGCACGCCATGTTGTGCTCATCTCAGCACCATGTATCCCACATTGGCGATTCGACGACGTACCTTGGGTCATGGAGGAGGTATGAATGCAGCTGAGCTCGACGACGACTGATCTCCATAAGGCTCGTGCGGCCGCTGTCCGGGACGAGAGGCATGGGCACTTGCTCTGAGATTGAGGTGCCATCCATCCGACAGGTGCATGCCGAGCCAAGACAGCCGGGTGGCGGTATCCTAGTAGCGCTGGCACGTCTCCACGCTAACATAGATCCACTGCCATGGCGTAGCGGGCGGCGAAATGGCGAAGGGCGCCACATTCCTCCTCGGCCCCGATTAGCCAGATGATGACCCGACATCATGGTCTGGCTTCCCTGGCTTCCTCGGGATACACTTCCACACCAATGTGGCTGGCGGGCGGTGTTGGCTAGGGTTTGTCGGGTGTCCCACGCACATGGATTAGACGAGGCCGGTGGGAGATTGTTGACGGTCTGATGAGGACGACGAGCGGCATCAGTTCCGTGTTCGCCTTAATGGAAATCAGGCCCAAAATTACGTCAAAAATGCATTCAGACGGATCGCGCCATGCTTGGACCCAAACCGAAAAAAATGGTTGGAGTTTTTTTTCCAGGGAAATTCAATGCTTATATTATATTTAACCAAGGTTGTACAAAAGATGTGCTAAAAAAAATTATACTCCAGATTATGTGTACGGAGGCGCGGGTGATGCGTGTGATAAAGCCGGAGGGCAAACGAATTCCAGCTGGCATTCGTATCGCCGTCTATTTAAGTGCGCTCCCACAGCTGCACTGCCGTCGCCATACGTCTCATCCTTTTCACTTCTCCTCCTCTCTCACTCCACCTCGCCAAAACCCACCAAATCTGACCCGCAGACACAGATCACCGCGGCGGTCGGCGGGGTCCTCCGCAGTCCGGCAGGTGAGCCCCGAATGCAGATCCGCTCCCTCCCTCCCTCCCTCCCTCCTCCCTCCTCGGCTCCTCCCTCCTCCCTCCCCCGTCGCTGCGACCCGGCTGGGTGGCCGTGGCCGATTTTGTGGTGCGCCGCTGTTTCGTGCTTTGGTCGATCCATTTGTCGCATCTACATGCGCGCGGCGAGATCGGATTTAGTACTAGTGTCGTGCGGCGTTGCCGATTTCATTCGATTCGCGCTGTGATTCTTTTTGCAAGCGGCGCGGTGGCTTGGGGCGTGCGCGCGCCGGTGGACTAATCGGCGACGTGGAGACGCGGGGGCGCGCGGATCCATCGCGCCTCCTCTCCACGGGCGCCGCAGAGTTGCTCTTGATAGTTGATTCGTGCTTGTTGCCGCTGCCAGGCCGGCGGATCCATCGCGCCTCCTCTCCACGGGCGCCGCAGAGTTGCTCTTGATAGTTGATTCGTGCTTGTTGCCGCTGCCAGGCCTTGTCATCTCGGCGCCGCATGCTACTGGTAAAACCCGTTTCGCTTCTCTGCTTCGCCGCGCCGCCATACGCTTGGTTCTCGAGGCGCTTGAGCAAGATGTACATCCTACCGCGCGCTTAGTAATTACTAGAGGTCAACGCCGGCCATCGTGTCTCATGAACAGTTGTGATTTCTTTTCCTTGGTTCCTTTCCTGCGCTGTGTCCCTTTTTTTGCTTCCGTTTACAGGCAAGCAACTCCGGTGTCCACTGTTTCAATTTAGTGTAATTGATTAATGCGACTTGATTTCAATTCATCTCGTTTCCTGCTACTCCAGTACGTACGTACGCTACTCCTAGATACGTAGATCCCGCCTATTTGCCTTCTGGAGTGGAAATGCACTTTGACATGTAGAAATTGATGATGCTCAGGTGTTCCATATGTGCTGCCTGGCTCATGATTGCTAGTGTACCTATGTAGTACTAGTTTCCAGATCTTCGGCGGCGTTAGCAGTTCTGTATACCCTTGTCCATTCCCTTTTCTTTCTTTCTTTCTTTCTTTTTCCCTTATGATCTCATGTTATAATGTACGTGCAACTGTGATGTCAGGACATGAAACCCGTAATAGCTGTCGTTTGGAATCTTGGGGAACCGTTCATTCATCGGGTGATCAAAGAATTGTACCAGAGGATCGGCAAGGAGATTCTCAAGGGCAAAAGGAGGCTGCGATTCCGCTGCGGGACGGTACGCTACGCCCTGGCCGGCCCGCTGCCAAACTAAGCTCGCGGCATCTAGACGCCCCCGAGCCTCCTGGACGCGATGATGGCCAGGGCGCCCCCTCGACTTGGCCCGGTACTCGTGTGCACTCCCACGTTCGAGACGGTGCCACCTCCTCTGGTCATCGTCAAGCCCACACCACCCGCCGTTGAGCACATCGAGGACATCACCACCACCGACACCGACGGTCACTGGGCAGACCTCCTCCTCTTCCTCGCCGGCGCCGCTTTTCTGGTGTTCATCGCCCACAAGTTGCACCAGCACCGCCTCGCCAACGGCACCCCGGTCGACGACTCCGACGACAACAATTCCCCGACCCCGGCTGACTCGACCCCGATCGCGACCGACTTGACGGCTGCCCCGGTTGACGACTCCGACAACAACGATTCCCCGACCCCGGCTGACTCGACCCCGATCGCGACCGACTCGACGGCTGCCCCCGTCACTCCGACCGAGTCCGACAAGTCAGATCTTTGGTTCGTATACTTGGCCGTTTTCATGGTTCTCTCGATCGTTTAGTTTGTCTCCCACCAACTCCTACTCGGTAAGTATTACCTGGACAAAAGTTATGTGTGCCGTCAATATGTGGAGCTTCTACTCTGTAACTATTACCTGGACAAAAGTTATGAGTGCCGCCAATGTGTGGAGCTTCTATTCTGTAACTATTACCTGGACAAAAGTTATGTGAATGTGTGGAGCTTCTACTCTGTAACTATTACCTGGACCATAATTATGTGTGTCCGCAATGTGTGGAGCTTCTACTCTGTAACTATTACCAGGACGAAAATTATCTGCTCATGTTCTCAAGTACTATAGCTGGGATATTTTCGCACAGTCATACTTATATTCGATTTGTTCTTTTGTGAGAATTTTGCACTAGTGGTAGCTAAACGAGAGTTAGTTTTCGATATTCTACAATCGAGAACCACGTATGCGATACCAAAAGGCACTTATATTACGCGATGGGGTAAGCTGGCTCACGTTTGCAAAGAAATGCGACTGGTGGTCCATCCCCTCCACGCCGCTCGGTGCGTGCGCGCATACGTACGTACTACAGTACATTGCATGGCTCGGTCGGACGGGGGTTGGGTCGACGAATCCGGTCGTGGCTCCGTTCGTCTGAGCTCCCAAGGTCTCGTTCGCGCGCCTACCTTACCTTACCTTTGGCAGTAATTAAAAACAAGCAGAAGCAGACAGAAACCCTCAAAACGTGTGCTACCATGCATGTCAATTGATTGGCAATGTACGTGTGCTACCATGCACATGCCAAGAAAAAAAAGGACGTACGCGTCTTTCTAACTTTTTTTTCTAGAGCACCTAACCCGTCTCAAACGGCCGGAGATGTCTTCTTGTCATTGACCGGTCATTAAAAAAAATCCAACCGGACCTCTTAGATCGCGGACAAACGCCCGGACCGACTCTCATCTCTCATATCCAACCCAAATTTATGATATATACGAGGCGGTCCAGGCGCTTCTGTACGGCCCACCACTGGCCCACCCTGACCCCAGAAAATCACCTCCGGAGCAAACTTAGGCTCACTGCGCTCCGCTCCGCTCCCCGACGCACCCCTTTTCCCAACCCGTCCAATCCCGAGCGTCGATGACCATGTCAAGCACCAACAGCCACTCCGACGTCAGCTCGGGAGACGACGACGAGTTGGCGCTCTGTATCGTGCTGGAGCGCTCAAGGGTCGATACGGGCAACATGTTCGGTTCAAGTGCGATGTCACATGTCGCCCATCGCTACAGTGTCGACGCCGATGCCGACCCTTCCCGCCGCATGCGGATCTGCGAGGTCAGACTGATCTTGAGATGATAAAGTCAACACAGGCACCTCATAGTTAACGAGTATGTTGAAAATGCAAACACATCTGCAAAAGTCTAAGACTTGAAGCCTGGTGAGTTGGTTCCACAATAACAAACCTAACCATCTGAGCTACGCTTGGTTCACCGTGTGACACATTCATATTGTACCGCCTTTGTAGAATGGAACATAGTTGATGCCTAACCGCTCGCTCCGTGGATCTAGCACCACGATACACCGTCGCCGCCGCTCGCCGTCAATGCTCGTTGCACGGATTGCACGGCCAACGACCACCAGTAAAACGACATTGAATGGATGTAGCAAAATACATCGCCGGTAGTAGCAAAAAAACACCAAAGGTTGTAGCAAAAAAAAGGTAATCGCCGTCGCGGGTCGCAGCTCTGTTACCATGCATGTAGCAAAACCCCTCGCCGGAAGTAGCAAAAGCCAATGACAGTTGCAACAAAAATGTCATCGTCGTTCGCGGGGTTACAACTCTGCTGTGATGGATGTAATAAAATCGTTTACTGATGGCAGCAAATCTGACGGCAGTTGTAGCAAATAAGTCGACACCGTCGCGGGTTGCAACTCCACCGTGATGGATGTAGCAAAAAACATGAGTTGTAGTAG
The DNA here is from genome assembly GCF_904849725.1 of Hordeum vulgare subsp. vulgare. NCBI lineage: Eukaryota > Viridiplantae > Streptophyta > Magnoliopsida > Poales > Poaceae > Hordeum > Hordeum vulgare. The sequence continues at coordinate 12,505,184 of NC_058524.1, read as the reverse complement.
ACAAAACAGACAACGATTGTAGCCAATTGCGATGCCGGTTGAAGCATATAGCAAAATAATGACGTCGGTTAATTCCCTGGAGCAGCGCCGCCACGTCCTCGCCGCCCCGCGGTCACCACTCTCCCTGACACTGGTTGCAGCTTCCCTTGACATTGGTTGAAGCTCCTAAGCTTGTCGCCTCCATGTCGGCTATGGGGTCGCATACCTCACGGTCACCGACCACAGCGTTCAGAGGCTGCTGGTCAACGGTGGGGCGATGGGCGAGGGCATGCGAGCTCATCGGGCGGGTGGTGGTTCGCAGGAGAGTGAGAAAAAAAAAGAAGAACTGGGAAAGGGCCGCACGTTTTGCTTTGATCCAATCCAACTATGTCAAGGGAAAGGATGGAAAAGTTTTCCTTGATGTGTTGTCCTGCTGCATAAACCAGCAAGGAACACCAACTACCGGAAGAAAATCTGACCCGCCCAGAAAGCGTAAAGTTTAGACGATGAGTCGCATTTAATCATCGATCGAGCAAGAGCTGTCTTTTACTCCAGCATGGTTGAGCAAATACTTCCTCTCTTTTCGGTTTATAGGGCTTAAATAAAAAATAATACGTAGAGTAGTACAATAAATAATAGTAGCAACGGCAGAGGATTTTTCGATTCAAAAGAAAACGATACGTAGACACCTGGCAGGCCACACGTGTTGACGGCGGGCATGTGGACCATGGATGTACTAGTCCCAGGAGTCCAGCATTGTGAACCTAAAAAAATAGGAGTCCAGCATGCACGTAGGACGGCGAGCCGCAGTCCGAACCCGCCAGTGCGTAATCACATGGTCTGTCCTACGGAGTACTAATGACAGTTACGTGCGTCCTCTTTTGTAGTATTCAGATGGTGGCCGATCGGATGGAACGATCCACTCCACGATCCGCCCAGTTGCTGTCGGCCGATCGGACAAAGGAGAAGAAGATCCGGCCCCCTCTCTCTCTCTCCAGATCCAAATTCGGACGTGAAGGGTTGCATGGTCATTCTACGTTCATGAATATTCGTGCTGGCCTGTTCCAAAGGACCGATCGTTTGCATGCTTTTTGCAACTGTCTGTTATTATTAATTGCCAATCATTTGCTCGCTTCCACAACCAACTGTTGTTTGGTTGTTTGTCAATAATGGCCAATCATACTTTCATAGTTATACTGTAGCTTTCAAAACCATCCTTTCATAGTTAGCATTAATGGTGAATCAATTTTCTATTTCGCTAATCTGACAAGGTAGTCCTTGTCATGCGGTCCGTATTTATATTGATTTGTTCTTGCAGTTAATGATATACTTTCTTCATTTATATTTACTGAGTCCTTCTTATTTTATGTTAAAATTTGATCTCCACAAACCAAATATGAAGTCTATATATGTTATAAAATGTATACTAATGGATTTGTATTCGAAAGAGGTTTCTCGTAATATAATTTATGTGACATACAACTTATATTATATTATTAGTTAATTTTATAGTACCTACGTCACGGTTTAGAAGGCACAGTTAAATTTACGTGCATTTCCATAATAGACAAGGTTTAAAGCGCACTGCATTTACTCCTAACAGCTAATTAGTACTCCGCTATACTATTTCTATATGTGTGTATAGTGTGAATACTATTTTTTACTCCATCTCACAGCCAATCAATAACCATCTAGGTTCCAGAGAATTTCCAAACACGCCTTCTAAACCGTGACATAAGTTTCTTTAATTTGGTGAAACCAATGTTTTGAAATAAGTGAAATTGAATTTTTTACATGATTTTTATTGAAATAAGTTTCTTTAATTCAGTGAAACCAATGTTTTGAAATAAGTGAAATTGAATTTTTTACATGATTTTTTGTTGAAATAAGTTTCTTTAATTCAGTGAAACCAATGTTTTGAAATAAGTGAAATTTAATTTTTACTTGCTTTTTTGTTGAAATAAGTTTCTTTAATTCAGTGAAACCAATGTTTTGAAATAAGTGAAATTTAATTTTTAAATAATTTTTTTCTTATTATGAATTTTATATAGTATCACATAACTAGAAACAAAGTTCAGTTCTATTATCTATTTCCAAAAAAAAGACTTGATTCCACACAATTGAATAAAAAACAATTGGATTCGTTTATCACCTTATCAATGAATACAATTAATTTCACTGGATTCCACAATTCATAAATCATGTCTTACAAACCATGTTTCAATGGATAGCATTTTAACATCCCCCATAGAGGTTGGGTGTGCACTAAGAGAAGAGGAGAAATTATATTTGATAGCATTTTAACAACCAAAACAAACAAACAACCTAGAAAGAAATAAACAATACTCCAAACAAGTTAAATGATGCCTACAAAGACTAAATCACAACATGGCTTCGAGCAAGTCCTAAACTACCATGGTTTAGGGTCATGTTGTGACGATATCTGGTCATGCAAAGGAATGAGTTCAACTAACGACCATCCTAACACATTGAAATGAGAGCCAATTAATGTTTCTAAATCACAAATTACGCTAACCTAGTGTGTTCTATTTTACTAATGATGTTAAAGTTATAGTACTCTTTATGCACGCTACCACATCACATAGAACGACAAGAGGAGGTAATGGACATACCAACGACGGCACTGAAACCTCCATGGCATGGCACGGCTGGGCCTGCACACCATGATGGGAGCACCGAGGTAGAGTATTGGATCATCGAAGCAACATCCCAATGAACAAAGGTTAAGATTTAAATGATGTGGTAGCACGATAAATTATATGTCAGCTATCACTAGACTAAATCACCAATTATGCTAAGTTATGTGTCACTAAATCGCCAACTATCTCATGGAGTTCTTTATCTAAGTGAAAACAAGGAGAGGAGGTAAAGTACATACCAGGGCCGAAAACACCATGGTTTGCGCGACCAAGACGGGAGGTCCAACACAAAATCTTCGGTCATCGCAGCAACATATTACTTCCATCACATCAGAAAAATCCCGTTCGAACAAGGTTAAGCAACCTGCTCGCCGTATCTGAATAGTAAGTATAAGATGGAAGTAATATATCCCAATTAACAAGGTTTGATGCAATACATGCATGAACACACGGTAGAACTTTGGCTACTGGCTGAACATAAATATATCAATGACTTTGACCAGAAACATGTGCAAGATTATTATTTACCACAGCTGACAGTATATCAGAAAAATATCACCAAACATCTACTTGGAAACCTAATATGTCATGCATTCTCAAACAGCCTAATGAGGCTAAAACAACAGTATGGTATAGAGTACAAGTGTACGACACAAAGAGGAGAATGGACTACGGTAGAATGCTGCATCTTTCAAATTAAGACTATGTGCTTTTCGAGCTAGCTAGCACAAGGGAGAACTGGAATCAGTCCAGATTTCCAAAAGATGGGTTAGTCTAAACAATCAACATCAATAGAGAGAGAAGACCAAAGCAACACTAGACGGTCAAAAACAGTAGAGGATCAAGTAGCGGTAGTAGATGGTCGATCAGAGCAACAGCCACATCTTTAAAATTTCAAAAAGAATTAACATTGATTTGCCCAGGAAGATTGAAGTTAACCACTATAAATTTGTAGGTGATGACTTGTGGAATGACACGGTATTGTATGGTTACAACACAAATAGAAGAACAGTCAGAGCATCATAAACTAGTAAGTTCTGAATTTTCGAACACACCAATTATGCCATGAAAATAGGCACAAATAAAAACAAGTGGTCCTGAGCTACCATGAAATAGCAATTGTTATTTACCTTGCATCTGAAAAGCATAAGTCCACCAGATGGCACCTCAGCAAAACAGGAAAAGGTGCCAAATTATTTCCTTGGTATTCAGTTCATATTCAAAATCAGCGCTGGAGTTCAGAAATTCAGGGTGACAAAAAAATACATAGCAAAAACCATCAACAAACTGCTAAATTGGAATACATTAGCTCCAGAATTGTTATGCTCAAGGACAACCCATAAGTGCATTAATCATTCAGTACAAACAAGCAGAAACATCTAATTCAGGCCCTTTAGTTCAGTTTATACTAGAAGTCAGCCCTTGAGTGCAAAAATTCAGGGTTATAAAAAATACATAGCAAAAAACATCAACAAACTACTACATTTCACATTAAAAAACTGCTACACTGGAGATGAAATTGGACATTATGAATAGCTCCAGAATGATTATGCTCAAGGACTACCCATAAGAGCATTAAACCAGTACAAACAAGCAGAAACATCCAACTATGCCTCCCATGTCTAAACGCATGACTGAGCGGTATGTCATGTTTCCACGGGCAACAACATCAAGAAGTTTTGTTATGGACTAATGGACCTCAGCATGAACTAAAGCAAAAAAAAAGAATATTCTGATCCTTGACACCATTCCCATCAGATTTAAGCACCCCATAAACACTTGTATAAACAGACAAAATGGAAGATAGAGACTATGGTTCATTTTTCTCCTCACATCTGTTCAGAATTTCAGACAACCACTACCAAATGACCACCGTCTAAATTCACCGTGGGGTTGACCCTAAAGGTGCATCACTTGGCTAAACAACCTTCAGGCATCTTAAAACGCAAGAAAAACACTCCTACATGCCTAATAATATAAGAAGTAGTCTTCAGGTTCAGTAGAATTCATTGAAGGAAAATTTAAACCTTCAGATCTGAATTTGCATATTTGCAGACAAATAAACAGAGGAGGGGATCATCATATATATGCTTCAGGTATTACTTTCTTTACCTTCCTATTAAAATTATGGGTGTGGCTAAGTCTCAGTCGATTGAGATTTAACCAAGTCTTAGTCAAGTGACATAACATACAAGACAGAAAAATAAAAAATTGAAAAGAAAACTTTGCATGGATCTTAATGTAAGACCTCACGGATATAGCATCGACTGAGACTTAACGAAGTCTCAGTCGACTCAGACTTAGCAAGACTGTAAAGTTATTTAGTGTAACAGTACACTGGAATAGCAATATTCAGACATAATATGTTTTACATTCTAAAGTTTGCTTGGTATGCCAAACATTGAACTAAAGAGTACATATGATGTTATGAATTCAGTTGGTTTGGTTTACTGCACGATAACAAATAAAAAGTGTCTCAAAGAAATAAAGCAATATTGTATGGGTAGATAAACAAACAGAGACATGTTTCTTTCAAGTGAAGTCTGTTGGACATTTGCATTGCTATACCCTAAACCCTACAAAACCAAACTATAAAGGGGAGTGTCTATTAGCAAATTTTGGTCTAAATACAGCATAGAAAGACAAGTGCATGAATTCTACAACACTGAGATCTTCAGAAGGTTCCAAAGAAAAATGGAAAACACCATAAGACTACATGTAGTTGAGCAGCAGAAACAAAGATACTATTTGGTGTCTCAGGTTGAAAGCTATCCTTTGAAATAAATCAGAGAAAACCACATTCTCAAAAATGGACCCCATGAAATGTAAAGTTGTTGCTCCATATAATCCAAAAGATTAAAACGACTGACCATAATATATGAAAATATATACTCAGGATTATGTTTTAAATATTCTTACAAAACACAGTAAGTACCCCAGCATAAGAGCTGACAGACTCTCATGTGACACTAAAGTTGGACAGTCTACCGCATAGTTCAATAACACTAAAATATTAGAGCAGCTGGACGCTCTACCGCATAGTTCGATGAACTGAGGTTAGTATACTGTAAATCATGGCAGACAAGGTATTTCAATTACAAAAGGCCCTGTCTGGAAGCAAATTATTTTGAAAAGCAATGTACTCAAAAAGTACAAAAAAGAATGTTGCAGCTATGGAGTACCAGAGCTGACAAGTACTCCCTCAGTCCCGTAATATAAGAGCGTCTTGACACTAGTGTCAAAACGCTCTTATATTACGGCACGGAGGGAGTAGCTCACATGTAGCACAGTTTTCTGCAGTATTAGCAAATCCAAGGTGCCTTTACCAACTTAATTATCCAGGAGAATTGTTTAATTTATCTTAACCAGCAGCAACACAATAATGCTCAGGGTTTGAGCCTTTTGCAACTTATAGCACACCACAAGTGTTAAAATTAAAGCGTTGCAGTGGCAAACCGATGCTAGATTGAAGAATCAACACATTAATAGTCATCATAATTAACAGTCAAGCAATGCCAGATTATAATGAAGAAATAGATAGCAAAGTTAGAAATAACAGTCACACCACAGTTAGGAGATCAAATGTAGAAGATCAACCAGAAAGGAGAATACCATGTGTCTTTTTCCTAAACTAGAGAGAGGCAATTGTGACATGGTTGTTCAATTCCAAATGTAACACCCACAGTTAGGCACTCTGGATTGGGGGACCGTCGTATAATAATGTTGAGATCACGCAGCAACCTTTAAACACAGGTTACTAGACTAGTAGTGCTGGCTTAGGTTAGATACCGTGTTGCAGCACATATCATGACACCCAATACACACAGGCATGCAATCTAGGATTTGTCTTTTTTCTCATTCAAAATGGTGTTCAGCTTTTGCTAGCAAAAAATGAAATTCATATGTCAGTCGTCTTGCTCGCCCAAGGATCATCTTCTTCACCTACACAAGACCATACAAGTATGATGAAACTTGCAGCATATCGACTACTTCTGCTACGATTGTAAATACTCAGCACATGCAATACAAGCCATCTTGCTAAAGCCAAGGATCAAAGCATCCTTTACCAACACTCAAAAGTCTTGAAATTAGTCAAGAGTAATAAAAGAGGCACAATTCTAAGCAGCAGCATTGGATATATATTCGCTCTGCGTTGCACTTCGCAGCGATAAGACTAGGTTCCTATAATCCCTCCCCAGACCCCACCTTGTGTGGGAGCTTCTATGCACTGGGTCTGTCCTTTAGTGTATTGTTGTTGAACATCGTCAGAGTTATCGCTTGGTGACTGTAAATGTTTTGAAGGACATTTATTTATGACTGGAAGTACTCTTAAGGTACATTTTTGTTTTGTGCATAAGCCCGGCTAGATATTAAATGTTCATCTCACATTCCTGCGTCTTTAGGTTTGAAACAAACCGATTGGGCCAGCTAAGATACCTGAGCAGGCGCCATTTTTCTTCCTTGCCCTCGGTTCCATCCCTTTCAGAGGAGATATTGTTTGAGCCTCCTTCCAGTAAAGAAACAGATGGCAACACTACCGAGGACACAATTCATAAAAAGATGGCTCATGTCTCCTCCCACTTCAGTCAGCTGTTGCTATCCTGTGGAGAACTTGACAACTCTAAGTATCTATAACTATATTCGGTCAAGCAAACAGAGATTTTGGTTCACTTTCTTTTGATGAGACTGGAAGAAGTTCCAATCTTCATGGTAAGTGCTGACTTGGAATCTATTTTGCAGATTCAGCGATCACGGACTACCTAAAAGGCCTATCTCCATCATCTTTAGATATGGAACTACGGATGCTACAGATAATAGATGACGACGAGGTGGAAGAGTCGGAGGAACCAAGACCCATCCGAGCTCCAGTTCATCTCATTGCTGCTGGACTGCTTCATTCATGAGCATTCCTGCAGGAACAACTTTGAGTTTGTTCAAGCTGTTCTGAAATTGTTTCTGAAGGTACTGGCCAGGAACCAACTGGGATTTGGAACCCATTTATAACGTGCATTATTAGTATTATGCCATCTTTCATCAACCTAAAACAGCTATCTTCTTGAGGTCTTATCATTAAGCATTACAACAACAACAACCAAGCCTTTCAGTCCCAAACAAGTTGGGGTAGGCTAGAGTTGAAACCCATAAGATCTCGAAACCAAGTCATGGCTCTGGAACGTTGATACCTAACTTCCACGCACCCCTGGCCATGGCTAAGTCTTTATCGATATTCCAAACCTTCAGGTCCCTCTTAACGGATTCCTCCCATGTCAAGTTTGGTCTACCACGACCCCTCTTAACATTCTCAGCACGCTTTATCCGTCCGCTATGCACCGGCGCTTCCGATGGCCTCCGTTGAATATGTCCAAACCATCTGAGACGATGCTGGACTAGCTTCTCTTCAATCGGTGCTACCCCAAGTCTCTCTCGTATATCGTCATTCCATACCCGATCCTTCCTTATGTGGCCACATATCCATCTCAACATGCGCATCTCTGCTACACCTAATTGTTGGATATGTCGTCTCTTGGTTGGCCAACACTCCGCGCCGTACAACACCGCAGGTCGGATAGTTGTCCTATAAAACCTGCCTTTTAGCTTTTGTGGCACTCTCTTGTCACAGAGTACGCCAGAAGCTTGGCGCCACTTCATCCACCCAGCCTTGATTCGGTGGCCCACGTCTTCATCGATATCGCCATCCTTCTGCAACATGGACCCCAAATATCGAAACGTGTCTCTCTCGGTACCACCTGCCCACCAAGGCTAACCTCTCCATCCTCGTGCCTAGTAGCACTAAAACTGCACCTCATGTATTCAGTTTTAGTTCTACTAAGCCAAAAACCTTTCGATTCTAGAGTTGGTCTCCATAACTCTAACTTATCATTAAGCATTAAAGATTAAAAAAGAAGAAAAACCAAAACATCTACAGCGTTGACGGAAAAGGGAGTGCCAAACATGCCTAAGAAAAAAAGGAAACCTAAAGTGTTTCCTGATCCAAATACACTTGTTTGCTAGTACATACGTATTTCTGGAGAATACCGTGGTCAACAAAGGAAACGTGAAATTGCCTTTCATGTGACACAGTATACCATAAGCAATTACCTCTTTAAGTGATCTCCTCTTGGAAATTCTGACACCCAAACAGAACGCACGATAGTCACATCTAGATAGAACAATCTTATCGGGACCTTCTTTCAAAAACGGTCTTAACTCGGAGCAAAAAATTGAGTAGGATCAACAAACATCCATGCAGAAAGTGTATCATGTAACTAATCAACAAATTCTGGCAAATCATTGTTAAGGTATAAAGTTAAAGAACAGCATGCTCCATTGCAACAAGGTACTTACCATAAGACCAGCATATCTACCATTGGCCCCTAACGGCTGTGTAGCTTGCCTGTTGATAACCCGAACAGGAATACCTGAGAAAACAAATAATTTCCAAAACGAATAGTTCAGATCTAGATGAATGAACCCACAATGCAATGACGAAGAACAGTTTTAGCTGCCACAACATGTTCCATGTAACCAAGCTGGTAAAGACTCGATCACACCTATATGGTTGGAATTATGCAGAACTCAAAAGTATCAAATTCCTGAACTGACAACATAGTGGCATGCTAAAGTAGCACAATATTAAAATATGCATGGTATTTACTAAGGTCTTGATTGAAATATAAAATTGAAATGGGATACAAAACTTACGAATGTAAATTTACCAACCAATTTACTAGTGTGTTCCTGTTGAACATCATTAAGGTAGCACAACATTAAAATAGATATGGCATTTACGGAGTTGTTGATGGAAAACATCAAATTGATATATGGGATCCAAAACTTAAGAGTACACATTTACCAACCATGATCATTAATAAAGCTACAAGTCTGAAAGGGGCTGCTCACCTCCAGACAGTTTTTTATCCTCCGAGGAGTTACAAGCGGGAGTCTGATATTCATCACATGGCTTGGTGCCTTCATTGGCTGACTGTTTCCCCAGTTTGGTGTATCACTACTGCTCCTTTCCCTTCAAAACTCACAACCTCGATCTCCATTTCTCCAACTATTGTCTCTTCCTCCCCCTCGTCCTCCCCCGATATCCATGAGAGGAACCTAGTGGCATATCTTTTTAACCAATTTATCTCTTGGGTTGATCTCTCTCAACACTACAACTATAGATATATTGAGTAACAGGGTGGAGTGGGTTTAAGAGCACATTACAATAAAGAAAGTAGAGCAAAATGAGAAATTCATGCATAGAAAGATGAAGGTAACATGCATTAGTGAACTATATGTGCATTTCAAATACCATTAAATTTCATTGCGTTCAATTTTGACATCTTCCACTTTTGTTAAGTATTTTCTTGTTGGAAGAATTTTCGTACGTATACTTTAAATCATACTCCGTATTAAAAACCAACTTTATATTGTTTACAATATCTAGAGGTTTAAGAAGGTAGGTTCCTAACGCCTGAGAAGGTAGGGATCTAGAGGTAGGGCCAAGACAATTCATCGTAGGAGTCGGCTCAAGCAGGACGTGGTAAATTGATGGGGTTGGTGGGAGGAACATGACTACCATAAAATTGACTAACGCTAAGGCTAGAACTCACTCTATTGTGAAATAACTGTTTTTCAATTAGCTAGCATTACCATAGGATGTTATTTTTCTAACCTCAAAAAGAGAAGGATATGCACAAATAATTGCAAAGGTCTGATGGTTTAGGAACTATTTGAGATCTAGGCACACAAATACTATCATACAAAGCCATTTATAAAACCAATAGAAGGTATATGTAACACACCTAAAGGTTTTATGTAGTGATAAGGCCAACTCCAACACAGGGACTCAAATGCCTTTTGTCCATTTGGATTGGCCAAACACACACGAGTGTCTGTTTGCGTCCACCGGCCCATAGGTGCGTCCAAGGGGCACACGCATTTCACACATTGAACTTAAACTAAAATTTAAAATATATACATTGCCTCCAAAAGTCGCCGCCATACATTAAACTTGAACTTAGAAAAAAAAATTATCTTAAACTAAATGAATCCTAGATCTAGTCCTAGTTGTCGCCATCGTCCTTGCTGTCACTTTCGTTCGTGGTGAAGTCATAGATGGGCGGTGGTTGCCACACGTGCGAGAGCGTCGTCTGTTGTGGATCCAGTGGATGTTGCACCACCGACTGACATGACGGGGACGGTGACCATGTCTTCGCCCCTAGCCACACGGTCAGGGGTTGACACATACTCCAGCGTGACGAGCATGGTCGACGTCCACGATAAGGACTGACCCACCAGCTAACAGCGGGTTCCAGGACAACTCCTCCTTCACCTCTTCGTCCACCACCCCTTCCTCTGGCATGGGGATGGGGACATACCAGGCGACAGACAAAGCGAGCTGCATCGCCAGGCCGTCCCACTCCCTAAATTTGTCAAGCTTGGAGTCCTCGAGCGCCTTCTTGAAGGCAGCGTCCTCTTTGTCGATGATCATGGCTTCTAGTGGAAATGGCGGTGGGGACGGCGATGGTGAGGGTGCATGTGTGCACCCACGCACGCACATGCAAACAGGGTGAACCGGGAGCACACACACGTGCCCTTGGGTGGGGGTGGGGGTAGGAGCACGCACATGGGCGGCAAAGAAGGACTAGCACGCCATGTTGTGCTCATCTCAGCACCATGTATCCCACATTGGCGATTCGACGACGTACCTTGGGTCATGGAGGAGGTATGAATGCAGCTGAGCTCGACGACGACTGATCTCCATAAGGCTCGTGCGGCCGCTGTCCGGGACGAGAGGCATGGGCACTTGCTCTGAGATTGAGGTGCCATCCATCCGACAGGTGCATGCCGAGCCAAGACAGCCGGGTGGCGGTATCCTAGTAGCGCTGGCACGTCTCCACGCTAACATAGATCCACTGCCATGGCGTAGCGGGCGGCGAAATGGCGAAGGGCGCCACATTCCTCCTCGGCCCCGATTAGCCAGATGATGACCCGACATCATGGTCTGGCTTCCCTGGCTTCCTCGGGATACACTTCCACACCAATGTGGCTGGCGGGCGGTGTTGGCTAGGGTTTGTCGGGTGTCCCACGCACATGGATTAGACGAGGCCGGTGGGAGATTGTTGACGGTCTGATGAGGACGACGAGCGGCATCAGTTCCGTGTTCGCCTTAATGGAAATCAGGCCCAAAATTACGTCAAAAATGCGTTCAGACGGATCGCTCCCGCATTAGGCCATGCTTGGACCCAAACCGAAAAAAATGGTTGGAGTTTTTTTTCCAAGGAAATTCAATGCTTATATTATATTTAACCAAGGTTGTACAAAAGATGTGCTAAAAAAAATTATACTCCAGATTATGTGTACGGAGGCGCGGGTGATGCGTGTGATAAAGCCGGAGGGCAAACGAATTCCAGCTGGCATTCGTATCGCCGTCTATTTAAGTGCGCTCCCACAGCTGCACTGCCGTCGCCATACGTCTCATCCTTTTCACTTCTCCTCCTCTCTCACTCCACCTCGCCAAAACCCACCAAATCTGACCCGCAGACACAGATCACCGCGGCGGTCGGCGGGGACCTCCGCAGTCCGGCAGGTGAACCCCGAATGCAGATCCGCTCCCTCCCTCCCTCCCTCCCTCCTCCCTCCTCGGCTCCTCCCTCCTCCCTCCCCCGTCGCTGCGACCCGGCTGGGTGGCCGTGGCCGATTTTGTGGTGCGCCGCTGTTTCGTGCTTTGGTCGATCCATTTGTCGCATCTACATGCGCGCGGCGAGATCGGATTTAGTACTAGTGTCGTGCGGCGTTGCCGATTTCATTCGATTCGCGCTGTGATTCTTTTTGCAAGCGGCGCGGTGGCTTGGGGCGTGCGCGCGCCGGTGGACTAATCGGCGACGTGGAGACGCGGGGGCGCGCGGATCCATCGCGCCTCCTCTCCACGGGCGCCGCAGAGTTGCTCTTGATAGTTGATTCGTGCTTGTTGCCGCTGCCAGGCCGGCGGATCCATCGCGCCTCCTCTCCACGGGCGCCGCAGAGTTGCTCTTGATAGTTGATTCGTGCTTGTTGCCGCTGCCAGGCCTTGTCATCTCGGCGCCGCATGCTACTGGTAAAACCCGTTTCGCTTCTCTGCTTCGCCGCGCCGCCATACGCTTGGTTCTCGAGGCGCTTGAGCAAGATGTACATCCTACCGCGCGCTTAGTAATTACTAGAGGTCAACGCCGGCCATCGTGTCTCATGAACAGTTGTGATTTGTTTTCCTTGGTTCCTTTCCTGCGCTGTGTCCCTTTTTTTGCTTCCGTTTACAGGCAAGCAACTCCGGTGTCCACTGTTTCAATTTAGTGTAATTGATTAATGCGACTTGATTTCAATTCATCTCGTTTCCTGCTACTCCAGTACGTACGTACGCTACTCCTAGATACGTAGATCCCGCCTATTTGCCTTCTGGAGTGGAAATGCACTTTGACATGTAGAAATTGATGATGCTCAGGTGTTCCATATGTGCTGTCTGGCTCATGATTGCTAGTGTACCTATGTAGTACTAGTTTCCAGATCTTCGGCGGCGTTAGCAGTTCTGTATACCCTTGTCCATTCCCTTTTCTTTCTTTCTTTCTTTCTTTTTCCCTTATGATCTCATGTTATAATGTACGTGCAACTGTGATGTCAGGACATGAAACCCGTAATAGCTGTCGTTTGGAATCTTGGGGAACCGTTCATTCATCGGGTGATCAAAGAATTGTACCAGAGGATCGGCAAGGAGATTCTCAAGGGCAAAAGGAGGCTGCGATTCCGCTGCGGGACGGTACGCTACGCCCTGGCCGGCCCGCTGCCAAACTAAGCTCGCGGCATCTAGACGCCCCCGAGCCTCCTGGACGCGATGATGGCCAGGGCGCCCCCTCGACTTGGCCCGGTACTCGTGTGCACTCCCACGTTCGAGACGGTGCCACCTCCTCTGGTCATCGTCAAGCCCACACCACCCGCCGTTGAGCACATCGAGGACATCACCACCACCGACACCGACGGTCACTGGGCAGACCTCCTCCTCTTCCTCGCCGGCGCCGCTTTTCTGGTGTTCATCGCCCACAAGTTGCACCAGCACCGCCTCGCCAACGGCACCCCGGTCGACGACTCCGACGACAACAATTCCCCGACCCCGGCTGACTCGACCCCGATCGCGACCGACTTGACGGCTGCCCCGGTTGACGACTCCGACAACAACGATTCCCCGACCCCGGCTGACTCGACCCCGATCGCGACCGACTCGACGGCTGCCCCCGTCACTCCGACCGAGTCCGACAAGTCAGATCTTTGGTTCGTATACTTGGCCGTTTTCATGGTTCTCTCGATCGTTTAGTTTGTCTCCCACCAACTCCTACTCGGTAAGTATTACCTGGACAAAAGTTATGTGTGCCGTCAATATGTGGAGCTTCTACTCTGTAACTATTACCTGGACAAAAGTTATGAGTGCCGCCAATGTGTGGAGCTTCTATTCTGTAACTATTACCTGGACAAAAGTTATGTGAATGTGTGGAGCTTCTACTCTGTAACTATTACCTGGACCATAATTATGTGTGTCCGCAATGTGTGGAGCTTCTACTCTGTAACTATTACCAGGACGAAAATTATCTGCTCATGTTCTCAAGTACTATAGCTGGGATATTTTCGCACAGTCATACTTATATTCGATTTGTTCTTTTGTGAGAATTTTGCACTAGTGGTAGCTAAACGAGAGTTAGTTTTCGATATTCTACAATCGAGAACCACGTATGCGATACCAAAAGGCACTTATATTACGCGATGGGGTAAGCTGGCTCACGTTTGCAAAGAAATGCGACTGGTGGTCCATCCCCTCCACGCCGCTCGGTGCGTGCGCGCATACGTACGTACTACAGTACATTGCATGGCTCGGTCGGACGGGGGTTGGGTCGACGAATCCGGTCGTGGCTCCGTTCGTCTGAGCTCCCAAGGTCTCGTTCGCGCGCCTACCTTACCTTACCTTTGGCAGTAATTAAAAACAAGCAGAAGCAGACAGAAACCCTCAAAACGTGTGCTACCATGCATGTCAATTGATTGGCAATGTACGTGTGCTACCATGCACATGCCAAGAAAAAAAAGGACGTACGCGTCTTTCTAACTTTTTTTTCTAGAGCACCTAACCCGTCTCAAACGGCCGGAGATGTCTTCTTGTCATTGACCGGTCATTAAAAAAAATCCAACCGGACCTCTTAGATCGCGGACAAACGCCCGGACCGACTCTCATCTCTCATATCCAACCCAAATTTATGATATATACGAGGCGGTCCAGGCGCTTCTGTACGGCCCACCACTGGCCCACCCTGACCCCAGAAAATCACCTCCGGAGCAAACTTAGGCTCACTGCGCTCCGCTCCGCTCCCCGACGCACCCCTTTTCCCAACCCGTCCAATCCCGAGCGTCGATGACCATGTCAAGCACCAACAGCCACTCCGACGTCAGCTCGGGAGACGACGACGAGTTGGCGCTCTGTATCGTGCTGGAGCGCTCAAGGGTCGATACGGGCAACATGTTCGGTTCAAGTGCGATGTCACATGTCGCCCATCGCTACAGTGTCGACGCCGATGCCGACCCTTCCCGCCGCGTGCGGATCTGCGAGGTCAGACTGATCTTGAGATGATAAAGTCAACACAGGCACCTCATAGTTAACGAGTATGTTGAAAATGCAAACACATCTGCAAAAGTCTAAGACTTGAAGCCTGGTGAGTTGGTTCCACAATAACAAACCTAACCATCTGAGCTACGCTTGGTTCACCGTGTGACACATTCATATTGTACCGCCTTTGTAGAATGGAACATAGTTGATGCCTAACCGCTCGCTCCGTGGATCTAGCACCACGATACACCGTCGCCGCCGCTCGCCGTCAATGCTCGTTGCACGGATTGCACGGCCAACGACCACCAGTAAAACGACATTGAATGGATGTAGCAAAATACATCGCCGGTAGTAGCAAAAAAACACCAAAGGTTGTAGCAAAAAAAAGGTAATCGCCGTCGCGGGTCGCAGCTCTGTTACCATGCATGTAGCAAAACCCCTCGCCGGAAGTAGCAAAAGCCAATGACAGTTGCAACAAAAATGTCATCGTCGTTCGCGGGGTTACAACTCTGCTGTGATGGATGTAATAAAATCGTTTACTGATGGCAGCAAATCTGACGGCAGTTGTAGCAAATAAGTCGACACCGTCGCGGGTTGCAACTCCACCGTGATGGATGTAGCAAAAAACATGAGCTGTAGTAGACAAAACAGACAACGATTGTAGCCAATTGCGATGCCGGTTGAAGCATATAGCAAAATAATGACGTCGGTTAATTCCCTGGAGCAGCGCCGCCACGTCCTCGCCGCCCCGCGGTCACCACTCTCCCTGACACTGGTTGCAGCTTCCCTTGACATTGGTTGAAGCTCCTAAGCTTGTCGCCTCCATGTCGGCTATGGGGTCGCATACCTCACGGTCACCGACCACAGCGTTCAGAGGCTGCTGGTCAACGGTGGGGCGATGGGCGAGGGCATGCGAGCTCATCGGGCGGGTGGTGGTTCGCAGGAGAGTGAGAAAAAAAAAGAAGAACTGGGAAAGGGCCGCACGTTTTGCTTTGATCCAATCCAACTATGTCAAGGGAAAGGATGGAAAAGTTTTCCTTGATGTGTTGTCCTGCTGCATAAACCAGCAAGGAACACCAACTACCGGAAGAAAATCTGACCCGCCCAGAAAGCGTAAAGTTTAGACGATGAGTCGCATTTAATCATCGATCGAGCAAGAGCTGTCTTTTACTCCAGCATGGTTGAGCAAATACTTCCTCTCTTTTCGGTTTATAGGGCTTAAATAAAAAATAATACGTAGAGTAGTACAATAAATAATAGTAGCAACGGCAGAGGATTTTTCGATTCAAAAGAAAACGATACGTAGACACCTGGCAGGCCACACGTGTTGACGGCGGGCATGTGGACCATGGATGTACTAGTCCCAGGAGTCCAGCATTGTGAACCTAAAAAAATAGGAGTCCAGCATGCACGTAGGACGGCGAGCCGCAGTCCGAACCCGCCAGTGCGTAATCACATGGTCTGTCCTACGGAGTACTAATGACAGTTACGTGCGTCCTCTTTTGTAGTATTCAGATGGTGGCCGATCGGATGGAACGATCCACTCCACGATCCGCCCAGTTGCTGTCGGCCGATCGGACAAAGGAGAAGAAGATCCGGCCCCCTCTCTCTCTCTCCAGATCCAAATTCGGACGTGAAGGGTTGCATGGTCATTCTACGTTCATGAATATTCGTGCTGGCCTGTTCCAAAGGACCGATCGTTTGCATGCTTTTTGCAACTGTCTGTTATTATTAATTGCCAATCATTTGCTCGCTTCCACAACCAACTGTTGTTTGGTTGTTTGTCAATAATGGCCAATCATACTTTCATAGTTATACTGTAGCTTTCAAAACCATCCTTTCATAGTTAGCATTAATGGTGAATCAATTTTCTATTTCGCTAATCTGACAAGGTAGTCCTTGTCATGCGGTCCGTATTTATATTGATTTGTTCTTGCAGTTAATGATATACTTTCTTCATTTATATTTACTGAGTCCTTCTTATTTTATGTTAAAATTTGATCTCCACAAACCAAATATGAAGTCTATATATGTTATAAAATGTATACTAATGGATTTGTATTCGAAAGAGGTTTCTCGTAATATAATTTATGTGACATACAACTTATATTATATTATTAGTTAATTTTATAGTACCTACGTCACGGTTTAGAAGGCACAGTTAAATTTACGTGCATTTCCATAATAGACAAGGTTTAAAGCGCACTGCATTTACTCCTAACAGCTAATTAGTACTCCGCTATACTATTTCTATATGTGTGTATAGTGTGAATACTATTTTTTACTCCATCTCACAGCCAATCAATAACCATCTAGGTTCCAGAGAATTTCCAAACACGCCTTCTAAACCGTGACATAAGTTTCTTTAATTTGGTGAAACCAATGTTTTGAAATAAGTGAAATTGAATTTTTTACATGATTTTTATTGAAATAAGTTTCTTTAATTCTGTGAAACCAATGTTTTGAAATAAGTGAAATTGAATTTTTTACATGATTTTTTGTTGAAATAAGTTTCTTTAATTCAGTGAAACCAATGTTTTGAAATAAGTGAAATTTAATTTTTACTTTCTTTTTTGTTGAAATAAGTTTCTTTAATTCAGTGAAACCAATGTTTTGAAATAAGTGAAATTTAATTTTTAAATAATTTTTTTCTTATTATGAATTTTATATAGTATCACATAACTAGAAACAAAGTTCAGTTCTATTATCTATTTCCAAAAAAAAGACTTGATTCCACACAATTGAATAAAAAACAATTGGATTCGTTTATCACCTTATCAATGAATACAATTAATTTCACTGGATTCCACAATTCATAAATCATGTCTTACAAACCATGTTTCAATGGATAGCATTTTAACATCCCCCATAGAGGTTGGGTGTGCACTAAGAGAAGAGGAGAAATTATATTTGATAGCATTTTAACAACCAAAACAAACAAACAACCTAGAAAGAAATAAACAATACTCCAAACAAGTTAAATGATGCCTACAAAGACTAAATCACAACATGGCTTCGAGCAAGTCCTAAACTACCATGGTTTAGGGTCATGTTGTGACGATATCTGGTCATGCAAAGGAATGAGTTCAACTAACGACCATCCTAACACATTGAAATGAGAGCCAATTAATGTTTCTAAATCACAAATTACGCTAACCTAGTGTGTTCTATTTTACTAATGATGTTAAAGTTATAGTACTCTTTATGCACGCTACCACATCACATAGAACGACAAGAGGAGGTAATGGACATACCAACGACGGCACTGAAAGCTCCATGGCATGGCACGGCTGGGCCTGCACACCATGATGGGAGCACCGAGGTAGAGTATTGGATCATCGAAGCAACATCCCAATGAACAAAGGTTAAGATTTAAATGATGTGGTAGCACGATAAATTATATGTCAGCTATCACTAGACTAAATCACCAATTATGCTAAGTTATGTGTCACTAAATCGCCAACTATCTCATGGAGTTCTTTATCTAAGTGAAAACAAGGAGAGGAGGTAAAGTACATACCAGGGCCGAAAACACCATGGTTTGCGCGACCAAGACGGGAGGTCCAACACAAAATCTTCGGTCATCGCAGCAACATATTACTTCCATCACAACATATTACTTCCATCACATCAGAAAAATCCCGTTCGAACAAGGTTAAGCAACCTGCTCGCCGTATCTGAATAGTAAGTATAAGATGGAAGTAATATATCCCAATTAACAAGGTTTGATGCAATACATGCATGAACACACGGTAGAACTTTGGCTACTGGCTGAACATAAATATATCAATGACTTTGACCAGAAACATGTGCAAGATTATTATTTACCACAGCTGACAGTATATCAGAAAAATATCACCAAACATCTACTTGGAAACCTAATATGTCATGCATTCTCAAACAGCCTAATGAGGCTAAAACAACAGTATGGTATAGAGTACAAGTGTACGACACAAAGAGGAGAATGGACTACGGTAGAATGCTGCATCTTCCAAATTAAGACTATGTGCTTTTCGAGCTAGCTAGCACAAGGGAGAACTGGAATCAGTCCAGATTTCCAAAAGATGGGTTAGTCTAAACAATCAACATCAATAGAGAGAGAAGACCAAAGCAACACTAGACGGTCAAAAACAGTAGAGGATCAAGTAGCGGTAGTAGATGGTCGATCAGAGCAACAGCCACATCTTTAAAATTTCAAAAAGAATTAACATTGATTTGCCCAGGAAGATTGAAGTTAACCACTATAAATTTGTAGGTGATGACTTGTGGAATGACACGGTATTGTATGGTTACAACACAAATAGAAGAACAGTCAGAGCATCATAAACTAGTAAGTTCTGAATTTTCGAACACACCAATTATGCCATGAAAATAGGCACAAATAAAAACAAGTGGTCCTGAGCTACCATGAAATAGCAATTGTTATTTACCTTGCATCTGAAAAGCATAAGTCCACCAGATGGCACCTCAGCAAAACAGGAAAAGGTGCCAAATTATTTCCTTGGTATTCAGTTCATATTCAAAATCAGCGCTGGAGTTCAGAAATTCAGGGTGACAAAAAAATACATAGCAAAAACCATCAACAAACTGCTAAATTGGAATACATTAGCTCCAGAATTGTTATGCTCAAGGACAACCCATAAGTGCATTAATCATTCAGTACAAACAAGCAGAAACATCTAATTCAGGCCCTTTAGTTCAGTTTATACTAGAAGTCAGCCCTTGAGTGCAAAAATTCAGGGTTATAAAAAATACATAGCAAAAAACATCAACAAACTACTACATTTCACATTAAAAAACTGCTACACTGGAGATGAAATTGGACATTATGAATAGCTCCAGAATGATTATGCTCAAGGACTACCCATAAGAGCATTAAACCAGTACAAACAAGCAGAAACATCCAACTATGCCTCCCATGTCTAAACGCATGACTGAGCGGTATGTCATGTTTCCACGGGCAACAACATCAAGAAGTTTTGTTATGGACTAATGGACCTCAGCATGAACTAAAGCAAAAAAAAAGAATATTCTGATCCTTGACACCATTCCCATCAGATTTAAGCACCCCATAAACACTTGTATAAACAGACAAAATGGAAGATAGAGACTATGGTTCATTTTTCTCCTCACATCTGTTCAGAATTTCAGACAACCACTACCAAATGACCACCGTCTAAATTCACCGTGGGGTTGACCCTAAAGGTGCATCACTTGGCTAAACAACCTTCAGGCATCTTAAAACGCAAGAAAAACACTCCTACATGCCTAATAATATAAGAAGTAGTCTTCAGGTTCAGTAGAATTCATTGAAGGAAAATTTAAACCTTCAGATCTGAATTTGCATATTTGCAGACAAATAAACAGAGGAGGGGATCATCATATATATGCTTCAGGTATTACTTTCTTTACCTTCCTATTAAAATTATGGGTGTGGCTAAGTCTCAGTCGATTGAGATTTAACCAAGTCTTAGTCAAGTGACATAACATACAAGACAGAAAAATAAAAAATTGAAAAGAAAACTTTGCATGGATCTTAATGTAAGACCTCACGGATATAGCATCGACTGAGACTTAACGAAGTCTCAGTCGACTCAGACTTAGCAAGACTGTAAAGTTATTTAGTGTAACAGTACACTGGAATAGCAATATTCAGACATAATATGTTTTACATTCTAAAGTTTGCTTGGTATGCCAAACATTGAACTAAAGAGTACATATGATGTTATGAATTCAGTTGGTTTGGTTTACTGCACGATAACAAATAAAAAGTGTCTCAAAGAAATAAAGCAATATTGTATGGGTAGATAAACAAACAGAGACATGTTTCTTTCAAGTGAAGTCTGTTGGACATTTGCATTGCTATACCCTAAACCCTACAAAACCAAACTATAAAGGGGAGTGTCTATTAGCAAATTTTGGTCTAAATACAGCATAGAAAGACAAGTGCATGAATTCTACAACACTGAGATCTTCAGAAGGTTCCAAAGAAAAATGGAAAACACCATAAGACTACATGTAGTTGAGCAGCAGAAACAAAGATACTATTTGGTGTCTCAGGTTGAAAGCTATCCTTTGAAATAAATCAGAGAAAACCACATTCTCAAAAATGGACCCCATGAAATGTAAAGTTGTTGCTCCATATAATCCAAAAGATTAAAACGACTGACCATAATATATGAAAATATATACTCAGGATTATGTTTTAAATATTCTTACAAAACACAGTAAGTACCCCAGCATAAGAGCTGACAGACTCTCATGTGACACTAAAGTTGGACAGTCTACCGCATAGTTCAATAACACTAAAATATTAGAGCAGCTGGACGCTCTACCGCATAGTTCGATGAACTGAGGTTAGTATACTGTAAATCATGGCAGACAAGGTATTTCAATTACAAAAGGCCCTGTCTGGAAGCAAATTATTTTGAAAAGCAATGTACTCAAAAAGTACAAAAAAGAATGTTGCAGCTATGGAGTACCAGAGCTGACAAGTACTCCCTCAGTCCCGTAATATAAGAGCGTCTTGACACTAGTGTCAAAACGCTCTTATATTACGGCACGGAGGGAGTAGCTCACATGTAGCACAGTTTTCTGCAGTATTAGCAAATCCAAGGTGCCTTTACCAACTTAATTATCCAGGAGAATTGTTTAATTTATCTTAACCAGCAGCAACACAATAATGCTCAGGGTTTGAGCCTTTTGCAACTTATAGCACACCACAAGTGTTAAAATTAAAGCGTTGCAGTGGCAAACCGATGCTAGATTGAAGAATCAACACATTAATAGTCATCATAATTAACAGTCAAGCAATGCCAGATTATAATGAAGAAATAGATAGCAAAGTTAGAAATAACAGTCACACCACAGTTAGGAGATCAAATGTAGAAGATCAACCAGAAAGGAGAATACCATGTGTCTTTTTCCTAAACTAGAGAGAGGCAATTGTGACATGGTTGTTCAATTCCAAATGTAACACCCACAGTTAGGCACTCTGGATTGGGGGACCGTCGTATAATAATGTTGAGATCACGCAGCAACCTTTAAACACAGGTTACTAGACTAGTAGTGCTGGCTTAGGTTAGATACCGTGTTGCAGCACATATCATGACACCCAATACACACAGGCATGCAATCTAGGATTTGTCTTTTTTCTCATTCAAAATGGTGTTCAGCTTTTGCTAGCAAAAAATGAAATTCATATGTCAGTCGTCTTGCTCGCCCAAGGATCATCTTCTTCACCTACACAAGACCATACAAGTATGATGAAACTTGCAGCATATCGACTACTTCTGCTACGATTGTAAATACTCAGCACATGCAATACAAGCCATCTTGCTAAAGCCAAGGATCAAAGCATCCTTTACCAACACTCAAAAGTCTTGAAATTAGTCAAGAGTAATAAAAGAGGCACAATTCTAAGCAGCAGCATTGGATATATATTCGCTCTGCGTTGCACTTCGCAGCGATAAGACTAGGTTCCTATAATCCCTCCCCAGACCCCACCTTGTGTGGGAGCTTCTATGCACTGGGTCTGTCCTTTAGTGTATTGTTGTTGAACATCGTCAGAGTTATCGCTTGGTGACTGTAAATGTTTTGAAGGACATTTATTTATGACTGGAAGTACTCTTAAGGTACATTTTTGTTTTGTGCATAAGCCCGGCTAGATATTAAATGTTCATCTCACATTCCTGCGTCTTTAGGTTTGAAACAAACCGATTGGGCCAGCTAAGATACCTGAGCAGGCGCCATTTTTCTTCCTTGCCCTCGGTTCCATCCCTTTCATAGGAGATATTGTTTGAGCCTCCTTCCAGTAAAGAAACAGATGGCAACACTACCGAGGACACAATTCATAAAAAGATGGCTCATGTCTCCTCCCACTTCAGTCAGCTGTTGCTATCCTGTGGAGAACTTGACAACTCTAAGTATCTATAACTATATTCGGTCAAGCAAACAGAGATTTTGGTTCACTTTCTTTTGATGAGACTGGAAGAAGTTCCAATCTTCATGGTAAGTGCTGACTTGGAATCTATTTTGCAGATTCAGCGATCACGGACTACCTAAAAGGCCTATCTCCGTCATCTTTAGATATGGAACTACGGATGCTACAGATAATAGATGACGACGAGGTGGAAGAGTCGGAGGAACCAAGACCCATCCGAGCTCCAGTTCATCTCATTGCTGCTGGACTGCTTCATTCATGAGCATTCCTGCAGGAACAACTTTGAGTTTGTTCAAGCTGTTCTGAAATTGTTTCTGAAGGTACTGGCCAGGAACCAACTCGGATTTGGAACCCATTTATAACGTGCATTATTAGTATTATGCCATCTTTCATCAACCTAAAACAGCTATCTTCTTGAGGTCTTATCATTAAGCATTACAACAACAACAACCAAGCCTTTCAGTCCCAAACAAGTTGGGGTAGGCTAGAGTTGAAACCCATAAGATCTCGAAACCAAGTCATGGCTCTGGAACGTTGATACCTAACTTCCACGCACCCCTGGCCATGGCTAAGTCTTTATCGATATTCCAAACCTTCAGGTCCCTCTTAACGGATTCCTCCCATGTCAAGTTTGGTCTACCACGACCCCTCTTAACATTCTCAGCACGCTTTATCCGTCCGCTATGCACCGGCGCTTCCGATGGCCTCCGTTGAATATGTCCAAACCATCTGAGACGATGCTGGACTAGCTTCTCTTCAATCGGTGCTACCCCAAGTCTCTCTC
The DNA here is from genome assembly GCF_904849725.1 of Hordeum vulgare subsp. vulgare. Lineage (NCBI taxonomy): Eukaryota > Viridiplantae > Streptophyta > Magnoliopsida > Poales > Poaceae > Hordeum > Hordeum vulgare. Next base: position 12,481,209 of record NC_058524.1, on the reverse strand, counting down.
GTATATCGTCATTCCGTACCCGATCCTTCCTTATGTGGCCACATATCCATCTCAACATGCGCATCTCTGCTACACCTAATTGTTGGATATGCCGTCTCTTGGTTGGCCAACACTCCGCGCCGTACAACACCGCAGGTCGGATAGTTGTCCTATAAAACCTGCCTTTTAGCTTTTGTGGCACTCTCTTGTCACAGAGTACGCCAGAAGCTTGGCGCCACTTCATCCACCCAGCCTTGATTCGGTGGCCCACGTCTTCATCGATATCGCCATCCTTCTGCAACATGGACCCCAAATATCGAAACGTGTCTCTCTCGGTACCACCTGCCCACCAAGGCTAACCTCTCCATCCTCGTGCCTAGTAGCACTAAAACTGCACCTCATGTATTCAGTTTTAGTTCTACTAAGCCAAAAACCTTTCGATTCTAGAGTTGGTCTCCATAACTCTAACTTATCATTAAGCATTAAAGATTAAAAAAGAAGAAAAACCAAAACATCTACAGCGTTGACGGAAAAGGGAGTGCCAAACATGCCTAAGAAAAAAAGGAAACCTAAAGTGTTTCCTGATCCAAATACACTTGTTTGCTAGTACATACGTATTTCTGGAGAATACCGTGGTCAACAAAGGAAACGTGAAATTGCCTTTCATGTGACACAGTATACCATAAGCAATTACCTCTTTAAGTGATCTCCTCTTGGAAATTCTGACACCCAAACAGAACGCACGATAGTCACATCTAGATAGAACAATCTTATCGGGACCTTCTTTCAAAAACGGTCTTAACTCGGAGCAAAAAATTGAGTAGGATCAACAAACATCCATGCAGAAAGTGTATCATGTAACTAATCAACAAATTCTGGCAAATCATTGTTAAGGTATAAAGTTAAAGAACAGCATGCTCCATTGCAACAAGGTACTTACCATAAGACCAGCATATCTACCATTGGCCCCTAACGGCTGTGTAGCTTGCCTGTTGATAACCCGAACAGGAATACCTGAGAAAACAAATAATTTCCAAAACGAATAGTTCAGATCTAGATGAATGAACCCACAATGCAATGACGAAGAACAGTTTTAGCTGCCACAACATGTTCCATGTAACCAAGCTGGTAAAGACTCGATCACACCTATATGGTTGGAATTATGCAGAACTCAAAAGTATCAAATTCCTGAACTGACAACATAGTGGCATGCTAAAGTAGCACAATATTAAAATATGCATGGTATTTACTAAGGTCTTGATTGAAATATAAAATTGAAATGGGATACAAAACTTACGAATGTAAATTTACCAACCAATTTACTAGTGTGTTCCTGTTGAACATCATTAAGGTAGCACAACATTAAAATAGATATGGCATTTACGGAGTTGTTGATGGAAAACATCAAATTGATATATGGGATCCAAAACTTAAGAGTACACATTTACCAACCATGATCATTAATAAAGCTACAAGTCTGAAAGGGGCTGCTCACCTCCAGACAGTTTTTTATCCTCCGAGGAGTTACAAGCGGGAGTCTGATATTCATCACATGGCTTGGTGCCTTCATTGGCTGACTGTTTCCCCAGTTTGGTGTATCACTACTGCTCCTTTCCCTTCAAAACTCACAACCTCGATCTCCATTTCTCCAACTATTGTCTCTTCCTCCCCCTCGTCCTCCCCCGATATCCATGAGAGGAACCTAGTGGCATATCTTTTTAACCAATTTATCTCTTGGGTTGATCTCTCTCAACACTACAACTATAGATATATTGAGTAACAGGGTGGAGTGGGTTTAAGAGCACATTACAATAAAGAAAGTAGAGCAAAATGAGAAATTCATGCATAGAAAGATGAAGGTAACATGCATTAGTGAACTATATGTGCATTTCAAATACCATTAAATTTCATTGCGTTCAATTTTGACATCTTCCACTTTTGTTAAGTATTTTCTTGTTGGAAGAATTTTCGTACGTATACTTTAAATCATACTCCGTATTAAAAACCAACTTTATATTGTTTACAATATCTAGAGGTTTAAGAAGGTAGGTTCCTAACGCCTGAGAAGGTAGGGATCTAGAGGTAGGGCCAAGACAATTCATCGTAGGAGTCGGCTCAAGCAGGACGTGGTAAATTGATGGGGTTGGTGGGAGGAACATGACTACCATAAAATTGACTAACGCTAAGGCTAGAACTCACTCTATTGTGAAATAACTGTTTTTCAATTAGCTAGCATTACCATAGGATGTTATTTTTCTAACCTCAAAAAGAGAAGGATATGCACAAATAATTGCAAAGGTCTGATGGTTTAGGAACTATTTGAGATCTAGGCACACAAATACTATCATATAAAGCCATTTATAAAACCAATAGAAGGTATATGTAACACACCTAAAGGTTTTATGTAGTGATAAGGCCAACTCCAACACAGGGACTCAAATGCCTTTTGTCCATTTGGATTGGCCAAACACACACGAGTGTCTGTTTGCGTCCACCGGCCCATAGGTGCGTCCAAGGGGCACACGCATTTCACACATTGAACTTAAACTAAAATTTAAAATATATACATTGCCTCCAAAAGTCGCCGCCATACATTAAACTTGAACTTAGAAAAAAAAATTATCTTAAACTAAATGAATCCTAGATCTAGTCCTAGTTGTCGCCATCGTCCTTGCTGTCACTTTCGTTCGTGGTGAAGTCATAGATGGGCGGTGATTGCCACACGTGCGAGAGCGTCGTCTGTTGTGGATCCAGTGGATGTTGCACCACCGACTGACATGACGGGGACGGTGACCATGTCTTCGCCCCTAGCCACACGGTCAGGGGTTGACACATACTCCAGCGTGACGAGCATGGTCGACGTCCACGATAAGGACTGACCCACCAGCTAACAGCGGGTTCCAGGACAACTCCTCCTTCACCTCTTCGTCCACCACCCCTTCCTCTGGCATGGGGATGGGGACATACCAGGCGACAGACAAAGCGAGCTGCATCGCCAGGCCGTCCCACTCCCTAAATTTGTCAAGCTTGGAGTCCTCGAGCGCCTTCTTGAAGGCAGCGTCCTCTTTGTCGATGATCATGGCTTCTAGTGGAAATGGCGGTGGGGACGGCGATGGTGAGGGTGCATGTGTGCACCCACGCACGCACATGCAAACAGGGTGAACCGGGAGCACACACACGTGCCCTTGGGTGGGGGTGGGGATAGGAGCACGCACATGGGCGGCAAAGAAGGACTAGCACGCCATGTTGTGCTCATCTCAGCACCATGTATCCCACATTGGCGATTCGACGACGTACCTTGGGTCATGGAGGAGGTATGAATGCAGCTGAGCTCGACGACGACTGATCTCCATAAGGCTCGTGCGGCCGCTGTCCGGGACGAGAGGCATGGGCACTTGCTCTGAGATTGAGGTGCCATCCATCCGACAGGTGCATGCCGAGCCAAGACAGCCGGGTGGCGGTATCCTAGTAGCGCTGGCACGTCTCCACGCTAACATAGATCCACTGCCATGGCGTAGCGGGCGGCGAAATGGCGAAGGGCGCCACATTCCTCCTCGGCCCCGATTAGCCAGATGATGACCCGACATCATGGTCTGGCTTCCCTGGCTTCCTCGGGATACACTTCCACACCAATGTGGCTGGCGGGCGGTGTTGGCTAGGGTTTGTCGGGTGTCCCACGCACATGGATTAGACGAGGCCGGTGGGAGATTGTTGACGGTCTGATGAGGACGACGAGCGGCATCAGTTCCGTGTTCGCCTTAATGGAAATCAGGCCCAAAATTACGTCAAAAATGCGTTCAGACGGATCGCGCCATGCTTGGACCCAAACCGAAAAAAATGGTTGGAGTTTTTTTTCCAGGGAAATTCAATGCTTATATTATATTTAACCAAGGTTGTACAAAAGATGTGCTAAAAAAAATTATACTCCAGATTATGTGTACGGAGGCGCGGGTGATGCGTGTGATAAAGCCGGAGGGCAAACGAATTCCAGCTGGCATTCGTATCGCCGTCTATTTAAGTGCGCTCCCACAGCTGCACTGCCGTCGCCATACGTCTCATCCTTTTCACTTCTCCTCCTCTCTCACTCCACCTCGCCAAAACCCACCAAATCTGACCCGCAGACACAGATCACCGCGGCGGTCGGCGGGGACCTCCGCAGTCCGGCAGGTGAGCCCCGAATGCAGATCCGCTCCCTCCCTCCCTCCCTCCCTCCTCCCTCCTCGGCTCCTCCCTCCTCCCTCCCCCGTCGCTGCGACCCGGCTGGGTGGCCGTGGCCGATTTTGTGGTGCGCCGCTGTTTCGTGCTTTGGTCGATCCATTTGTCGCATCTACATGCGCGCGGCGAGATCGGATTTAGTACTAGTGTCGTGCGGCGTTGCCGATTTCATTCGATTCGCGCTGTGATTCTTTTTGCAAGCGGCGCGGTGGCTTGGGGCGTGCGCGCGCCGGTGGACTAATCGGCGACGTGGAGACGCGGGGGCGCGCGGATCCATCGCGCCTCCTCTCCACGGGCGCCGCAGAGTTGCTCTTGATAGTTGATTCGTGCTTGTTGCCGCTGCCAGGCCGGCGGATCCATCGCGCCTCCTCTCCACGGGCGCCGCAGAGTTGCTCTTGATAGTTGATTCGTGCTTGTTGCCGCTGCCAGGCCTTGTCATCTCGGCGCCGCATGCTACTGGTAAAACCCGTTTCGCTTCTCTGCTTCGCCGCGCCGCCATACGCTTGGTTCTCGAGGCGCTTGAGCAAGATGTACATCCTACCGCGCGCTTAGTAATTACTAGAGGTCAACGCCGGCCATCGTGTCTCATGAACAGTTGTGATTTGTTTTCCTTGGTTCCTTTCCTGCGCTGTGTCCCTTTTTTTGCTTCCGTTTACAGGCAAGCAACTCCGGTGTCCACTGTTTCAATTTAGTGTAATTGATTAATGCGACTTGATTTCAATTCATCTCGTTTCCTGCTACTCCAGTACGTACGTACGCTACTCCTAGATACGTAGATCCCGCCTATTTGCCTTCTGGAGTGGAAATGCACTTTGACATGTAGAAATTGATGATGCTCAGGTGTTCCATATGTGCTGCCTGGCTCATGATTGCTAGTGTACCTATGTAGTACTAGTTTCCAGATCTTCGGCGGCGTTAGCAGTTCTGTATACCCTTGTCCATTCCCTTTTCTTTCTTTCTTTCTTTCTTTTTCCCTTATGATCTCATGTTATAATGTACGTGCAACTGTGATGTCAGGACATGAAACCCGTAATAGCTGTCGTTTGGAATCTTGGGGAACCGTTCATTCATCGGGTGATCAAAGAATTGTACCAGAGGATCGGCAAGGAGATTCTCAAGGGCAAAAGGAGGCTGCGATTCCGCTGCGGGACGGTACGCTACGCCCTGGCCGGCCCGCTGCCAAACTAAGCTCGCGGCATCTAGACGCCCCCGAGCCTCCTGGACGCGATGATGGCCAGGGCGCCCCCTCGACTTGGCCCGGTACTCGTGTGCACTCCCACGTTCGAGACGGTGCCACCTCCTCTGGTCATCGTCAAGCCCACACCACCCGCCGTTGAGCACATCGAGGACATCACCACCACCGACACCGACGGTCACTGGGCAGACCTCCTCCTCTTCCTCGCCGGCGCCGCTTTTCTGGTGTTCATCGCCCACAAGTTGCACCAGCACCGCCTCGCCAACGGCACCCCGGTCGACGACTCCGACGACAACAATTCCCCGACCCCGGCTGACTCGACCCCGATCGCGACCGACTTGACGGCTGCCCCGGTTGACGACTCCGACAACAACGATTCCCCGACCCCGGCTGACTCGACCCCGATCGCGACCGACTCGACGGCTGCCCCCGTCACTCCGACCGAGTCCGACAAGTCAGATCTTTGGTTCGTATACTTGGCCGTTTTCATGGTTCTCTCGATCGTTTAGTTTGTCTCCCACCAACTCCTACTCGGTAAGTATTACCTGGACAAAAGTTATGTGTGCCGTCAATATGTGGAGCTTCTACTCTGTAACTATTACCTGGACAAAAGTTATGAGTGCCGCCAATGTGTGGAGCTTCTATTCTGTAACTATTACCTGGACAAAAGTTATGTGAATGTGTGGAGCTTCTACTCTGTAACTATTACCTGAACCATAATTATGTGTGTCCGCAATGTGTGGAGCTTCTACTCTGTAACTATTACCAGGACGAAAATTATCTGCTCATGTTCTCAAGTACTATAGCTGGGATATTTTCGCACAGTCATACTTATATTCGATTTGTTCTTTTGTGAGAATTTTGCACTAGTGGTAGCTAAACGAGAGTTAGTTTTCGATATTCTACAATCGAGAACCACGTATGCGATACCAAAAGGCACTTATATTACGCGATGGGGTAAGCTGGCTCACGTTTGCAAAGAAATGCGACTGGTGGTTCATCCCCTCCACGCCGCTCGGTGCGTGCGCGCATACGTACGTACTACAGTACATTGCATGGCTCGGTCGGACGGGGGTTGGGTCGACGAATCCGGTCGTGGCTCCGTTCGTCTGAGCTCCCAAGGTCTCGTTCGCGCGCCTACCTTACCTTACCTTTGGCAGTAATTAAAAACAAGCAGAAGCAGACAGAAACCCTCAAAACGTGTGCTACCATGCATGTCAATTGATTGGCAATGTACGTGTGCTACCATGCACATGCCAAGAAAAAAAAGGACGTACGCGTCTTTCTAACTTTTTTTTCTAGAGCACCTAACCCGTCTCAAACGGCCGGAGATGTCTTCTTGTCATTGACCGGTCATTAAAAAAAATCCAACCGGACCTCTTAGATCGCGGACAAACGCCCGGACCGACTCTCATCTCTCATATCCAACCCAAATTTATGATATATACGAGGCGGTCCAGGCGCTTCTGTACGGCCCACCACTGGCCCACCCTGACCCCAGAAAATCACCTCCGGAGCAAACTTAGGCTCACTGCGCTCCGCTCCGCTCCCCGACGCACCCCTTTTCCCAACCCGTCCAATCCCGAGCGTCGATGACCATGTCAAGCACCAACAGCCACTCCGACGTCAGCTCGGGAGACGACGACGAGTTGGCGCTCTGTATCGTGCTGGAGCGCTCAAGGGTCGATACGGGCAACATGTTCGGTTCAAGTGCGATGTCACATGTCGCCCATCGCTACAGTGTCGACGCCGATGCCGACCCTTCCCGCCGCGTGCGGATCTGCGAGGTCAGACTGATCTTGAGATGATAAAGTCAACACAGGCACCTCATAGTTAACGAGTATGTTGAAAATGCAAACACATCTGCAAAAGTCTAAGACTTGAAGCCTGGTGAGTTGGTTCCACAATAACAAACCTAACCATCTGAGCTACGCTTGGTTCACCGTGTGACACATTCATATTGTACCGCCTTTGTAGAATGGAACATAGTTGATGCCTAACCGCTCGCTCCGTGGATCTAGCACCACGATACACCGTCGCCGCCGCTCGCCGTCAATGCTCGTTGCACGGATTGCACGGCCAACGACCACCAGTAAAACGACATTGAATGGATGTAGCAAAATACATCGCCGGTAGTAGCAAAAAAACACCAAAGGTTGTAGCAAAAAAAAGGTAATCGCCGTCGCGGGTCGCAGCTCTGTTACCATGCATGTAGCAAAACCCCTCGCCGGAAGTAGCAAAAGCCAATGACAGTTGCAACAAAAATGTCATCGTCGTTCGCGGGGTTACAACTCCGCTGTGATGGATGTAATAAAATCGTTTACTGATGGCAGCAAATCTGACGGCAGTTGTAGCAAATAAGTCGACACCGTCGCGGGTTGCAACTCCACCGTGATGGATGTAGCAAAAAACATGAGCTGTAGTAGACAAAACAGACAACGATTGTAGCCAATTGCGATGCCGGTTGAAGCATATAGCAAAATAATGACGTCGGTTAATTCCCTGGAGCAGCGCCGCCACGTCCTCGCCGCCCCGCGGTCACCACTCTCCCTGACACTGGTTGCAGCTTCCCTTGACATTGGTTGAAGCTCCTAAGCTTGTCGCCTCCATGTCGGCTATGGGGTCGCATACCTCACGGTCACCGACCACAGCGTTCAGAGGCTGCTGGTCAACGGTGGGGCGATGGGCGAGGGCATGCGAGCTCATCGGGCGGGTGGTGGTTCGCAGGAGAGTGAGAAAAAAAAAGAAGAACTGGGAAAGGGCCGCACGTTTTGCTTTGATCCAATCCAACTATGTCAAGGGAAAGGATGGACAAGTTTTCCTTGATGTGTTGTCCTGCTGCATAAACCAGCAAGGAACACCAACTACCGGAAGAAAATCTGACCCGCCCAGAAAGCGTAAAGTTTAGACGATGAGTCGCATTTAATCATCGATCGAGCAAGAGCTGTCTTTTACTCCAGCATGGTTGAGCAAATACTTCCTCTCTTTTCGGTTTATAGGGCTTAAATAAAAAATAATACGTAGAGTAGTACAATAAATAATAGTAGCAACGGCAGAGGATTTTTCGATTCAAAAGAAAACGATACGTAGACACCTGGCAGGCCACACGTGTTGACGGCGGGCATGTGGACCATGGATGTACTAGTCCCAGGAGTCCAGCATTGTGAACCTAAAAAAATAGGAGTCCAGCATGCACGTAGGACGGCGAGCCGCAGTCCGAACCCGCCAGTGCGTAATCACATGGTCTGTCCTACGGAGTACTAATGACAGTTACGTGCGTCCTCTTTTGTAGTATTCAGATGGTGGCCGATCGGATGGAACGATCCACTCCACGATCCGCCCAGTTGCTGTCGGCCGATCGGACAAAGGAGAAGAAGATCCGGCCCCCTCTCTCTCTCTCCAGATCCAAATTCGGACGTGAAGGGTTGCATGGTCATTCTACGTTCATGAATATTCGTGCTGGCCTGTTCCAAAGGACCGATCGTTTGCATGCTTTTTGCAACTGTCTGTTATTATTAATTGCCAATCATTTGCTCGCTTCCGCAACCAACTGTTGTTTGGTTGTTTGTCAATAATGGCCAATCATACTTTCATAGTTATACTGTAGCTTTCAAAACCATCCTTTCATAGTTAGCATTAATGGTGAATCAATTTTCTATTTCGCTAATCTGACAAGGTAGTCCTTGTCATGCGGTCCGTATTTATATTGATTTGTTCTTGCAGTTAATGATATACTTTCTTCATTTATATTTACTGAGTCCTTCTTATTTTATGTTAAAATTTGATCTCCACAAACCAAATATGAAGTCTATATATGTTATAAAATGTATACTAATGGATTTGTATTCGAAAGAGGTTTCTCGTAATATAATTTATGTGACATACAACTTATATTATATTATTAGTTAATTTTATAGTACCTACGTCACGGTTTAGAAGGCACAGTTAAATTTACGTGCATTTCCATAATAGACAAGGTTTAAAGCGCACTGCATTTACTCCTAACAGCTAATTAGTACTCCGCTATACTATTTCTATATGTGTGTATAGTGTGAATACTATTTTTTACTCCATCTCACAGCCAATCAATAACCATCTAGGTTCCAGAGAATTTCCAAACACGCCTTCTAAACCGTGACATAAGTTTCTTTAATTTGGTGAATACAATGTTTTGAAATAAGTGAAATTGAATTTTTTACATGATTTTTATTGAAATAAGTTTCTTTAATTCAGTGAAACCAATGTTTTGAAATAAGTGAAATTGAATTTTTACTTGCTTTTTTGTTGAAATAAGTTTCTTTAATTCAGTGAAACCAATGTTTTGAAATAAGTGAAATTTAATTTTTAAATAATTTTTTTCTTATTATGAATTTTATATAGTATCACATAACTAGAAACAAAGTTCAGTTCTATTATCTATTTCCAAAAAAAAGACTTGATTCCACACAATTGAATAAAAAACAATTGGATTCGTTTATCACCTTATCAATGAATACAATTAATTTCACTGGATTCCACAATTCATAAATCATGTCTTACAAACCATGTTTCAATGGATAGCATTTTAACATCCCCCATAGAGGTTGGGTGTGCACTAAGAGAAGAGGAGAAATTATATTTGATAGCATTTTAACAACCAAAACAAACAAACAACCTAGAAAGAAATAAACAATACTCCAAACAAGTTAAATGATGCCTACAAAGACTAAATCACAACATGGCTTCGAGCAAGTCCTAAACTACCATGGTTTAGGGTCATGTTGTGACGATATCTGGTCATGCAAAGGAATGAGTTCAACTAACGACCATCCTAACACATTGAAATGAGAGCCAATTAATGTTTCTAAATCACAAATTACGCTAACCTAGTGTGTTCTATTTTACTAATGATGTTAAAGTTATAGTACTCTTTATGCACGCTACCACATCACATAGAACGACAAGAGGAGGTAATGGACATACCAACGACGGCACTGAAACCTCCATGGCATGGCACGGCTGGGCCTGCACACCATGATGGGAGCACCGAGGTAGAGTATTGGATCATCGAAGCAACATCCCAATGAACAAAGGTTAAGATTTAAATGATGTGGTAGCACGATAAATTATATGTCAGCTATCACTAGACTAAATCACCAATTATGCTAAGTTATGTGTCACTAAATCGCCAACTATCTCATGGAGTTCTTTATCTAAGTGAAAACAAGGAGAGGAGGTAAAGTACATACCAGGGCCGAAAACACCATGGTTTGCGCGACCAAGACGGGAGGTCCAACACAAAATCTTCGGTCATCGCAGCAACATATTACTTCCATCACATCAGAAAAATCCCGTTCGAACAAGGTTAAGCAACCTGCTCGCCGTATCTGAATAGTAAGTATAAGATGGAAGTAATATATCCCAATTAACAAGGTTTGATGCAATACATGCATGAACACACGGTAGAACTTTGGCTACTGGCTGAACATAAATATATCAATGACTTTGACCAGAAACATGTGCAAGATTATTATTTACCACAGCTGACAGTATATCAGAAAAATATCACCAAACATCTACTTGGAAACCTAATATGTCATGCATTCTCAAACAGCCTAATGAGACTAAAACAACAGTATGGTATAGAGTACAAGTGTACGACACAAAGAGGAGAATGGACTACGGTAGAATGCTGCATCTTCCAAATTAAGACGATGTGCTTTTCGAGCTAGCTAGCACAAGGGAGAACTGGAATCAGTCCAGATTTCCAAAAGATGGGTTAGTCTAAACAATCAACATCAATAGAGAGAGAAGACCAAAGCAACACTAGACGGTCAAAAACAGTAGAGGATCAAGTAGCGGTAGTAGATGGTCGATCAGAGCAACAGCCACATCTTTAAAATTTCAAAAAGAATTAACATTGATTTGCCCAGGAAGATTGAAGTTAACCACTATAAATTTGTAGGTGATGACTTGTGGAATGACACGGTATTGTATGGTTACAACACAAATAGAAGAACAGTCAGAGCATCATAAACTAGTAAGTTCTGAATTTTCGAACACACCAATTATGCCATGAAAATAGGCACAAATAGAAACAAGTGGTCCTGAGCTACCATGAAATAGCAATTGTTATTTACCTTGCATCTGAAAAGCATAAGTCCACCAGATGGCACCTCAGCAAAACAGGAAAAGGTGCCAAATTATTTCCTTGGTATTCAGTTCATATTCAAAATCAGCGCTGGAGTTCAGAAATTCAGGGTGACAAAAAAATACATAGCAAAAACCATCAACAAACTGCTAAATTGGAATACATTAGCTCCAGAATTGTTATGCTCAAGGACAACCCATAAGTGCATTAATCATTCAGTACAAACAAGTAGAAACATCTAATTCAGGCCCTTTAGTTCAGTTTATACTAGAAGTCAGCCCTTGAGTGCAAAAATTCAGGGTTATAAAAAATACATAGCAAAAAACATCAACAAACTACTACATTTCACATTAAAAAACTGCTACACTGGAGATGAAATTGGACATTATGAATAGCTCCAGAATGATTATGCTCAAGGACTACCCATAAGAGCATTAAACCAGTACAAACAAGCAGAAACATCCAACTATGCCTCCCATGTCTAAACCCATGACTAAGCGGTATGTCATGTTTCCACGGGCAACAACATCAAGAAGTTTTGTTATGGACTAATGGACCTCAGCATGAACTAAAGCAAAAAAAAAAGAATATTCTGATCCTTGACACCATTCCCATCAGATTTAAGCACCCCATAAACACTTGTATAAACAGACAAAATGGAAGATAGAGACTATGGTTCATTTTTCTCCTCACATCTGTTCAGAATTTCAGACAACCACTACCAAATGACCACAGTCTAAATTCACCGTGGGGTTGACCCTAAAGGTGCATCACTTGGCTAAACAACCTTCAGGCATCTTAAAACGCAAGAAAAACACTCCTACATGCCTAATAATATAAGAAGTAGTCTTCAGGTTCAGTAGAATTCATTGAAGGAAAATTTAAACCTTCAGATCTGAATTTGCATATTTGCAGACAAATAAACAGAGGAGGGGATCATCATATATATGCTTCAGGTATTACTTTCTTTACCTTCCTATTAAAATTATGGGTGTGGCTAAGTCTCAGTCAACTGAGATTTAACCAAGTCTTAGTCAAGTGACATAACATACAAGACAGAAAAATAAAAAATTGAAAAGAAAACTTTGCATGGATCTTAATGTAAGATCTCACGGATATAGCATCGACTGAGACTTAACGAAGTCTCAGTCGACTGAGACTTAGCAAGACTGTAAAGTTATTTAGTGTAACAGTACACTGGAATAGCAATATTCAGACATAATATGTTTTACATTCTAAAGTTTGCTTGGTATGCCAAACATTGAACTAAAGAGTACATATGATGTTATGAATTCAGTTGGTTTGGTTTACTGCACGATAACAAATAAAAAGTGTTTCAAAGAAATAAAGCAATATTGTATGGGTAGATAAACAAACAGAGACATGTTTCTTTCAAGTGAAGTCTGTTGGACATTTGCATTGCTATACCCTAAACCCAACAAAACCAAACTATAAAGGGGAGTGTCTATTAGCAAATTTTGGTCTAAATACAGCATAGAAAGACAAGTGCATGAATTCTACAACACTGAGATCTTCAGAAGGTTCCAAAGAAAAATGGAAAACCCCATAAGACTACATGTGGTTGAGTAGCAGAAACAAAGATACTATTTGGTGTCTCAGGTTGAAAGCTATCCTTTGAAATAAATCAGAGAAAACCACATTCTCAAAAATGGACCCCATGAAATGTAAAGTTGTTGCTCCATATAATCCAAAAGATTAAAACGACTGACCATAATATATGAAAATATATACTCAGGATTATGTTTTAAATATTCTTACAAAACACAGTAAGTACCCCAGCATAAGAGCTGACAGACTCTCATGTGACACTAAAAATTAAAGCAGTTGGACAGTCTACCGCATAGTTCAATAACACTAAAATATTAGAGCAGCTGGACGCTCTACCGCATAGTTCGATGAACTGAGGTTAGTATACTGTAAATCATGGCAGACGAGGTATTTAAATTACAAAAGGCCGTGTCTGGAAGCAAATTATTTTGAAAAGCAATCTACATAAAAATTGCAAAAAAGAATGTTGCAGCTATGGAGTACCAGAGCTGACAAGTACTCCCTGAGTCCCGTAATATAAGAGCGTCTTGACACTAGTGTCAAAACGCTCTTATATTACGGCACGGAGGGAGTAGCTCACATGTAGCACAGTTTTCTGCAGTATTAGCAAATCCAAGGTGACTTTACCAACTTAATTATCCAGGAGAATTGTTTAATTTATCTTAACCAGCAGCAACACAATAATGCTCAGGGTTTGAGTCTTTTGCAACTTACAGCACACCACAAGTGTTAAAATTAAAGCGTTGCAGTGGCAAACCGATGCTAGATTGAAGAATCAACACATTAATAGTCATCATAATTAACAGTCAAGCAATGCCAGATTATAATGAAGAAATAGATAGCAAAGTTAGAAATAACAGTCACACCACAGTTAGGAGATCAACTGTAGAAGATCAACCAGAAAGGAGAATACCATGTGTCTTTTTCCTAGACTAGAGAGAGGCAATTGTGACATGGTTGTTCAATTCCAAATGTAACACCCACAGTTAGGCACTCTGGATTGGGGGACCGTCGTATAATAATGTTGAGATCACGCAGCAACCTTTAAACACAGGTTACTAGACTAGTAGTGCTGGCTTAGGTTAGATGCCGTGTTGCAGCACATATCATGACACCCAATACACATAGGCATGCAATCTAGGATTTGTCTTTTTTCTCATTCAAAATGGTGTTCAGCTTTTGCTAGCAAAAAATGGAATTCATATGTCAGGGGCATTAACAAGTTTGATCCATAAAAGTTGTATTTCATCCAACATCAGATGATATACTAAAAGTGGTATACATGAATTTAGCTTGATACATCAGATCAAACACATCACAGGATCATGTAATTTACATCTTAACAAGCAACAGATATGTTTTACTAGGGCAGAACTTACGTTATTTCTGGCCCAGACCCAAACAAGTAAAACGAACAGCAGAAAAAAAAAGATGAAAATTAAATGTCAGGTCTAAGATTTATAGAGCATGAGCAAAGAATAGCAGGCACTAGCTCTGAGCACAAAATATTTACATGACGAACTTACACTTACGTATTACTTTATTAGCAGCATGAGTAGTCACAGCATAACAGTTTATATCTGATGGTGATGTGCTTTGCCTCACATCCTCCTCCCTGCTCTATTTTACCCCACCTCTTTTGTTCTCAATGTTGAGTACGTCTGTTATAGAGTTATAAAAGTTAGTGGCTGGCTGCTTGCCTTCTGTAAAGGATGGTTTGAACATTAATGCATGATGCAGCAGAATGCTACGACGATTAAAATAATGCTCACATTCAATTGTCAAGTTTACACTATTTGTGGACTTATTAAATACTTGCTCACTGGTCATGCATCTGTGTGTTTGGGAGAATAACATGTGCAAATAAAATCAAAAGGATAGATGCTACATATATCATATGGGCACATCAACAAGCAGTTTCAAGGTATGCATGTCTACTGAATAGTTACTTTAATCTGCTGCCACAGTAGGCAGAAGTCAGAACGCCATTTTCCATAGTAAATTCTTTTTTCATCATGTTCCCATCACCAATCATCTAGAAAAAATAATGGTTACCATTTAAACTAATCACCTAACGTCAATATGTTTCTATCATTTATATTTCATAACACTCATGTTCCACAAAAACTCATTGCTTGTAAGACTGAATGTAGTACTTTTGTGCTTTTGCACGTATTGAATAAAGTGTGACTTCAAGACTGCCCAACAAAAATGAGCACATTCACCTCAGGTCCGCGTACCCATGTACAATACTTGTTCACACAAATTATCCCTAATATAATCTGTAGTATGACAACCATAAAATGACAGAAGATAAAACAGAAAATTTGGCTAAAGAATAAAGGCCATGGGAATGTTTAATGCATGAAAAGAAGAGAAGGATCTCTTCTTCTAAGGTTAACAGGAGGAAAGAAGCACCAAACAGAAAATGGATGCTTCTGAAACAACCAGAACTTGTATCAAACTCGACCACAAGTCAAAACAGCATTGGATACAGAGCACAACCTAAATTGGGTACAGAGATGTGAGTGATCGATGTTGTCCAAAGTGATTAGCTATCATTCTACTAATTTCCTACCAAGCTGTACATACAGTTTTAGTTAACAAAAGAGAATACCAGTGAACATATGCATGTACATCTCTGATGGAAAACATCAGGTTCACAAATGAACATTCATTTGGTACAGAAACAGAGTGAATTGCATGGTCAAGTTGTCCACATTTGCTGCCGTGCAAAAGGATGGAAATTCATTTAACAAGTATGTGTCATGCATGGCAATAAATAAGACCACTTATGATACTACTCTATGATACTATGCACTTAGGATGTAGTATCATACACTGGTATCATATGCATACTACCCATCACGACCAGCCTTAGCCTAAGGCAGTGGAGAGGAGTGAAATGAAATCTTACTTGTGTGCATCCAGCCATTATTCTCCTCGGCACCTGCACCTGCACTCCAACTTGTCTTGCTTGACCGACTTGTCTTCATCACCTTTACCAGTCAGTCGTCTTGCTCGCCCAAGGATCATCTTCTTCACCTACACAAGACCATACAAGTATGATGAAACTTGCAGCATATCGACTACTTCTGCTACGATTTTAAATACTCAGCACATGCAATACAAGCCATCTTGCTAAAGCCAAGGATCAAAGCATGCTTTACCAACACTCAAAGTCTTGAAATTAGTCAACAGTAATAAAAGAGGCACAATTCTAAGCAGCAGCATTGGATATATATTCGCTCTGCGTTGCACTTCGCAGGGATAAGACTAGGTTCCTATAATCCCTCCCCAGACCCCACCTTGTGTGGGAGCTTCTATGCACTGGGTCTGTCCTTTAGTGTATTGTTGTTGAACATCGTCAGAGTTATCGCTTGGTGACTGTAAATGTTTTGAAGGACATTTATTTATGACTGGAAGTACTCTTAAGGTACATTTTTATTTTGTGCATAAGCCCGGCTAGATATTAAATGTTCATCTCACATTCCTGCGTCTTTAGGTTTGAAACAAACCGATTGGGCCAGCTAAGATACCTGAGCAGGCGCCATTTTTCTTCCTTGCCCTCGGTTCCATCCCTTTCAGAGGAGATATTGTTTGAGCCTCCTTCCAGTAAAGAAACAGATGGCAACACTACCGAGGACACAATTCATAAAAAGATGGCTCATGTCTCCTCCCACTTCAGTCAGCTGTTGCTATCCTGTGGAGAACTTGAAAACTCTAAGTATCTATAACTATCTTCGGTCAAGCAAACAGAGATTTTGGTTCACTTTCTTTTGATGAGACTGGAAGAAGTTCCAATCTTCATGGTAAGTGCTGACTTGGAATCTATTTTGCAGATTCAGCGATCACGGACTACCTAAAAGGCCTATCTCCGTCATCTTTAGATATGGAACTACGGATGCTACAGATAATAGATGACGACGAGGTGGAAGAGTCGGAGGAACCAAGACCCATCCGAGCTCCAGTTCATCTCATTGCTGCTGGACTGCTTCATTCATGAGCATTCCTGCAGGAACAACTTTGAGTTTGTTCAAGCTGTTCTGAAATTGTTTCTGAAGGTACTGGCCAGGAACCAACTGGGATTTGGAACCCATTTATAACGTGCATTATTAGTATTATGCCATCTTTCATCAACCTAAAACAGCTATCTTCTTGAGGTCTTATCATTAAGCATTACAACAACAACAACCAAGCCTTTCAGTCCCAAACAAGTTGGGGTAGGCTAGAGTTGAAACCCATAAGATCTCGAAACCAAGTCATGGCTCTGGAACGTGGATAGCTAACTTCCACGCACCCCTGGCCATGGCTAAGTCTTTATCGATATTCCAAACCTTCAGGTCTCTCTTAACGGACTCCTCCCATGTCAAGTTTGGTCTACCACGACCCCTCTTAACATTCTCAGCACGCTTTATCCGTCCGCTATGCACCGGCGCTTCCGATGGCCTCCGTTGAATATGTCCAAACCATCTGAGACGATGCTGGACCAGCTTCTCTTCAGTCGGTGCTACCCCAAGTCTCTCTCGTATATCGTCATTCCGTACCCGATCCTTCCTTGTGTGGCCACATATCCATCTCAACATGCGCATCTCTGCTACACCTAACTGTTGGATATGCCGTCTCTTGGTTGGCCAACACTCCGCGCCATACAACATCGCAGGTCGGATAGTTGTCCTATAAAACCTGCCTTTTAGCTTTTGTGGCACTCTCTTGTCACAGAGTACGCCAGAAGCTTGGCGCCACTTCATCCATCCAGCCTTGATTCGGTGGCCCACGTCTTCATCGATATCGCCATCCTTCTGCAACATGGACCCCAAATATCGAAACGTGTCTCTCTCGGTACCACCTGCCCACCAAGGCTAACCTCTCCATCCTCGTGCCTAGTAGCACTAAAACTGCACCTCATGTATTCAATTTTAGTTCTACTAAGCATAAAACCTTTCGATTCTAGAGTCCGTCTCCATAACTCTAACTTATCATTAAGCATTAAAGATTAAAAAAGAAGAAAAACCAAAACATTTATAGCGTTGACGGAAAAGGGAGTGCCAAACATGCCTAAGAAAAAAAGGAAACCTAAAGTGTTTCCTGATCCAAATACACTTGTTTGCTAGTACATACGTATTTCTGGAGAATACCGTGGTCAACAAAGGAAACGTGAAATTGCCTTTCATGTGACACAGTATACCATAAGCAATTACCTCTTTAAGTGATCTCCTCTTGGAAATTCTGACACCCAAACAGAACGCACGATAGTCACATCTAGATAGAACAATCTTATCGGGACCTTCTTTCAAAAACGGTCTTAACTCGGAGCAAAAAATTGAGTAGGATCAACAAACATCCATGCAGAAAGTGTATCATGTAACTAATCAACAAATTCTGGCAAATCATTGTTAAGGTATAAAGTTAAAGAACAGCATGCTCCATTGCAACAAGGTACTTACCATAAGACCAGCATATCTACCATTGGCCCCTAACGGCTGTGTAGCTTGCCTGTTGATAACCCGAACAGGAATACCTGAGAAAACAAATAATTTCCAAAACGAATAGTTCAGATCTAGATGAATGAACCCACAATGCAATGACGAAGAACAGTTTTAGCTGCCACAACATGTTCCATGTAACCAAGCTGGTAAAGACTCGATCACACCTATATGGTTGGAATTATGCAGAACTCAAAAGTATCAAATTCCTGAACTGACAACATAGTGGCATGCTAAAGTAGCACAAGATTAAGATATGCATGGTATTTACTAAGGTCTTGATTGAAATGGGATTCAAAACTTACGAATGTAAATTTACCAACCAATTTACTAGTGTGTTCCTGTTGAACATCATTAAGGTAGCACAACATTAAAATAGATATGGCATTTACGGAGTTGTTGATGGAAAACATCAAATTGATATATGGGATCCAAAACTTAAAAGTACACATTTACCAACCATGATCATTAATAAAGCTACAAGTCTGAAAGGGGCTGCTCACCTCCAGACAGTTTTTTATCCTCCGAGGAGTTACAAGCGGGAGTGTGATTTTCATCACATGGCTTGGTGCCTTCATTGGCTGATTGTTTCCCCAGTTTGGTGTATCACTACTGCTCCTTTCCCTTCAAAACTCACAACCTCGATCTCCATTTCTCCAACTATTGTCTCTTCCTCCCCCTCGTCCTCCCCTAATATCCATGAGAGGAACCTAGTGGCATATCTTTTTAACCAATTTATCTCTTGGGTTGATCTCTCTCAACACTACAACTATAGATATATTGAGTAACAGGGTGGAGTGGGTTTAAGAGCACATTACAATGAAGAAAGTAGAGCAAAATGAGGAATTCATGCATAGAAAGATCAAGGTAACATGCATTAGTGAACTATATGTGCATTTCAAATACCATTAAATTTCATTGCGTTCAATTTTGACATCTTCCACTTTTGTTAAGTATTTTCTTGTTGGAAGAATTTTCGTACGTATACTTCAAATCATACTCCATATTAAAAACCAACTTTATATTGTTTACAATATCTAGAGGTTTAAGAAGGTAGGTTCCTAACGCCTGAGAAGGTAGGGATCTAGAGGTAGGGCCAAGACAATTCATCATAGGAGTCGGCTCAAGCAGGACGTGGTAAATTGATGGGGTTGGTGGGAGGAACATGACTACCATAAAATTGACTAACGCTAAGGCTAGAACTCACTCTATTGTGAAATAACTGTTTTTCAATTAGCTAGCATTACCATAGGATGTTATTTTTCTAACCTCAAAAAGAGAAGGATATGCACAAATAATTGCAAAGGTCTGATGGTTTAGGAACTATTTGAGATCTAGGCACACAGATACTACCATACAAAGCCATTTATAAAACCAATAGAAGGTATATGTAACACACCTAAAGGTTTTATGTAGTGATAAGGCCAACTCCAACACAGGGACTCAAATGCCTTTTGTGCATTTGGATTGGCCAAACACACACGAGTGTCTGTTTGCGTCCACCGGCCCATTGGTGCGTCCAAGGGGCACACGCATTTCACACATTCAACTTAAACTAAAATTTAAAATATATACATTGCCTCCAAAAGTCGCCGCCATACATTAAACTTGAACTTAGAAAAAATAAATTATCTTAAACTAAATGAATCCTAGATCTAGTCCTAGTTGTCGCCATCGTCCTCGCTGTCACTTTCGTTCGTGGTGAAGTCATAGATGGGTGGTGGTTGCCACACGTGCGAGAGCGTCGTCTGTTGTGGATCCAGTGGATGTTGCACCACCGACTGACATGACGGGGACGGTGACCATGTCTTCGCCCCTAGCCACACGGTCAGGGGTCGACACATACTCCAGCTGACGAGCATGGTCGACGTCCACGATAAGGACTGACCCACCAGCTAACAGCGGGTTCCAGGACAACTCCTCCTTCACCTCTTCGTCCACCACCCCTTCCTCTGGCATGGGGATGGGGACATACCAGGCGACAGACAAAGCGAGCTGCATCGCCAGGCCGTCCCACTCCCTAAATTTGTCAAGCTTGGAGTCCTCGAGCGCCTTCTTGAAGGCAGCGTCCTCTTTGTCGATGATCATGGCTTCTAGTGGAAATGGCGGTGGGGACGGCGATGGTGAGGGTGCATGTGTGCACCCACGCACGCACATGCAAACAGGGTGAACCGGGAGCACACACACGTGCCCTTGGGTGGGGGTGGGGGTAGGAGCACGCACATGGGCAGCAAAGAAGGACTAGCACGCCATGTTGTGCTCATCTCAGCACCATGTATCCCACATTGGCGATTCGACGACGTACCTTGGGTCATGGAGGAGGTATGAATGCAGCTGAGCTCGACGATGACTGATCTCCATAAGGCTCGTGCGGCCGCTGTCCGGGACGAGAGGCATGGGCACTTGCTCTGAGATTGAGGTGCCATCCATCCGACAGGTGCATGCCGAGCCAAGACAGCCGGGTGGCGGTATCCTAGTAGCGCTGGCACGTCTCCACGCTAACATAGATCCACTGCCATGGCGTAGCGGGCGGCGAAATGGCGAAGGGCGCCACATTCCTCCTCGGCCCCGATTAGCCAGATGATGACCCGACATCATGGTCTGGCTTCCCTGGCTTCCTCGGGATACACTTCCACACCAATGTGGCTGGCGGGCGGTGTTGGCTAGGGTTTGTCGGGTGTCCCACGCACATGGATTAGACGAGGCCGGTGGGAGATTGTTGACGGTCTGATGAGGACAACGAGCGGCATCAGTTCCGTGTTCGCCTTAATGGAAATCAGGCCCAAAATTACGTCAAAAATGCGTTCAGACGGATCGCTCCCGCATTAGGCCATGCTTGGACCCAAACCGAAAAAAATGGTTGGAGTTTTTTTTCCAGGGAAATTCAATGCTTATATTATATTTAACCAAGGTTGTACAAAAGATGTGCTAAAAAAAATTATACTCCAGATTATGTGTACGGAGGCGCGGGTGATGCGTGTGATAAAGCCGGAGGGCAAACGAATTCCAGCTGGCATTCGTATCGCCGTCTATTTAAGTGCGCTCCCACAGCTGCACTGCCGTCGCCATACGTCTCATCCTTTTCACTTCTCCTCCTCTCTCGCTCCACCTCGCCAAAACCCACCAAATCTGACCCGCAGACACAGATCACCGCGGCGGTCGGCGGGGACCTCCGCAGTCCGGCAGGTGAGCCCCGAATGCAGATCCGCTCCCTCCCTCCCTCCCTCCCTCCTCCCTCCTCGGCTCCTCCCTCCTCCCTCCCCCGTCGCTGCGACCCGGCTGGGTGGCCGTGGCCGATTTTGTGGTGCGCCGCTGTTTCGTGCTTTGGTCGATCCATTTGTCGCATCTACATGCGCGCGGCGAGATCGGATTTAGTACTAGTGTCGTGCGGCGTTGCCGATTTCATTCGATTCGCGCTGTGATTCTTTTTGCAAGCGGCGCGGTGGCTTGGGGCGTGCGCGCGCCGGTGGACTAATCGGCGACGTGGAGACGCGGGGGCGCGCGGATCCATCGCGCCTCCTCTCCACGGGCGCCGCAGAGTTGCTCTTGATAGTTGATTCGTGCTTGTTGCCGCTGCCAGGCCTTGTCATCTCGGCGCCGCATGCTACTGGTAAAACCCGTTTCGCTTCTCTGCTTCGCCGCGCCGCCATACGCTTGGTTCTCGAGGCGCTTGAGCAAGATGTACATCCTACCGCGCGCTTAGTAATTACTAGAGGTCAACGCCGGCCATCGTGTCTCATGAACAGTTGTGATTTGTTTTCCTTGGTTCCTTTCCTGCGCTGTGTCCCTTTTTTTGCTTCCGTTTACAGGCAAGCAACTCCGGTGTCCACTGTTTCAATTTAGTGTAATTGATTAATGCGACTTGATTTCAATTCATCTCGTTTCATGCTACTCCAGTACGTACGTACGGTACTCCTAGATACGTAGATCCCGCCTATTTGCCTTCTGGAGTGGAAATGCACTTTGACATGTAGAAATTGATGATGCTCAGGTGTTCCATATGTGCTGCCTGGCTCATGATTGCTAGTGTACCTATGTAGTACTAGTTTCCAGATCTTCGGCGGCGTTAGCAGTTCTGTATACCCTTGTCCATTCCCTTTTCTTTCTTTCTTTCTTTCTTTCTTTTTTCCTTATGATCTCATGTTATAATGTACGTGCAACTGTGATGTCAGGACATGAAACCCGTAATAGCTGTCGTTTGGAATCTTGGGGAACCGTTCATTCATCGGGTGATCAAAGAATTGTACCAGAGGATCGGCAAGGAGATTCTCAAGGGCAAAAGGAGGCTGCGATTCCGCTGCGGGACGGTACGCTACGCCCTGGCCGGCCCGCTGCCAAACTAAGCTCGCGGCATCTAGATGCCCCCGAGCCTCCTGGACGCGATGATGGCCAGGGCGCCCCCTCGACTTGGCCCGGTACTCGTGTGCACTCCCACGTTCGAGACGGTGCCACCTCCTCTGGTCATCGTCAAGCCCACACCACCCGCCGTTGAGCACATTGAGGACATCACCACCACCGACACCGACGGTCACTGGGCAGACCTCCTCCTCTTCCTCGCCGGCGCCGCTTTTCTGGTGTTCATCGCCCACAAGTTGCACCAGCACCGCCTCGCCAACGGCACCCCGGTCGACGACTCCGACGACAACAATTCCCCGACCCCGGCTGACTCGACCCCGATCGCGACCGACTTGACGGCTGCCCCGGTTGACGACTCCGACAACAACGATTCCCCGACCCCGGCTGACTCGACCCCGATCGCGACCGACTCGACGGCTGCCCCCGTCACTCCGACCGAGTCCGACAAGTCAGATCTTTGGTTCGTATACTTGGCCGTTTTCATGGTTCTCTCGATCGTTTAGTTTGTCTCCCACCAACTCCTACTCGGTAAGTATTACCTGGACAAAAGTTATGTGTGCCGTCAATATGTGGAGCTTCTACTCTGTAACTATTACCTGGACAAAAGTTATGAGTGCCGCCAATGTGTGGAGCTTCTATTCTGTAACTATTACCTGGACAAAAGTTATGTGAATGTGTGGAGCTTCTACTCTGTAACTATTACCTGGACCATAATTATGTGTGTCCGCAATGTGTGGAGCTTCTACTCTGTAACTATTACCAGGACGAAAATTATCTGCTCATGTTCTCAAGTACTATAGCTGGGATATTTTCGCACAGTCATACTTATATTCGATTTGTTCTTTTGTGAGAATTTTGCACTAGTGGTAGCTAAACGAGAGTTAGTTTTCGATATTCTACAATCGAGAACCACGTATGCGATACCAAAAGGCACTTATATTACGCGATGGGGTAAGCTGGCTCACGTTTGCAAAGAAATGCGACTGGTGGTCCATCCCCTCCACGCCGCTCGGTGCGTGCGCGCATACGTACGTACTACAGTACATTGCATGGCTCGGTCGGACGGGGGTTGGGTCGACGAATCCGGTCGTGGCTCCGTTCGTCTGAGCTCCCAAGGTCTCGTTCGCGCGCCTACCTTACCTTACCTTTGGCAGTAATTAAAAACAAGCAGAAGCAGACAGAAACCCTCAAAACGTGTGCTACCATGCATGTCAATTGATTGGCAATGTACGTGTGCTACCATGCACATGCCAAGAAAAAAAAGGACGTACGCGTCTTTCTAACTTTTTTTTCTAGAGCACCTAACCCGTCTCAAACGGCCGGAGATGTCTTCTTGTCATTGACCGGTCATTAAAAAAAATCCAACCGGACCTCTTAGATCGCGGACAAACGCCCGGACCGACTCTCATCTCTCATATCCAACCCAAATTTATGATATATACGAGGCGGTCCAGGCGCTTCTGTACGGCCCACCACTGGCCCACCCTGACCCCAGAAAATCACCTCCGGAGCAAACTTAGGCTCACTGCGCTCCGCTCCGCTCCCCGACGCACCCCTTTTCCCAACCCGTCCAATCCCGAGCGTCGATGACCATGTCAAGCACCAACAGCCACTCCGACGTCAGCTCGGGAGACGACGACGAGTTGGCGCTCTGTATCGTGCTGGAGCGCTCAAGGGTCGATACGGGCAACATGTTCGGTTCAAGTGCGATGTCACATGTCGCCCATCGCTACAGTGTCGACGCCGATGCCGACCCTTCCCGCCGCGTGCGGATCTGCGAGGTCAGACTGATCTTGAGATGATAAAGTCAACACAGGCACCTCATAGTTAACGAGTATGTTGAAAATGCAAACACATCTGCAAAAGTCTAAGACTTGAAGCCTGGTGAGTTGGTTCGACAATAACAAACCTAACCATCTGAGCTACGCTTGGTTCACCGTGTGACACATTCATATTGTACCGCCTTTGTAGAATGGGACATAGTTGATGCCTAACCGCTCGCTCCATGGATCTAGCACCACGATACACCGTCGCCGCCGCTCGCCGTCCATGCTCGTTGCACGGATTGCACGGCCAACGACCACCAGTAAAACGACATTGAATGGATGTAGCAAAATACATCGCCGGTAGTAGCAAAAAAACACCAAAGGTTGTAGCAAAAAAAAGGTAATCGCCGTCGGGGGTCGCAACTCTGTTACCATGGATGTAGCAAAACCCCTCGCCCGAAGTAGCAAAAGCCAATGACAGTTGCAACAAAAATGTCACCGTCGTTCGCGGGGTTACAACTCCGCTGTGATGGATGTAATAAAATCGTTTACTGATGGCAGCAAATCTGACGGCAGTTGTAGCAAATAAGTCGACACCGTCGCGGGTTGCAACTCCACCGTGATGGATGTAGCAAAAAACATGAGCTGTAGTAGACAAAACAGACCACGATTGTAGCCAATTGCGATGCCGGTTGAAGCATATAGCAAAATAATGACGTCGGTTAATTCCCTGGAGCAGCGCCGCCACGTCATCGCCGCCCCGCGGTCACCACTCTCCCTGACACTGGTTGCAGCTTCCCTTGACATCGGTTGAAGCTCCTAGGCTTGTCGCCTCCATGTCGGCTATGGGGTCGCATACCTCACGGTCACCGACCACAGCGTTCAGAGGCTGCTGGTCAACGGTGGGGCGATGGGCGAGGGCATGCGAGCTCATCGGGCGGGTGGTGGTTCGCAGGAGAGTGAGAAAAAAAAACTGGGAAAGGGCCGCACGTTTTGCTTTGATCCAATCCATGGCACACGCCTGATGCAACGGTCCGGCTAACACGCCGGCCAAGGAACGTTTTTTTTGGGTGGGAAAGGATGGAAAAGTTTTCCTTGATGTGTTGTCCTGCTGCATAAACCAACTACCGGAAGTAAATCTAACCCGCCCAGAAAGCGTAAAGTTTAGACAATGCATCGCATTTAATCATCGATCTAGCAATAGCTGTCTTTTACTCTCTCCGTTCCTAAATATAAGTCTCTCTAGAGATTCTACTAGGAAACTACATACGGATGTATATAGACATATTTTAGAGTGTAGATTTACTCTTTTTATTTAGTATGTAGTCCCTGGTGAAATCTCTTAAAAGACTTATATTTAGGAATGGAGGGAGTACAACAGCATGGTTGAGCAAATACTTCCTCTCATTTCGGCTTGTAAGGCTTAAATCAAAAATAATACGTAGAGTAGTACAATAAATAATAGTAGCAACGGCACGGGATTTTTCGATTTAAAAGAAAACGATACGTAGACACCTGGCAGGCCACACGTGTTGACGGCGGGCATGTGGACCATGGATGTACTAGTCCCAGGAGTCCAGCATGTGAACCTAAAAAAATAGGAGTCCAGCATGCACGTACGACGGCGAGCCGCAGTCCGAACCCGCCAGTGCGTAATCACATGGTCTGTCCTACGGAGTACTAATGACAGTTACGTGCGTCCTCTTTTATAGTATTCAGATGGTGGCCGATCGGATGGAACGGTCCACTCCACGATCCGTCCAGTTGCTGTCGGCCGATCGGACAAAGGAGAAGAAGATCCGGCCCCCCTCTCTCTCTCTCCAGATCCAAATTCGGACGTGAAGGGTTGCATGGTCATTCTACGTTCATGAATATTCGTGCTGGCCTGTTCCAAAGGACCGATCGTTTGCATGCTTTTCGCAACTGTCTGTTGTCATTAATTGCCAATCATTTGCTCGCTTCCGCAACCAATCGTTGTTTGGTTGTTTGTCAATAATGGCCAATCATACTTTCATAGTTATATTGTAGCTTTCAAAACCATCCTTTCATAGTTAGCATTAATGGTGAATCAATTTTCTATTTCGCTAATCTGACAAGGTAGTCCTTGTCATGCGGTCCGTATTTATATTGATTTGTTCTTGCAGTTAATGATATACTTTCTTCATTTATATTTACTGAGTCCTTCTTATTTTATGTTAAAATTTGATCTCCACAAACCAAATATGAAGTCTATATATGTTATAAAATGTATACTAATGGATTTGTATTCGAAAGAGGTTTCTCGTAATATAATTTATGTGACATACAACTTATATTATATTATTAGTTAATTTTATACTACCTCCGTCACGGTTTAGAAGGCACAGTTAAATTTACGTGCATTTTCCTAATAGACAAGGTTTAAAGCGCATTGCATTTACTCCTAGCAGCTAATTAGTACTCCACTATACTATTTCTATATGCGTGTATAGTGTGAATACTATATTTTACTCCATCTCACAGCCAATCAATAACCATCTAGGTTCCAGAGAATTTCCAAACACGCCTTCTAAACCGTGACATAAGTTTCTTTAATTTGGTGAAACCAATGTTTTGAAATAAGTGAAATTGAATTTTTTACATGATTTTTATTGAATTAAGTTTCTTTAATTCAGTGAAACCAATGTTTTGAAATAAGTGAAATTGAATTTGTACTTGCTTTTTTGTTGAAATAAGTTTCTTTAATTCAGTGAAACCAATGTTTTGAAATAAGTGAAATTTAATTTTTAAATAATTTGTTTCTTATTATGAGTTTCATATAGTATCACATAACTAGAAACAAAGTTCAGTTCTATTATCTATTTCCAAAAAAAAAAGACTTGATTCCACACAATTGAATAAAAAACAATTGGATTCGTTTATCACCTTATCAATGAGTACAATTAATTTCACTGGATTCCACAATTCATAAATCATGTCTTACAAACCATGTTTCAATGGATTTCACAAATCATTCGAAATTCATCTCACCCAAAAAGAGTGAAATTGTATTTCAGCAACTATTTCAATACATCTCACACTGAAGTAAGAAATTACACATAACAGAAATATCAATTTCATATTTTCGAAAAAATAGTTTTACAACTTGCAACAACACATTGAAATAACAGTTTCACTTGATTTCCAAAAAATATATATGAGTGTAACGTATTTTCTGAAATGAGTGAAACCTATATTTTATAAATGATTGTATTGCATTTTCTGAATCTAGTGTCATGTGAAACTGACTCAATGGTTTTCTGAAACTAGTGAAATGTGAAATTGACTGAAATGTATTCTGAAATGAGTGTAATGGTAAAATTCAAACTAGCCAGAGTGTATTCACAGATTGATCTTGTTTTAAAGGTCTGGTCGCTCTGAATTCAAAAATATAAAAAGTTTCAAAACTGCATATTTACTTTAGAAGTTATGAGCCTTTTAAAATTCCACATAGAAAATAAGTTCAAGTATTTAGGGCGTGCATGCAACCATCCTCCATTTGTGCTCTCTCACCCCTCCACCTCACAAAAGGTGTTGCTGTGGACCCGTTCAACCTTGTATATCTGTTTGTTCAAGAGTTGTATTGCTAAAAAAGAGAAACAAAAGCATTGTGGGGGTCTTCCAGCCACACCAATCTCAAAGCAATGTTTGCGATCGATTCCCAACCGGTACATCCCGGCACCAGTAAAAACTTTTTCGTCGCCCCGTCCCAGTGCAGGTCGCCGCCACCCGACGAGCAGTGGAAACGAGGAGCAGTGATTGCGCACGCGTGCCCTGCAGCGGATGTGGGCAAGATGCCGAGGGTGGACGTCACCGTCTTAGGTGTCGTCGGTGTTGTCGTCTCTCTGTCGCCCTTCATGCGCACATGAGACTGGCAAGGCTCGCTGACTCCCGTTCCCGATGGCCGCTGGCCAAGATATGTGATGGCGTAGCGGCATTGCCCGATGACGCTTGGTTGAGGCACGCATGATGGAGAAGGACCGGGGGAAGGAAGGAAAGAGTGCCGCGAGGTCAGGACCTTGCAGCTTGCCGGTGACCGCTGGCCTCGATGGTAGAACCCAAGGGAAAGGGAGCCCAGTCGTGGCTGTGCGCTCGAGGGAGAAGGTGTGAGCCCGGCCGTGGCTGTCCGGCGGCGGCAGCCGTGGCCTCGCGGGCTGCGGGGTGAATTGGGGAAGACGAAGGAATTGGGAAAGACGGTCGTGATATAACGCCTTTTGACTTGGCGATACAAATTTGGTACAAACTAATTAATTTGGGAGAGCGTAGAACTCATCTAGATAAGATGTAGTTTAGTCTCATTTATTTAAAAAATAAAAACAAATACAAAGTAGTACTACATCCAAGTTAGCACAGACATATTTTAAAGTATCACATCAAATGATTATAAAGGTGAATGAGAGATAACTAAAACTCAGCTAGATGAGTTATAACAAACTTGAATTAACTTACCCAAATGATAACACCCACACGTGTGGCATGTTTGCACTTTGCCCACATGCGTCGATCCATGTTGATTCTATTTTGCACGAATCTTAAAGAAATTTGTTGGAATTTAAATGCCACGTAGGCATCATCATGTGTGTGGGCGATGGAGAGTTCGCCCACACGATCCGCAATACGCCGTAGACATCTGCACTATGTGGGCGAACCCGTTTCTATACACACACTCATCACCTAGTCCACGCGTGTGTGGGCAAACTGGTCTTCTCTCACACGACGCTCGTACGTTGCTAGATGGCAACTGCAGTTGCGCGTACGTGACAACTAGGTAAACTCACATGGCAACTATGATTCATTACTAGATGGCAACTGCAGTTGCGCATATGTGGCAACCAGATAAACATACGTGGCAACTATGATTAACCATACATGACAACTATGGTTGGATCACATGTGGCAACTAGATAAACACATATGACTACTATCTCCGAATAACTAAGTATCATTCCGCGGGTAACTATATTTAATCAAAATAGAGAGAGTTGTTATATTTTTCAACTACATTTGCCATCTCGGGTTACTAAAATTGTCATTTCCGGGGGTAACTAAAGTGTCATTCCGCGGATAACTAACGTAGCTGCGCCATGTGTGTGGGCAGATTTGCTTCGTGCCACATGCGGGGATGAAAATGAGTAGTACTTGTTGGATGTGTAGTACGAAGTAGGTGCGTCCACACGTATGGGTAGTTCTAATTTTCGCACACACATGATCCATATGGGTTGCCTCTTGTGTACACCACACACGGTATGTGGACGGATATGTAATATGTTGTGGTGAATATCGGGACCCTTAATTTAACGTCTTGGACTTTTCTTTCCATGTAGGCGCGAGTGTCACATGTGATTTGGGATAATGCATGCCTATGATTGGGAAGAAACATTTTTTGCCTATGATCACATGCAAGGGTTGTATATTAGCTAAGATATAATCTTATTTTTTTTCATTAACTAGTATATCATGTCAGCAAAATGTCTATAAACCGTGCTAAGAAATTAGCATTGACACAAGTCTAAGCTGAGCATTTTTTCTGTTTTGACCTATGAGACAAAGAAAATACAGATTTGACATCGCTTTCAAAAGAATTCCTGATCTAACCTCTTTTCCTGACGCCAACATCACTGACGTCTGGTTTCCGTACGAGACGCCGAGGTCTCTGGAGTCTGGTACGGGCCTACATGACCGGCTGACCTGCTGAGTTTCTGACCAAACGCCAGGGACACTGGCGTCTGGTTCAGGACCAGACGCAAGGACCTTGGCGTCTCGTACCAGACGCCAGGGTCCCTGGCGTTTGATACCAATGCCACGTTAGAAGTTTAGCGGGTCAGCCGGTCATGCCATCCCGTACCAGACGCCAGGGACCTCGACGTCTCGCATGCAAACCTGACGCCAGGGATGTTGACGTCAGGAAAAGAGGTTAAATTGGGTATTCTTTTGAAAGCGAGGTCAAATCTGTATTTTCTTTGTCCCATAGGTTAAAACAGAAAAATTGTCCCTCTAAGCTCACTAGACACCAAGGCAGGAGACGGCTGCGGGCGGATATATGCACGGGTGCAGAGCTGCTGCATTCATTGTGTGGGCGGACTGAACCGCTACCAGGGCCGCGACATGCGCGAACAATCTGGGCCCACCATTTCCTAATTAATCACTCGGACGGTGTACTGTGCCTGATGATCTCGGATCTCTCCTCCTCCACTGCGGCGGCGGGGCTGTGTGTGTGTGCATGTGAGAGATACGCGCGTCCTATTCTAATCGATCGCATGTGGAAAGGCCCACTAGCCGACCCGTCCTCCAAAGCCAAGCCAAGTGATGCGCTTTTCTTTTTCGCTCTCTCCCCCGTAAAGGGTTGCATTGTCATTTTACAAATTCCGTACACGCCTTGTCTGTTCTTGCCATTATTAATGACCAATCGCTTTCGCAACTGTCTTTTTCTGTTAGTATCATTACTGACCAATCAACTGCTTGTCTTTGCAGTTGTTCTTTTTCTTACTGTCGGCCATCATCGCACGCATTTAGTACTTCCTCTGTTCTAAAATAACTGTGTCAATTCTATATTAATTTTAATAACATAATTATGTTGAACTTAAGATATTTATTTTGAAACAGAAGGAGTATCTTTCATCAGATCACACACACTTAATGAGCCAAGTCCCAAATTTGGAATGAACCAACCGTTTTGTTAAAGCATGAGTGTTGCACCTCCAAAGGATGTTATTAAGCATTTACCTAAGAACATCTCCAACAGACATGCGCTAGCGTGACGTGCTAAAAGAAATCATATAGCATCAAAATAATGTTTTTTGGCTCATTGGAGGACGTTTGCTCCAACAAACGTGCGCCACCATGGCGTCCAATCCAGCGGACTCACCTGTAGCAGCCCAAAGTTTGCAGCGCGCACGAGTGGACGCATTAAATAAACAACGCGCTTCACGCGCGGAACCAACTATAGCGCACACGTTTTTTACGCGTCTGCTGGAGCGTCCGGAACAGCTGCACGCGCGCAAAAATTGATTTCTCCAGCGCAACGTTAAAAACGGGTGTGTGTTGGAGATGCTCTAAGTCATCTCATTCTTCTAGCAAAAGAAACAAATTTCAAGCTAAGATCATGGGCTACAAAGATGGTTAACTAGGCCTTTCTCAGTGCACCGGTGCTAAGAGTGTCATATAGGCAAAAAAAAATGATGTGGCAAAGTAATTAAAGAAGAGAGGGTGCTAAGTGCATAAACCTATGTAAAATGACTACCAACCAATGCATGAAAAAAAATTAATTATTAAATAATTTCATGAGGTTAGCAATAAAAGCTAAACATCTATGCATTGAAGAGACTAGTTGTTAATGTTTTTCATACACTTAGCATCTTATCTAAACATCGATGCATTGAAAGTAACCTTAAGCCGATCAGTTCCGCTGTTCTAGTAGTGCTCATAAGCACGCTGGACACGCATCAAAGAATGTCTCATTCTACAAAAACATCCCATTCTACAAATCTGTTGCTTTGAGGGCCCTCTTCTGCCTGTTTAATGATTAACTGCCTAGCCTAGCGCAGCAAGGACACAGGCAGTGGCGGAGCTTGGTGGGGACCAATATGGGCCATGGCCCTCCCAACTCAAAAGAAATCAGGTCATGTTTCTTTAAAAAGTTTTAGAACTTTTTTAGTCCTAACTAAAAAGCCTTTAGTCCCTATCCGTTTCTTTCCAAGGACTAAACAAGTACTAGAGGTTATTAAATGACATGCAAAAAGATCAAGTTACCCTAGTAATATACTAGAAGTTATTAAATGACATGCTAAGAGTAGGGGCATTGTTGAAAAAAGTGTCAAAAAAGTACCAAAAAGTCTCTTCCATAGGGACTTCTTCCTTTAGTCCAAATACCCCCTTTTAGTCCCTAAAAGCCCCTCCCGTTTCTTTCACATGAGACTAAAAGGGACTTTTTTTAGTCTCTATACAAAAAGTCCCTGGAAAGAAACATCCCCTCAAGCCTATATATATTTGTATTAAGCTTATTTTTCATTAAAACCAGTTAAAAATAGTTATGTTTGCCTCCCCTCAAACTCATTGCCCTTTCATGTTTTTGAGCCGAGCCATCAGAGACAGAGACATGTGCAGGTGGATGCCGCCGCCCCGCACAGAGACATGTGCAACCAGGCACCGGTCAGTCGCTGCTCCTCAACTCGTCTCGGCACCGATCGATCGAACCAAGGCACCCACAGACAAAGAGGAGTGGCACCGGGCCGACGTCTAGCCTACGTATGCTGCCAGCCCTGCCATGCCTTTAGAGCGGAAGGATGGCAGTAAGATTATTTCGCATGGTCATCCGCTCACAGATCATGCCATGCATGTCGTAACAAACGTTCTAGCGAGCCGGTATGGGCATGGATAATCATTCATGGTAGGTAGTACTACATCCATTCCACTTTAGTGCGCCTTCGCTTTTCAAGATCTAAGTTTGATCATATATTTAATTAATGAGATTGATTGAGACGGAAAGAAAAATCATACCACCGAATTTGTATTTTCGATACGAATTCACTGGTACAATTTTTGCTCCCGCAGCAGTCGTTCTTGTTGGTAAAATTTATGATCAAACTTAGATTACGAAAAATAAGAACGCATTATATTGTGTACTTCCTCAGCATCTAAGAGAATTCAAGATTTTCAAGAATATAAGTCGTCCTTAGGCTGCCCGAAATGAGAGTATCATAGGTAGTATTATGCATGTCAACTAAGCAATTCGATGAGGTGGCATATAATTAAATGAAAAAAGAGGGTTGAGTATCATATTAAATGAGGTATCCTATGTGTCTTGCATGATAATAAATGAACTATCCTATGATACTTCTTTCATCACAGTATATTGGGCGTATCTCACAGGGCTCTGGGACCTAGATGTTTTTTTATTGGTAGAAAAAATCAAGCCGACCAGCTGTAGAAGTGCCTAATTAACCGCAAAACTGACGCATTAGTAACCCCCGTTCACTGTACGAACGACTTCCTCGCATATGCATTGGTGAAGAAAGTTTTCAAAACACCTCAATTAATAGGCTAATTAATGCCATGAACCTTATTTCCTTCTAATTATAAAAAATATCGTTTTGAAGATACGTTCAATATACTGTGATGGAGGAAGTACTAACATATGATATTATATATTACGGATGTGATAACATAAACTAGTATCATATACATGATACTACTCATTACAACCAGCCTTAACAGTTAGCATGACATGATAATTAAATTCGTGAGCCAATCCTAATTACTAGCACGTGAAGTGGCGGTCCGTTCCTGCAAAGAGCCGACCCATCTTCCCGTGCATGCAAGGGCACTAATTACGTTTGCATGCAGTCCTCAGAGCAAGTACAATAGCTATAAGCCATTGTCATATCATCTATAGCACATCTTATAGCCAACATGTATAATAGTTCA
This sequence comes from Hordeum vulgare subsp. vulgare, assembly GCF_904849725.1. Taxonomy (NCBI): domain Eukaryota; kingdom Viridiplantae; phylum Streptophyta; class Magnoliopsida; order Poales; family Poaceae; genus Hordeum; species Hordeum vulgare. The sequence goes on along the minus strand of NC_058524.1, from coordinate 12,447,072 downwards.
TTACAAAAATGTACTACTTCTTTATTATATGGTCCGCCTTTCATACTCACAAAATGCCTATGAGCACGTGCTAGAGCTGGCTCTTAGCTAAGAGCCCGCTTACCTTTTCTCTCTTCTTCTCTTTCCTCTAACTAACCAAAAATATATTAGTTTATTCTTTATAGCCAGCTGACTCAACTCTATTGTACTTGCTCTCATATTCTCAAGCAAATTGGTTGGCCGAGGTCGTTTGGATAGCATGCTAATTGTCCATAAACAATACTCCCTCCATCACAACATATTGGGCGTATCTTTAAAACGATATTTTTTCATAATTATAAGAAAATAATGCGCATGATATTAATTAGCCTATTAATTGGGGTGTTTTAAAAACCGTCTCCACCAATGCATGTGAGGAAGTCGCTTGTTTAGTAGACGGTGGGTTACTAATGCATTAGATTTGCGATTAATTAGGGGCTTTTACAGCTCGTCGGCTCAGTTTTTCTTACCAATAGAAAACATCTAGGTCCGAAAGCCCCGTGAGATACACCTAATATACGGTGATGGAGGGAGTACCATTTAATTTCTCTCTCGTCCAATCTCTACACGCCTAGATCACGCTGGACGACGGAGGGAGAATACGTAGCAAGCGGTACTCCCTCCATCTCGATGCATCAGCCATCTTAGAAGGTGCACTACAACCTAGACATACAGAAATTAGATAGGAGAAGAAATTGAATTACAAAGGAAGTACAATATTCCTTTCTCAACAGAAAACATGATATTAATGAGACATCTTCAAATCCAAAACCATGTCATATAAATTGCATACATTGGTCCTTCAATTAATAGATAATGTCTAATTAATATGCATATAACTAGTAGTATTATTGTAATGTGCATTATCATTTTAGAATTATTTAACTTTTGTAAGATGTCTAATTCACCAAGATACGCATGATTAAGTTCTCGAGGGTGGGCTCGATTGGTTCTTTGACGTGTGTCACGCCTTCCGTGGATCGGCCGTTCGTCGTTGTATCCACGTTGCCGTGTTTGGCCCTGTTTGTTTAGTCCCTATCTGTTTGGTTTCAGGAACTAAACATAGATTAGAGGTTATTAAATGACATATTAAAAAACCATGTTAGCCCTATTAATGAACTAAAGGTTATTAAATGACATGCTAAAAACAGGGACATTGTTGAAAAAAGTCTTAAAAAGACTCTTCCTTAGGGACTTTTTTCTTAGTCCCAAATGTCCACTTTTAGTTTCTAAAAATCCCTCATGTTTGATATAGATGGGATTAAGAGGGATTTTTGTTAGTCCCTACATCAAAAAATTCATGCAAACAAACACCACTTGCGTGTGCTGCCAATAAATGAACCTCAATAAATGAACGTTGGGTCTGTAGTAGTAGTAGTGTACTAGTACTAGTGCTAGGGCGCGACGGTTCCACTTCCACCTGGACGTGAGCAAAAGAGTGGCATGGTCAGCTGGTGAGGATCCACCGGACTACGATTAATTGGGACTCAGCAGGTATACAATCAACGTGTGTCTCTTTTATGATAGGTAGTAGACGACTTTGGCCCCTTCCTTATTTAGACTGTAAAGTTTCGTAAAACTCAAATGCCCGTTTGAGCTGTTGCACTTCTCCCGAAAAATAAACTACATAATTAGATAATTGTGGCATATATGCGCAACATTTTATGCGTGTATAGCTTGGCCAGATAGATTAAAACTGACATAGAAAACAACCACAATTGTGGTCAATCTCTTAGAGTTAAAACGCGACCAAGATTCCAAAGTTGGAGAAGAGCATTAGGGTGTGTTTGGTTTGAGGATATGGTGGCACGGGACGGGTTCATTCCGTCCCCAGTCCACCATTTCAGTGTTTAGTTGAGGATGGAAGCGGAACCGGGTGATCCTCAAAAAAAGAATATTCCCTATATATGCTTCATCAAGCGATTCCACCAAATCGAAGGAATCACCTGGTTATTCTTCTCTTATTGATAGAAGAAAAAAAGAAAATACCCCTGCTAATTGTTAAAACCAAAAATACAATGGAAATGTTGCTGGAATTTATATAATATATCGATAAAAGAAAAATAAAAACCCCACAAAGTGAGTTGAGTCATATTCTTCTCATTTCATATCTCCAACCAAACACAAGAATGGAACGAACCCGTGACGTTTTTTATCTTCAACCGAACACAAGAATGGAACCAACCCATTCCTTCAAAACGAGACCATGACATGCCATGCCTTTTGGTTCTCAAACCAAACACACCCTTAGAGTTACGCTAAATGAAGCATGGCAACCATGAACCAATCATTTGTGTAGAAACAAAGTGAGGGTATATGAGAAAAACAACCGACATTTAACACTTTGATATTCATGGCTTTGTTTCCGTGACAAAGCATTGGGGATTAAACTAGTTTAAATGAAGTGAAAACAAAATACACGAATGTCAAGGCTCCACTCATATACTCCTTCCATCTCAAAATTCTTGTCTTAAACTTGTCTAGATATGAATGTATCTAGTCACACTTTAGTATTTAGATACATCTATTTCTAGATAAAGCTAAGACAAGAATTTTACAGTGGAGGGGGTAGTATATATTAGGAGCATCTATAACTGGGCACTTCAAACCCATCGAACACCCAGGCGGACGTCCAGTGACCGGTAAAAAAATGCGACTCAAACGAGCGTCTCAAACTCCAGACCTGTCAAAATCTTGGGTGGCCCAGACGTGCCAGACGTGTTTGAACCCAACGACCCGACCCCAACGTAGTTTGCACCAACTCCACCCCCAACCTACCAATTCCATTTGCTCCTCTCCTCTCTTCTTCCTCCTCCGCGTAGGACGTCTCGTAGCTCCGCCACCCTTTACGAGCCTTAGTGCCACCAACATCGGCACTACATTCTCCCATCCGTGCTTTTTGTCATGCACAACATCGTGGTACGCCTGACAACTTTCGGTCTGCACTTTGCCCTCTATGTGTTCGACACGTTGTCCAATCGGATTTTCTGTAATTTATTTGTAGGTAAAACGATGAATTCCGATACTACATGGGACTAGGCGTATGGACCAACGAAGCTTGAAAAAATGATTGAAAATGATTTCTTTGATTCATTGAATTCGAGGTATGTGCATTTAATATTAGTTTTATGTAAGAACTATGTCTTTTCGGTATCCATAATTTGTTATTTACGTGTGATAATAGCGCGTATGATGGACGCACATTAAGTTGCATGTATTTGAGGTACGTGCCTATCGGGCACGACATATGAGGGGCGGTTTGGCTGCGTCCGCGGACGGGGCTCAGAGGGTGCTTGGATACATTTTAGTCTCACGACTAAAAGTAATGAGACTAAAATTTGCTAGCCTCATCCATGCTTGGATCCAAATACTAAAGAGACTAAAATCAAGTTAATGAGCATTTATTATCCTCCAAACCCTCCAATCCAGGACTTGCCTGAGGAGTTAAATGAGGAGAGAAAGAATTAATGCATATTTTAGTAAGGGTATCCCTGACTAAAAGATTTTAGCCTCAAGACTAGTTTTAGCCTCTCTTTAGTCAGGGGTGCTTGGAACTTTAGCCTTTTAAAGAGACTAGTTTTAGTCAGACTAGTTTTAGTCCCTTGGATTCAAGCACCCTCATTCCCGGACGTATAGTCCAATTTGTCATGTCCAGGTGTAAATGCATTAAGAGGTGTCATTTAGCCCAACTGTTCATCTGTATTGTTAGAGAATCTATAGCCAGAATTGACAGATTCAACCCACTATACGTCCACGAAAATGCCCGCACGCATCCATGAATAGTGACCAGTCATCCATCATAGTTCGTCCGCTGCGTCCAACTACCTCAGACTTGATATATACCTAGCTAAATCCATATAAACCATGCAAAATGGAATCTACGTACTATGTAGATAACCTAGCCTACCCGATGCATTTGTCAAAGATGTCAACGATAACCTAGCCTACCCGAATCTTGAGACTGCAGCTCCGACTACATCGTAGCAAATAGGGGCAAGCACACCCAGAGAGTCAACTACGACATCCTTAGAACATCTATAGCCGGACTTAGCAAATATGATCTCCTATACGTCCGAGGCGCATCCAGTTAGTGACCGGACGTGTCCCTTTTAAGTCCTTATTTTTTCGTCCACGCAACCACACTTCTCATTTTTTTTTCATATGTCCGATCACTTGCACGTGATTGGTGGAGAAGAAGGTAGAAAAAACTGAATAAATAAAGAAAAATGGTGGTTCGGGATGGAGTCGCGTCCTACGTGACGGACTGACCGGGCGCGTCCGCGAGCCTTCATACCTCCTCATATTTGAAATGGATATGAGGGATGCTGGTATGTCCGGACGTTTAAGACGGGTATAAGATGTTCGGTTGGGTCACGTTTTTCTGACCGACCAGTGACCGGATGGCCTACCCAAACATTTAGGACAGATACGAGAGATCCGGTTATAGATACTCTTAGTCATGACCCTAATCTCGCTCATTCACTAAGTCATTATGCAAGGCACCCACAAGCAACAACAAATCCAACCAGATCCAACTACAAATGATGGCCCTAAGAGGGAAAAAACTATACTAGTGACGCTCATTGACCCCTATGTGCATGTATATGAGCAACATACGTTTGTAGTACTACAAGTCTCTGATTTTACAACCGCATGACCGGCCTACATACGTTTGTACTCCCTCCGTTCCAAAATATAAGACCTTTTAGGAATTTCACTAGAAGACTACATACGGAGCAAAATAAGTGAATCTATACTCTAAAATATGTCTGTGTACATCCGTATGTAGTTTATAGTATACAATCTATAAAAGGTCTTATATTTAGGAACGGAGGGAGTAGTAGTACACAAGTCTGGTAGGATGGACTAGTAGTAGCGGTCCACATCTGGGTTTATTATTGAATTGTGTGGGCGACCTGATCAGGGGGATTCTGCTGCGAACAATCTGGGCCCACCAGTGCCTAACTAATCACACGGTCCAGTGATGATAGTGATGATAGTACTACTATAGTAGTATCTCTGATCTCTCCTCCTCCGCGGAGGCGGCTGTGTGCATGTGAGCAGATATACGCACGTCCTATTCCAATCAATCGCATAGAATGGAATGATCCACTAGTCGACCCGTCCTCCAAAGTCAAGTACTCTATTGTACTCCCTCCGTCTTAAATTTTTTGTCTTAGATATATATAAATATGAATGTATCTAGTCACATTTTCGTATTTAGATACATCTATTTTAAAACAAATTTAAGACAATAATTTTAAAACCGAGGGAGTATTCATCTTAAATACTCCCCCGTCTCAAAATAAATGTCTTAAACTTGATACTACCTCCGTCACGGTTTAGAAAACACATTTAAATTTATGCGCATTTCCATAATATACAAGCTTTCAAACGCATTACATTTACTCCTAGCAGCTAATTAGTACTCCGTTGTACTATTTCTATATGCATGCATAGTGTGAATGTTATTTTTTAGCCCATCTCACAGTCAATCAATAACCACCTAGGTTCCACAGAATTTCCAAACACGTCTTCTAAACCGTGACAGGGTGAGTACAATTTCATATTAAATTTAATAAAAAATTGAGACACTTATTTTAAAACAGAGAAAATATGATGATGTGAGGTGATGGTTATATTCATCATATTCATCTCAAAGCCAAGTAGTAGTAGGTATTGCCAAATGATGGTCTTTCTTTATTTCTTTTGATGTGAATGTCAGGTGATGCTTTTCGCGCGTAAAGGGTTGCATGGTCATTTTATTAGTTCCGTACACGTATACCGTTTCAAGTTGTCTGTTTCTACTATTATTAATGACCAATCATTGGCTCGTGATTGTCTTTTTTTGTTATCATTAATGGCCAATCATTTGCTTGCCTTTGTGGTTGTCGTTTTTCCTGTCGGTCCCGTGCTTGTTACACGTATTTATTGATTAGTGTAATTAATGAGCCAAGCCCCTAAGAGCCTGTTTGGTTTTAATAAGTCAGGTGACTTAAAATCAGTGACTTATAAGTCACGCCTGTTTGGTTGTCATCTGACTTATAAGTCACCTGACCACACAAAAAAAGGATGCAAATTCATAGAAAATAAACACCCAGGCAATTTTAGGCAACAACAGTCCAACATAGGTAGTGTTACACCACTAAAACAAAAACACGAAGTTTCCAATCAATTGCCTTACATAATTTTGGTACAGAAATCTAAAGGATGTTACTAACATAAAAGCAATGATATGGTGGCTCCATTCATGTACATCAACGCTATGAAAAGCATGTCTTGGCACAAAAAGGCAGCATGATAAAATTAAATGTGGATAATTATAAGGTAAAAGAAGAACGAAACAAGATGAATAGCCATATCTCAATATGGAGTATCATTATAATTAAAATTCATGCACTCAAATTTGTTTCGTAGTGCATCCTCTTCAACTATTCGTTTAGGCTTTGTTCGTTTAACCCCACCCCCGCCAAGATCTGGCCCAAACCCCGTCGATCCCCGTGGGTTTCTCCCCGACCGGGGTCGGATCCCGGTCTGGCTTATAACAGCCTTCGGTTAGACCCGGCCTGGATTAATCCCCTCCCAAATCCCTCCCAAACCCCGTGGGAACCGCAGGGAAATGACCCACGCGTCCCACGCTGTGGAAGCAAACCCCGTCTCTCTCTCCCCCAAACGCTTTCACTCACCCCGACTCCCTTTCTCGATTCGGCGGCGGCGACTGCGACGGCGACGACGCCGGAGAAGAATGGACAGCAGCAGCGCTACTGGTGGAGACGGCGGCGGCGTCCTTCCCCATCCCCTTCCCCTCCTCCTCCCTTCCCCTTCCTCCTCCCCCTCCCCTTCCTTGTCCAACCGGCGCCACCGCATCCGATCACAGCGGCACGTGCTGGGCGGTGATCCGAAGCAGCCACAGCGCAAGCTGTGGCAGCACGAACAAGGCACTGTCGGCATGACTCTCCCCGGACAGTAGACCAGTACGCTGTTAGTCCTCTTCTTGATTGAAAGTTGTAACCGAGCAGAATTAAGACAAGGGATTGTGTGGATCTGTGGGGAAGGGGTTGGCCGGGGATGGGTGACATGAGGGGATTATCAAATCCCTGCAGGTGTTGGTTACCCGTGGTGAAGAAACCCCAACAACCGAACAAAGCCTTGATGGAAGTGCATCCAAAATGAAACCGATGTTAGATATTCTATAGCCATGAATAGATTACCAACACGTGAGTAAGCGGCGAAATCTCCCGTCGCCGCACGCGAACCTAGGGTAGTGGCGAAGATTCAGGGGTGGCGCAACGAGAGAAGGTGGTGGCGAAGACGCCCAGTTCGTGAGCGGCGTTGGTCCCGTCGATGACTACGAGGCTCCGACCAGGGGCAAGTCGCAACGAGTCCGCCTCTCGGGAAGGGGGTGGAGGGAGGATGTGAAGCAGGAGTCGACGGCGAGAAGGCGAGAGGCCTCCCCAGCCGCGCCATGCCAGCTCCCGCTGTCCGTACCGAAAGTCGCGCCGCGCTCGCCATGGCCCACGTCGGCTGATTGCAGCACCAAGAGTCGCCAATGGACCACGTCCTCCTACCCGGCCCTGGTTCGGAGGGCATGGGTAGCAGCGCCGTCGGAGGGGGAGCCCGAGCAGCAGGCGGGGGGACGACCAAGAGCAGTAGCGCGGGGGGCTGAGAGGTGGGGCTGGCCGGCGACCTAGGAGACGGTTGGCGAGCAACTCGTCCAGCCGCCGCACACCGAACTGGCCGTATGGGCGGCGGCGGGGAGAGACGGCTCGTGCAGCGCGTAGGGGGCGGCGGCGGCGGCGGCGGCGGGGAGAGACGCCTCGTGCAGCGCGTACGGGGCGGAGGCGGCGGCCGGGCTTGGTGGGGAGGGAGGGAGGGAGGGGAGGAGCAGGGCATAGCAAAGGCCGCGCTGTGGCCTGGCGGTGGGGCCTGTGCCCACGCACGGGGAGGATGAGGATGAACAACAAACCACGCGGAACTGCATTCATTCGGAAAAAATGGTTTATTTGCTCACTTTAAAAACACCTCAATCCAAAAAGGTTCCAGTCATACAGATTATCATCCTGCAAAAAATAGCAACACGTCAAGAAACAAAAACTATACTATACTAGTGGGTTTGGCTATAAATGAAGTCTACACATTGCCAAATATAATAACATGCTAAATATACCTTACCAAAAATCTTAGGATATGGCACAATCAAAATTTAATAGTACAATGTATGTATACCAAATCCAAATTAACATGAATTCTCCTGAAACATCTTTTGTTTAAAATGATTAATAGTCGACGACTATTTCATTTTTCTTACATAGATCTAGCGGATAACAATAAATGTTCCCAACAACGTTTCCTTCCTCGTCTCTTGACGGCTAGGGCAAATCCATCTCCTCCAGGCTTTATCGGCAAGCCAGTGGATCCGCCTCCTCTCTACCTACCTCTCCGGCGTCCAGTGACACGAAGGAGAGGTCCGATGCCTTCGCTATGGTCAAGGAAGGAGAGGTTTGATGCCTTCTCTATGGTTAGTAGTTTAGGTTAGGATTTTTAGTCCTTGCATATGTGGTACTCGGGCCGATGGTTGCACTTCATCTTTGACTTTGTCTCCCGGGCTCCGATCCTCCTCGAGTTCTTCTTTCTGGATATAGTCGACGGAATTTCGTGTAAACTTGTGTTGTCTCTTTGGGACGGTGAGATTAGGGGTTTCCGTTATGTGTGGAGATGCGGTGTTAGGTGTTTCAAATCTATTCAAGGGTGCTAGTCCTTAAGGGTACCTGCATGAAGACTTCTCGGTCGCCATCGATAAAGCCAAGCCGACTCCGATAAGGGAGTGACGAAAATGGCGCAACGGTGGCTCATCCTGGCGGTGCTAATGGTCGTTCAATGATCTCGGAATCTTGATGTAAGCTTTATTATGTTTGAGATGCTTTGTATTTGCCATGAACATTTATAATAGATTTGGATCTTTTTTCGCAAAAAATATAAGATCAAAAAACATGAGAAAGAGGGTCGAGGCGAGTGATTGAACCCTATCTGTCACTCATCGATTACCCGTATCACTGCCGCCAGGGCAAGTCATTGAGTAAGACCGCGTGACGTTGGTGGGGGAAGGCCCTGATCAGGGTGGCCTGGTGAAGTGGTGTCGAAGGGTTGTCATAGATGGCAAAAAATATGAGGGATTTAATGGTGGTCTTCGTGAGGTGGTTCTCGACGACTAAAGTTCCCTCCTTCGTTCGACAATGTCGGACTGCAAGGCCTCCTCCTCCTCCTAGTCGACATCATAAAGAACATTTAATTTTCCCAATCAAGCTTGCCAAACAAGTGTCGAGTGCAACATTTTGTCGAGCACTTGGCGAGTGTCTCGGCCAGCAAAGAAGTAGGTGGTGGGAAAGGGGATGCGTACGGGCCTGGGAGAGGGTGAGGAGGTCCCAGACAATGTCGTAAAGAACCTACTCGTGGTGTGAAGCCTTTTCCATGGGCACGATGGCCATCCATCGTCCTCGGTAGCTCGAGAGAAGGCCGCTCTTAGGGCACAGGTGGAAGCGGGGCGGGACGATGAACAACAATGCAGTGGTGTCGATGGCATGTAGGATGTCTAGGATAGCTCGATAGGGGCGTCATGGTTCGGGTGTAGGCTAGCGGTATGGTTGTATGCGTCGCGGCAGCGAAATCAAGAGCGGCGATGATGACGTGTGGCGTGGCATAATGCGTCAATGTGAAAAATTGTGGTTTTATGAAGGGGATTGGCACACGAAGCAATCCATCCCAACAATTGGTCATAATTCCCCCACTACCTGTTTTTTCAAGGCACGAACATGCATTAAAAACAGATTGGATAGCTCTTGCATCTTGGCTGAAAGTGGAAGGTGTTGATTAATGCTCGTTGCGCCAACCGCAACAACGGATCATGGTGGCGGCCACACCGCCACTACTGTACGGAGTGTATGTCATAGTTGCTCGGTCGCCCTCACGTTGATGTGTGTTGAAACGTTTTCCTTGATGGCCAACACAAGTAAACCTGAGAATGGTTATTAAAAACCGGGTTTAACAGTTTGGTTTTTTTACTTTGAATTTAATTGGTTCAGATTTTATTGAACTGAGCGCTTTTTAGTTTGGTTTTGGTTTGGGTATATGAAGAAACCAGTTTGGGTATAGTTGGTTATGGGTTTAAACAGTTTGGTTATTAGCGTATGGATCAAATTTGGTTTTGGGGCATTGGTTATGTGCAATAACCAACGACGATCGAGAACGACTATCTTTGACCCGCATGCATGTTGTAATGCACTATGTAAATACTCCCTCCGTCCTAAAATAAGTGTCTTAAGCTTAGTATAATTTTGTACTAGATCTAATACAAAGTTGAGAGAGTTATTTTGGGACAGAGGGAGTATGTATTATGGGAAAACATCACATGAAAATCAGAAGTGTTTTCTTGTGCTTTGGCTAAGCAATTTGGTTTTCAATCTTGGGCATTTTCTTTTTACCTCTTGTTGTGTGTTGACTATATCTTAAGAATAATTTTGTTCCCAAACTGTTGTAGATGCACTTATGTCTTTTCTATCTCATTACCTTCTTAACATGTCAATTTATGCAATTTATCTATTGGGTTTAAACCCACGGTTATGTATTGGATTTAAATTGATTTGGGTGAAAAAATAGTGAATTTAGTTTTGGTTGGACTGAAAATGACAGTAATTGGATGTGATTTAAGTATAGTTTTCAAAGATAAATATATCGATATGGTTTAAATAAGGTTTAAATATGAAACCATTCTCGGGTTTGGCAAAGCTCCGATACGCCGGGTGAAAAGTTTTCCTTATTGTTTTGGATGTCCGGCCACACACCCAGCAAGTTCGAGGCGGCCTGGCCATCAGCTATCAAAGATGTAAATGATTGCTGTTTTGGGTGATTCTAGCAGTATGAATATAGTATTGTAGTTCAAATTTCAAACTACAACTAGAAATTTATTTTGAATCGGAGAGAGTAGTTTATTTGTTACTCCCTCCGTTCCTAAATATAAGTTTTTTTAGAGATTTCATCAAAGAGCTACATACGGAGTAAAATGATTGAATCTATATTCTAAAGTATGTCTATATACATCCGTATGTAGTCCCCTAATGAAATTTCTTAAAAGACTTATATTTAAGAACAGAGGAGTCGTTATTTATCAAATATAGATCAACTTGACCACGCACTTCATAAAAAAGTAATGTATATTTAATTGATGATAGTCTATTGATGATATATTTATTAAATAATCATTGCATTTCACACGAGCGCATGGCACCATGCAGCCAAAAATAGATATGCATGCAAGGACCGTTGGAAGGGAGTTGAAAAGGTACATCATGCATGGCCATGCATGCGTCGGAGTTGAATGAGTACGTACATGTACACATGTGGTGTAGTGCATATCATGTCTAGTCCAATGAGGTTGTCCGTAATGAAAATATCACATATAGTATCACACATGTTAACTAGAAAATTTTGATCAGCCTGGAGGTGACATATAAATAAATAAATAAAACAGTATTGACTATCATATCATGATATTGTAACATATCAAATGATATGATGTGCATATGTGATGCATGACAATAAATGAACTATATTATGATACTCCATCCGTCACAGTTTATAAGACATGCGCGTGTATCTAGGTCGTCAATTTGACTTATATAAAATATATTGTTTAACATGAAAATTATATCATTAGAAAATAGAACATCTAAACTTTCTAATGATATATTTTTTATAATATATGTCTCTCATTAAGTTGGTCAAATTGACGACCTAGATACACGTACAGGACTTATAAATTGAAACGGAGGAAGTACCAACATATGATACTATATGTCCAGTTCTTTTGAGCAGATTATAGAGAATCTCAGCTCCGAAAATCCCGAGCCAAAAGAACTCGATTGACCTTCCAAAATCTCGACCAGATTATGTAGAATCCTAGTGCAATCTAAAATCCCACGAAAACCTGGTTTCTCCCACAATCCCAGGATTCTGGCTAGTCCCACAAAAGAAAACGTTTCGAAATAAAACTATGCCCCTAGTGTATCAGGTAATTACGGGCAAAATGCCACCGAACTATCATCCCCTGGAACCAAAAACGATCGAGCTCCTCGTCTCGCTTCCCCGTTTCCCCTCTGGCCTCGCTGCGCTCCCCTCCCGCCTCACCTCGCCGCACATCTCGCCGTCGCTGCCGGCAAAGCCGTCGCCGCCCCCCGCTGGCCATCTTGGCTCCTCAGGCCGGCCCCGCCCCGTCAATCCCTCCCCACCCCGCCGTCAACCCGCCCCGCCCCATAGTTCGCCCTGCCTCGCGGCTAGGGTTACCACGCCGCCGCCGGCCAGGCCAGGCCCCGTCCCGCCTCCCTCCTCAAATCCGCGCCACCGTGCAGTCTGCCCCCAGCTGGCCAGTTTCGACGCTCACGGTGAGTTTCTTTTTCCCATCTCTGTTTCTTCCCTCTTCATTTTGTCTGCTATTGCTCATAGATAAAATAGCTATTTGTTAGATGGATTGATGCTTGAATTTGCTAGATGTTTCCTGTTGTCAATGCAAATGTGCTAATGTTGAATAATAATGGTAGATGGAGAAAGTTAAAGAACCTAAAGCAAATTGGGATAGTGCTGCTCATATAATTTATATGACTGCTTGCGTAGAGGAGGTTCGAGCAAATAATCGCAACGCCAACTTTTTGTCGGACATAGGACAAGCTAATTTGCATAAAAAGTTCAATGAACGCTTCGGAAGAAACTATTCAACCCGACAAATCAAAAATAGGTGGAGTGTGTGTAGGAGCGACTACAATACATGGAAGACGTTGATCCAGCAAGCATCTGGCCTAGGAAGAGATGAGCATACGAAGACTATTGCTGCTACAAATGAGTGGTGGGCATTGGAGATAAAGGTATTGTTTTTGTCATATCATTTTTAAATAATGAGTCATGTTGCTTCACTTTGATATTAACATGTGGTGGCTTATGATTACACGCACATCACGAAGCTGCCAAGTTCCGGTATGCTCCACTAGCGGAGGAGGAAAAAATGTCAGAGGTTTTCGATAGTTGTTGTGTAACAAATGAGCATGCGAGGGTGCCAAACTCCCTCTTATCAAGGTGATCCCTCCCAAATCATTTTGGAGGATGACTCGGGGTGTGAAAGTCAGGAATGCCAAGTTACCCCTATTCAAAACCGAGGAAAGAGTGGGAAGAAGAGGGCGTGTCCTTACTCGCCAAGTCCAAAGATGAATGATAAGTGGGCAGGTGAGAATGCTAAAAGTGAGGCTTTTGTACGCATGGTGGATCTCTTTAGTGCAAGAGACAAAAGGGATGCAGATGAGAGTGCAAGGGAGAAGAGGGAGACAGAGGAGAGGGCAAGGGAGAAGAGGGAGACAGAGGAGAGTGTGGATCAAACAAGACAAGAGATTCAACACATGATGGCCATGGTGGAAGCGGATGGTGCAAAACCAGGAAGTGATGAGCATTTCTATGCTACCTTTCTTTTCATGGAAAAGAAATATCGCGATGTTTTCTCCTCTTTCACAGCTCATGAACCTATTGCGAGGCTTGGATGGATAAAGAGGATATGGGATCTTAACAACAAGTAGACCATGTTTGAATTGCATGTACTATTATTTCCTTTCATCCTCATGAAGCAGACTATTTGCTTGTAATGTTATTTGCTTTCAACATGTACTATTGTGATTTAAGCTATTTATTGGTACTGTCGTGAACCAAGTATTTGTTATGAATTGTGTTGTATTTAATATTATATTGTGTGCATGTTGTTGTGGCAGATGGATATTTCCAAAAAAATTGCCAGAAAGAAACAAGATGATAAAGAATTTGAGGCGGCAATGGTTGCATTTGCTATGGATGTGGCGTCGTCAAGTATGACACTACCGTATGCACCAAGAAAAATACATCTTGTTACAGGCCTCCAATGGGTAGAAGAGAAGGAGAAAGATGCAAAAACTTTCTATGCGATGTTTAGAATGAGGAGGTCAGTGTTTCGCACATTGCATGATCTGCTAGTTCAGAGCTATGGGCTTGAGTCAACGAGCAACATATCATCAAAAGAGGCATTGGCACAATTTTTATGGACTATCAGTACATGTCAGACAACTGATAATGTCGCAGATCGGTTTGCACATAGTCGTTCAGTCATTAACAAAAAAATTCACAAGGTTTTGGACTGTGTAGACCGCATGGCTGGCGATTACATTAGACCAACTGATCCAACTTTCTCTGAACTGCACCCAGTACTTACAAAAACAAAGTTTTGGCCTCATTTTCAACATGTTATTGGAGCCATTGATGGAACAATCAAGGTAATTGTGCCCAAGGAGTTCGAGCCCCAACACAGGAATAGAAAAGGTTACACAAGTGAAAATGTTATGGTTGTGTGTGATTTTGATATGAGGTTCACGTTTGTTGTTCCCGGATGGCCCGGATCTGTTCATGACACACGTGTATGGAGCGATGCCATAGTTTGTTATGATCACTTTCCACAACCCCCCACAGGTAATCTCTCTCATGTGTCCATGTAGTAATATTCAACATGGTATGCTATAAATTTCTAATGTCTTATGTTGTTGTCCTACTGTGGGTAAATATTATCTTGTGGACTCCGAATGTCCAAACAGGGCTGGTTATCTAGCTCCATACAAAGGGCAATGATACCATGTACCAGATTTCCAACAACACCCACCAGTTGGGAGATCTGAGACATTCAACCATCGACATTCTTCTTTGCGAAATATCATCGAAAGAACATTTGGTGTTCTGAAGATGAAATGGCGAATTCTCGAAGACATACCTCGGTACAAACCGGAGACCCAAAAAATGATTGTCACTGCATGCATGTGTCTCCATAATTGGATCCGTGATAGCAAGTTACGGGATGAGCATTTCGACAAGTTTGACAATGATGCATACGTGCAACCTCCATTGCCGTTTACAGGCGCCAACGCTCTACCACCAAAAGATGATGGTACCATGAACGCAACACGTGAGGCTATTGTTGCTAGTCTTGTACCTTGAGAGTATTCTTTTTTTTAGTTTATGCACTTGCGGTTATGAACAAAACTTTAAACCCATTGTAATATTTAGCACTTTTTATGACATCCGTAAAATACACTTTCGTTACTGTTAGAAACAACACAGTGTTAACAATTCATCAAACAACTTCTGTCTAAGGGCAGTACAGACATTTCAACACATAACACTTTTCAAAATCTCAAACTACAATCTCTGAAAAGAACTCGATGACAGATTCTGGGAGAAGCAGATTCTGGAAGAATTTTCCATAATCTTGATTCTCTAGAATCCAGGGTGAAAAGAACTGGACCTATGTATTATGGATATAATATCATACACTACATATGCATGATACTCCTCATTACGACCAGCCTGATAGCTACATGTCGAATGTATACTATGGTCGTCCCATGCATAGATGTGCTTGTGTAGTCCGACGATGAATGCACAACAAAGGTATATTTGTGCCCGTGGACGTCCAATTAGGGCATGCATATCGTGTGTAATAGACAATGGGCGCATAATGAACCTATAGTGTTTACATTGACACGCCATGTGTAGTCCACCAGTAGATATGTATGTCGAACCGTGCCAACGGCGGAGCTATGTTGATGCCAAGCGTGGCTGGTGTCCCTCATCCTTGGATCAATTCCTGAAGGAAAAAAGAATATGAGGACTTATGTTAGAATGCATACTTGCGTTGGCATGCATCACACTAAAGTTCCGCTAACTTGGCATTCGGCTAGGTGAGGGTATCTACACACTACATAGGCTATGCAGAAATTAATGGGTGAGTATAATATCAATGCTGATCTCTGTGGACATTGGAACAATATGCTGATTACGTGAGAGGATGGAAGGGGATTAACAGAAACAAAGACAAAAAAGGGAAAATGAGTACATTGTAGATCAAAGCAACATGCAGTGCATTCTAAGTGGACTTTGAATTTTACAAACCCACATAATGTTCAACTTTTATGCTAATATTTATGATTTTCCATTTCTCAGTAAATTTACAACATAATTTTAATCTTAATCAATTAGTTTATATATTGTACAATATATATTTAGAAATCAAATCTCAAGCATGTCTTGTGGGACATAAGCCATAAAAATGTATGACTTGTTAATTGCAGAGAAATAAAAATATAAGATCACGTTAGAAAGTTGAATGATAGTATAGATATTGAAAAAGTCTCTTTGATGTAACAATTAAGTATTGTTTTATTCACACGTGTCTGAAAATAAAAGACATTATAAAATATATTATCTCTGATGAAATTATTTTATACAACAATTCAGTGGTACAAATTCTATCAAGTTTATTAAGTTGTTTATTTGTTACTTCTTTGTCAAATATAGATCAACTCGACTGCACAATTTATATAGAATTTCATGTATATTTAATCGATGACAATATACTGAGATTTATTAGATAAGCATTGTGTTTCACAAGAACCCATGCCACCATGCACCCGAAAATAGTTACATGCAACATATCAGTCCCGCACAATAAGAAACACCAACCACATGAACAACAAGCAAAAAATTGAATCCCCGCAAAATATATCAAATTAGAGAACGAGGTCCAATGTAAATCAAGACATATATGCTCAAAATAAGGAACTGCCATGTAAATCAGTAACATATATTCTGAAAATAAAGACATTAATTGACAACATAGTAGATTGATCAATAACCCCGCAAAAAAAACAGTACTACCTCACTCCGGGTGTATAAGGCATGCAAGTAGTTCAAGGTCAACAATTTAACTACTTAAATATGTATTACACGCGACAAAAAAATATATTTTGAAACTACATCCGTGTAAAAATCTAGTGATATACTTTTCATGATATATAACACATATTTAGTTTCTTAAATCGATGACCTAGAACTACGCGAATGCCCTATACACCGGGAGAGAGGTATAGGTTGATCAATAGGCATTCAATGAGGAGCATGCAAAAGCATCAATGAGCACCTGCTTTCCAACTCCACCGAATCCTCCCTGTTTCCTTCTTCACCAATCCTCTAATCTTCCCCCAATTCTAAGTACATCGAAGATGGACTTCAGCGCCAATGTGCCACTATCTCAAACCAACTGTGTGACTGACCCCCCTGTCTAGTGAAAGCTCACTGTCCCAAGTTCAAGAACCCGTCGACACGTTGCAAGCCATAAATGGCACTAGCCCTATGGATCCGGTTTTTTGTGACCCCTTATCTTCATTTGCTCAGGTGATAGAGGTGCTCTCTCTCCCTTCTATAGCTCTCCCTCTCTCTCTCTCTCTCTCTCTCTCTCTCTCACACACACACACACACACACACACAAACAAACAAACACACGCGCGCGCGAGGACAACAAATTTACAAATTATTGGGCACAACGAC
Source organism: Hordeum vulgare subsp. vulgare (assembly GCF_904849725.1). NCBI lineage: Eukaryota > Viridiplantae > Streptophyta > Magnoliopsida > Poales > Poaceae > Hordeum > Hordeum vulgare. The sequence continues at coordinate 12,429,621 of NC_058524.1, read as the reverse complement.
AACGTCTAGAGGGTGGTGACGACGCTGGGACAATAGTGTGGTGGTTCCAATGTGCAAGTCGGGAGCGATATCGGCGCAATGGCGTGGTAGGGAGTGCAAGAGTGGGGCAATGCAAGCCTGGTGGACTATATGTGGGCGTGTGCATGATTTAAGAGTGAATCGGGATGCTCCGTGATAAATAATATGGGAAAATACCTCAGAATTAATAAGGCATGTGCATGGGTAGAAAACCAAAAAGGAGAGCAGGTGATATGTATTGGGGAATGGACGAGCAAGGATGAGCAGAACGGGGAGGCAAAGCGAAATGGGGAACCTTGGAGTTCTCTTTGGTTCGCATGATTTGTGAATAGTATGGTAATAGAAAAAACACAAGAATATGATAGGATTGGAAAACAATATGAATCTGCGGAACTTGGTGTAGGAATGGGAATATGTCCTTTGTCTAGTACTCCCTCCGTCCCATAATATAAGAACGTTTTTGATACTAGTATAGTGTTAGACATTCTTATATTATAGGATGGAGGTAATACTACCTCCGTCCGAAAATACTTGTCCTAGAAATAAATAAAATTGATGTATCTATAACTAAAATAAGTCTAGATAAATCCATTTCGAAGACAACTATTTTCGGACGGAGGGAGTACTTATTTATTTTGCAGTCTAAAAGTTCTTCCAATTTATTCTATGTTGATATTATGAATGATGGATGAATTAGATTATGTGGGCCAACTTAGCGTATGTGAGATGGTTAGGTTTCTTTTGGTGAAACCAACCCATGAGAGTTTGAGTCCTGGACTTGGCACTGATGGTGACATTCTGGATTTATTTCAGGCCTTTCGACGAAATGTGTTCAGTGTGATGATACATTTCTGGCGACTACTAAAACGTCTATGACGACTTCGTTAATTTCAAGATGATGTATCAACTCATCTATTGAAGATGCTCATAGGATAGTACCGGTGTGCTATAAAAATAAGGATATGTGCGTATGTAGGAGCGTCTGTGTTTGTATTGTGTTTAAAAAAAAGAATTACCTTAGCTGTTTTCAAAGTAGAGGAGGGTAATGAACCGTTTCCTCAAAAATAAAAGCGTAATGAGCAACCAGAGCCGCGGCACGCATCCGCGCCGCGCGGAAGGAGATCCAGCTAGGATGAGCTGTCGGGTCACGCCAGCTGGGCGGCCGATGAACAGCCGTCCGATCCGGATGGATCCGTCGGCTGCCAGCAAGCACAGGGGGCTATAAATACCCCCCCGTCTCGCACGGTAGCTCGCCCCAACAAGTCCCGTCACACGCTAGGGGTCTCACACGCTTCCGTCGCACCTTACGCTCCTCTCTCCCCTCTGCAGCACGGCAGGCAAGGAACTAGATCCAGGTACATGTGGAGCCTGTTCATCCCTGATGCTGCGTGCGTGCGTGCGTGCGTGTGGGTGAATTCGGGTGTTGCTGCCTGCATGCGCAAGGATTTCCCTGCTCCGCGATTCGCTAGATCTACATGTAACTCGGTTCGTGCTGCGCGTATGGAACTTTGGTTGGGTTTTGCTTTGCTGCTCCCGGCCGGATTCGCTATAGGGATCCTAAGTATTACTCGTGCGCTGATTTACTGTGTCGAGTAGTTAGGTAGAAACGAGAACTCGCGTCCCATTTACTTGTTTATTACTTGATTGATGATCTATCCAAATCCTTTCCTGTGTTGATATATATCTACCGCTGCATTTGCGGGATCTGGCAGTAAACTAGAGCACGCGTAATGAATCTCTCCATTGATTTGGTGTTTCCTGTGTTTTCTTAAGTGCGTGCACCGTCGTGATTTGTGTGCTTCTGATGACGCAGGGGTGAGGCCATGGAGCCGGCCGGTGTCGCCGCGTACCGCGCCTGGAAGGTGTTCGGGCGGCACCTCCTCAACAAGGCGGCAATCGAACAGGCGATGAGGTGGTGCAAGGAGTGGGTGGACGGGGACGAAGACAAGCCTCGTCCGGAGCCCGGCAATGAAGGCTGCGTACCGACGGTGGAGGACATACTCCAGGGGCCCGTGCCCGCGCACCGGATCTCGCGTCATCTGCCCAGCATCACCGACGCCTTGCCCGGCCCGCTCCCCCCGCCGAGCACCGTCACCGGCCTCTTCGCAAGTGCTCTTCCGGTGCCAAGCAGCAGCTCCGACGTCGTCTCCTACGCTCACTTCAGACACTGGGCCGCCGCGGGGTGTGCGCTCGTGGCGAGCGCGCTCCTCTACCTCACCTACAGGAGGCCCCGCCCGCACAAGTCTGAAGTGAGCGTCCTCGTTGAGCCGGCCACGCCAGACACAACCAAGTCCGACGCCTCCGACCCTGCGACGCCCGACGACACAACCAAGTCCGACGCCGCCGACCCGGACCCCGACGCCGCCGACGAGACCTCCGGGGTCATGGCCCGCGCCGTCATCATCTTGCTTCTTTTCAGCGCCCTCAACTACCTCGGTCCGGAAGGGCCCTACGCATAGGTAGATGGTACGTATCTCGCTTACGATCGGCGGTGGTAAATCGTTTTTGGCCACGATTCCGAGCTAGCGTACGTTCTTCATACAGACTCTATGATGGTAGTCGTACATTTTCTTTCGATTTGGTGTGTGGAAAGGTGGAACTACGTTCTGCAATACTATCTGGATCTACGCGGACATCATTTGCAGTTCGAACTCGCCGTCATTTAATGTGGTGAATCAATATCCAGTACTAGTATATTTGAGAGTAATTGATCTTTGGAGTAATTGGGTAAAGTGTCTATGAGTAGTATTTGGTATTTTTTTCCCTTTCTTTATCTGTTTGTCTTATTATTTGGCGTCTCCGGAAGATTCTCTTGTTGGTCGCCTTTATTTTTCCGCAGCCCACCGCAGTCGGCATCCGACTAGAGTTTCCGTCAGCCGCCGCTCTACTCTACTCCGCTACCAGATCTCGTCCGCCGCCTGCGCCGTCGCCGTCGCCCTCGCCCTCGACGCCGTGGCCCAATCTCGTCGCCGTCCCTACCAAGCCGACGAGCCCGGACGAAGGAATCATGGCATTGGCGGCGGGCATCCCACCGCATCTGCTCATCCTCCCGCCCAGGACGACGGCGGCGGATCTGCGAGCGCCATGGAGGAGAGGGGGAGGAGCAGGAGGTGGTGTTGGATGCGGCGGAGCCACCGGGCACGCAACACTGCTGCCACGCGCCGCCGGCCGACCACCATCGCCAGATCCAGCAGGAGGTCGTCCGCGCGGGCCGCAGCCAGAGCGGTCCGGATCGCGCGCTCGACTGGTTGAAGGCATTGGGATCGCTCCCAGCGCTGGCACGGGTATAAAACCCATGACATGCTCGTTGTAATGGCCGTGGGTGCTGGAGTTTGAGCGCTGCCAGAGCCGCGGGCATTCGCCGCCGGAAAAACACCCGTGTCCCTCTCTTCTTCCTTCTCTATTCGTGCCACGTCCACGAGCCGGTGCGCCGGCCACTTGGGTCGTTCGGGTGCGCGCTGGTTCCCGTGCCCGTGCGCCACGCCTCTCGGCATCGGCCGGGGACGAGCCGAGGAATCGCTCGCTCGCCTCGCCTGCTTTTTTTTGGGCTCCTGTTTTCCTTTCTTTTCTTTAGAGCAAAATGGGCTCTGCTTTCGTTCACCTGCCTCGGAGTCCTTGCGCTAGCTAGCTAATCATCAAACAGGTAGAAGCGGAGTAGCGGACACGTTCGTAGAATGGGACATTCTTTGAATTCATTTTTTTTTTTGTACTGTAGAGAACATTCTTTCATGCATGTCCTGCCTGCCTGCCTATGAGTACTAGAACAGCGAAACTGGTCGGCTTAATCATGTATCTTTTGCTATACTAGAAGAATTGAGATAATAATTTATGTGAATGCTCGATAGCATCCTTGAGAGGAGGTGCAACATTCATTCTAAATTAGGGGCTTGGCTCATTAATGGAATTACACTAATCAATAAATACACGTGACGGGCGCGGGGCCAACAGGAAAACGACAATTGCTAATGCAAGCAAATGATTGGCCATTTATGATAACAGAAAAAGACAGTCGCAGAAGCGAGCAAATGATCGGTCATTAATAATAGCAGAAACAGACAACTTGAAAAGCGTGCGTGTATAGAATTAATGAAATGACCATTGCAACCCTTTACGCGCGGAAAGCACCACCTGGCATTCACAACAAAAGGAAAAAAAAACATCATTTGACGGTACCTACTACTGCTACTTGCCTTTGAGATGGATATAATGGATATAATCATCACGTGACATCTTCATATTTGAGATCAAATGATTGGTCATCAACATCTTCACGTGCACACAGCCGCCACAGCGGAGGAGAAGAGATCAGACATACTAGTACTATCATCACGTGGACCGTGTGGTTAGTTAGACACTCGTGGGCCTAGATTGTTCGCAGCAGAATCCCCCTGATCAGGTCGTCCACACAATTCAATAATAAACCCAGATGTGGACCGCTACTACTAGTCCATAAAAAATGCTACCTTCCTTTCTCCATTAATCAAACTGCCCCCTGATTTTCAGGGAGGTCCCGCGCGGGCCTAATGACTAATGATAGTCCTCCAACTCAGCCTCTGCGTAACCTTGCGTAGATAAATTATGTAGACGTAGCATTGCTTTCATCCTACCAGACTTGTGTACTACAAACGTATGTAGGCCGGTCATGCGGTTGTAAAATCACAGACTTGTACTTACTACAAACGTATGTTGCTTATATACATGCATATATGGGTCAATGAACGTTACTACTCCCTCCGTTCCAAAATATAAGACATTTTAGAGATTTCACTAGAAGACTACATACGGAGCAAAATGAGTGAATCTATAGTCTAAAATATGTCTATGTACATTCGTATGTAGTACATGGTGCAATCTCTAAAAGGTCTTATATTTAGGAACGGAGGGAGTAGTATAGTTTTTTCCCCTCTTGGGGCCATCATTTGTAGTTGGATCTAGTATAGTTTTTTTCCCTCTTGGGGCCATCATTTGTAGTTGGATCTGGTTGGATTTGTTGTTGCTTGTCGGTGCCTTGCATAGGACGACTAAGAGCATCTACAACCGGATCCCTCATATCCGTTTTGAACATTCGTGTAGGTCATCCGGTCATTGACCGGTTACAAAAAGCGACCCAATTGGACACCTCATACGTGCCCGTCTTAAATGCCCGGACTGATCGACATCCCTCATATTCATCTCAAATATGAAGAAGATATGAGGACTCACGAACGCGTCCGGGCATGCCGAGTTAGTCCGCCACGGAGGACACGACTCAATCCCGGCTCACTTTTTTTCTTTCTTATTCAGTTTTCTCTCTCTTCTTCTCCATTGATTACATGCAAGTGACCGGACATATGAAAAAAATAATATGAGAAGTGGAGGCTGCATGGACGAAAAAATAGTGGCTTAAAACGGACACGCCTGGTCACTGATTGGACACGTCCTCGGACGTATACGAGATCATATTTGCTAAGTCCGGCTATAGATACTCTAAGGATGCCGTAGTTGAATCTCTAGATGTGTCATGCCCTGTTTGCTACCATGTAGTCGGAGCTGCAGCAGTGAGATTCGGGTGCTAATAATGAATCGTTGACATCTTCAACAAAGCATCGGGTAGGCTAGGTTATATACATAGTACGATAGATTTCATTTTACATGGTTTGTATGGATTCAGGTATCAACTCTGTGGTAGCTGGGTGCAGCGGATGAACTATGATGGATGACAGGTCACTATTCATGGACGCGCATGAGCATTTCCGCAGGCGTATAGTGGGTTGGATCCCTCAATAGATTCTCTAACAATCTAGATAGACAGTTTGACTAAATGACACCTCTTAGAGTATCTATAACCGGACAAGATAAAATTGACCCCTATAAGTCTGGGGACGAGCCCCGCCCGAAGTCGCAGCCAACCCGCCTTCATATGCCATGCCCAACAGGCACGTACCTCAAATACATGCAACTTCATGCGCGTCCATCATACATGTCATTATCGCATGTAAATAACAAATTGTGGATGCAGAAAAGACTATAAAATTAATATTAAGTGCACAACTCAAACATTAGCTCTTTGATTTCTGTTGCGGTTACCCTTGAGGTTGAGAATATGCGAGCTGCCTTTTCATTTTTTCTTACATGCTCATGAGCATGATCATATTCACTTTTTTGTCCGAATCCGGTGAACCAAAGAAATTATTTTCAATCATTTTATCAAGCTCCTTTGTCCATACGCCTAGTCCCATGTAGTATCGAAATTCATCGTTTTACCTACAAATAAATTACAAAAAATATGATTAGACAATGTGTCGAACACATAGAGGGCAAAGTGCAGACCGGAAGTTGTCGGACGTACCACGGTGTTGTCCGTGACAACAAGCACGGATGGGAGAATGTAGTGCCGGTGTTGGCGGCATTGAGGCTTGTAACGGCGGCGGAGCTACGAGACGTCCTATGCGGATGAGGAAGAAGAGAGGAGAGGAGCAAATGAAATTCGTAGATTGGGGGTTGGTGTTGGTGCAAACTATGTTGGGCTCGGGTCATTAATTGGGTTCAAACACGTCTGGCGCGCATGGGCCATCCCGATTTTGTCTGAATATGAGGGTGTCGGTCAACCCGGAGTTTGAGACGTCCGTCTGAATCATATTTTTTGACCGGTAACTGTCCGGGACGTCCGCCTGGGCGTTTGATGGGTCTGAAGTGCCGGTTGTAGTTGGAGCCTTGACATGCATGCATATTGCTATATTTTGTTTTCACTTTATTTGAATTGACCGCAATTGTGGTTGTTTTCTATATCAGTTTTAATCAACCTGGCCAAGCTATACACGCAGAAAATGTTGCCAATGTATGCCACAATTTTCTAATTCTGGAGTTTATCTTTTGGGAGAAATGCAACAGCTGAAACGAGCATTTGAGTCCTACGAAACTCTACCGTCTAAATATGGAAAGGGTCAAAGTCGTCTACCTATCATAAAAGACAAACACGTTGTTTCCCACTGATTGGTATACCTGCAGCGTCCTGATTAATTGGAGTCCGGTGGATCCTCAGCAGCTGACCGTGCCACTCTTTTGCTCACGTCCACCTGGAAGTGGAACCGTCGCGCCCTAGCACTAGTATTAGTACTGGTACGTACTACTACAGACCTAACATTCATATATTGATTCTAAAAAAAACGTTCATTTATTGACAGCAGACGCAGGTGAGCATAAGAACATCGTGAATAGTATAGCCAACTGCTCGCTATAAGTTATCTTATAGTCAATCTTATAGCTATCTTGTACAATAGTTAGTTATAAATGAGTATTACTTTTATCATATATGACCCATTTTTCATTCTCACAAAAGCACCTGAAGCACGTGCTAGAGCTAGCTCTTCACGAAGAGTCCGCTTCACTTCTCTCTTCTCTCCTCTTCTCTCTCATCCAACTTTAAAAAATAGTATTTTAATCCTTACAGTCGGCTGACTGTACCTTATTGTACTTGCTCTAACACGGCGACGTGGACGCGATGTTCATCTTAAAAAAAATCCATTTGAAAAATCCAAAAAATATTCTTCAAATTAACAAAAGAATAAGATCTTTCAAAACAAATAAAAATCATGTTCATCTAGCATGTATTGTATGCACCCAAACTCTTTCATCAGATGAAAGTGTCAAGCTAAAGTAGGTCCGAACAAACGATTAGAATGTTTTATGCACATCTAAATTATATGACCCAAAAAGCAGTAGTTCAGTGTAATCTTATTTTGTAAGTTTACCAAAACTAAATATAAAAAACGACGTGTAAAGGCACATAGTGTAATTTTTTTCGCTCGTTGCAACGCACGGACATTTGTACTAGTCCTTACAGTCGGCTGACTGTACCTTATTGTACTTGCTCTAACACGGCGACATGAACGCGACGGCGAATGGCCGATCCACGGAAGACGCGACACATGTCAAAGAGCCAATCGAGCCCACCCTAGAGAACCTACTCATACGTACCACTTACTTATCATAAATGATTACCCAAGCCCATACCGGATCGCAGATGACCATTCATGGTAAGTATTAGCATCATTTTTTTTTGAGGAAGTAGTAGTAGCAGCATCCTTCAAAGGAGGTGCAACACTCATGCTTTAACAAAAGGGAAAAGTCCATTTTAAACCCTAAATTTGTACAAGTCCGTCGGAATGAACCTTCAAATTAAAATCCCGGTCGATTGTATCATAAACTATGCATTCTCGGTCTAAATCAAACCTTCGAGTCATTTTTCAAACATGGATTGGCGATGTAGCACATGATGATTGGGATTGGGCCGGCCCAGCTCAGGGAAGCGCGTGATGCGTGTTGTTGCTTTAGTTTTTTTGTTCGTTATTTGTTTTTTTTTGTGATTCTTTTTTCCTTTTGTTTTTTTTCTTGTTCTTTTTTCCCTCTTTTTTATGATTTTTTTACAGTTTCTTTTTTCTCGTTTTTATGATTTTTTTTACGGTTTCTTTTTTCCTATATTATACAAAGTTGTTTCCTTTCAATTTAATTCAACATGTATTTATAGAGTTTGGTTTGTATAATCGTTCACTAGTTGTTCGTAGACCACTCATCGTCTACTAGTGTAGGCATCTACTCTACTACTCCGTTGTAGTAGTAGTAGTAGTACATTTTTTGTTACTGTACCGTGTTGATGTGTCACACTCTTTCATGGCAGTTCTTGCTTTTCATCCGTGTTCATCACCGAAAGTTTTTCAGGTACTAGATGATTTTATATTTTTGCCACTCAACATTGTACCCACGGACAAAAAGTCATCCTGGAGGTGGCCCTTTCTTGAAAAGAACCACAGTCAAAAAGTCTATCTGCAGGCAGTCGGTGATAGCTTTCTTCATAGAAACACTGAAATAAAAACATTTTACCGACCCCGTGAAAAAACATTTTACCGGGTGTCATGAACAAATGGCACGTTCTTTGTTTCATTTTATCAAATCATATGTTTCTATAATGGAAAATGTTGCTTCGATCTAGATTCGAGGGCAACCACCCTAATGGAAAGTATTTTTTTGCATCGATGTAAAGTAAATTTTCCATGGTCTATAAAGCTAGATAGTGTAGAGTGTAGACTAGACTATAGATGCATGGATTAGTATTTCTAAAGATTTGTACGTGTGCTACAATGTCTCGAAACGTGGGAGTCTACGCGTGCATTTCTAGATGGAGGGATTCACGTTTTTTCTACCTTGTATTTCTACTAGATGGTGAAGTGTCGAGTGGTTTTCAAAGACATGTACGTGTGGGTTGGAAGACGAGCGAGGGAAACGTATAGCGGGAAGAAAAGAAACAGGCGTGTTGGAATCCATCCACCAGTGGCAAGCGAGGGTCGTCGGAGGATTTTGATCTATCGCCCCGACGGTGGAGGATCCGAGGATGTGATACGGTCGCCGGTCGGGTCCGATCCGCGGGTGTAGTGGACCATTTTTTGGTCAGGTCAAACGCAAACGGCATCCATCGCCGACCGACCGGCGGCGAGAACCCAGCCAAGAGCCACCTAGCCCAGCACGCCAGTGTCGATTTTTATTTAAATGAAAATAAATAAAATCGGACCGGTCCATTAGATGAATTCCAGTTGAACCTTATTAGGGTTTGATTTAAATCGAAAATGTATGGTTCAAGGTACAGTTGATCAGGATTTTGATTTGGGTTCATTTCGCCGGACCTCTACCAATTCAAGCTTTAAAATGAACTTTTTCCTTAACAAAACGGTTGGTTCATTCCAAATTCGGGACTTGGCTCATTAAGTGCGTGTGATCTGATAATTTTTTTATAAATGCGTGCGATGGCCGACAGAAAAACGACAGTTGCAAAGACAAGCAGGTGATTGGTCACTAATGATACTAACAGAAAAAGACAATCGCGAAAGCGATTGGACATTAATAACGGCAAGAACAGACAAGGCGTGTACGGAATTTGTAAAATGACAATGCAACCCTTTACGGGGGAGAGAGCGAAAAGGAAAAGCGCATCAGTTGGCAAAAGGAGTAGTACTACTTGGCTTTGGAGGACGTGTCGGCTAGTGGGCCGTTCCACATGCGACCGATTAGAATAGGACGCGCGTATCTCTCACATGCACACACACAGCCGCCGCCGCCGCCGCAGTGGAGGAGGAGAGATCCGAGATCATCAGGCACAGTACTAGTACACCGTCTCAGTGATTAATTAGGAAATGGTGGGCCCAGATTGTTCGCGCTTGTCGCGGCAGAATACCCCTGGTCGCGGTTCAGTCCGCCCGCACAATAAATGCAGAAGCTCTGCACATATATCCGCCCGCAGCCGTGGACCAGCACCCGCAACAATGGTCCATACGCGCGCACGGCCGCGCCGAACACGGATCGCATGCGTGTCTGCCCTCGGCCTGCCTAGGGTATCTTTTTGATCGTGATAACGCATGTGAGCAATATCATATCTCCCCTAATAATAATCTTTATCTAATAATAAAGAGGCTATCGTTTCCGTCGGAAAACTTACCAAGATGATTTTACAAAAAAGACCTTACTGTTTATGACATTAAACTCGTAGTATATATTAAATATTTTTTTAAATACTCATATCTTTTAAACCGTAACTCCAAGTTTAACATATTATACATGGAATTTGATTAAAAAAATATGTAGAATTTAAATATGATATTATTTTATCTGTTAAACGTTTAATAAAAATACTATCTAGGATGCAAACTGAAGGTCACTTGACTGATTCTTTGTACGTATTAAATCTACATGCAAGCCGTGTTAAAATAGAAGACTTGTGAAATTTTAAACTGCATTTTTGTAGGATAAGACCATCTTTATTTGTATCGTAACTATAAATTCTCAAATTATAAACATTTTTTTATAAATTGAGAGCATGTGTCGTGTGGTATTTCTTTCTCCCGTTGGAACGCATGGGCCCTTTTGCTAGTAATAATAAAGCACGTAGTGTTTCTGTCATCCGTCGCGGCATTTTTGCAAAAACACCCCTCTATTTTCCGGTATTCAACCCGCGGTACATTTTTAAGTGATACTCCCTCCGTCTCGGTGCATTAGGCATTTTAGGAGGTGCACTGCAACCTAGGCACGCATAGATTGGGTAGGAGAAGAAAATTAAATTGCAGAGGAAGCCAATCACACCATTCCTTTCTCAACTGAAAACGTGCTATTAGTTAGAAGACCTCTTGAAATCCAAAAAGTGTGCCGCATAAATTGCATGCATCGGTCCTTCAATTAATAGATGTGGTCTAATTAATATGCATGCAACTAGTACTACTCTAATGTGCCTTAGTGTTTTGGGATTATTTGATTTTCGTAAGATGCCTAATGCACCGAGACGGAGGAAGTACAAAGAGAAAAAACGTTTCATTTTTTGTAGAAACGCCCCTGTAGAAAAGAAAAAAGCCCACCTTTCACACATCCCGATCCACATCCCCCGCACCCAACTTGCCACCCGCCCACCGCCCCGCGCCAGCCGACCGCTCGCCGTCGGCACCGTCTCCATGCTCCATCCATGAAGCTCCGCCCCCAACCGCCTTCATCTCCCGCACCCACGAGCAGCCCCTGATCTGCTCCCCGCGCCGTCGCCCCGCTCCTCCCGCCGGTCGCCGGCCCCGATCCACGCCGGATCCCGCCGCCGACGAGCTGCTGCCCTGCCTCCTCCGGAGCTCCGCCCAGATCCAGAGTGCCGCCCCCGCGAGCAGCCGCGCAGCCCTGCCTCCTGCGCCTCCCCGCTCTCCCTGCCTCTCCTTGCGCCGCCGCCTCGCGCCGCCGCAGCTCGCGTCGGCAGCCGCCCCCGCCGTGCGCCTCGCCTGCCAGTCCCTCCGGACGCCGCAACCGCCTGCTCGTCGAGCACCTCCGCCCCGTCGCGCCCTGGATCGGATCCAGATTGGGCTCGCCCTCTACGGCCTCGTCTGGCTCCAGCCGCTCATCGGCTTCCTCCGGCCCGACAGGTCCGGCGGATACATGGACGAACACCTTGATTTTCCTCTGTGGTGACTTTTGCTGACAGATCTCTTGATCTTCAAGGGGGTGAAGGCGAGGAGCGTGTGGTACCTTGCTCACTGGCTGCTGGGGGTGGCCGTGTGCGCGGTCGGGGTGGCCAACGTCTACATCGGCCTGCACACGTACCGGGAGAGGAGCCGTCGTACCTGGCCAACGACCACAAGGAGGTGGCCGTGATGCCGTAGCATGACGATGGGAGCTCGCTTGGGCTGAAAAATGCAACACCAATTCTGTGCTCGATCAAATGTGAGGCCTGCTTTGCTTGCATTTCCCTTGACATGGACCGTCAGGTATGTGAACAAGAAGTTCAGTCAGCAGTACAAGGCGACCACCGGCGTCGACTTCCTCACCAAGTCATCGAGGACAGGCTCATCACCTTGCAGGTCAGTCAGCCTCCTGCCTCCTCCACTGATTTGGATTCTCGAGACTCTCTTGCATAATGCTTAATTAACATTGTCAGTTTGCGCTGCATGCTCTGCGTGGCGGTTAACATCGTTGTTGTGCGCTGCTTTGAGTTCCTTCATTGATTGTTTGTTGTAGCTCCCACTTCATATAGCTTTGCTGAAGTAATTTTAAATAAGTGGGTTAAGAAAAACCCTACCAATAAGGAAAATAATCAGGATGGACAAGGTGAGGGGAATGCACTCCTCCACTCTTACATTGCAATGAACACTCACCCAATTAGATGCATGCTCAGCAGAATTCCACATTTTTTCTATATTGAAATATCCAGAACATCTTATATTTTTGAATGAGGGAGTATTTTATGAAATGTACTGTGCTTCGTACATGCAGGATATGTTTGGAATAATTCCAGGTGATACAGATTATAGGATATTTGCTGAAGACGTAGCAAAAATCCCAGGACTTGATATTATCTTTGTTCTTGGTGGTTATTTTTATCATACTTCTTATGATACACTGGAAAACCTGCTGTATGTATTATTAAACTCCTTGCCTGATGAAAATTTTAACTTTCCATATGAATGCAGTAATTCTTACTATATACTTATCCTTTTTCTGTTTCAGTCCTGGAAGTATTCTAGCGTGTGGTGCTAATTTATTCAACCTCATAAAGGCTTTCACAAATTCTCCGATGATGCTAAAAGAGAGTGAAAGATCCAATAAAGCTGTTAATGAGGGAATCAACGATCTGAGAGCTATCTTCTTTGATTACTTGACTTGGTTGATGGTATATTGACTGTATTCTTCCAAATTGGAACGATTATGATATTATGATATCAATGTTCTGAACAAGTTCATTTCACCACTTTCCCTACATTGTAAAATGCAGCTACAATATGCATCACTAAAGGATATTTAGCATGAAATTCATTCATTTTCTTGGGACTAAACTAACATGTTTATTCTTGCGTCCAGATCTTTTATCCACGTGATGTGTCTCTGATTATTCACAGTCTTCCTGTAGCTATTTTCCTTCTTACACCATTGTTCCAGAGCTTCCCAAATATTACCATGATATCATTGTTTCGGACTTTTATGGAGTTAGCAAAAGGTATGTTGTTGAAATGTACTATGAAATGGTGTGATATCATGCTTTACCTACTGGATGTTGTGACATGTGCCTTGAAAGGGGATATAACGCTATTCATCACCCAGGGTGCATAATAAGTTATTCTGCACCAGAGGTTTTCTTATGTTGTCTCATTAAGAATTTATGTTTGATATACAAATAGTTCCGTTCATATTGGCATAAGAAACCAAAATATAAGTTACAGTACTTACAGAATTTACATTATGTGTGTGTGTGCGTGTGTGCATACTATTGTAAGCGTGAGTGTCGGCATTGAGTAACCGTAGAATTATATTTTTCTTAGCGATACTATAAAAAAGGGTCAGCCCGATGCATGTAGCTCCCGCTTGCGCAGGGTCCGGGGAAAGGGCCGACCACTTTGAGTCTATTGTACGCAGCCTTTTTCTATACTTCTGCAAACCTATACAAATTAAGATTGGGCTTGCTAATCTTCTGTGTATATATATAGTGTATATTTGCCTACATGGACAATAAAATCAAGTCAGCATATAACATAATTTCTCTTCTATTTATTTATTGTTTGTAATATTTTAATATTGATTCTAATTTCAGTTGATATAGAAAACAATATTTTCTATTCCAGCGAGACCGAGCGACCTATATTACAAACATAGCATCCCGATTTAAAGTATTGAGCTACAACCACTAGCTAGCTGCTGATTTCAAAAACAAATGCTATTGATAGTGACATTGTTTCAGCTACAAATGCTATTGATAGAGTCCTCCATGCAGCTCCATTCTAAGTTTTTGATTCCATGGTATATGATGCAACTACAACTGAAATCCACATCATCCGCCCTCAATTATTGTTCTTTTATGACAAGGTTTCTCTGTACTTTTGCATGCCTAATTTGGCTATTTCTATGTACAGTGTATCTGGAATAGTACCGCTGTCACTGTTGGCAAGAGCGGAAAGAAGGACAAGCGACGACATGGGCGGGGTACCGTGTCAAAAAAGAGGACACATATCTGTGGGTTTTTTAGTTATGCTTATTGGCTAAGGATGTGGGATATTATTAGTTTCTCCCGTTGCAACGCACGGGCTTTTTTACTAGTACCTATAATATATAAATTGCGTCATGTTACCGTATACATGCATGTGGAGATTTTTTTTTTATTTCCAGCTTTTAAAAATTTTCATCTCTTAAATAAAAAATCCGACCGAAGATCCGTTTTCATCATTAAATCCGTCTCGACGAAATCTTTGAAACTAGAATTCATGTTGTTATATTTCAACGATTTTTTTTTCGGACAACAGTTACCATGTCCATTACACATGAATTGTCATGACGTTTACACTGAAGTTGTCATGATATGTTTCAGGTATTTTTTTCTTCTACCTTTAAAAGTAAATTTTGATGGATTACTGAAGAATTGCCATGATCCATGCATTAATTTTACGGTGGTTAATTACTAAAAATTGCCATGGTCAATTAAGAAAAAATGCCATAAAAATAGTTGATAGCTTTAAATGTAGAAGAAAAAATAGTTAGAACATGCCATGAAAACTTTACTGTAAACATTATGACAGCTACAATGTAACATCATGACAACTATTGCAAAAAAAAAAAATTAATCGAAACATATCAACGTGAGATCTAGTTTTGAAGATCTCATAGAGACGGATTTAAAGACCAAAACAGATTTTTAATTGGATTTTTTAATTAGAAGTTAAAATATTTTTAAACCAAAAACCAAAAAAGATATCCGCCGATGTCATCTATTTTGACGTGGCAAAATGAGTGATAACGAAGACATATAGCAAATTGCAAACGCCCACAAGCTTTTCTCATCTTTTTTTTTTTGACATCTCCTGCCTTGGTATCTAGTGAGCTTAGCTTAGGGAGTCCTGTTTCTTTTTAACTCGTCAAATCCCCTGCCATAGGCCATAGCTGTTGTAGTCCGGTGGATGTTCACCAGCTGGCGCCGCCACTCTTTGAAAGCGCCAGGCGGGTATTAATGCGACATGTTTCTGCTGGAAAATGCGACTTGTTTCGCGTCGATTGATGGATAGACCACCCAATTCTGGCACGGCGTCGGCTCCCGTTCTGGTGGAAGTGGAACCGTCGCGCCCTAGCACCTAGTGAACCAGGCAGAACATTTGTTACGACACGTCGTGATCTGTCAGCAGATGACATGCGAAGAATCGTAGTATTATCATTACTAAAATGACCCCCGGTGGATCTTACGTTGTCCACCAACATCCTGAAAAACTTATTTCGTGATGTCATCCCTACAAACACGTCAATGCTTCTGGTATTTTTTTTATACGCTACGCAACACCAATTGATCTGACGACAATAAATCACATATGACACTCGCGTCTACATGGAAAGAAAAATTCAAGATGCTAAATTAATTCGGGTTTGCTACAACTGAACTAGTTGAGTTTTAGTTATGCCTCATTCATCTTTATGGTCATTGGATGTGATACTTTAAAATATGTCTGTGGATGTGGTACTACCTGGTATCTGTTTTTGTTTTCAAATAAATGAGACTAAACTATATCGCATCTATATGACTTCTAAACACTCCCAGATTAATTAGTGTGTACCAAATTTCTATCACCAAGTCAAAAGGCGCTGTATCACCTCGTAGCCCGCGAGGCGACCGGCTGTCCGGCCGGGCTTACTCCTTCTCCGTTGAGCGCACAGTCACGACCGGGCTTCCTTTCCCTTGGGATCTACAACCGAGGCCAGCGCCCACCGGCGAGATGCAAGGTCCTGACCTCGCCACCCTCTTTCCTTCCTTCCCCTCGACCCTTCTCCACTACGCATGCCTCGGCCAAGCGCCATCGGGCAAGGCCGCTGCGCCATCACATATCTTGGACAACGGCTGTTGGGAACGGGCGCCGGCGAGCCTTGCCACTCTGGTGTTCGCACGAAGGGCGACAGCGAGAGGACGACACGTAAGACGGCAACGTCCACCCTCGGGATCTCGCCCACATCCATTGCAGGACGCGTGTGTGCAATCGCTGCTCCTCGTTCCTACTGCTCGTCGGGCGGCGGCGACCTGCACTGAGACAGGGCAGCAATCTTTTTTACCGTTGCCGGGATGTACCGGTTGGGAATCGACCGCAAACATTGCTTTGAGATTGGTGTGACTGGAAGACCCCACAATCGACGTGGCATTTTGAAAGGCTCATAACTTCTAAAGTAAATATGAACTTTTGAAACTTCTTATATTTTTGAATGCAGAGCGACTAGACCTTTAAAAGAAGATCAATCTCGGATACACTCTAGCTAGTTTAAATTTTACCATTTCACTTATTTTAGAATGCATTTCACTCAGTTTCAGAAAACCTTTGAGTCAGTTCACATAACACTAGATTCAGAAAACACATTACAATCATTTATGAAGTATATATTTCACTTATTTCAGAAAACACATTACACTCATATATTTTTTTGGAAAGCAAGTGAAACTAATATTTCAATGTGTTGTTACAGGTTGTGAAACTATTTTCTGGAAAATATGAAAATGATATTTCTTTTATGTGTAATTTCTTACTTCAGTGTGATTTTGTTGGGTAACGTAGCATAAATTTAAAAAAATTTCTACGCATATTCAGATCTTCCTATGGAGAGACCAGCAACGAGAGAGGGGTGAGAGCATCTTCATACCTTTAAAGATCGCTAAGCGGAAGCGTTGCTAGAACGCGGTTGATGGAGTCGTACTCGCGGCGATTCAGATCGCGGTGTGATTCCGATCTAGTGCCGAACCACGGCACCTCCGCGTTCAAGACACGTGCAACCCGGTGACATCTCCCGCACCTTGATCCAACAAGGAGGAGGGAGAGGTTGGGGAAGATCTTCGGCAGCACGACGGCGTGGTGTCGATGGAGAGACGAGGTCTCCCGGTAGGGCTTCGCCAAGCACCGGCAGAGAGGAGGAGAAAGAAGAGCAGGGCTGCGCCGAGGGAGAGGGAAAACTGTGTCTCCAAAAGCCCAAAAGTGTCCACTATATATAGAAGGAGGGGAGGGGGTGCCACCCCAGATGGGAGGTGCGGTGGCCAGGGCAAGGGGGAGGGGTGGCGCACCCCTAGGTGGGCCTTAGGCCCACCAGCGCCTAGGGTTTCTCCCCTGTCCACCTCCTGCGCCTTGGGCTGAGTGTGGGGGGCGCACCAGCCCACCTAGGGGCTGGTTCCCTCCCGCACTTGGCCCATCTAGCCTCCCAGGGTCGTTGCCCCCTTCCGGTGGACCCCCGGGGCCACCTCCGGTGGTCCCGGTGGTCCCGGTAAGTTACCGATGACGCCCGAAACACTTCTGGTGTCCGAAACCATCCGTCCTATATATCAATCTTTACCTCCGGGCCATTTCGGAGCTCCTCGTGACGTCCGGGATCTCATCCTGGACTCCGAACAACTTTTGATAACCTCGTATAACATTTCCCTGTAACCCTAGTGTCATCGAACCTTAAGTGTGTAGACCCTACGGGTTCGGGAGACACGCAAACATGACCGAGACACCTCTCCGGCCAATAACCATCTGCGGGATCTGGATACCCATGGTGGATCCTGCACGTTCTACGATGATCTCATCGGATGAACCACAATGTCAAGGATTCAATCAATCCAGTATACAATTCCCTTTGTCTGTGGTATAGAACTTGCCCGAGATTCGATCGTCGGTATACCTATACCTTGTTCAATCTCGTTACCGGTAAGTCGTTTTACTCGTTCAGTAGCACGTCATCGTGTGACTAACTCCTTTAGTCACATTGAGCTCATGATGATGTTCTACCGAGTGGGCCCAGAGATACCTCTCCGTCACACGGAGTGACAAATCCCGATCTCGATTCGTACCAACCCAACAGACACTTTCAGAGGTACCCGTAGTGCACCTTTATAGTCACCCAGTTACGTTGTGACGTTTGATACACCCAAAGCACTCCTACGGTATCCGGGAGTTGCACAATATCACGGTCGAAGGAAAAGACACTTGACATTAGAAAAGCTTTAGCATACGAACAATATGATCTAGTGCTACGCTTAGGATTGGGTCTTGTCCATCACATCATTCTCCCAATGATGTGATCCCCTTATCAATGACATCTAATGCCCATGACCAGGAAACCATGATCATCTATTGACTAACGAGCTAGCCAACTAGAGGCTTGCTAGGGACACATTGTGATCTATTCATTCACACATGTATCACTGTTTCCTGTTAATACAACTATAGCATGAAAAATAGATGATTATCATGAACAAGGAAATATGATAATAACCATTTTATTATTGCCTCTAGGGCATATTTCCAACAGTCTCCCACTTGCACTAGAGTCAATAATCTAGTTACATTGTGATGTATCGAACACCCATAGCATTATGGTGTTGATCATGTTTTGCTCGTGGAAGAGGTTTAGTCAACGGGTCCGCGACATTCAGATCCGTGCTTACTTTACAAATCTCTATTACTCCACTCTGTACATGGTCCTGGATGGAGTTGTAGCGGCGTTTGATGTGCTTCGTCTTCCGGTGAAACCTGGGCTCCTTGGCTATGGCAATGGCCCCAGTGTTATCACATAAGAGTGTCATTGGACCCGACGCGCTTGGAACCACTCCAAGGTCGGTGATGAGCTCCTTCATCCAAATTCCTTCATGAGCCACTTCTGAAGCAGCTATGTACTTCGCTTCACATGTAGATGCTGCCACGACTTCTTGCTTGCTGCTGCACCAGCTAATTGCCCCATCATTCAAAACATATACGTATCCGGTCTGTGACTTAGAGTCATCCGGATTTGTGTCGAAGCTAGCGTCGACGTAACCCTTTACGACGAGCTCTTCGTCACCTCCATAAACGAGAAACATTTCCTTAGTCCTTTTCAGGTACTTAAGGATATTCTTGACCGCTGTCCAGTGTTCCATATCGGGATCACTTTGGTACCTCCCTACCAAACTTATGGCAAGGTTTATATCAGGTCTGGTACACAGAATGACATGCATAAGAGAGCCTACGGCTGAAGCGTAGGGGACATAACTCATCTTCTCTCTATCTGCTGCCGTGGTCGGCGACTGAGTCTTACTCAATCTCATACCTTGCAAAACTGGCAAGAACCCTTTCTTTGAGTTTTCCATATTGAACTTCTTCAATATCTTGTCAAGGTATGTACTTTGCGAAAGACCTATGAGGCGTCTCGATCTATCTCTATAGATCTTGATGCCTAATATGTATGCAGCTTCTCCGAGGGCCTTCATTGAAAAACTCTTGTTCAAATAGGCCTTTATGCTCTCCAACATCTCTATATTATTCCCCATCAATAATATGTCATCCACATATAGTATGAGGAAAACTACAGAGCTCCCACTCACTTTCTTGTACATACAGGCTTCTTCGTAAACCTGTATGAACCCAAACGCTTTAATCACCTCATTAAAGCGAATGTTCCAACTCCAAGATGCTTGTACCAGCCCATAGATGGAGCGTTGGAGCTTGCACACTTTGTTAGCACCCTTAGGATCGACAAAACCTTCTGGTTGCATCATATACAACTCTTCCTTAAGGTTCCCGTTAAGGAACGCTGTTTTGACGTCCATTTGCCAAATTTCATAATCATAAAAGGCGGCAATTGCTAACATGATTCGGACTGATTTCAGCTTCGCTACGGGAGAGAAAGTCTCTTCGTAGTCAACTCCTTGAATTTGTCGAAAACCCTTTGCGACAAGTCGAGCTTTGTAAACGGTCACATTACCGTTCGCATCAGTCTTCTTCTTGAAGATCCATTTATTTTCTATGGCTCGCCGGTCATCGGGCAAGTCCACCAAAGTCCATACTTTGTTCTCATACATGGATCCTATCTCGGATTTCATGGCCTCAAGCCATTTGTTGGAATCCGGGCCCGCCATCGCTTCTTCATAGTTCGAAGGTTCACCGTTGTCTAACAACATGATCTCCATCACAGGGTTGCCGTACCACTCTGGTGCGGAGCGTACCCTTGTGGACCTTCGCGGCTCAGTAATAACTTGATCCGAAGCTTCATGATCATTATCAATAACTTCCTCTTCAGTTGGTGTAGGCGCCAGAGGAACAACTTCCCGCGCTGCGCTACTATCTTGTTCGAGAGGGGGTGCAATTACCTCATCAAGTTCTACCTTCCTCCCACTTACTTCTTTCGAGAGAAACTCTTTCTCTAGAAAGGATCCGTTCTTGGCAACAAAGGTTTTACCTTCGGATCTAAGATAGAAGGTATACCCAATAGTTTCCTTAGGGTATCCTATGAATACGCATTTCTCCGCTTTGGGTTCGAGCTTTTCTGGTTGAAGTTTCTTTACATAAGCATCGCAACCCCAAACTTTAAGAAACGACAACTTAGGTTTCTTGCCAAACCATAGTTCATACGGTGTTGTCTCAACGGATTTAGACGGTGCCCTATTTAAAGTGAATGCTGCAGTTTCTAATGCGTATCCCAAAATGATAGCGGTAAGTCGGTAAGAGACATCATTGATCATACCATATCTAATAAAGTGCGATTACGACGTTCAGACACTCTGTTGCATTGCGGTGTGCCAGGCGACATCAGTTGTGAAACGATTCCACACTTCCTTAGGTGTGTGCCAAACTCGTGACTCAAATATTCCCCTCCACGATCAGATCATGGACATTTAATTTTTCTGTCACGTTGATTCTCAACCTCACTCTGAAATTTCTTGAACTTTTCAAACGTCTCAGATTTGTGCTTCATCAAGTAGATATACCCATACCTACTCAAATCATCGGTGAGAGTGAGAACATAACGATAGCCACCGCGAGCTTTAACGTTCATTGGACCACATACACCAGTATGTATTATTTCCAATAAGTCGGTTGCTCTCTCCATTATTCCTGAGAATGGAGTCTTATCATCTTGCCCATGAGGCACGATTCGCATGTGTCAAATGATTCAAAGTCTAGAGACTCTAATAGTCCATCAGTATGGAGCTTCTTCATGCGCTTAACGCCGATATGACCAAGACGGGAGTGCCACAAGTATGTGGGACTATCATTATCAACTTTACATCTTTTGCTACTCACACTATGAATATGCGTAACATCACGATCGAGATTCATCAGGAATAAACCATTCACCAGCGGAGCATGACCATAAAACATATCACTCATATAAATAGAACATCATTATTTTGTGACTTAAATGAGTAGCCGTCTCGCATTAAGCAAGGCCCTGATACAATATTCATGCTCAAAGCTGGTACTAAATAACAATTATTAAGGTTTAAAACTAATCCCGACGATAGATGTAGAGGTAGCGTGCCGACGGCGATCACATCGACCTTGGAGCCATTCCCGACGCGCATCGTCACCTCGTCCTTGGCCAGTCTCAGCTTATTCCGCAGTTCCTGCTTTGAGTTGCAAATGTGAGCAACAACACCGGTATCAAATACCCAGGAGCTACTACGAGCGCTGGTAAGGTACACATCAATAACATGTATATCACATATACCTTTAAGGTTGCCGTCCTTCTTGTCCGCTAAGTATTTGGAGCAGTTCCGCTTCCAATGACCCTTTCCCTTGCAATAGAAGCACTCAGTCTCAGGCTTGGGTCCATTCTTTTTCTTCTTCCCGACATCTGGCTTACCGGGCGCGGCAACGGCTTTGCCGTCTTTCTTGAAGTTCTTCTTACCCTTGCCCTTCTTGAAACTAGTGGTCTTGTTGACCATCAACACTTGATGCTCTTTCTTGATTTCTACTTTTGCAGACTTGAGCATCGAGTACAACTCGGGAATGGTCTTCTCATCCCTTGCATGTTGTAGTTCAGCACAAAACCTTTGTAGCTTGGTGGGAGAGACTGGAGGATTCTGTCAATTATAGCATCATCCGGAAGTTCGACTCCAAGTGAAGTCAGACGACCGTGTAACCCAGACATTTTGAGTATGTGCTCACTGACATAACTGTTCTCCTCCATCTTACAGCTAAAGAACTTATCGGAGACTTCATATCTCTCGACACGGGCATGAGCTTGAAAAACTAGCTTCAGCTCTTGAAACATCTCATATGCACCGTGTTGCTCAAAACGCCTTTGAAGCCCCGTTTCTAAACTATATAACATGCCACACCTAACCAGAGAGTAGTCATCACTCTGTGTTTGCCAGACGTTCAGAATGTCCTGGGTTGTTGCGGGAGCGGGAGGGTCACCTAGCGGCGCATCAAGGACATAAGCCTTTTTAGCTGCTTCAAGGATGAGCTTCAAGTTGCGAACCTAGTCCACATAGTTGCTACCATCATCTTTCAGCTTGTTTTTCTCTAGGAATGCGTTGAAATTGAGGTTGACGTTGCCCATCTACAATATTTATAAAGACAACTTTTAGACTAAGTTCATGACAATTAAGTTCATTTAATCAAATTAAGTATGAACTCCCACTTAAATCGACATCCCTCTAGTCATCTAAGTGATACATGATCCATGTTGACTAACCCGTGTCCGATCATCACGTGAGACGGACTAGTCACCATGGTGAGCAACTTCATGCTGATCGTATTCAACCATACGACTCATGTTCGACCTTTCGGTCTCTTGTATTCGAGGTCATATCTGTACATGCTAAGCTCGTTGATTCAACCTAGGTGTTTCGCGTGTGTAAATCTGGCTTACACCCGTTGTATGCGAATGTTAGAATCTATCACACCCGATCATCACGTGGTGCTTCGAGACAACGATCCTTCGCAACGGTGCACACTTAGGGGAATACGTTCTCGAAATTTTAAGAGGGATCATCTTATTATGCTACCGTCGTTCTAAGAAGTAAGATGAAAAACATGATAAACATCACAATGCAATCATATAGTGACATGATATGGCCATTATCATCTTTGCTCTTCCGATCTCCATCTTCAGGCATCACATGATCATCATCGTCACCGACGTGACACCATGATCTCCATCATCGTGTCTCCGTGAAGTCGTCACACCAACTACTACTATCACTACTACTATAGCTAACCGTTAGCAATGAAGTAAAAGTAGTAAGCACATGGCGTTGCATCTCATACAATAAATTAAGACAACTCCTATGGCTCCTGCCGGTTGTCATACTCATCGACATGCAAGTCGTGAAACCTATTACAATAACATGATCATCTCATACATCATACATGCAACATCACAACTTTGGCCATATCACATCACATGTCAAACCCTGCAAAAACAAGTTAGACGTCCTCTAATTGTTGTTGCAAGTTTTACATGGCTGATTTGGGTTTCTAGCAAGAACGCCTTCTTACCTACGTGACAGCCACAAAGATGATATGCCAAAGCTATTTACCCTTCGTAAGGACCCTTTTCATCAAATCCAATCCAACTAGAGTAGGAGAGACACACACCCGCTAGCCACCTTTATGCACGGTATGCATGTATGTCGGTGGAACCAGTCTCACGTAAGCGTACGTGTAAGGTCGGTCCGGGCCGCTTCATCACACAATACCGCCGGAAAAGAGTAAGACTAGTAGCGGGAAGCAATTGACAAATCTATTGGAATTATGCCCTAGAGGCAATAATAAATATAGTTATTATTATAATTCCTGTATCAAGATAATAGTTTATTATCCATGCTATAATTGTATTGAATGAAGACTCATTTACATGTGTGGATACATAGACAAAACACCGTCCCTAGCATGCCTCTAGTTGGCTAGCCAGTTGATCAATGATAGTCAGTGTCTTCTGATTATGAACAAGGTGTTGTTGCTTGATAACTGGATCACGTCATTAGGAGAATCACGTGATGGACTAGACCCAAACTAATAGACATAGCATGTTGATCGTGTCATTTTGTTGCTACTGTTTTCTGCGTGTCAAGTATTTATTCCTATGACCATGAGATCATATAACTCACTGACACCGGAGGAATACTTTGTGTGTATCAAACGTCGCAACGTAACTGGGTGACTATAAAGATGCTCTACAGGTATCTCCGAAGGTGTTAGTTGAGTTGGTATGGATCAAGACTGGGATTTGTCACTCCGTGTGACGGAGAGGTATCTCGGGGCCCACTCGGTAATACAACATCACACACAAGCCTTGCAAGCAATGTAACTTAGTGTAAGTTGCGGGATCTTGTATTACGGAACGAGTAAAGAGACTTGCCAGTAAACGAGATTGAAATAGGTATGCGGATATTGACGATTGAATCTCGGGCAAGTAACACACCGAAGGACAAAGGGAATGACATACGGGATTATACGAATCCTTGGCACTGATGTTCAAACGATAAGATCTTCGTAGAATATGTAGGATCCAATATGGGCATCCAGGTCCCGCTATTGGATATTGACCGAGGAGTCTCTCGGGTCATGTCTACATAGTTCTCGAACCCGCAGGGTCTGCACACTTAAGGTTCGACGTTGTTCTATGCGTATTTGAGTTATATGGTTGGTTACCAAATGTTGTTCGGAGTCCCGGATGAGATCGAGGACGTCACGAGGGTTTCCGGAATGGTCCGGAAACGAAGATTGATATATAGGATGACCTCATTTGATTACCGGAAGGTTTTCGGAGTTACCCGGAATGACGAATGGGTTCCGGGAGTTCACCGGGGGGGGGGGGGCAACCCACCCCGGGGAAGCCCATAGGCATTGAGGGAGCCACACCAGCCCTTAGTGGGCTGGTGGGACAGCCCACAAGTGCCCAATGCGCCAAGAGAAGAAAAATCAAGAGGAAAGAAAAAAAAAGGGGAAGGAGGTGGGAAGGAAGGGGGACTCCTCCCACCAAACCAAGTCCAACTCGGTTTGGGGGGGGAGTCCTCCCCCCTTTGGCTCGGCCGACTCCTTGAGGGTCCTTGGACCCCAAGGCAAGGCCCCCCTCCCTCCCACCTATATATACGGAGGTTTTAGGGCAGATTTGAGACGACTTTCCCACGGCTGCCCGACCACATACCTCCACGGTTTTTCCTCTAGATCGCGTTTCTGCGGAGCTCGGGCGGAGCCCTGCTGAGACAAGGTCATCACCAACCTCCGGAGCGCCGTCACGCTGCCGGAGAACTCTTCTACCTTTTCGTCTCTCTTGCTGGATCAAGAAGGCCGAGATCATCGTCGAGCTGTACGTGTGCTGAACGCGGAGGTGCCGTCCGTTCGGTACTAGATCGTGGGACTGATCGCGGGATTGTTCGCGGGGCGGATCGAGGGACGTGAGGACGTTCCACTACATCAACCGTGTTCTCTAACGCTTCTGCTGTACGGTCTACGAGGGTACGTAGATCTCTCATCCCCTCTCGTAGATGGACATCACCATGATAGGTCTTCGTGCGCGTAGGAATTTTTTTGTTTCCCATGCGACGTTCCCCAACAGTGGCATCATGAGCTAGGTTCATGCGTAGATGTCTTCTCGAGTAGAACACAAAAGTTTTTGTGGGCGGTGATATGCGTTTTGCTGCCCTCCTTAGTCTTTTCTTGATTCCGCGGTATTGTTGGATTGAAGCGGCTTGGACCGACATTACTCGTACGCTTACGAGAGACTGGTTTCATCATTACGAGTAACCCCCTTTGCTCAAAGATGACTGGCAAGTGACGGTTTCTCCAACTTTAGTTGAATCGGATTTGACCGAGGAGGTCCTTGGATGAGGTTAAATAGCAACTCATATATCTCCGTTGTGGTGTTTGCGTAAGTAAGATGCGATCCTACTAGATACCCTTGGTCACCACGTAAAACATGCAACAACATAATTAGAGGACGTCTAACTTGTTTTTGCAGGGTATGATTGTGATGTGATATGGCCAACGATGTGATGTGATATATTGGATGTATGAGATGATCATGTTGTAATAGAAATATCGACTTGCACGTCGATGGTACGACAACCGGCAGGAGCCATAGGGTTGTCCTTATACTAACGTTTGTGCTTGCAGATGCGTTTACTATTTTGCTAGGATGTAGCTTTAGTAGTAATAGCATGAGTAGCACGACAACCCCGATGGCAACACGTTGATGGATGATCATGGTGTGGCGCCGGTGACAAGAAGATCGTGCCGGTGCTTTGGTGATGGAGATCAAGAAGCACGTGATGATGGCCATATCATGTCACTTATGAATTGCATGTGATGTTAATCCTTTTATGCACCTTATTTTGCTTAGAACGATGGTAGCATTATGAGGTGATCTCTCACTAAAATTTCAAGACGAAATTGTGTTCTCCCCGACTGTGCACCGTTGCTACAGTTCGTTGTTTCGAGACACCACGTGATGATCGGGTGTGATAGACTCAACGTTCACATACAACGGGTGCAAAACAGTTGCGCACGCGGAACACTCGGGTTAAGCTTGACGAGCCTAGCATGTGCAGACATGGCCTCAGAACACATGAGACCGAAAGGTCGATCATGAATCATATAGATGATATGATTAGCATAGGGATGCTTACCACTGAAACTATACTCAACTCACGTGATGATCGGACTTGAGCTAGTGTAAGTGGATCATGAACCACTCAAATGACTAGAGAGATGTACTTTTTGAGTGGGAGTTTAGCGAATAATTTGATTAAGTTAAACTCTAATTATCTTGAACATAGTCTAAGTCCACTTTGAATATATTTGTGTTGTAGATCATGGCTCACGCGACTGTCATCCTGATTTTTAATACGTTCCTAGAGAAAGCTAAGTTGAAAGATGATGGAAGCAACTTTGTAGACTGGGCTCGTAATCTTAAGCTAATCTTACAAGCTGGGAAGAAGGATTATGTCCTTAATGCTACGCTAGGAGATGAACCACCCACTACGGCTGATCAGGATGTTAAGAACGCTTGGTTAGCACGTAAGGAGGACTACTCAATAGTTCGATGTGCAGTCTTGTATGGCTTAGAACCAGGACTTCAACGTCGCTTTGAGCGTCATGGAGCATTTGAGATGTTCCAGGAGTTGAAGTTTATCTTTCAGAAGAACGCCCGGATCGAGAGGTATGAGACCTCCGATAAATTCTATGCTTGCAAGATGGAGGAAAACTCGTCTGTCAGTGAACATGTGCTCAAAATGTCTGGGTACTCAAACCGTCTAGCTGAGCTGGGGATTGAACTCCCGCAAGAGGCTATCACTGACAGAATCCTTCAACCACTGCCGCCAAGCTATAAAGGTTTTGTGTTGAACTACAACATGCAAGGGATGAACAAGTCTCCCGGCCAGTTGTTTGCGATGCTGAAAGTCGCAGAGTCTGAACTCCGTAAAGAGCATCAAGTGTTGATGGTGAGCAAGACCACTAGTTTCAAGAGAAACGGCAAAGGCAAGAAGGGCAATTCGAAGAAGAGCGGCAAGCCTGTTGCCAATCCAACGAAGAAACCCAAAGCTGGACCTAAGCCTGAAACGGAGTGTTTCTATTGCAAGGGTATGGGTCACTCAATTGCCCCAAGTATCTGGCAGATAAGAAGGCGGGCAAAGAAAAATCAGGTATATTTGATATACATGTTATTGATGTGTACTTAACCGGCTCTCGTAGTAGTGCCTGGGTATTCGATACCGGTTCTGTTGCTCATATTTGCAACTCGAAACAGGAACTACGGAATAGGCGAAGGCTGGCGAAAGATGAAGTGACGATGCGCGTAGGAAATGGTTCCAAGGTTGATGCAATCGTCGTCGGCACAGTGTCACTTCAGCTACCGTCGGGATTAGTGATGAACTTAAATCATTGTTATTTAGTGCCTGCGTTGAGCATGAACATTATATCTGGATCTTGTTTATTGCGAGACGGTTACTCTTTTAAGTCAGAGAATAATGGTTGTTCTATTTCTATGAGTAACATCTTTTATGGTCATGCACCGAATGTGAGAGGATTGTTCATATTGAATCTTGATAGCGATACACATATACATAACATTGAGACCAAAAGAGTTAGAGTAAACAATGATAGCGCCATATTTTTGTGGCACTGCCGCTTGGGTCATATTGGTGTAAAGCGCATGAAGAAACTCCATGCTAATGGACTTTTGGAGTCACTTGACTTTGATTCACTTGACACGTGCGAACCATGCCTCATGGGCAAGATGACTAAGACTCCGTTCTCCGGAACAATGGAGCGTGCAAGTGACTTGTTGGAAATCATACATACCGATGTGTGTGGTCCAATAAGCGTAGAGGCACGCGGCGGATATCGTTATTTTCTCACCTTCACAGACGATTTAAGTAGATATGGTTATGTCTACTTGATGAAGCACAAGTCTGAAACATTTGAAAAGTTCAAGGAATTTCAGAGTGAAGTGGAAAATCATCGTAACAAGAAGATCAAGTTCCTACGGTCTGATCGTGGGGGTGAATATCTGAGTTTCGAGTTTGGTTCTCACTTAAGACAATGTGGAATTGTTTCGCAGTTAACACCGCCTGGAACACCACAGCGTAATGGTGTGTCCGAACGTCGTAATCGTACTTTGTTAGAAATGGTGCGATCTATGATGTCTCTTACTGATTTGCCGTTATCATTTTGGGGCTATGCATTAAAAACAGCTGCATTCACTTTAAATAGGGCACCATCAAAATCCGTTGAGACGACACCATACGAACCGTGGTATGGTAAAAGACCAAAATTGTCGTTTCTTAAAGTTTGGGGATGTGATGCTTATGTCAAAAAGCTTCAGCCTGAAAAGCTGGAACCCAAAGCGGAAAAGTGCGTCTTCATAGGTTACCCAAAAGAGACAGTTGGGTACACCTTCTATCTCAAATCCGAGGACAAAGTGTTTGTTGCTAAAAACGGAGCTTTTCTCGAGAAGGAGTTTCTCTTGAGAAAATTGAGTGGGAGGAAGATAGAACTTGACGAGGTTGTCGAACCTCTCATCCCTCTGGATGGTGGTGCGGGGCAAGGGGAAACCTCTATCGCTGCGACGCCGGTTGAGGAGGAAGTTAATGATGATGATCATGAAACTCCAGTTCAAGTTTCTGTTGAACCACGCAGGTCGACGAGATCACGCGCTGCTCCAGAGTGGTACGGTAATCCCGTCTTATCAATCATGTTGTTAGACAACAATGAACCTGCAAATTATGAAGAAGCAATGGTGGGCCCAGATTCCAACAAATGGCTAGAAGCCATGAAATCCGAGATAGGATCCATGTATGAGAACAAAGTGTGGACTTTGGAGATACTACCTGAGGGCCGCAAGGCTATTCAGAACAAATGGATCTTTAAGAAGAAGACGGACGCTGACGGTAATGTGACCGTTTATAAAGCTCGACTTGTGGCAAAGGGTTTTTCACAAGTTCCAGGAGTTGACTACAATGAGACTTTCTCACCCGTAGCGATGCTTATGTCCATTAGAATCATGTTAGCAATAGCTGCATTTTTCGATTATGAAATCTGGCAGATGGATATCAAAACGGTGTTCCTTAACGGTTTCCTTAAGGAAGAGTTGTATATGATGCAACCCGAAGGTTTTGTCGATCCTAAAAATGCTGACAAGGTGTGCAAGCTACAGCGATCCATTTATGGACTGGTGCAAGCATCTCGGAGTTGGAACAAACGCTTTGATGAGGTGATCAAAGCTTTTGGGTTTATACAAGTGGTAGGAGAATCTTGTATTTACAAGAAAGTGAGTGGGAGCTCTGTGGCGTTTCTAATATTATATGTGGATGACATATTACTGATTGGAAACAACGTAGAGCTTTTGGAGAGCATAAAAGGTTACTTGAATAAAAGTTTCTCTATGAAGGACCTAGGAGAAGCTGCTTACATTCTAGGCATTAAGATCTATAGGGATAGATCAAAACGCCTGATAGGACTTTCACAAAGCACATACCTTGATAAAGTTTTGAAGAGGTTCAAAATGGAACAGTCCAAGAAAGGGTTCTTGCCAGTTTTACAAGGTACAAGATTGAGTAAGACTCAGTGCCCTGCAACTGATGAATATAGAGAGCATATGCGCTCCGTCCCCTATGCTTCAGCCATAGGTTCTATCATGTATGCGATGCTGTGCACTAGACTGGATGTTAGCCTAGCCATAAGTATGGCAGGTAGGTTCCAGAGTAATCCAGGAGTGGATCACTGGACAGCGGTCAAGAATATCCTGAAGTACCTGAAAAGGACTAAGGAGATGTTTCTCGTGTATGGAGGTGACGAAGAGCTCGCCGTAAAGGGTTACGTCGATGCAAGCTTTGACACAGATCCGGACGACTCTAAGTCGCAAACCGGATACGTATTTATTCTTAATGGGGGTGCAGTAAGCTGGTGCAGTTCCAAGCAAAGCGTCGTAGCAGATTCTACATGTGAAGCAGAGTACATGGCTGCCTCGGAGGCAGCTAAGGAGGGTGTCTGGATGAAGCAGTTCATGACGGATCTTGGAGTGGTGCCAAGCGCACTGAATCCAATAACCTTGTTCTGTGACAACACTGGTGCCATTGCCTTAGCAAAGGAACCACGGTTTCACAAGAAGACCAGACACATCAAACGACGCTTCAACCTCATCCGCGACTACGTCGAGGGAGAGGACATGAATATATGCAAAGTGCACACGGATCTGAATGTAGCAGACCCGCTGACTAAACCTCTTCCACGACCAAAGCATGATCAACACCAGAACTGTATGGGTGTTAGATTTATTACAATGTAATTCACATGGTGATGTGAGGGCTAGATTATTGACTCTAGTGCAAGTGGGAGACTGTTGGAATTATGCCCTAGAGGCAATAATAAATATAGTTATTATTATAATTCCTGTATCAAGATAATAGTTTATTATCCATGCTATAATTGTATTGAATGAAGACTCATTTACATGTGTGGATACATAGATAAAACACCGTCCCTAGCATGCCTCTAGTTGGCTAGCCAGTTGATCAATGATAGTCACTGTCTTCTGATTATGAACAAGGTGTTGTTGCTTGATAACTGGATCACGTCATTAGGAGAATCACGTGATGGACTAGACCCAAACTAATAGACGTAGCATGTTGATCGTGTCATTTTGTTGCTACTGTTTTCTACGTGTCAAGTATTTATTCCTATGACCATGAGATCATATAACTCACTGACACCGGAGGAATACTTTGTGTGTATCAAACGTCGCAACGTAACTGGGTGACTATAAAGATGCTCTACAGGTATCTCCGAAGGTGTTAGTTGAGTTGGTATGGATCAAGACTGGGATTTGTCACTCCGTGTGACGGAGAGGTATCTCGGGGCCCACTCGGTAATACAACATCACACACAAGCCTTGCAAGCAATGTAACTTAGTGTAAGTTGCGGGATCTTGTATTACGGAACGAGTAAAGAGACTTGCCAGTAAACGAGATTGAAATAGGTATGCGGATACTGACGATCGAATCTCGGGCAAGTAACATACCGAAGGACAAAGGGAATGACATACGGGATTATACGAATCATTGGCACTGAGGTTCAAACGATAAGATCTTCGTAGAATATGTAGGATCCAATATGGGCATCCAGGTCCCGCTATTGGATATTGACCGAGGAGTCTCTCGGGTCATGTCTACATAGTTCTCGAACCCGCAGGCTCTGCACACTTAAGGTTCGACGTTGTTTTATGCGTATTTGAGTTATATGGTTGGTTACCGAATGTTGTTCGGAGTCCCGGATGAGATCACAGACGTCACGAGGGTTTCCGGAATGGTCCGGAAACGAAGATTGATATATAGGATGACCTCATTTGATTACCGGAAGGTTTTCGGAGTTACCGGGAATGTACCGGGAATGACGAATGGGTTCCGGGAGTACACCGGGGGGGGGGGGGGGCAACCCACCCCGGGGAAGCCCATAGGCATTGGGGGAGCCACACCAGCCCTTAGTGGGCTGGTGGGACAGCCCACAAGTGCCCAATGCGCCAAGAGAAGAAAAATCAAGAGGAAAGAAAAAAAAAGGGAAGGAGGTGGGAAGGAAGGGGGACTCCTCCCACCAAACCAAGTCCAACTCGGTTTGGGGGGGGAGTCCTCCCCCCTTTGGCTCGGCCGACTCCTTGAGGGTCCTTGGACCCCAAGGCAAGGCCCCCCTCCCTCCCACCTATATATACGGAGGTTTTAGGGCAGATTTGAGACGACTTTCCCACGGCTGCCCGACCACATACCTCCACGGTTTTTCCTCTAGATCGCGTTTCTGCGGAGCTCGGGCGGAGCCCTGCTGAGACAAGGTCATCACCAACCTCCGGAGCGCCGTCACGCTGCCGGAGAACTCTTCTACCTTTTCGTCTCTCTTGCTGGATCAAGAAGGCCGAGATCATCGTCGAGCTGTACGTGTGCTGAACGCGGAGGTGCCGTCCGTTCGGTACTAGATCGTGGGACTGATCGCGGGATTGTTCGCGGGGCGGATCGAGGGACGTGAGGACGTTCCACTACATCAACCGCGTTCTCTAACGCTTCTGCTGTACGGTCTACGAGGGTACGTAGATCTGTCATCCCCTCTCGTAGATGGACATCACCATGATAGGTCTTCGTGCGCGTAGGAATTTTTTTGTTTCCCATGCGACGTTCCCCAACAAAATCATCGCCCACAACCTTTTGTGTTCTACTCGTGCATAGAATCTACGCATAGAAAACCTGGCTCGGATGCCAGTGTAGGGTAACGTAGCATAAATTCAAAAACTTTCCTACGCATATTCAGATCTTCCTATGGAGAGACCAGCAACGAGAGAGGGGTGAGAGCATCTTCATACCTTTGAAGATCGCTAAGCGGAAGCGTTGCTAGAACGCGGTTGATGGAGTCGTACTCGCGGCGATTCAGATCGCGGTGTGATTCCGATCTAGTGCCGAACCACGGCACCTCCGCGTTCAACACACGTGCAGCCCGGCGACGTCTCCCGCACCTTGATCCAGCAAGGAGGAGGGAGAGGTTGGGGAAGATCTCCGGCAGCACGACGACGTGGTGTCGATGGAGAGACGAGGTCTCCTGGCAGGGCTTCGCCAAGCACCGGTACAGAGGAGGAGAAAGAAGAGCAGGGCTGCGCCGAGGAAGAGGGAAAACTGTGTCTCCAAAAGCCCAAAAGTGCCCACTATATATAGAAGGAGGGGGGGTGCCACCCCTAGGGTTCCCACCCTAGGTGGTGCGGCAGCCCCCTGTTGGGTAACGTAGCATAAATTCAAAAAATTTCCTACGCATGTTCAGATCTTCCTATGGAGAGACCAGCAACGAGAGAGGGGTAAGAGCATCTTCGTACCTTTGAAGATCGCTAAGCGGAAGCGTTGCTAGAACGCGGTTGATGGAGTCGTACTCGCAGCGATTCCGATCTAGTGCCGAACAACGGCACCTCCGCGTTCAACACACGTGCAGACCGGTGACGTCTCCCGCACCTTGATCCAGCAAGGAGGAGGGAGAGGTTGGGGAAGAAGACCAGCAACACGACGGCGTGGTGTTGGTGGAGAGACGAGGTCTCCCGGCAGGGCTTCGCCAAGCGCTGGCAGAGAGAATGAGGAAGAAGTGCAGGGCTGCGCCAAGGGAGAGGGAAAACTGTGTCCTGCAAAGGCCAAAAGTGCCCACTATATATAGGGGAAGGGGAGAGGGGGTGCCACCCCTAGGGTTCCCACCCTAGGGGGTGCGGCAGCCCTCCCAAATGGGGTTTGTGGCGGCCAGATGGGGAGGAGGGGGTGGCGCACCCCTCTGGTGGGCCTAAGGCCCACCAGAGTTAGGGTTCCCCCCTCTTTTTCCTTCCCCTGCGCCATGGGCTGAGTGGGGAGGCGCACCAGCCCAACTAGGGGCTGGTTCCCACCCCCACTTAGCCCATCTTACCTCTTGGGGTCGCAGCCCCCCTTCGGTGGTCCCGGTGGTCCCGGTACGTTACCGGTGATGCCCGAAACACTTCCGGTCTCCGAAACCATCCGTCCTATATATCAATCTTTACCTCCGGACCATTTCGGAGCTCCTCGTGACGTCCTGGATCTCATCCGGGACTCCGAACAACTTTCGGTAATCTCGTATAACAATTTCCTATGACCCTAGCGTCATCGAACCTTAAGTGTGTAGACCCTACGGGTTCGGGAGACAGGCAGACATGACCGAGACACCTCTCTGGCCAATAACCATCAGCGGGGTCTGGATACCCATGGTGGCTCCCACTAGCTCCACGATGATCTCATCGGATGAACCACGATGTCAAGGATTCAATCAATCCCGTATACGATTCCCTTTGTCTGTCGGTATAGAACTTGCCCGAGATTTGATCGTCGGTATACCTATACCTTGTTCAATCTCGTTACCGGTAAGTCTCTTTACTCGTTCCGTAGCACGTCATCGTGTGACTAACTCCTTAGTCACATTGAGCTCATGATGATGTTCTACCGAGTGGGCCCAGAGATACCTCTCCGTCACACGGAGTGACAAATCCCGATCTCGATTCGTGCCAACCCAACAGACACTTTTGGAGGTACCCGTAGTGCACCTTTATAGTCACTCAGTTACGTTGTGACGTTTGATACACCCAAAGCACTCCTACGATATCCGAGAGTTGCACAATCTCACGGTCGAAGGAAAATATACTTGACATTAGAAAAGCATTAGCATACGAACAATACGATCTAGTGCTAGGCTTAGTATTGGGTCTTGTCCACCACATCATTCTCCCAATGATGTGATCCCGTTATCAATGACATTCAATGTCCATGATCAGGAAACCATGATCATCTATTGACTAACGAGCTAGCCAACTAGAGGCTTGCTAGGGACACATTGTGATCTATTCATTCACACATGTATTACTGTTTCCTGTTAATACAATTATAGCATGAACGATAGACGATTATCATGAACGAGGAAATATGATAATAACCATTTTATTATTGCCTCTAGGGCATATTTCCAACAGTCTCCCACTTGCACTAGAGTCAATAATCTAGTTACATTGTGATGTATCGAACACCCATAGCATTATGGTGCTGATCATGTTTTGCTCGTGGAAGAGGTTTAGTCAACGGGTCTGCAATATTCAGATCCGTGTGTACTTTACAAATATCTATTACTCCACTCTGGACATGGTCGTGGATGGAGTTGTAGCGGCGCTTGATGTGCTTCGTCTTCCGGTGAAACCTGGGCTCCTTGGCTATGGCAATGGCTCCAGTGTTATCACAGAAGAGTGTCATAGGACCCGACGTGCTTGGAACCACTCCAAGGTCGGTGATGAGCTCCTTCATCCAAATTCCTTCATGAGCCGCTTCTGAAGCAGCTATGTACTCCGCTTCACATGTAGATGCTGCCACGACTTCTTGCTTGCTGCTGCACCAGCTCACTGCCCCACCATTCAACACATGTACGTATCCGGTTTGTGACTTAGAGTCATCCGGATCTGTGTCGAAGCTAGCATCGACGTAACCCTTTACGACGAGCTCTTCGTCACCTCCATAAATGAGAAACATTTCCTTAGTCCTTTTCAGGTACTTAAGGATATTCTTGACCGCTGTCCAGTGTTCCGCATCGGGATTACTCTGGTACCTTCCTACCAAGCTTATCGCAAGGTTTATATCAGGTCTGGTACACAGCATGGCATACATTAGAGAGCCCACGGCTGAAGCGTAGGGGACAGAACTCATCTTCTCTCTATCTGCTGCCGTGGTCGGCGACTGAGTCTTACTCAATCTCATACCTTGCAAAACTGGCAAGAACCCTTTCTTTGAGTTTTCCATATTGAACTTCTTCAATATCTTGTCAAGGTATGTGCTTTGCGAAAGACCTATGAGGCGTCTCGATCTATCTCTATAGATCTTGATGCCTAATATGTATGCAGCTTCTCCAAGGTCCTTCATTGAAAAACTCTTGTTCAAATAGGCCTTTATGCTCTCCAGCATCTCTATATCATTCCCCATCAATAATATGTCATCCACATATAGTACGAGGAAAGCTACAGAGCTCCCACTCACTTTCTTGTACAGACAGGCTTCTCCGTAAACCTGTATGAATCCAAACGCTTTAATCACCTCATTAAAGCGAATGTTCCAACTCCGAGATGCTTGCACCAGCCCATAGATGGAGCGCTGGAGCTTGCACACTTTGTTAGCACCCTTAGGGTCAACAAAACCTTCTGGTTGCATCATATACAACTCTTCCTTAAGGTTCCCGTTAAGGAACGCTGTTTTGACGTCCATTTGCCAGATTTCATAATCATAAAAGGCGGCAATTGCTAACATGATTTGGACTGATTTCAGCTTCGCTACGGGAGAGAAAGTCTCTTCGTAGTCAACTCCTTGAATTTGTCGAAAACCCTTTGCGACAAGTCGAGCTTTGTAAACGGTCACATTACCGTTCGCATCAGTCTTCTTCTTGAAGATCCATTTATTTTCTATGGCTCGCCGGTCATCGGGCAAGTCCACCAAAGTCCATACTTTGTTCTCATACATGGATCCTATCTCGGATTTCATGGCCTCAAGCCATTTGTTGGAATCCGGGCCCGCCATCGCTTCTTCATAGTTCGAAGGTTCACCGTTGTCTAACAACATGATCTCCATCACAGGGTTGCCGTACCACTCTGGTGCGGAGCGTACCCTTGTGGACCTTCGTGGTTCAGCAGTAACTTGATCCGAAGCTTCATGATCATCATCATTAACTTCCTCTTCAGTCGGTGTAGGCACCACAGGAACAACTTCTTGCGCTGCGCTACTTTCCTGTTCGAGAGGGGGTGTAATCACCTCATCAAGTTCTACCTTCCTCCCACTTACTTCTTTCGAGAGAAACTCTTTTTCTAGAAAGGATCCGTTCTTGGCAACAAAGGTTTTACCTTCGGATCTAAGATAAAAGGTATACCCAATAGTTTCCTTAGGGTATCCTATGAATACGCATTTCTCCGCTTTGGGTTCGAGCTTTTCTGGTTGAAGTTTCTTCACATAAGCATCGCAACCGCAAACTTTAAGAAACGACAACTTAGGTTTCTTGCCAAACCACAGTTCATACGGTGTCGTCTCAACGGATTTAGACGGTGCCCTATTTAAAGTGAATGCTGCAGTTTCTAATGCGTATCCCCAAAATGATAGCGGTAAGTCGGTGAGAGACATCATAGATCGTACCATATCTAATAAAGAACGATTACGACGTTCAGACACTCCGTTGCGCTGCGGTGTGCCAGGCGGCGTTAGTTGTGAAACGATTCCACACTTCCTTAGGTGTGTGCCAAACTCGTGACTCAAATATTCTCCTCCACGATCAGATCATAGACATTTAATCTTTCTGTCACGTTGATTCTCAACCTCACTCTGAAATTCCTTGAACTTTTCAAACGTCTCAGATTTGTGCTTCATCAAGTAGATATACCCATACCTACTCAAATCATCGATGAGAGTGAGAACATAACGATAACCACCGCGAGCTTCAACGTTCATTGGACCACACACATCAGTATGTATTATTTCCAATAAGTCGGTGGCTCTCTCCATTATTCCTGAGAATGGAGTCTTAGTCATCTTGCCCATGAGGCACGGTTCGCATGTGTCAAATGATTCAAAGTCAAGAGACTCTAGCAGTCCATCAGTATGGAGCTTTTTCATGCGCTTAACGCCGATATGACCAAGGCGGCAGTGCCACAAGTATGTGGGACTGTCATTATCAACTTTGCATCTTTTGGTACTCACACTATGAATATGTGTAACATCACGATCGAGATTCATCAAGAATAAACCATTCACCAGCGGAGCATGACCATAGAACATATCACTCATATAAATAGAACAACCATTATTCTCTGACTTAAATGAGTAGCCGTCTCGCATTAAGCAAGACCCTGATACAATGTTCATGCTTAAAGCTGGTACTAAATAACAATTATTAAGGTTTAAAACTAATCCCGACGGTAGATGTAGAGGTAGCGTGCCGACGGCGATCACATCGACCTTTGAACCATTCCCGACGCGCATCGTCACCTCGTCCTTGGCCAGTCTCCGCTTATTCCGCAGTTCCTGCTTTGAGTTGCAAATGTGAGCAACCGCACCGGTATCAAATACCCAGGAGCTACTACGAGCGCTGGTAAGGTACACATCAATAACATGTATATCACATATACCTTTAACGTTGCCGGCCTTCTTGTCCGCTAAGTATTTGGGGCAGTTCCGCTTCCAGTGACCTTTTCCCTTGCAGTAGAAGCACTCAGTCTCAGGCTTGGGTCCGTTCTTTTTCTTCTTCCCGGCATCTGGCTTGCCGGGCGCGGCAACAGCTTTGCCGTCTTTCTTGAAGTTCTTCTTACCCCTGCCTTTCTTGAAACTAGTGGTCTTGTTGACCATCAACACTTGATGCTCCTTCTTGATTTCTACCTCTGCAGACTTGAGCATCGAGTACAACTCGGGAATGGTTTTCTCCATCCCTTGCATGTTGTAGTTAAGCACAAAGCCTTTGTAGCTTGGTGGGAGAGACTGGAGGATTCTGTCAATGATAGCATCATCCGGAAGTTCGACTCCAAGTGAAGTCAGACGACCGTGTAACCCAGACATTTTGAGTATGTGCTCACTGACAGAACTGTTCTCCTCCATCTTACAGCTGAAGAACTTGTCGGAGACTTCATATCTCTCGACACGGGCATGAGCTTGAAAAACTAGCTTCAGCTCTTGGAACATCTCATATGCCCCGTGTTGCTCAAAACGTCTTTGGAGCCCCGTTTCTAAACTGTATAACATGCCACACCTGACCAGAGAGTAGTCATCACTCCGCGCTTGCCAGACGTTTAGAACGTCCTGCGCTGCTGCGGGAGCGGGAGGGTCACCTAGCGGCGCATTAAGGACATAAGCCTTTTTAGCTGCTTCAAGGATGAGCTTCAGGTTGCGAACCCAGTCCGCATAGTTGCTACCATTATCTTTCAGCTTGTTTTTCTCTAGGAATGCGTTGAAGTTGAGGTTGACGTTGGACATCTACAATATTTATAAAGACAACTTTTAGACTAAGTTCATGACAATTAAGTTCATTTAATCAAATTAAGTATGAACTCCCACATAAATCGACATCCCTCTAGTCATCTAAGTGATACATGATCCATGTTGACTAACCCGTGTCCGATCATCACGTGAGACGGACTAGCCACCATGGTGAGCAACTTCATGCTGATCGTATTCAACCATACGACTCATGTTCGACCTTTCGGTCTCTTGTATTCGAGGTCATGTCTGTACATGCTAAGCTCGTCGAGTCAACCTAAGTGTTTGCGTGTGTAAATCTGGCTTACACCCGTTGTATGCGAACGTTAGAATCTATCACACCCGATCATCACGTGGTGCTTCGAGACAACGAACCTTCGCAACGGTGCACACTTAGGGGAATACGTTCTCGAAATTTTAAGAGGGATCATCTTATTATGCTACCGTCGTTCTAAGCAATAAGATGTAAAACATGATAAACATCACAATGCAATCATATAGTGACATGATATGGCCATTATCATCTTTGCTCATTCGATCTCCATCTTCAGGCATCGCATGATCATCATCGTCACCGGCGTGACACCCTGATCTCCATCATCATGATCTCCATCATCGTGTCTCCGTGAAGTTGTCACGCCAACTACTACTATCACTACTACTATAGCTAACCGTCAGCAATGAAGTAAAAAATAGTAAGCACATGGCGTTGCATCTCATACAATAAATTAAGACAACTCCTATGGCTCCTGCCGGTTGTCATACTCATCGACATGCAAGTCGTGAAACCTATTACTATAACATGATCATCTCATACATCATACATGCAACATCACAACTTTGGCCATATCACATCACATGTCAAACCCTGCAAAAACAAGTTAGACGTCCTCTAATTGTTGTTGCAAGTTTTACGTGGCTGATTTGGGTTTCTAGCAAGAACGCCTTACCTACGTGACAGCCACAACGATGATATGCCAAAGCTATTTACCCTTCATAAGGACCCTTTTCATCAAATCCAATCCGACTAGAGTAGGAGAGACAGACACCCGCTAGCCACCTTTATGCACGATGTGCATGTTTGTCGGTGGAACCAGTCTCACGTAAGAGTACGTGTAAGGTCGGTCCGGGCCGCTTCATCCCACAATACCGCCGGAAAAGAATAAGACTAGTAACGGCAAGCAAATTGACAAACCATCGCCCACAACTTTTGTGTTCTACTCGTGCATAGAATCTACGCATAGAAAACCTGGCTCGGATGCCACTGTTGGGTAACGTAGCATAAATTCAAAAATTTTCCTACGCATGTTCAGATCTTCCTATGGAGAGACCAGCAACGAGAGAGGGGTAAGAGCATCTTCGTACCTTTGAAGATCGCTAAGCGGAAGCGTTGCTAGAACGCGGTTGATGGAGTCGTACTCGCAGCGATTCCGATCTAGTAGCGAACAACGGCACCTCCGCGTTCAACACACGTGCAGCCCGGTGACGTCTCCCGCACCTTGATCCAGCAAGGAGGAGGGAGAGGTTGGGGAAGAAGACCATCAACACGACGGCGTGGTGTTGGTGGAGAGACGAGGTCTCCCGGCAGGGCTTCGCCAAGCGCCGGCAGAGAGGAGGAGGAAGAAGTGCAGGGCTGCGCCTAGGGAGAGGGAAAACTGTGTCCTCCAAAGGCCAAAAGTGCCCACTATATATAGGGGAAGGGGAGAGGGGGTGCCACCCCTAGGGTTCCCACCCTAGGGGGTGCGGCAGCCCTCCCAGATGGGGTTTGTGGCGGCCAGATGGGGAGGAGGGGGTGGCGCACCCCTCTGGTGGGCCTAAGGCCCACCAGAGTTAGGGTTCCCCCCCCTCTTTTTCCTTCCCCTGCGCCATGGGCTGAGTGGGGAGGCGCACCAGCCCAACTAGGGGCTGGTTCCCACCCCCACTTAGCCCATCTTACCTCTTGGGGTCGCAGCCCCCCTTCGGTGGTCCCCCGGGACCACCTCCGGTGGTCCCGGTGGTCCCGGTACGTTACCGGTGATGCCTGAAACACTTCCGGTGTCCGAAACCATCCGTCCTATATATCAATCTTTACCTCCGGACCATTCCGGAGCTCCTCGTGACGTCCTGGATCTCATCCGGGACTCTGAACAACTTTCGGTAATCTCGTATAACAATTCCCTATGACCCTAGCGTCATCGAACCTTAAGTGTGTAGACCCTACGGGTTCGGGAGACAGGCAGACATGACCGAGACACCTCTCTGGCCAATAACCATCAGCGGGGTCTGGATACCCATGGTGGCTCCCACTAGCTCCACGATGATCTC
The DNA here is from genome assembly GCF_904849725.1 of Hordeum vulgare subsp. vulgare. NCBI lineage: Eukaryota > Viridiplantae > Streptophyta > Magnoliopsida > Poales > Poaceae > Hordeum > Hordeum vulgare. Next base: position 12,388,052 of record NC_058524.1, on the reverse strand, counting down.
ATCGGATGAACCACGATGTCAAGGATTCAATCAATCCCGTATACGATTCCCTTTGTCTGTCGGTATAGAACTTGCCCGAGATTTGATCGTCGGTATACCTATACCTTGTTCAATCTCGTTACCGGTAAGTCCCTTTACTCGTTCCGTAGCACGTCATCGTGTCACTAACTCCTTATTCACATTGAGCTCATGATGATGTTCTACCGAGTGGGCCCAGAGATACCTCTCCGTCACACGGAGTGACAAATCCCGATCTCGATTCGTGCCAACCCAACAGACACTTTCGGAGGTACCCGTAGTGCACCTTTATAGTCACTCAGTTACGTTGTGACGTTTGATACACCCAAAGCACTCCTACGATATCCGGGAGTTGCACAATCTCACGGTCGAAGGAAAAGATACTTGACATTAGAAAAGCATTAGCATACGAACAATACGATCTAGTGCTAGGCTTAGTATTGGGTCTTGTCCACCACATCATTCTCCCAATGATGTGATCCCGTTATCAATGACATTCAATGTCCATGATCAGGAAACCAAGATCATCTATTGACTAACGAGCTAGCCAACTAGAGGCTTGCTAGGGACACATTGTGATCTATTCATTCACACATGTATTACTGTTTCCTGTTAATACAATTATAGCATGAACGATAGACGATTATCATGAACGAGAAAATATGATAATAACCATTTTATTATTGCCTCTAGGGCATATTTCCAACACCCCCCCAGATAGGAGGTGCGGCGGCCAGGGCAAGGGGGAGAGGTGGCGCACCCCTAGGTGGGCCTTAGGCCCACCAGCGCCAAGGGTTTCCCCCCCCCCCTCTCCACCTCCTGCGCCTTGGGCTGAGTGTGGGGGGCGCACCAGCCCACCAAGGGGCTGGTTCCCTCCCACACTTGGCCCATCTATCTGTTGGGTAACGTAGCATAAATTCAAAATTTTCCTACGCATATTCAGATCTTCCTATGGAGAGACCAGCAACGAGAGAGGGGTAAGAGCATCTTCGTACCTTTGAAGATCGCTAAGCGGAAGCTTTGCTAGAACGCGGTTGATGGAGTCGTACTCGCAGCGATTCCGATCTAGTGCCGAACAACGGCACCTCCGCGTTCAACACACGTGCAGCCCGGTGACGTCTCCCGCACCTTGATCCAGCAAGGAGGAGGGAGAGGTTGGGGAAGAAGACCAACAACACGACGGCGTGGTGTTGGTGGAGAGACGAGGTCTCCCGGCAGGGCTTCGCCAAGCGCCGGCAGAGAGGAGGAGGGAGAGGAGCAGGGCTGCGCTGAGAGAGAGATTAAACCGTGTCTCAAACAGCCCCGAACCTCATCTATATATAGGGGGAGAGGGAGGGGGTGCAGCCCTTAGGGTTCCCACCCCTAAGGGGTGCGGCAGCTCTCAGATGGGGAAGGGGTGGCGGCCAGGGCAAGGGGGAGGGGTGGCGCACCCCTCTGGTGGGCCTAAGGCCCACCTAAATTAGGGTTCCCCCCTCTTTTCCTTTCCCCTGCGCCATGGGCTGAGTGGGGAGGCACACCAGCCCAACTAGGGGCTGGTTCCCACCCCCACTTAGCCCATCTTACCTCTTGGGGTCGCAGCCCCCCTTCGGTGGTCCCAATCTCGTTACCGGTAAGTCTCTTTACTCGTTCCGTAGCACGTCATCGTGTGACTAACTCCTTAGTCACATTGAGCTCATGATGATGTTCTACCGAGTGGGCCCAGAGATACCTCTCCGTCACACGGAGTGACAAATCCCGATCTCGATTCGTGCCAACCCAACAGACACTTTCGGAGGTACCCGTAGTGCACCTTTATAGTCACCCAGTTACGTTGTGACGTTTGATACACCCAAAGCACTCCTACGGTATCCGGGAGTTGCACAATCTCACGGTCGAAGGAAAAGATACTTGACATTAGAAAAGCATTAGCATACGAACAATACGATCTAGTGCTAGGCTTAGTATTGGGTCTTGTCCACCACATCATTCTCCCAATGATGTGATCCCGTTATCAATGACATTCAATGTCCATGATCAGGAAACCATGATCATCTATTGACTAACGAGCTAGCCAACTAGAGGCTTGCTAGGGACACATTGTGATCTATTCATTCACACATGTATTACTGTTTCCTGTTAATACAATTATAGCATGAACGATAGACGATTATCATGAACGAGGAAATATGATAATAACCATTTTATTATTGCCTCTAGGGCATATTTCCAACAGTCTCCCACTTGCACTAGAGTCAATAATCTAGTTACATTGTGATGTATCGAACACCCATAGCATTATGGTGCTGATCATGTTTTGCTCGTGGAAGAGGTTTAGTCAACGGGTCTGCAATATTCAGATCCGTGTGTACTTTACAAATATCTATTACTCCACTCTGGACATGGTCGTGGATGGAGTTGTAGCGGCGCTTGATGTGCTTCGTCTTCCGGTGAAACCTGGGCTCCTTGGCTATGGCAATGGCTCCAGTGTTATCACAGAAGAGTGTCATAGGACCCGACGTGCTTGGAACCACTCCAAGGTCGGTGATGAGCTCCTTCATCCAAATTCCTTCATGAGCCGCTTCTGAAGCAGCTATGTACTCCGCTTCACATGTAGATGCTGCCACGACTTCTTGCTTGCTGCTGCACCAGCTCACTGCCCCACCATTCAACACATGTACGTATCCGGTTTGTGACTTAGAGTCATCCGGATCTGTGTCGAAGCTAGCATCGACGTAACCCTTTACGACGAGCTCTTCGTCACCTCCATAAATGAGAAACATTTCCTTAGTCCTTTTCAGGTACTTAAGGATATTCTTGACCGCTGTCCAGTGTTCCGCATCGGGATTACTCTGGTACCTTCCTACCAAGCTTATCGCAAGGTTTATATCAGGTCTGGTACACAGCATGGCATACATTAGAGAGCCCACGGCTGAAGCGTAGGGGACAGAACTCATCTTCTCTCTATCTGCTGCCGTGGTCGGCGACTGAGTCTTACTCAATCTCATACCTTGCAAAACTGGCAAGAACCCTTTCTTTGAGTTTTCCATATTGAACTTCTTCAATATCTTGTCAAGGTATGTGCTTTGCGAAAGACCTATGAGGCGTCTCGATCTATCTCTATAGATCTTGATGCCTAATATGTATGCAGCTTCTCCAAGGTCCTTCATTGAAAAACTCTTGTTCAAATAGGCCTTTATGCTCTCCAGCATCTCTATATCATTCCCCATCAATAATATGTCATCCACATATAGTACGAGGAAAGCTACAGAGCTCCCACTCACTTTCTTGTACAGACAGGCTTCTCCGTAAACCTGTATGAATCCAAACGCTTTAATCACCTCATTAAAGCGAATGTTCCAACTCCGAGATGCTTGCACCAGCCCATAGATGGAGCGCTGGAGCTTGCACACTTTGTTAGCACCCTTAGGGTCAACAAAACCTTCTGGTTGCATCATATACAACTCTTCCTTAAGGTTCCCGTTAAGGAACGCTGTTTTGACGTCCATTTGCCAGATTTCATAATCATAAAAGGCGGCAATTGCTAACATGATTTGGACTGATTTCAGCTTCGCTACGGGAGAGAAAGTCTCTTCGTAGTCAACTCCTTGAATTTGTCGAAAACCCTTTGCGACAAGTCGAGCTTTGTAAACGGTCACATTACCGTTCGCATCAGTCTTCTTCTTGAAGATCCATTTATTTTCTATGGCTCGCCGGTCATCGGGCAAGTCCACCAAAGTCCATACTTTGTTCTCATACATGGATCCTATCTCGGATTTCATGGCCTCAAGCCATTTGTTGGAATCCGGGCCCGCCATCGCTTCTTCATAGTTCGAAGGTTCACCGTTGTCTAACAACATGATCTCCATCACAGGGTTGCCGTACCACTCTGGTGCGGAGCGTACCCTTGTGGACCTTCGTGGTTCAGCAGTAACTTGATCCGAAGCTTCATGATCATCATCATTAACTTCCTCTTCAGTCGGTGTAGGCACCACAGGAACAACTTCTTGCGCTGCGCTACTTTCCTGTTCGAGAGGGGGTGTAATCACCTCATCAAGTTCTACCTTCCTCCCACTTACTTCTTTCGAGAGAAACTCTTTTTCTAGAAAGGATCCGTTCTTGGCAACAAAGGTTTTACCTTCGGATCTAAGATAAAAGGTATACCCAATAGTTTCCTTAGGGTATCCTATGAATACGCATTTCTCCGCTTTGGGTTCGAGCTTTTCTGGTTGAAGTTTCTTCACATAAGCATCGCAACCGCAAACTTTAAGAAACGACAACTTAGGTTTCTTGCCAAACCACAGTTCATACGGTGTCGTCTCAACGGATTTAGACGGTGCCCTATTTAAAGTGAATGCTGCAGTTTCTAATGCGTATCCCCAAAATGATAGCGGTAAGTCGGTGAGAGACATCATAGATCGTACCATATCTAATAAAGAACGATTACGACGTTCAGACACTCCGTTGCGCTGCGGTGTGCCAGGCGGCGTTAGTTGTGAAACGATTCCACACTTCCTTAGGTGTGTGCCAAACTCGTGACTCAAATATTCTCCTCCACGATCAGATCATAGACATTTAATCTTTCTGTCACGTTGATTCTCAACCTCACTCTGAAATTCCTTGAACTTTTCAAACGTCTCAGATTTGTGCTTCATCAAGTAGATATACCCATACCTACTCAAATCATCGGTGAGAGTGAGAACATAACGATAACCACCGCGAGCTTCAACGTTCATTGGACCACACACATCAGTATGTATTATTTCCAATAAGTCGGTGGCTCTCTCCATTATTCCTGAGAATGGAGTCTTAGTCATCTTGCCCATGAGGCACGGTTCGCATGTGTCAAATGATTCAAAGTCAAGAGACTCTAGCAGTCCATCAGTATGGAGCTTTTTCATGCGCTTAACGCCGATATGACCAAGGCGGCAGTGCCACAAGTATGTGGGACTGTCATTATCAACTTTGCATCTTTTGGTACTCACACTATGAATATGTGTAACATCACGATCGAGATTCATCAAGAATAAACCATTCACCAGCGGAGCATGACCATAGAACATATCACTCATATAAATAGAACAACCATTATTCTCTGACTTAAATGAGTAGCCGTCTCGCATTAAGCAAGACCCTGATACAATGTTCATGCTTAAAGCTGGTACTAAATAACAATTATTAAGGTTTAAAACTAATCCCGACGGTAGATGTAGAGGTAGCGTGCCGACGGCGATCACATCGACCTTTGAACCATTCCCGACGCGCATCGTCACCTCGTCCTTGGCCAGTCTCCGCTTATTCCGCAGTTCCTGCTTTGAGTTGCAAATGTGAGCAACCGCACCGGTATCAAATACCCAGGAGCTACTACGAGCGCTGGTAAGGTACACATCAATAACATGTATATCACATATACCTTTAACGTTGCCGGCCTTCTTGTCCGCTAAGTATTTGGGGCAGTTCCGCTTCCAGTGACCTTTTCCCTTGCAGTAGAAGCACTCAGTCTCAGGCTTGGGTCCGTTCTTTTTCTTCTTCCCGGCATCTGGCTTGCCGGGCGCGGCAACAGCTTTGCCGTCTTTCTTGAAGTTCTTCTTACCCCTGCCTTTCTTGAAACTAGTGGTCTTGTTGACCATCAACACTTGATGCTCCTTCTTGATTTCTACCTCTGCAGACTTGAGCATCGAGTACAACTCGGGAATGGTTTTCTCCATCCCTTGCATGTTGTAGTTAAGCACAAAGCCTTTGTAGCTTGGTGGGAGAGACTGGAGGATTCTGTCAATGATAGCATCATCCGGAAGTTCGACTCCAAGTGAAGTCAGACGACCGTGTAACCCAGACATTTTGAGTATGTGCTCACTGACAGAACTGTTCTCCTCCATCTTACAGCTGAAGAACTTGTCGGAGACTTCATATCTCTCGACACGGGCATGAGCTTGAAAAACTAGCTTCAGCTCTTGGAACATCTCATATGCCCCGTGTTGCTCAAAACGTCTTTGGAGCCCCGTTTCTAAACTGTATAACATGCCACACCTGACCAGAGAGTAGTCATCACTCTGCGCTTGCCAGACGTTTAGAACGTCCTGCGCTGCTGCGGGAGCGGGAGGGTCACCTAGCGGCGCATTAAGGACATAAGCCTTTTTAGCTGCTTCAAGGATGAGCTTCAGGTTGCGAACCCAGTCCGCATAGTTGCTACCATTATCTTTCAGCTTGTTTTTCTCTAGGAATGCGTTGAAGTTGAGGTTGACGTTGGACATCTACAATATTTATAAAGACAACTTTTAGACTAAGTTCATGACAATTAAGTTCATTTAATCAAATTAAGTATGAACTCCCACTTAAATCGACATCCCTCTAGTCATCTAAGTGATACATGATCCATGTTGACTAACCCGTGTCCGATCATCACGTGAGACGGACTAGCCACCATGGTGAGCAACTTCATGCTGATCGTATTCAACCATACGACTCATGTTCGACCTTTCGGTCTCTTGTATTCGAGGTCATGTCTGTACATGCTAAGCTCGTCGAGTCAACCTAAGTGTTTGCGTGTGTAAATCTGGCTTACACCCGTTGTATGCGAACGTTAGAATCTATCACACCCGATCATCACGTGGTGCTTCGAGACAACGAACCTTCGCAACGGTGCACACTTAGGGGAATACGTTCTCGAAATTTTAAGAGGGATCATCTTATTATGCTACCGTCGTTCTAAGCAATAAGATGTAAAACATGATAAACATCACAATGCAATCATATAGTGACATGATATGGCCATTATCATCTTTGCTCATTCGATCTCCATCTTCAGGCATCGCATGATCATCATCGTCACCGGCGTGACACCCTGATCTCCATCATCATGATCTCCATCATCGTGTCTCCGTGAAGTTGTCACGCCAACTACTACTATCACTACTACTATAGCTAACCGTCAGCAATGAAGTAAAAAATAGTAAGCACATGGCGTTGCATCTCATACAATAAATTAAGACAACTCCTATGGCTCCTGCCGGTTGTCATACTCATCGACATGCAAGTCGTGAAACCTATTACTATAACATGATCATCTCATACATCATACATGCAACATCACAACTTTGGCCATATCACATCACATGTCAAACCCTGCAAAAACAAGTTAGACGTCCTCTAATTGTTGTTGCAAGTTTTACGTGGCTGATTTGGGTTTCTAGCAAGAACGCCTTACCTACGTGACAGCCACAACGATGATATGCCAAAGCTATTTACCCTTCATAAGGACCCTTTTCATCAAATCCAATCCGACTAGAGTAGGAGAGACAGACACCCGCTAGCCACCTTTATGCACGATGTGCATGTTTGTCGGTGGAACCAGTCTCACGTAAGAGTACGTGTAAGGTCGGTCCGGGCCGCTTCATCCCACAATACCGCCGGAAAAGAATAAGACTAGTAACGGCAAGCAAATTGACAAACCATCGCCCACAACTTTTGTGTTCTACTCGTGCATAGAATCTACGCATAGAAAACCTGGCTCGGATGCCACTGTTGGGTAACGTAGCATAAATTCAAAAATTTTCCTACGCATGTTCAGATCTTCCTATGGAGAGACCAGCAACGAGAGAGGGGTAAGAGCATCTTCGTACCTTTGAAGATCGCTAAGCGGAAGCGTTGCTAGAACGCGGTTGATGGAGTCGTACTCGCAGCGATTCCGATCTAGTAGCGAACAACGGCACCTCCGCGTTCAACACACGTGCAGCCCGGTGACGTCTCCCGCACCTTGATCCAGCAAGGAGGAGGGAGAGGTTGGGGAAGAAGACCATCAACACGACGGCGTGGTGTTGGTGGAGAGACGAGGTCTCCCGGCAGGGCTTCGCCAAGCGCCGGCAGAGAGGAGGAGGAAGAAGTGCAGGGCTGCGCCTAGGGAGAGGGAAAACTGTGTCCTCCAAAGGCCAAAAGTGCCCACTATATATAGGGGAAGGGGAGAGGGGGTGCCACCCCTAGGGTTCCCACCCTAGGGGGTGCGGCAGCCCTCCCAGATGGGGTTTGTGGCGGCCAGATGGGGAGGAGGGGGTGGCGCACCCCTCTGGTGGGCCTAAGGCCCACCAGAGTTAGGGTTCCCCCCCCTCTTTTTCCTTCCCCTGCGCCATGGGCTGAGTGGGGAGGCGCACCAGCCCAACTAGGGGCTGGTTCCCACCCCCACTTAGCCCATCTTACCTCTTGGGGTCGCAGCCCCCCTTCGGTGGTCCCCCGGGACCACCCCCGGTGGTCCCGGTGGTCCCGGTACGTTACCGGTGATGCCTGAAACACTTCCGGTGTCCGAAACCATCCGTCCTATATATCAATCTTTACCTCCGGACCATTCCGGAGCTCCTCGTGACGTCATGGATCTCATCCGGGACTCTGAACAACTTTCGGTAATCTCGTATAACAATTCCCTATGACCCTAGCGTCATCGAACCTTAAGTGTGTAGACCCTACGGGTTCGGGAGACAGGCAGACATGACCGAGACACCTCTCTGGCCAATAACCATCAGCGGGGTCTGGATACCCATGGTGGCTCCCACTAGCTCCACGATGATCTCATCGGATGAACCACGATGTCAAGGATTCAATCAATCCCGTATACGATTCCCTTTGTCTGTCGGTATAGAACTTGCCCGAGATTTGATCGTCGGTATACCTATACCTTGTTCAATCTCGTTACCGGTAAGTCCCTTTACTCGTTCCGTAGCACGTCATCGTGTGACTAACTCCTTATTCACATTGAGCTCATGATGATGTTCTACCGAGTGGGCCCAGAGATACCTCTCCGTCACACGGAGTGACAAATCCCGATCTCGATTCGTGCCAACCCAACAGACACTTTCGGAGGTACCCGTAGTGCACCTTTATAGTCACTCAGTTACGTTGTGACGTTTGATACACCCAAAGCACTCCTACGATATCCGGGAGTTGCACAATCTCACGGTCGAAGGAAAAGATACTTGACATTAGAAAAGCATTAGCATACGAACAATACGATCTAGTGCTAGGCTTAGTATTGGGTCTTGTCCACCACATCATTCTCCCAATGATGTGATCCCGTTATCAATGACATTCAATGTCCATGATCAGGAAACCAAGATCATCTATTGACTAACGAGCTAGCCAACTAGAGGCTTGCTAGGGACACATTGTGATCTATTCTTTCACACATGTATTACTGTTTCCTGTTAATACAATTATAGCATGAACGATAGACGATTATCATGAACGAGAAAATATGATAATAACCATTTTATTATTGCCTCTAGGGCATATTTCCAACACCCCCCCAGATAGGAGGTGCGGCGGCCAGGGCAAGGGGGAGAGGTGGCGCACCCCTAGGTGGGCCTTAGGCCCACCAGCGCCAAGGGTTTCCCCCCCCCTCTCCACCTCCTGCGCCTTGGGCTGAGTGTGGGGGGCGCACCAGCCCACCAAGGGGCTGGTTCCCTCCCACACTTGGCCCATCTATCTGTTGGGTAACGTAGCATAAATTCAAAATTTTCCTACGCATATTCAGATCTTCCTATGGAGAGACCAGCAACGAGAGAGGGGTAAGAGCATCTTCGTACCTTTGAAGATCGCTAAGCGGAAGCTTTGCTAGAACGCGGTTGATGGAGTCGTACTCGCAGCGATTCCGATCTAGTGCCGAACAACGGCACCTCCGCGTTCAACACACGTGCAGCCCGGTGACGTCTCCCGCACCTTGATCCAGCAAGGAGGAGGGAGAGGTTGGGGAAGAAGACCAACAACACGACGGCGTGGTGTTGGTGGAGAGACGAGGTCTCCCGGCAGGGCTTCGCCAAGCGCCGGCAGAGAGGAGGAGGGAGAGGAGCAGGGCTGCGCTGAGAGAGAGATTAAACCGTGTCTCAAACAGCCCCGAACCTCATCTATATATAGGGGGAGAGGGAGGGGGTGCAGCCCTTAGGGTTCCCACCCCTAAGGGGTGCGGCAGCTCTCAGATGGGGAAGGGGTGGCGGCCAGGGCAAGGGGGAGGGGTGGCGCACCCCTCTGGTGGGCCTAAGGCCCACCTAAATTAGGGTTCCCCCCTCTTTTCCTTTCCCCTGCGCCATGGGCTGAGTGGGGAGGCACACCAGCCCAACTAGGGGCTGGTTCCCACCCCCACTTAGCCCATCTTACCTCTTGGGGTCGCAGCCCCCCTTCGGTGGTCCCAATCTCGTTACCGGTAAGTCTCTTTACTCGTTCCGTAGCACGTCATCGTGTGACTAACTCCTTAGTCACATTGAGCTCATGATGATGTTCTACCGAGTGGGCCCAGAGATACCTCTCCGTCACACGGAGTGACAAATCCCGATCTCGATTCGTGCCAACCCAACAGACACTTTCGGAGGTACCCGTAGTGCACCTTTATAGTCACCCAGTTACGTTGTGACGTTTGATACACCCAAAGCACTCCTACGGTATCCGGGAGTTGCACAATCTCACGGTCGAAGGAAAAGATACTTGACATTAGAAAAGCATTAGCATACGAACAATACGATCTAGTGCTAGGCTTAGTATTGGGTCTTGTCCACCACATCATTCTCCCAATGATGTGATCCCGTTATCAATGACATTCAATGTCCATGATCAGGAAACCATGATCATCTATTGACTAACGAGCTAGCCAACTAGAGGCTTGCTAGGGACACATTGTGATCTATTCATTCACACATGTATTACTGTTTCCTGTTAATACAATTATAGCATGAACGATAGACGATTATCATGAACGAGGAAATATGATAATAACCATTTTATTATTGCCTCTAGGGCATATTTCCAACAGTCTCCCACTTGCACTAGAGTCAATAATCTAGTTACATTGTGATGTATCGAACACCCATAGCATTATGGTGCTGATCATGTTTTGCTCGTGGAAGAGGTTTAGTCAACGGGTCTGCAATATTCAGATCCGTGTGTACTTTACAAATATCTATTACTCCACTCTGGACATGGTCCTGGATGGAGTTGTAGCGGCGCTTGATGTGCTTCGTCTTCCGGTGAAACCTGGGCTCCTTGGCTATGGCAATGGCTCCAGTGTTATCACAGAAGAGTGTCATAGGACCCGACGCGCTTGGAACCACTCCAAGGTCGGTGATGAGCTCCTTCATCCAAATTCCTTCATGAGCCACTTCGGAAGCAGTTATGTACTCCGCTTCACATGTAGATGCTGCCACGACTTCTTGCTTGCTGCTGCACCAGCTCACTGCCCCACCATTCAACACATATACGTATCCGGTTTGTGACTTAGAGTCTTCCGGATCTGTGTCGAAGCTAGCATCGACGTAACCCTTTACGACGAGCTCTTCGTCACCTCCATAAACGAGAAACATTTCCTTAGTCCTTTTCAGGTACTTAAGGATATTCTTGACCGCTGTCCAGTGTTCCGCACCGGGATTACTTTGGTACCTTCCTACCAAGCTTATCGCAAGGTTTATATCAGGTCTGGTACACAGCATGGCATACATTAGAGAGCCCACGGCTGAAGCGTAGGGGACATAACTCATCTTCTCTCTATCTGCTGCCGTGGTCGGTGACTGAGTCTTACTCAATCTCATACCTTGCAAAACTGGCAAGAACCCTTTCTTTGAGTTTTCCATATTGAACTTCTTCAATATCTTGTCAAGGTATGTACTTTGCGAAAGACCTATGAGGCGTCTCGATCTATCTCTATAGATCTTGATGCCTAATATGTATGCAGCTTCTCCAAGGTCCTTCATTGAAAAACTCTTGTTCAAATAGGCCTTTATGCTCTCCAGCATCTCTATATCATTCCCCATCAATAATATGTCATCCACATATAGTACGAGGAAAGCTACAGAGCTCCCACTCACTTTCTTGTACAGACAGGCTTCTCCGTAAACCTGTATGAACCCAAACGCTTTAATGACCTCATTAAAGCGAATGTTCCAACTCCGAGATGCTTGCACCAGCCCATAGATGGAGCGCTGGAGCTTGCACACTTTGTTAGCACCCTTAGGGTCGACAAAACCTTCTGGTTGCATCATATACAACTCTTCCTTAAGGTTCCCGTTAAGGAACGCTGTTTTGACGTCCATTTGCCAGATTTCATAATCATAAAAGGCGGCAATTGCTAACATGATTCGGACTGATTTCAGCTTCGCCACAGGAGAGAAAGTCTCTTCGTAGTCAACTCCTTGAATTTGTCGAAAACCCTTTGCGACAAGTCGAGCTTTGTAAACAGTTACATTACCGTTTGCATCAGTCTTCTTCTTGAAGATCCATTTATTTTCTATGGCTCGCCGGTCATCGGGCAAGTCCACCAAAGTCCATACTTTGTTCTCATACATGGATCCTATCTCGGATTTCATGGCCTCAAGCCATTTGTTGGAATCCGGGCCCGCCATCGCTTCTTCATAGTTCGAAGGTTCACCGTTGTCTAACAACATGATTTCCATCACACGGTTGCCGTACCACTCTGGTGCGGAGCGTACCCTTGTGGACCTTCGCGGTTCAGTAGTAACTTGATCCGAAGCTTCATGATCATCATCATTAACTTCCTCTTCAGTCGGTGTAGGCACCACAGGAACAACTTCTTGCGCTGTGCTACTTTCCTGTTCGAGAGGGGGTGTAATCACCTCATCAAGTTCTACCTTCTCCCACTTACTTCTTTCGAGAGAAACTCTTTCTCTAGAAAGGATCCGTTCTTGGCAACAAAGGTTTTACCTTCGGATCTAAGATAGAAGGTATACCCAATAGTTTCCTTAGGGTATCCTATGAATACGCATTTCTCCGCTTTGGGTTCGAGCTTTTCTGGTTGAAGTTTCTTCACATAAGCATCGCAACCGCAAACTTTAAGAAACGACAACTTAGGTTTCTTGCCAAACCACAGTTCATACGGTGTCGTCTCAACGGATTTAGACGGTGCCCTATTTAAAGTGAATGCTGCAGTTTCTAATGCGTATCCCCAAAATGATAGCGGTAAGTCGGTGAGAGACATCATAGATCGTACCATATCTAATAAAGAACGATTACGACGTTCAGACACTCCGTTGCGCTGCGGTGTGCCAGGCGGCGTTAGTTGTGAAACGATTCCACACTTCCTTAGGTGTGTGCCAAACTCGTGACTCAAATATTCTCCTCCACGATCAGATCATAGACATTTAATCTTTCTGTCACGTTGATTCTCAACCTCACTCTGAAATTCCTTGAACTTTTCAAACGTCTCAGATTTGTGCTTCATCAAGTAGATATACCCATACCTACTCAAATCATCGGTGAGAGTGAGAACATAACGATAACCACCGCGAGCTTCAACGTTCATTGGACCACACACATCAGTATGTATTATTTCCAATAAGTCGGTGGCTCTCTCCATTATTCCTGAGAATGGAGTCTTAGTCATCTTGCCCATGAGGCACGGTTCGCATGTGTCAAATGATTCAAAGTCAAGAGACTCTAGCAGTCCATCAGTATGGAGCTTTTTCATGCGCTTAACGCCGATATGACCAAGGCGGCAGTGCCACAAGTATGTGGGACTGTCATTATCAACTTTGCATCTTTTGGTACTCACACTATGAATATGTGTAACATCACGATCGAGATTCATCAAGAATAAACCATTCACCAGCGGAGCATGACCATAGAACATATCACTCATATAAATAGAACAACCATTATTCTCTGACTTAAATGAGTAGCCGTCTCGCATTAAGCAAGACCCTGATACAATGTTCATGCTTAAAGCTGGTACTAAATAACAATTATTAAGGTTTAAAACTAATCCCGACGGTAGATGTAGAGGTAGCGTGCCGACGGCGATCACATCGACCTTTGAACCATTCCCGACGCGCATCGTCACCTCGTCCTTGGCCAGTCTCCGCTTATTCCGCAGTTCCTGCTTTGAGTTGCAAATGTGAGCAACAGCACCGGTATCAAATACCCAAGAGCTACTACGAGCGCTGGTAAGGTACACATCAATAACATGTATATCACATATACCTTTAATGTTGTCGGCCTTCTTGTCCGCTAAGTATTTGGGGCAGTTCCGCTTCCAGTGACCTTTTCCCTTGCAGTAGAAGCACTCAGTCTCAGGCTTGGGTCCGTTCTTTTTCTTCTTCCCGGCATCTGGCTTACCAGGCGCGGCAATAGCTTTGCCATCTTTCTTGAAGTTCTTCTTACCCCTGCCTTTCTTGAAACTAGTGGTCTTGTTGACCATCAACACTTGATGCTCCTTCTTGATTTCTACCTCTGCAGACTTGAGCATCGAGTACAACTCGGGAATGGTTTTCTCCATCCCTTGCATGTTGTAGTTAAGCACAAAGCCTTTGTAGCTTGGTGGGAGAGACTGGAGGATTTTGTCAATGATAGCATCATCCGGAAGTTCGACTCCAAGTGAAGTCAGACGACCGTGTAACCCAGACATTTTGAGTATGTGCTCACTAACAGAACTGTTCTCCTCCATCTTACAGCTGAAGAACTTGTCGGAGACTTCATATCTCTCGACACGGGCATGAGCTTGAAAAACTAGCTTCAGCTCTTGGAACATCTCATATGCCCCGTGTTGCTCAAAACGTCTTTGGAGCCCCGTTTCTAAACTGTATAACATGCCACACCTGACCAGAGAGTAGTCATCACTCCGCGCTTGCCAGACGTTTAGAACGTCCTGCGCTGCTGCGGGAGCGGGAGGGTCACCTAGCGGTGCATTAAGGACATAAGCCTTTTTAGCTGCTTCAAGGATGAGCTTCAGGTTGCGAACCCAGTCCGCATAGTTGCTACCATCATCTTTCAGCTTGTTTTTCTCTAGGAATGCGTTGAAGTTGAGGTTGACGTTGGACATCTACAATATTTATAAAGACAACTTTTAGACTAAGTTCATGACAATTAAGTTCATTTAATCAAATTAAGTATGAACTCCCACTTAAATCGACATCCCTCTAGTCATCTAAGTGTTACATGATCCATGTTGACTAACCCGTGTCCGATCATCACGTGAGACGGACTAGTCAGCATGGTGAGCAACTCATGTTGATCGTATTCAACCATACGACTCATGTTCGACCTTTCGGTCTCTTGTATTCGAGGTCATGTCTGTACATGCTAAGCTCGTCGAGTCAACCTAGGTGTTTCGCGTGTGTAAATCTGGCTTACACCCGTTGTATGCGAACGTTAGAATCTATCACACCCGATCATCACGTGGTGCTTCGAGACAACGAACCTTCGCAACGGTGCACACTTAGGGGAATACGTTCTCGAAATTTTAAGAGGGATCATCTTATTATGCTACCGTCGTTCTAAGCAATAAGATGTAAAACATGATAAACATCACAATGCAATCATATAGTGACATGATATGGCCATTATCATCTTTGCTCTTTTGATCTCCATCTTCAGGCATCGCATGATCATCATCGTCACCGGCGTGACACCATGATCTCCATCATCATGATCTCCATCATCGTGTCTCCGTGAAGTCGTCACGCCAACTACTACTATCACTACTACTATGGCTAACCGTTAGCAATGAAGTAAAAGTAGTAAGCACATGGCGTTGCTTCTCATACAAGAAATTAAGACAACTCCTATGGCTCCTGCCGGTTGTCTTACTCAACGACATGCAAGTCATGAAACCTATTACAATAACATGATCATCTCATACATCATACATGCAACATCACAACTTTGGCCATATCACATCACATGTCAAACCCTGCAAAAACAAGTTAGACGTCCTCTAATTGTTGTTGCAAGTTTTACGTGGCTGATTTGGGTTTCTAGCAAGAACGCCTTCTTACCTACGTGACAGCCACAACGATGATATGCCAAAGCTATTTACCCTTCATAAGGACCCTTTTCATCAAATCCAATCCGACTAGAGTAGGAGAGACAGACACCCGCTAGCCACCTTTATGCACGATGTGCATGTTTGTCGGTGGAACCATTCTCACGTAAGAGTACGTGTAAGGTCGGTCCGGGCCGCTTCATCCCACAATACCGTCGGAAAAGAATAAGACTAGTAACGGCAAGCAAATTGACAAACCATCGCCCACAACTTTTGTGTTCTACTCGTGCATAGAATCTACGCATAGAAAACCTGGCTCGGATGCCACTGTTGGGTAACGTAGCATAAATTCAAAATTTTCCTACGCATATTCAGATCTTCCTATGGAGAGACCAGCAACGAGAGAGGGGTAAGAGCATCTTCGTACCTTTGAAGATCGCTAAGCGGAAGCGTTGCTAGAACGCGGTTGATGGAGTCGTACTCGCAGCGATTCCGATCTAGTGCCGAACAACGGCACCTCCGCGTTCAACACACGTGCAGCCCGGTGACGTCTCCCGCACCTTGATCCAGCAAGGAGGAGGGAGAGGTTGGGGAAGAAGACCAGCAACACGACGGCGTGGTTTTGGTGGAGAGACGAGGTCTCCCGGCAGGGCTTCGCCAAGCGCCGGCAGAGAGGAGGAGGGAGAGGAGCAGGGCTGCGCTGAGAGAGAGATTAAACCGTGTCTCAAACAGCCCCGAACCTCATCTATATATAGGGGGAGAGGGAGGGGGCGCAGCCCTTAGGGTTCCCACCCCTAAGGGGTGCGGCAACCCTCAGATGGGGAAGGGGTGGCGGCCAGGGCAAGGGGGAGGGGTGGCGCACCCCTCTGGTGGGCCTAAGGCCCACCTAAATTAGGGTTCCCCCCTCTTTTCCTTTCCCCTGCGCCATGGGCTGAGTGGGGAGGCACACCAGCCCAACTAGGGGCTGGTTCCCACCCCCACTTAGCCCATCTTACCTCTTGGGGTCGCAGGCCCCCTTCGGTGGTCCCGGTGGTCCCGGTACGTTACCGGTGATGCCCGAAACACTTCCGGTGTCCGAAACCATCCGTCCTATATATCAATCTTTACCTCCGGACCATTCCGGAGCTCCTCGTGACGTCCGGGATCTCATCCGGGACTCCGAACAACTGTCGGTAACCTCGTACAACAATTCCCTATAACCCTAGCGTCATCGAACCTTAAGTGTGTAGACCCTACGGGTTCGGGAGACAGGCAGACATGACCGAGACACCTCTCTGGCCAATAACCATCAGCGGGGTCTGGATACCCATGGTGGCTCCCACTAGCTCCACGATGATCTCATCGGATGAACCACGATGTCAAGGATTCAATCAATCCCGTATAGGATTCCCTTTGTCTGTCGGTATAGAACTTGCCCGAGATTCGATCGTCGGTATACCTATACCTTGTTCAATCTCGTTACCGGTAAGTCTCTTTACTCGTTCCGTAGCACGTCATCGTGTGACTAACTCCTTAGTCACATTGAGCTCATGATGATGTTCTACCGAGTGGGCCCAGAGATACCTCTCCGTCACACGGAGTGACAAATCCCGATCTCGATTCGTGCCAACCCAACAGACACTTTCGGAGGTACCCGTAGTGCACCTTTATAGTCACCCAGTTACGTTGTGACGTTTTATACACCCCAAAGCACTCCTACGGTATCCGGGAGTTGCACAATCTCACGGTCGAAGGAAAAGACACTTGACATTAGAAAAACTTTAGCATACGAACAATATGATCTAGTGCTACGCTTAGGATTGTGACTTGTCCATCACATCATTCTCCCAATGATGTGATCCCGTTATCAATGACATCTAATGCCCATGACCAGGAAACCATGATCATATATTGACTAACGAGCTAGCCAACTAGAGGCTTGCTAGGGACACATTGTGATCTATTCATTCACACATGTATCACTGTTTCGTGTTAATACAATTATAGCATGAATAATAGACGATTATCATGAACAAGGAAATATGATAATAACCATTTTATTATTGCCTCTAGGGCATATTTCCAACAGATTTCACTCTTTTTGGGTGAAATGAATTTGGAACGATTTGTTAAATGTGTGTGAAATCCATTGAAACATGGTTTGCAAGACATGATTTATGAATTGTTGAATCGAGTGAAATCAATTGAATTCATTGATAAGGTGATAAACGAATCCAATTGTTTGCTATTCAATTGTGTGAAATCAAGATTTTTTTCTTCTGAAATAGATTGTTGAACTGAACTTTCTTTCTGGTTATGTGATACTATATGAAATATGTAATAAGAAACAAATTATTTCCCTTTCGGAAGAGACACGGGCGTGCCTCTCATGAAGGCCAAACAGTGCCTTTTGCGGAAGCAAAATTGTGCCTCTAAAAAAAAAACAGAAAAAACATTTTTTTCTTTTCCAAGAGGCACGGGCGTGCCTCTCTCGAAGGCAAAAGCATGCCTTTCGCAGAAGCAAAAGCGTGCCTCTACCGAAAAAAACAAAAAATACATTTTCCCCCCTTTTCCGAGAGCGTGCCTCTCGTGAAGGAAAAACCGTGCCTCTACCGAAAAAACAGAAAACACATTTCCCCCCTTTCCGAGAGCGTGCCTCTCGTGAAGGCAAACCGTGCCTCTACCGAAAAAACAGAAAACACATTTTCCTCCTTTCCGAGAGCGTGCCTCTCGTGAAGGCAAAACCCTGCCTTTAGCAGACGCAAAATCGTGCCTCTCTAAAAAAAAATAGAAAACACATTTTTTCTTTTCCGAAAGGCACGGTTTCGCGAAGGCAAAATCGTGTATCTCGCGAAAGCAAAACCGAGTCTCTCGCAAAAAAAACGTGTTTTGTCGCGTAAAAAAGAGGAAAAGCGTTTTTTCATGAAAAGAAAATTTTTGAAATTTTTTATTTCATCCAGAATTACGAAAGACCGGTGAAAAACCAGAACACCAAAAAAATCCAGAAAAAACCAATCAAAAAGGCGAAAACACGTGTGAAAAAATAAAAAAACAAAATCTGAAGGGAACGCTGAGAGCACAACACGTGGCGGTGACTGGGAACAGGCGAAGTGGCGGCATGTGAAAATGATCGCTAGAATGCTTGTGAGTGAGTGCTCGCCAACTAGTTGGTCCCCACATTCTTGATAACTCAACACCGACATCAAAACACGGAGGCGGCCTCATCAACCAAACCCCGAGCCTCCACCTCAACCTAAATCCGGTTTACATTGAGTGATGGCTTACGAGATACGTTTACGTGAGAGTCAAGAACTAACAGTCATACTTTTTTTTTTTGAGGATCGCAGTCATACTATATTACAACTACGAAATCAGAAGGAAATAAAAGCACATGAGCGATACGTTCCGGTTGCAATAAATCGCTCCGTGTCGAATCTGGACGCAATTGTGTACTAGTGTTGGGCGTAGCCGGCGGAATCAATCTATCGAGTGAATCCCCACGGAGTATCCCTAGAAAGTACTCAGCTGGGTCGTCGATCTCTGCGCCAACACGTACGTCTAGTCTGTTTGTGTGCACGGTACAATATATATCGATCTCTGCGCATCGATCGAATCGAAAAGAACATCTGTTCTTCCGCTGCTTCTTTCTTCTTCTATTTCTACGGCACGTCAAACATGGTGCAGCCGGACGAGGTGGCCTTGATCGTTTCTTTTGCTGCTTTGTGCTGGTCGGCGTGGAAGTACTGCAGCATGGACGCCACGCCTGATCTGCTGCCTCAGCTCCCCTACAGACTGAGGACCTTGGACGCCAGCAGTGTTGATCCGGTCATCGGCCGCGATAACGAGATCGACCGCCTCATCTGCATCCTCTGCGGCCGGACAAAGAACTGTGCCGCGCTCGTCGGAGCCGCGGGAGTTGGCAAGACCGCCATCGTCGAGGGCCTCGCCAAACGCATCGCTGCTGGGACGGTGCCCGACCTTCTCGTGGGAGCCCGGATCGGGTTGCTCGATGTCGGGGCGATGGTCGCTGGGACCACGTTGCGCGGCATGTTCGAGCAACGCTTGAAGGAGGCCATCAATCAAGCCGAGGATGCAGGGGGCAAATTGATCCTCTTCATCGACGAGATGCACATGCTCATTGGTGCAGGCGCAGGCGAAGGAAGAGGCACCGGGGATGCTGCCAACATCCTCAAGCCGGCATTGGCTCGTGGTCGCATCCGCTGCATTGGTGCTACCACCTATGAAGAGTATTACAGGTACATTGAGCGGGATGGGGCGCTCGAGCGACGGTTCAAAAAGGTTGAAGTCGGGGAGCCGAGCATGCGAACGACCGTTGCCATCCTGCGGGGGCTGAAGCACAAGTACCAAGAGCACCATGGCTTGAAAATTGACGAAGAGGCGCTTGTTGCTGCTGTAGAACTCGCTGCCCGTTATATTACTGGTAAGTTTGTTAAAGAGAGTGGATTTTCAGCACCCGGCTGTCTAGGATTGATCTGAATTACTCTTGTAAATATGTGCATCTTGAAGAAAAATTGTGGATTTTTTGGTTCCAGGTCGCAAATTTCCTGATAAAGCAATAGATCTCATCGACGAGGCATGCACAACTGTAAAGTTGCGGGTCAGCAAAAAAAGAGAAATAAATGCACCGGGTGAGCTACTTGTTGGTCCAGGTCATATCACACAGGTAATTCCTAATCACATATTCTGAATGCTTTCTATTATTTCGTTATTATGCTCGTGATTACCAATTTCTAATACTGTTTGAAGGTTGTGAGCCGATGGACTAGAATCCCTGTCACTACACTTGATCAAGAGGAGGAAAAGCTGGCCCATTTAATAGATAGATTGCATGAGCGGGTTGTTGGCCAGAATGAAGCACTTAATTTGGTTGCTCAAGCAGTGCTACGTTCTAGGGTAGGTCTTGATAAATTTGATCAACCGATATGTTCGTTCCTCTTTTTGGGCTCAACCGGCGTTGGAAAGACAGAGCTTGCCAAAGCTTTGGCCGAGAAGCTTTTTAACAACGAGAAGATGTTAGTTCGTTTTGACATGTCCGAGTATGCTGAGAGTGGATCTTTATCCCATCTCATTGGAGGATCACGAAGGTACAACTTGTATACTTTTTGCATACGTATTTCTTTTTGACACTTAATCATCATGCCTCACGTCTTCGTTTCATTTCCTAAAGCTATGAAGAAGAGGGACAACTCTCAGAGAAAGTCAGGCGCCAACCATATAGTGTTATCCTTTTTGACGATGTGGATAAGGAAAATCCCTCAATTATCAATGTTTTTATTCAACTTCTCGATGATGGTACGTTGATTGATGGAAAAGGACAGAACGTAGATTTCAAGAATACAATCATCATTATGACTTCAAATCTAGGATCAGAACACCTATCAACTGGAGCGAACGGAGAAAGTGGAATGGAAAATGAACGTGATCTTCTCATGAAACAGGTCGGTAAATCACAAATTCTCCCTTGTAATCTCATCGGTGAATTTTCGCACAAACAATGCCATTGCTGAATGATCGTTACATAATACTTGTTCATGCAGGTTGAGAAACGCTTCAAGCCTAGTCTTATCAATAGACTGAGTGAGATTGCAATATTTGAACCACTTTCACGCAACGAATTGAGGGAGATTGCAAAAATCCAAATGAAAAGACTTGTTGCCATCATGGCTAATAAGGGTTTTTCTTTATGTGTGACTGGTGCCGTCTTGGAGGTCATTTTATCGGAATCACGTAACACGGTAAGCATATCCTTTTATATCACTCTTTTCTGGTACAAGCATAGCTTCTTATCACGGCCAGCATAAGATAAAGATATAATATCTGTTAGAATAATCCGAGTCAATCCGTCGATCTACCGAGGATCAAGCAATCACACGAACACGACACCAACATTTGTTAAGGAGGTTCATCGATATGGCTACATCCCCGGATCTGACTACGGGCGCTCCTCTCCATGACACCGTCACAATACCTCACCGTCGCCCTGTGTCACCCCGGAGTCAAATTTGCAGTTGTTTCATCCTTTTCCTGGATAGTCTCTGACATGTCCCAAAGCTATAGCACTCCGCCTTCTTCTGTACTTGTCATCTGTACCCTCCCATGTGCACTAAACACCACAGCATATACGGTCATGTACTTTCTTCGCTTATGACAATTCAGAATTTCCGTCGCTTTCTCAGATTCTTCATGGTCAACTCCTATCCATCAACTAGCACCAATAGATCCAGTCACCAACTTCAATCTGGTACTCGTCAACGCTGCTTCAACACCCTTTACACACTTTGTCTGACAACATGTCTGACCACCAGCGCCTTATTCTGTCGCTGTGTCCCGTGCTTACCGCACACCTCGTCGCTATCACCGCGTCGAGCCTCTGCTTTCCTGGTCAAGTTTTCCAAGATCGCAAACCCACACCACTCAACCCGGACTGCAGAGAACAACCGATCATCACCGACCGATGTCGAGTATCACGTCTCCATCAGACCACTGGTACCCAGTCCAATCCACGTGTCTCTCGCTATCCCACTGAAATAGGCTAAGATTCTCCAAATTCTTACGGCGTAGCCCCTCCATCAGCATAGAGTGAAGTCTTCCACCAGACTCCAGCTCCACCTTCAACATGACTCCATGTAGCTGGCTGTGCTACCCTACGCCCTGTCGACTTCAAGCTCTCATGTGTGCACTGCCTTGAATCAACCCCGCGTCATAGTCTGTCGAAGCCACACAAGCCCTCAGACCTGCACCACGTGTTTCCACGTCCCAGAAGTTGGCCACCATCAGCATCACGCTGCTATGTCGTCGTCGCTGAAATCATCATCGTCTTCTACTTTGACTGACATCCCCGTTGATCCATCAGACTGTCCTGTCCGACCCAGCCGAAATTATCCGACTGTAACTATGCTTCACCCCGCGTCGTGTCCGCCCGCACATCTTCCTGCGTTGCTTGACGTCCTATGTATGCATGAACCTGCCGCGACGCACTCCAGACTCCCCAAGATTTATACGCACGTCACGAGCCTTGAAACTTGTCCCGGATACCTTGACCGCTTCATGATTACTCATTGGTCTCTCGAGTCAATGCCAGCTTGACCAAACCCACGTCCGATTCCAGCTTGCTTCAGACAGCCACATGATGCAAATACATACCATCTGCACCTACCAATTGATAATTGCATGCACCCACCACGCTCATGCATTGCATGACATGTTTCCAAAACTTTTAGAGTCATGTGCGTCCGTCTCTCTGCACCTCATTCCTGGAACTTGTTTCAATCCTTTTTTTTAACAAATCTTGCATGCACATATACGTACAGCCTCCTGCAACTCTCGAGCACTTGCGACTTGTCTCGATCGCCCTCCGACCATATGCCCGCAACGCACGACAACCCCTGCAGCGCCCCAAGCCATGAATCGAGCCTGGCCATGCACGTCTGGTCCGCCTCGGTCAGCCCCGCCTGGGCCAGCTACTACCCGCCTGCCACATACTACCCGCCTGCACGCGCCGCCAGCCTGTTGCCCGCTTCTGATCTCGCGAGCTCTATACGTGTGCTGCTGCACGAATCTGCTGCCTCTGATCGCTTCCATAAACCCGAATAGAACCACGCCGCACTATCAACCTTCAGCACTTGCCGATTCAACCAACCGACTTTTGCGAAATCGATCCGACGAATCTTTTTGCTCCGCTCCTCTAGACCAACGATCTGCAACCTTCTTGAACCTTGTTCGTAATACCACTTGTTAGAATAATTCGAGACAATCTGTCGATCTATCGAGGACCAAGCAATCACACGAGCACGACACCAAGGTTACATCCCGGGGCCTGATTACGGGCGCTCCTCCCAATGACACCGTCACAATACCTCACCCCGGCTGCCCCGCTGGCTTCCCCGCGTACCTGTGCTATTATGTTGGCATATGTTACATCATGTGTCTACCCTCGCTATATATGAGAGGCCTAGGATACAAGTGTCCTATCAGAACACGACTCCATATCCTGTCTAAACACAATACTACTCAGAGTCCAACTGTAACCTACCTTGTACAAGAATATTCGACACAGCTCTAATAATATCCAGTTATCAAAAAGCCAAATTCTTATTGAAGCCTCGTCCGTGTGTTTCCATAACCCATTGTTCCTGAATGCTTATAGGGGTACGGGGCAAGGCCTTTAAAGAAGTGGATGCGGAAGCATGTGACAACAACTCTTTCAAATATGTTGGTCAATGGAGAAGCGTGTAAAGGCACAACAATCTCCATAGATGCTAGCGACGATAGGAGGGGGTTGAAATACGAAGTCCTAAAGCAGTAGGGGATGGGCGATCAATTAATCAGGAGAGTTATGTTGCAGAAGTGACTCCTATAACAAAAAAGACAAAAAAAGGAAGAACATGCATATATGTATATATAGCGGCAGCAGACATATGGGACTGAATATGTGGTTTGTTACTGATCTACCCAGGTTTATAGGTCATTATGTTTGCTTTAGATTTATAATTCAGTAGATAGGAAATGATGAAATGCATGATCACTATTTTTTCTGTTAATGAAAATATGAATTAAACAAATCAGTTAAGCCTCAGCTTAAGCTGACTAACAACTCATGTTTTTTCGGTGAGATAATGGGTCAAGTATCTGTTGCCCATTGAAAGTGGGAACGTCCATTCTTCACAAGCCGCTGCTCCCACAGATTTCATCAACAGTATCAAGTAACAAAAGTTTGCAGACCGACTTCCACGCGTTCTTGCTGACCCGGCGCAAACACTTTGGGGCCAGCGGCGGCATATGGGGTGGAAGAGGAATACCATGCTGCACCATACAGAAGTGTCATCTGCCATACGTGTATGGACTATGGACGGGAAGGGAAGAAGAAGAGGAAGCCAAAAAAAGAACGTGGTTTGGTCAGTAAAAAAATTAAAAGCGGAAATGTTGAACACTTTGTTTTAGACAACATTTATTTTTTGTCAGTTTCCTATAGATCACGATCTGAACAAATCATGGACTACAACGTCAGGATAAAGGCAAGAGTATTTCGTTAGTTTAAAGACGATGTACACGTTAGCTCCGCCCTTGGCACCACAGATACTGCAAGGAATTTGAAAACCCCTAAGGAGAACAAAAAAGTTTCTTTTTCAAAGGTACGTCGAAGGTAGGACGTATCTGTAGCATAGAAGATGGCCAAATATCACACCGTTTCCCGCTATAACGCCCTCAAGAAATGAAGGCCAGGAGAGGGCAAAGTGTACTACTGACCTCTCGCCGACCTATCTACAAGATTGGAAGGAAACAACCTAACTGGTTGCCAATTTGCAGCCTCCTCCAGATCCTGCGCAGAACTGTGTTTCAGACCCGTGTGGTATTGTTGAAGATGATGTTTGAAAAGGTGTTTGATACGTTTTCGGGCTTCAACCTCTGTTGAAGCAGGTTTAGTTCGCTGTGGACAACTCGCATCCTGAGGGTGCGGCCATTATTGCTGAGGTTACACATCCATCCACCAACGGATGGTGGAAAAAGGTCTCGCGTTGTCTCTCCAAAAAGTAGCTTCTTCACCTGTTTGTGCTACCTTCGCTTGTGGCACGACATAATATGGAAGGAGAGAACCACATGATATTTGATGATCAGACTATATATCACATGACGTGACGCTGTGGTGAGATTCATTCGAGATGATCTCTGGACTATTGATCAGGTATTCAGGAAGGAGTAGTTACTAGCTAGCTAGATGTACATGCATAAGTGCACTTCTCAACTCGAGCTCTAACGAACAGTAAAATCAGAAAAAAAAAATGTTAACAAATTCAAAAAAAAATCTTAGTTTTTGTGACATTATTTGACAAATGTTTTCAACGTTTGCAAATTTTCATCACGAGATAACATTTGTGAAGGTCGTGGCATGTAAGACGAAGGGTTTGGGGGAACTGGCTCAACCCTCTAGGGGTGGCCTATCACATATATTTATAGATGGTGTACCAAGGATACGTTACAATATACACGTATAGGTACAGATAATTATACAGTCTAACATCCTCTCTCAATCTTAACTACTTCCTAAAGAATCTAGGAGAGTAAGATTGCGCCTACAGGCCTCAAACTGTGGTAGAGCCAATGGCTTGGTGAAGATGTCTGCAAGTTGATCCTTTGAAGAGATGAACTTGATCTGTAATAGCTTCTGAGAAACACGTTCCCTCACAAAGTGATAGTCAACTTCGATGTGTTTTGTTCGAGCATGGAATACCGGATTCGCCGAGAGGTATGTAGCACCGATGTTATCACACCAAAGTATAGGAGGCTGCGGTTGGGAAATCCCCAATTCCTGAAGCAAAGACTGTACTCATATGAGCTCTGCAGTGGCATTGGCCACAACCTTATATTCAGCTTCAGTACTGCTACATGACATAGTAGCCTGTTTCCGAGCACTCCAGGCGATCAAGTTGGAGCCAAAGAACACAGCATAGCCCCCCGTGGATCGCCTGTCATCCGGACTGCCAGCCCAATCCGCATCAGAATACGCTGAGAGCACCCCAGTAGGGTTCGGCCGAAGGTGAAGCCCGTGAGACACTGTAAGTCGCACATAGCGCAAGATGCGCTTAACAGCAGACCAATGAGTGTCACGGGGTGCATGAAGATACTGACAAACTCTGTTGACTGCGAAGGAGATATCTGGCCTCGTGATCGTCAGATACTGAAGACCACCAACAATACTCATGTACATAGTAGCATCAGCAGAGGACAGAAGCTCACCATCAACAGCAGTGATCTTGTCAGTGGTAGACATAGGCGTAGTGGTCGTCTTGCACTTAAGCATCCCAGCTCGCTGCAACAAGTCTAATGAATACTTCTTTTGTGTCATAACAAGACCATCAGCCCGAGGAGCCACTTCCACACCCAGAAAGTAGTGAAGTCTCCCAAGATCTTTGACAGCAAAATCAGTACCAAGAGCACGAACAAGGGCGTCAACAGCAAACTGTGAAGAACTGAGCAGAATGATATCATCTACATAAACCAGCAAGTACATAGTGACCTCAGGTTTCTGGAGCAGAAATAATGATGAATCAGCAGTAGACGGTGCAAAACCATGAGCACGAAGAGCTGTTGCAAGGCGGGCATGCCAGGCACGAGGGGCTTGCTTCAGACCATAGAGTGCTTTGGTAAGAGGACATAGATAATCAGGACGATCGGGATCAGAAAAACCAGGAGGTTGTCGCATATAAACCTCCTCCTCCAATAAGCCATGAAGAAAAGCATTCTGCACATCAAGCTGACGGAGAGACCAACCTCGAGTAACTGCAAGTGACAGAAGAAGCCTGATAGTAGTAGGTTTGACCACAGGGATGAAAGTGTCCTCATAATCAAGACCATAGCGCTGCCGGAATCCCCTGGCAACAAGACGCGCTTTGTAGCGCTCAATAGACCCATCAGAATGCTTTTTCACCTTGAAGACCCATTTAGAATCAATGACGTTGACCCGAGGTGGTGGAGGAACAAGAGTCCACGTCTCATTGCGAAGAAGAGCATGATACTCCTGCTCCATAGCCTCTCTCCAATGAGGAATAGTCATTGCAGCCTGGTACGTACACGGTTCCGAGGACGGATCCGCAAGAGCAGCAGCCATGCAAGAGGCAAACCACGCCACAGTGCCATCGGTGCGCTTAAGAGGGCACACAACACCACTGCGACTGCGCGTGTGTGGGCGAGAGACCACAGGAGCCGGCGAGGGCTGGGCGGCGGTGTAGGGGGCCCAGCCGGCGAGGGGCTGGGCGTCGACGAAGAAGGCCCAGCCAGCGAGGGGCTGGGCGTCGGCAAAGACGACCCAGCCGGCGAGGGGCTGGGCAGCGGGGAAGGGCGCCCAACCGGCGAGGGGCTGGACGACGCCGACGAACGAAGCGGCGGTGACGCAGGCGAGGACGGCCGCGTGGGCGAGGCAAGGCGAGGGCTCGCCTAGGGTGACGCGGGCCAAGAGGCCATCGGCGACAGCCCTGGCGCAGGCGAGTCGGCCGGTCGGACCGGCGGCAGGGAGGCCGACCGAACCGGCGTCTCCAGGGAACCGCGGTCGTCGCGACCGGCAGCAGCCGATACAGCTGCAGGCTCATCCAGGAGCTCAAGGCGAGCACCTCTACCAACACCTGCACCATGGTTAGGTAACAAAATAGGAGCATATGCAACATCATCAAATTGGTCAGAGGCAAGAGAGGATGGATGCATAGATGGCGACTCATGGGTGGACACAGGTAAGTTGGCAAAGGAAAACACATGTTCATCAAACACAACATCCCGAGATATATAGACACGATTTGTGGGAACATGAAGACATTTGTATCCTTTATGAAGGGAACTATAGCCAAGAAAAACACACTTCTTAGATCGAAGCTCCAGCTTACGTTTATTGTAGGGACGTAAACGTGGCCAGCAAGCACACCCAAACACCTTAAAAAAGGTATAATCAGGTTGTTCATTAAGAAGGAGTTCGATAGGAGTCTTCATGTCTAAAACACGAGTAGGAGTACGGTTGATGAGGAAACATGCGGTGGTAAAGGCATCACTCCAAAACCAAAAAAGGAACAGATGCATGGGCCAAAAGAGTAAGACCAGTCTCAACAATATGACGATGCTTACGCTCGACAGAACCATTCTGCTGATGTGTGTGTGGACATGCTAAACGATGCGCGATCCCAAGCGAGCTGAAAAAGGAATCAAGGTTGCGATATTCGCCACCCCAATCTGACTGCACATGAACAATCTTATGCTTGAGAAGGCGTTTAACATGTTTTTGAAATTGAACAACTATATGGAACACATCAGATTTACGCTTAAGAAGATAAAGCCAAGTAAAGCGACTGTAAGCATCAATGAAACTGACATAATAATTATGACCAGTGGTAGAAGTCTGAGCAGGACCCCATACATCTGAAAAGACAAGTTCAAGAGGATGTTTGACCTCACGACTAGATGCTGAAAAAGGAAGTTGATGACTCTTCCCTTGCTAACAAGCATCACACACTGCTACATCTTTATTACTAGACATGCTAGGAAGCTCATGACGACGCAAAATATGACGGACGATAGGAGTGGCAGGATGACCAAGGCGAGCATGCCACTGTGACGGCGAAACACGAACTCCACTAAAAACCCGAGAGACGCCAGGATGCTCCAGACGGTAGAGACCCTGGCATAGCCGTCCGCTAAGAAGAACGTCCCTCGTGGCCCGATCCTTAATAAGTATATCAAAGGGGTGAAATTCACAGAAAACATTGTTATCAGCATTAAGCTTAGGAACTGAAAGGAGATTACGCGTCACAGCAGGAACTCGAAGGACATTACGAAGTTGAAGACTCCTATTTGTATGGCTAGTGAGAAGAGATGCTTGACCAATATGAGAGATGCGCATACCTACTCCATTGGTGGTGTGAACCTTGTCGGTGCCGTGGTAGGCCTCACGAGAGTGGAGCTTGCCGAGCTCGCTGGTGAGGTGATCCGTAGCCCCAATGTCCATGTACCAGTGAGGGTCGACGGGATAGGACTACGTGTGTCCCTGCTGCTCCCGAGGTGCTGGCTTATCAGCCAACTGCGCGTGACGCTCATTGTTGCGCGAGTCCTTGCCGTCGTTGTAGAGGCCAAGGAAACTCTTCTGGAAGCGGCGGTGACACTTAGAGGCATAGTGACCCGCACGTCCACAGAGCTGGCACTCCCGGGTAGGACGACCCCCCCCCCCCCCAGGGGACGATGCAGGAGGGGGGGCCGAGAGCAGCGGCGCGGTGGGACCCTTGCCCGAGGGGGCCGAGTGGGCACCGGGGCCAGGACCGCCACGACCCGCCTTGTAGGCAGCGTTTGCCGAGGGAAGACCTCGGCCCCGAGTGCGGCGCGCTTCCACGCGCTGCTTGGTGAGAAGAAGGCGCGAGTAGAGCTCGTGCGCCGGCATCGGAGACGTGTTGCCACGCTCGTTGATGATCTCCACAAGTCCATCATACTCCTCGTCAAGACCGTTGACGGTGTAGGAGTTGAACTCGGTGTCGGTGAGAGGCTGGCCAATGGAGGCCAGAGTGTCGGCGATGGACTTGACCTTGTGATAGAAGGCAGTGGCCGTGCCATCGAGCTTCTGGCACTCGCCAAGTTGGCGACGGAGAGCACTGGAACGCGCCTGCGACTGCGACGCAAAGGAGCGCTCCAGGATAGTCCATGCCTCGTGAGAGGTCTTGGCGAAGACGAGCATCCCGGCAACCTCCGGGGTAAGCGACCCCTGGATAGCCGAGAGGTTCGCCTGATCCTGCCCTGTCCAGACGCGATGCGCCGGGTTGTAGACGGGTCCATTGACGCTGTCCACGACCGCAGGAGGGCACGGATAGGAGCCGTCGACGTAGCCGAGGAGGTAATGACTCCCAAGGAGTGGAAGAACCTGCGCACGCCAGAACACATAGTTATCCGAAGATAGCTTGGTGGTGATGAGGTGGCCGAACTGGAACGACGCAGGTAGACTCCCCGGCGTGAAGACAGCAGGCGGCGTATACGCCGCAGCAGCCGCTGTCACAGCCGCCGGAGCCTCGTAAGCACCGATCGGCGGCGGCAGGTGGGCGGTGTTGGCGTCGAAGGAGGCGCCATGGCGGGCGTCGTGGCGGGCGTCGTGGAGGCGGCGCCGAGAGGGCGGCGACCGAAGCGGGCGCCGAGGGGGTCCCCGAGGAGGGAACCAATGGCAGCACAGGCACCAGAGGTGCGGCAGCCGGTGGCGGTGGCGAAAATGAAGCCGCCTGAAGCCGCCGAGAAGATGGAGCCGACGCTGCGGGTGCTGATCGGAGCAGCGACAGCAGCGGCGTCAGTAGGGCGAGAGAGGAGCGCAGCGAGGGAGGCCGGAAGTAAGCCGGCAGAGGCGGAAGCGGTGGAGGTGGTCGTCATCGAAGCGGCCGGAGGGGCGCGGTAGCCGCGGCTGCCCGGGATGGTGCAACGGTGGCGGCGAACAGGAGATCGCGGCAGCGGTGGCGGCCCGAGGCGGGGCGACGGCGGCGGCGGCCAGGAGAGAGGCGGTGGCGCCGTAAACCCTAACCTAGTCTGATGCCATGTAAGACGAAGAGTTTGGGGGAACTGGCTCAACCCTCTAAGGATGACCTATCACATATATTTATAAATGGTGTACCAAGGATACGTTACAATATACACGTATAGGTACAGATAACTATACAGTCTAACATGGCAAAAACAGAAAAATCAGCACTCCAAAAATAGATTGGGAACTCCTGGCTTCGGACCGAGAATACGTTAAATTTGGGCATTTGGCCGGTCATTATCAGACATCCCACTGCAGGGACGGGGCTAGAAAAAATGGACACTGATGTCTGCCCACTATGGGACGGACTATGGAAGGGTAATGTAAGGAGTGAAAATATGCAATTGAACAATAATATAATTAATTATTTCAAACAAGCCTCCTTGGAGAGTACTACTGTGCAAGGGTAGGGCTCTTGAGAAATTCCCTTTCCCAGACCAATCATGTGGAATCATTTTGCACTAGGTACACTCTTCTTTATTTAAAAGGTTATCATATCGATCATTGGTTGAGGGAAGCCATAAAACAACTTGTTTACATATATAGGAAATAATTCAGCATAACATGACCACGGAGCATTGCATTTGTAACTTTCTGGATATGAAGAATGCTACAGAAAAAGATAATAAACAAAATAAATATCATAAAAAAAATATAAAGTGGCATGAGACCCATTTTATATTTTCCCTTCTCGATCTTCTATTCTCATAATAGATTAATTTCCATCATTTGTAAGGGTAGAATGTATTTTTTTCACTCCTGCGAAAACCAGAGAGCCTTTGGTTACTGGGTCTACCCGATGGGAGATGGTAGCGCGAGATATCTTCAACCGGTTTGGATGACAGTCCAGTAGTAGGATAGATGGTTAGGCATCTAGTTCTATTTTACCGGTTGTGGCACTTTTTGTTTTACTATTTCATAATTTTTGTATTACCGGAGACTATGTTGAACCGTGAACCTTTTTTTTAATTGCAATAAAGGGGCCGTATGCATCGTGCTGATGCATAGGCCGGAGGTGACCCTCCTTTTCTAAAAAAAAAGTAAGGGTAGAATGTATATCTTCGCCCAATCTTTTTATGATTTTTAGTGCACTGCAGTATTGTTTTTCTATCAACTGGACAACAAGGAAGTTCATCTAATTTAATTTCTGCCAAAGTAGGAGCACCGGAGTTAGATACATGAGAATGATCTCGTCAAAGTCTGGTACAAGTTCCTATTGTCAGTTGCATCAGTGTCTGATAATAGCGTTTGTTTCAAAAATGTTCCTGTTATCAGTTACATAAGGGGGTATTTGTTTTCAGTGACTTTTTGTTGTAGGGACTAAAAAAAGTCTCAAAAAGCCCATGTGAAACAAACATGGGGGACTTATAGGGATTAAAAGGGGGTATTTGGGACTATTTGGAGAAGTCTCTATGGAAGGGTCTTTTTGGGACTTTTTTGGCACTTTTTCCAACAATGGCCCTACTTTTAGCATGTCATTTAATAACTACTACTACATTACTAAGTATAACATGGTCTTTTTGCATGTCATTTAGTGACCTCTAGTCCCTGTTTAGTCCCTGGAAACAAACGAGTAGGGACTACAGACTTTTAAGTTGGGACTAAAAAAATCCCGAAACTTCTGAAACAAACAGGGCCTAAACATCCTAGTGCTAGATGAATCAAAGAAGAGAAATTCAAATTTTCAAGTTGCATAAAGGTGAGAAACTCCAGTATAGAGGTCAAGTATGTACATATTGCAATGCCATAGCTGGGAAGAGACGAACGAAGAGGGTAACCAGACTCGGTTGATTAATATGAGATTATTACACTCGGCTGGCTGCTATCAGAGCTGGAGGCCCCAAACCCGCCTCAAGTGTCCGGTGAATGGTCCGTTCATGAAAATGTGACCCACATGTGTTCCTCTAATGGCCGGGCTAGCTAGCACCCCATATATCCAGCCTAAATCTGGGACGGATACGGGACCGTCCGGGCGTATCCACTACGTCAAACTTAAGGTTGTCCCATAAGGAATCGCCACCCGACGGTGCGACGTCAGTCTCCTCCGTCGTCGCTTGGTGTCACTCCGGCGGTCCGCGTACATCCCTGGCCCGACTATTTAAACCCATTGTCGGTATCGAATCCTAACAATCCCCCCCTCCCCGCCCCCCGGTATTGTTTAACTAATACCATTCGTGGTTTCTACTTCATTATTATATAAACATATTTACAGAACCTCCTAGAATATGAATCGAACCACTTTCAATAAATCATGTTACGTTCAGTAATAAATTGGAAAAATGTGGGTAGTAGGCTAACTAATAATTTGGTTTTTTCTGGTATAAAATGCTTCTGGGAAAAAAAACAGAAAACGTGTTTTTTCTTGAAAAAACACGATTTTTTTTGGAAAAAAGTCCAAAAGTTACGAAAGACCGGTAAAAAATCGGAACACCAAAAAATTCAAAAAAAAACACTCTAAAAAGCCAAAAATACGCGCAAAAAAAAGAGCAAAATACGAAGGAAACATTCAGAGCGCGATACATGACGACGGCTGAGAACGCGCTAAGTGTCGGTTTCCGAGAACGATCGCTGGAAGGCTCCTGAAGGAGTATTCGCTAACTAGTTGCTCTCGAGCTTTTATTGGGAGCTCCACTCGACCGCCGCCGGAAACGGTCCTGTGTTTCACGGGAGCTTTTATTGGACGCTCTTTGCATCCAACAGCGCGCAGACGCACAGTGGTTCCGCGACTGGGCCAGCCCATTAACACTAAACAAAGGATAGCACAGCTACAAAAATATTACTGAAATGGACGAGGATCTGCTAGCATTAGAATTCGCGAATTTTGAGTCCTGAACGAGTTGTTGTAGGCACTGGATCTGTGGCTGCTACTTATAATAAAGTGTGATTTTTGAAGATATCGCCTAAGAGTCACATTTAATAGAATGCTTACAATTTTTTGTTTTTTTTCTGAAACTTTTCAGAAACAAGTAAATCTATTTTTTTAAATTACAATGAATTCTGTATTCCATACTTTTTTATTCTGAATGTTTTTGATAAGTTGAACAAATTTTATTACCATCAACTGTGTTGAGTTTCATTCATATATATATGGACCCCTTCTTTAAATTAGATAAAGCGGAAGCGAAAAGAACTCCTACCAAATGATCGCATACGAGTAATTCAAGAGGAATTGACGGGATTCTTTGTTGAGCATGTTATACCATCAAACGTGAAATGTCATCAAGATTTCCTTACCGATTTTGGTGGACGATAGATATTAGCTAGTTAGGGATTGCAAGAGATATTATACATTGTATATATGCATGATCGTGTACTATATGTAGTAGCGTCGAGTTGTTCGACCAAGCACGGAGAAAGAGAGATCACTTCTATCTATATATGTTCATGACGATGTTGTGTAGTTAATGGTTCCTTCATTTACTTACTAGCCAGCGTCGAGTTCTCCCTATATGTAGTAGATACAGTCAACCAAGCAGGGAGAAATTAAGAGAGATCACTTCTCTCTATATGTAGTAGCTAGCTAACACAATATGAGCCCCCTAATAAAACCCTTCAAAACCCCTAACCCCCCCCCCCCCCCCAATTTAAAAAAACAAAAAAAACCCAGCGCATGCGAGCTGCCGACGAGTGGCTCTCTTTGGGTCCCGATTGATGTTACCAACCGGGACTAACGGTCCTCCTGCCTGGGCGCCCCGCAACAGCAACGTGGAGATCCTTTGGGCCCGGTTTGTAAACCAACCGGGACTAAAGGTTTGGGCCTTTAGTCCCGATTGTTTTCTCCCGGTTGGAGAACCGGGACTAAAGCCCCTCTGGAACATCGACTAAATTCATGTTTTCTACTAGTGTATGGTCGTGGTACTGTGAGAACAAATCAGAATGGTGTAGATCTGAGTGAATTTTAGTACATTGAGGTGCCAATGACTGCCCCTCAAACATGGTGAGTTGAGTGAATTGGCTGGCCGGATATATAGGTTTTAATACTACAACCCACACCGTGGGTATTCATGCCGGGTCTCGTTCAAATATTTTCTTTTATTTGAAGGAAATAGAGTGGGTGCGTTGGTTATAAGCTTACGAGAGTAAGGGATGTAATCCTCTAGCCTTAGTGCTCCCCGTCATGAAGCAGGTTAGTGCACGTAAAGCCGAGGTTGGTTATGATTATGGCCAGAGCAATGAAGGGATGCATGATTTAATGTTAAATTATGCATCCCATCTTAGAGATGATGTTTACAAGACATGAATATCTAATTATGTCTCTAATAATAGGGACTTGACTATCTAATTATGCATGAGACATATGTCTATTCTATGTATGGAACAAATGACTATCTAGTTATGTATGAGACATAACACTTATACTATGACAACATGTACTTAGATAGAACATAATGCTCCCACAACAAGACATTACAAACAAATAATAGAAAATTCATCTGAATTAAAACGGTACACCTGAACTTACAAAATACACTTTAACAACTACATGATGGCATCATCGTCATCCTTCATCGATGTGAAGCTCTTGCCCTTTGTTGATGCAGAGCTCTTGCCCTTCGTCGATGCAGAGCTCTCGCCCTTCAACGATGCAATACTCTTGGCCTTGGTACTCGGCATGAAGTCCTGGTTGGACTTAAGAGTCCCTACCTTCTTTGCCAAGCTTCAAGGAGCAGGCTACCCGTGGGTAGAGGGCCCCTGGGCCACTACTCTGCCCGCTGTCCCCGCAGTCCAACCTGGTGGACTAACTTGCTGGTAGTCACCCCTTGGTGTTATGCACCGTCATCTTTGGGTCCTTTAGACGTGGTGTGTGTGGGCCTTGGCACTGATGGTGTTAGCAACTAATATAATATTTAATATATATGGTTGGTAAGATAATATAATCTTAAAATATACCCCCTTCTTTCCTGAATATAAGACTTCTTCAGAGATTGCACTACAAATTACATATGGATGTGTATAGGCATATTTTAGAGTGCAAATTCACTCATTTTACTCTATATAGTCCATAGTGAAATCTCTATAAAGACTTTTATTTAGGAACGAAGGGAGTACATTTTAACTATTGCGTTTTGTTTTAAATTGATGAACATTTTTTTTTCAATTTTTAAACAATTTTTCAATTAGAGAACATTTTTGGATCCATGAACTTTTTTGAATTAAAATAGCGTTTTAGTTTGCAAAAAAAAAAACATCGTTAACTCTAGGGCAATTTTTGAATTCATGAACATTTTTCAAAATCATGATTTTTCTTGGAATCATGATTTTCAAATCGGTAAACAATTACACTTTTTTTAGTTTAAGAGAACCTTTTGAATTAAGAATTATATTTACAATTACTGAACATTTTTCAATTTTCTGATTATTTATTTAATATCATTTTGGGAAGATATAAATATAAATAAATTGAAAGAAAAGCTGTCGAAGTAGAGAAAAGGGATCAGAAAAGAAAGGGGAATTTTAAACATACAGAGTAAATACGGAGGGTTTACGGACTCCTTCGTCAGCTGATCTCAACCGCCCCATGATTTCAAGGGGTGTGGACCCCCTCGCCCTTATTTCTTTCAATCATCTTAGCCCATCTAATCTTTTCTGTAAATTTCCGTAAAAACTTTACGTACTTGTAGCTTCGCTCGAAAAGAAAAGCTGTCGAAGTAGAGAAAAGAAGACCATGCGGGGGGAGCCTCTCCCGCATCGCATCACCCCCTTCGCATCCCTCTCCATGGCGGCGCAATACGCACCAGAGGTGTACTCGGATTTCCTTCTCCTCGCCGAGCCGATGGCGACTCGGTGAGCTGCTCTACTCTTTCTACACGGAGACGGAAAGGCCTGTGCCTAAATATATATACACACACGCCCCACAGCCTCGTGGAAGATCGATCGAATAGAATCGGGCCTTGGAACAATGTCAGCGTGGTCAGACCTCGCCTTCGTTGTGGCCTCGGCCGTCACGGGCAGCGCCGTCACCCTGGCGGCGTCGGCGTTCTATGACCTCTACCTCCAGCGCTCACACGCCTTCGACATCATGCCCTCGGATCTGTCTCCCGGCAGCCGGTACATCTACACCCGCACCCAGAGCAACGACAAGGCGGAGCGGGCCATCACCACCTGCAGCGTCCTCAGCGCCTTGGACGCCTACAGGGCCGATCCGGTCGACGGCCGCGACGACGAGATCGACCGCGTCGTCTGCATCCTCTGCCGCCGCACCAAGAACTGCGCCGCCCTCGTTGGCCCTGCGGGGGTCGGCAAGACGGCCATCGTCGAGGGCCTCGCGCAGCGCATCGCCACCGGGAACGTCCCCGACGCCCTTGCCGGAGCACGCATCCTGGAGCTCGACATGGGAGCGGTGGTTGCCGGGACAAAATGGCGCGGCATGTTCGAGGAGCGCTTGAAAGACGCCATCAAGCACGCCGAGGAGGCGGGAGGCAAGGTGATCCTCTTCATTGATGAGTTGCACATGATTGTTGGCGCCGGCGATAAAGGAGGCCCCATGGACGCTGCCAATATCCTCAAGCCAGCATTAGCCCGCGGTCGCATCCGTTGTGTGGGTGCTACTACTTCCGAAGAGTATCACAGGTATATCCAGAGGGACGCTGCGCTTGAGCGCCGGTTCCAGAAGGTTGTTGTCGAGGAGCCAAACGTGCAGGCAACCATTGGCATCCTAAGAGGGCTGAAACAGCGGTACCAAGAGCACCATGGCTTGAAAATCCACGACGATGCTCTCGTTGCTGCAGCACAGCTCGCCGGCCGTTACATTACTGGTTTGTTACTCAAGTCTTCACGAAAATTTAAAAAATGATAATTCAGTTTACTGTTGTTTTAATTGCAACTTGTCAATCAGTGTATGTATGTTGAAGGCGATTGATTGATTTTGTGTGTTCTCAGGTCGCCAGTTTCCTGACAAGGCGATTGATTTGATGGACGAGGCATGCTCTACCGCAAAGGTGCATTTTGACAAGCAGAAAGTCGAGAACAATATAATTAGCTCTATATTTGCACCGAAGGAGTTAACTATTAGCCCAGATCATGTCGCACAGGTAAATCATAATCATATGTGTGAATAGTTTCTGTTGTTACCAATAGTATGTATCTTTCATATTTCAAATGTTATTTGTGTTGAAATTGGTAGTGGGCTTTAGGCCCATTAGAGAATTTCAGAAAAAATCTTCAAGGGCCCATGTAGGTTGTGGAATGACAAGGTGGTGGGAAGTTTAGTCCCACCCCGCTAGTGAAGGAGAAGGTGGACCCCTTTATAAGGGTCTCTCTTGCACATGCTATTGGAGAGTGAGAAGAGAAGGTGCCCTCGCGCACTCCTCCGCCGCCCGCCTCGCCACGTCACAACGCTATGCGGGTTGCGGGAATGAGCCGAGCCTAGCTCATACCTACATCGGGGTTGCCGAGCGGAAAAACCGTATGTCCTGAGTAGTGAAATTTGAGGTACCTGGGCAAGAGACAAACAGCGTAGAACACATCATGAGAGGGGGCTGGTTGCTCCGTTATATGCCATGCTAATGGGGCAAGTATGTTTCTCATTGTGGTTCACCTTCATATTTTTCGTGGTCTATATCATGCGAGTTATAGCAGTCCTAGGGAATTTGTTCGGTGTCTCGGAGTTGTCGTATTCCTAAAAGGACTGCAAAGACCTTTGGTGATGATTTCTGGTCTTCTCGTTCATCAAATGGACGTTAAGACGGCTTTCCTGAATGGAGAGTTAAATGAGGAAATCTATATGCAACAGCCTGATGGCTTTGTGATAGAAGGTCAGGAAGGAAAGGTGTGTAAGTTGCTGAAATCTTTATATGGTCTGAGACAAGCACCTAAGCAATGGCATGAGAAGTTTAATACAACTCTGACATCTGTTGGCTTCGTTGTTAATGAAGCTGGCAAATGTGTATACTATCGCCATGGTGGGGGCGAAGGAGTTATATTGTGCTTGTATGTTGATGACATACTGATATTTGGAACCAACCTCAAAGTAATTGAGGAGGTTAAGTCTTTTCTGTCTCAAAACTTTGAGATGAAGGACCTTGGGGTGGCTGATGTTATCTTGAACATCAAGCTGTTGAGAGATGATGAGGGTGGGATTACACTTCTGCAATCCCACTATGTTGATAAGATTTTGAGTCGCTTTGGATATTCAGACTGCAAAATTTGTCAAACACCATATGATCCTAGTGTGCTTATTCGAAAGTTTAAAGGCACAGCTATAGATCAATTGAGATTCTCTCAAATTATCGGTTCACTTATGTACCTAGCTAGCGCAACGAGGCCTGACATCGCGTTTGCTATGAGCAAACTTAGCCGGTTTGTTGCAAACCCGGGTGATGTTCATTGGCGCGCTGTTGAAAGAATTATGCGCTACTTGAAAGGTACTGTCAACCACGGGCTTCACTATACGGGATTCCCATCGGTACTTGAAGGGTATAGTGATGCAAATTGGATCTCTGATGCTGATGAGATGAAGGCTACCACTGGGTATATGTTTACTCTTGGGGGTGGTGCTGTTTCCTGGAAGTCTTGCAAGCAAATGATCTTAACGAGATCGACAATGGAAGCAGAATTAATAACATTAGACACATCTGGTGTCGAAGCAGAATTTCTTCGAGATCTTTTGATGGACTTACCTGTGGTTGAGAAGCCGGTTCCGGCTATCCTTATGAACTGCGATAATCAGACGGTTATTGTTAAAGTGAAGAGTTCAAAGGAAAATATGAAGTCCAACAAACATATAAGAATGAGATTGAAGTCTGTCAGACGTTTGAGAAACTCCGGAGTGATAGCGTTGGATTATATCCAAACGGCTAAGAATCTGGCAGATCCCTTTACTAAAGGGCTATCACGTGTTGTGATAGATAGTGCATCGAGGGAGATGGGTATGAGACCCACATGATTTGCGATGGTAGTAACCCAACCTATATAATCGGAGATCCCGTGAAGTAGGACCTGGGAAAACAAGCCAGTGGTGAACTGAGGAGAGTAAGTTTACTAACCCACTCCGTTGGAGATGCAATACTCTCGGATACTGTATGGTAGGATGACTATTGTCTTAATGTGTTCTAAAGCTTATATGTAAGCAAGATGCTGTCCTACAGAGCGATCTTTGGAGGAACACACCTATATGAGCTTGACTGCTGGTCACAGTCTATGAGATTTGGGTGATCTCTAGTAAACTCATGAATAGGCCAGGAGTGTGACTAATATGCTCCACCCGAGGGGTCACCTTCGGCAGCCTAGTATTAGTAAGACTTGTGGTGAAGCTCCTTTACGCCAAACTGACAATTCAAGGCATAGTCCATTGTTCAGTTGTAAAGGGGTGTAGCTACTTGCTCTAGGTGAAGCTCAACCTTAACAGGTATTCACTGAAATGCTGGTATATTAAAACAGTGATTGGAACGAGGGAACACGATGTGCCCTTGAGATCTGGTTGGGGATTGTTGAAATTGGTAGTGGGCTTTAGGCCCATTAGAGAATTTCAGAAAAAATCTCCAAGGGCTCATGTAGGTGGTGGCATGACAAGGTGGTGGGAAGTTTAGTCCCACCCCGCTAGTGGAGGAGAAGTTGGACCCCTTTATAAGGGTCTCTCTTCCACATGCTATTGGAGAGTGAGAAGAGAAGGTGCCCTCGCGCACTCCTCCTCCGCCGCCCGCCTCGCCACGCCACGCCTCGTCACGACGGGTTGCGGGAATGAGCCGAGCCGAGCTCATACCTACGCGCTTATTTTTGCCAGTCAGGAACGGAGAATACGTAACGGACACGGTACGATCCGAGACGTCGGATCGTGGGCTGTTACCGACTCGGACGTGCTCCACCCAGCCGCCTTTATAAGCACACGATCGCCTACCCTAGCCGTCACGAGAATCAAATCACATCTGCCTCACGCGTTCGTTCCTTGACTGCTGCTGCCGCCGGCGACTCCGTCCCGTTTACCGCGTACACGGTCGACGGGAGAGCAGGCCTCCGAAACCTCGTCTCTCTGGTTCCTGTACGGGAGAGGGGCGATTAGGTTTTTGGGGAGCGATCACGCGACTGCTCGCCTCCGTCCGTCTGCTTCGTCTACGTCCGCGTCGCCCTCGTCATCGCCATGTCTTCACCAAGCGAAGCTGACCGTCTCCGCGAGAAGGCCGAAGCCGAGAAGAAGGCGGCAGAGGATACTGCCGCCGCCGCCGCTGCTACGGCCAACTGGCCGATTGGAGGGTATGACTCGTTTATCCTCATGTTCGTATTTATCCTAGCAGTACTACTTGTCTGCATAGATGTATCCACTATATGCGTAGTATGTGCTAGGTTAGCTCAAGATCAGTATATCATTAGTCTAGTCAATGTCATGCTAGTTATTATCTCGTGGATTAATATACTCGAAAAATTGCCTATTTACTCAACAATTTGAAGGTTGTCAGTCGATGCACTAGTATCCCTCTCACCACACTTGGTCAAGAAGAGAAGGAGAAGCTAGTCCACCTAGCGAAAAAATTGCATGAGCGAGTTGTCGGTCAGGATGAAGCCGTCAATTTGGTTGCTCAAGCTGTGCTACGTTCTAGGATTGGTTTTGGTCAATCTAGCCGACCGATAGGTTCATTCCTCTTTTTGGGGCCGCTTGGTGTTGGAAAAACAGAACTCGCAAAAGCTCTCGCCGAGAGGATATTTGACAATGAGAAGGCATTGATCCGCTTTGATATGTCGGAATATGCTGAGAGTGGGTATGTGGCACGCCTCATTGGGGGACCTCGAAGGTTTGACTCTCCCACTTCCTGCACATGTTTTATTCCTTCTTGACACACTCTATTTTCATATCTCACTAATGTTAGGTTGATCTCCCAACGGCTCACCGGGCCCTTGATCTATACGCCCTGATGAGGGGGCGCCCAACCCGTTATGGTTGGTGGGCCCCTGTGACCTGCGTTATATATAAAGTGGTGGGGGCCGGGGCGCACGGTACGAGGTTCACCGCGCCGCCAAACACCCCACCTAAATCCCCTTCCGATCTAGGGTTTTGCGCAGTGCTCACGGGAAGCACCACCAACGACCACACCTCCTCCCTCACGCCACCGACGACTACACCGGCACCAATGGCCGGAGCAGGGAGTTCATCGGGCTCGGGATTAGGTGAGTACATGGTAATTCCGGATCTGTCTATGCCTAGTCGATCTACGGCTTCAACATTGGTATCATGAGCCACTAGGCAGAGATCTATTCGGTACAGAGAAAAGAAAGCTTGTTCCCCACCCCTACGAACCCTAGATGGGCATAGCACCGAGGATGGCTACGGCATCGTCGGAAAAGAAGCGCCGCCGCAAGGCCGCGCCTGTTCCTCTCGATCCCCACACGCATCGGCAAGCCGAGGTGCGGGGAAGAAGAACCTACCCCCTCGGGGGCTAAGTACGGATCAAGATCCGAAAGGAAAGACAAAAGAAGATCGGATTAAAACCGACAAAAGACAACAACAAAAGAGAAAGGGGGAACTATGCAAAAAGGAAAAGGGCGCCACTACCGAACCGTTTGACGGCAGCGCATTCACCCTAGAGGTGCTCGCGCAGCCGGCAAAGGGGACGGAGATGGCGCCATCGAACTGCTCAAGGACGAAAGGGATAGCAGGGTGTATGGCACCCCAACGCCCCCCTTGACGGCGGCGCACTCTCCCTCGGGAGAGGGCGCGCACCGGCAAGAGGAGCGGAGGGGGCCGCCGCTGCATCTCCGGCGGGGCAAGAGCCTCCACGCGAGAGAGAAAAAAGAGTCGACCGGGGCCCTCTCCGGCGGGGCGAGTCGCCGCCGCGCAGAAGAGCCGAACCGGCAAGAGGAAGAAGCAGAGAGGCCGCCGGCTCGCGAGAGGGCCGACGAGAGGCCACTCGGCGGGGCCTTAGAGCCACCGCGCGAGGGAAGAGGGAAGGGCCATGGCCACCCGTCGGACATGCTCCACGTGTAGATGAGCACCCTCTGTCTCTGTGTCGAGTGAGGGAGAGAGAGCACAGGTTAGAGCGGCGCTGGAAAGGGAAGAATGAGCTAGGGTTTTTTCGGTGGTGCGGCTCCAACCCTTTTTGTTGCACCGATGGACCCGCCCGACCGTCGGATCTCATCCGACGGCCGAGGCCGATAACCTAGCTCGGCAGCAGGCCGCGCGAGGGGCTGCGCCGCCCCAGTGGGCCGGCGGGAGCCGCGCAGAGGTAGACTGGGCCACCAGGAGGTGCGCCGGTGCGTCGTTTCGGCCGACAGGCCAAGTGGCGCTGTGCCTTGCGGGCGCGCAAGGGAGACGGGCCTTCGGGCCGCAACCAAACCGACCCAGGCCGAAGCCGGCCCAGAAAGAAAAGGCCTCGGCCATTTTCCTTTTTTAAAGGATATTATGTTTCTGTCTATTTAGACAGATATACAAGGGTTATCTAGACATTTTTTCTATGAAGATATGTTTAGAAAAATAGAAAGTAAAAATGCTCAAAGTTTCTGTAATTTTTTACAGCATTGTTATGTATTTTTCTGTAAAGAAAAGTAGAAAGTATTTTGAGAATAAAATAGCTTTCTCAGAAAAGGAATAGTTCATGAATTTTATAAAAGCATTAATAAAGTTCATGAATTTTATTTTAAATGTCAGAATTATCTTCTGTTAAGTTATGAGGTAGATGAAATTTTGTTTCACGTTTTCAGCTGCTATAAGAAATATGGAATATGATCATGTTGTTATTCTGACCGACGTTGATTAATCACACGGTCATATTGCATATTGCAAAATGATGCATTTACTTCTATCATTTGCCCAACGGTAATGTAGATTAATATGCATAGGCAATTATATGATTACATTAACCAACGTTATTTAATGCATATGATTGTCGTACTGATTTCGCTTATTTGGTGATTTCAGGAGGTTTCCATCTGATGAGCTGCCTCAAGGAAATTCCGACACTCAGGGGAGACAACTACTCTGAGTGGAGGAAGAAGGTGGACATGGCCCTCTGCATTGCAGAGGTAGACTGGGTGCTGGAGGAACCACAACCAGCCGCACCTGCAGACCCAGAGAGAGAGGCTGATGAGGATGATGAGAGCCGGGACAAAAGGAAAGGAAATTATGAAAAGGAGGTCATGTCCCACTCCATCAGCAACAGGCTTTGGTTGAATGCCAACAAGAAATGCTTGGCGTTCATAAAGAACACCATTGAGACCACTATCGTGGGATCAATTGCTGATTGCCCTACGGCAAAAGAAATGTTGAATAAGATAAAGAGTCAGTTTACTAGCTCTTCTAAGACGTATGCCACCCAGCTGATCAAGCAGCTGGTGACAGAGAGCTACCATGGTGGTGGCCATGGCATAAGGGAGCACATCCTTAGGATGAGCCACACGACGGCTAAGCTCAAACCTATGGATGCGGACTTAGAGATAAAACCAGCTCTCCTTGTCCACCTGGTGATGGCATCTTTGCCCAAGGAGTCTGAGACGTTTGTTGTCAATTACAACATGCAGCCCGAGACTTGGGACATAGAGAAAGTCATCGCCATGTGCACTCAGG
This sequence comes from Hordeum vulgare subsp. vulgare, assembly GCF_904849725.1. Lineage (NCBI taxonomy): Eukaryota > Viridiplantae > Streptophyta > Magnoliopsida > Poales > Poaceae > Hordeum > Hordeum vulgare. Next base: position 12,343,802 of record NC_058524.1, on the reverse strand, counting down.
AGGAGGAGAGGATTAAGGCCTCACATGGTGGATCTATCAACTATGTGAAGGATAAGAAGAAGGGATTTCCGCCCAACAAGGCTTCTCCCTCCAAGCCACAGGGAAATGGCTATGGCAATAGCAATAGCCATGGCAATGGCAATGGTAAAGCTCCTGCCTATTTTCAGCATAGGCACATTCCAGTGGACAAGGAGACTTGCATCGTATGTAAGGAGAAAGGGCACTACAAGAAGGATTGTCCTGTTTTTCTAAAGACCTTCATGGCGAAGAGAGGTAAAGATATAGTTTCTTTTGTTAATGAATCCTTGTATACAAAGTTTATGAAATCTACTTGGTGGATTGACTCAGGAGCAACTGTTCATGTTGCAAATTCTTTACAGGGATTCAGTTCGACGATAACTATGCCAAGAAATTCAAGAAGAATTGAAGTTGCGAACGGTGTCCAAGCCGAAGTTGAAGCTGTGGGTGACGTCTCCTTGGAGCTAGCCGGTGGTTTTAAACTTCTGCTTAGGGATGTGCTTTTCGTACCTTCATGTAATAGGAACTTAATAAGTGTTTCCTGTTTAGACAAAGATAATTATCACTGTTTCTTTGGACATGGCAAATGCGCCATTTGGTCTATTAATGATTATGTTGGGGATGCATTTCTTCATGATGAGCTTTATTTATTATCGCTATGTGAAAAAGCACCCTATGTGTTGAATGTGAATGAACAAAGTACTTCGTCGAACAACGATCAAAAGAAAAGAAAAAGAACTCACGACTCCTCGAAACTATGGCACTGTTGATTGGGCCATATTTCGAGGGGGAGAATAGAAAGATTAATCAAAAATGAAATTCTTCCAAAGTTGGAGTTCTCTGACTTAGAACAATGCGTGGATTGCATTAAAGGGAAATATGTAAAACAGATAAAGAAAGGAGCAAACCGAAGCACAGGCACGCTGGAAATTGTCCACACTGATATTTGTGGACCGTTTCCGGTGAAAAGTGTGGACGGTTATGATTCGTTCATAACGTTCACAGACGATTACTCCCGCTTCGGTTACATTTATCCAATCAAAGACCGACATGAAGCATTGGATAAATTCAAGATATTCAAAGCTGAAGTTGAAAATCAGCTTGATAAAAAGATTAAGATAGTGAGGTCTGACCGTGGGGGGGAGTACTACGGTTGACACACTCCATATGGCCAAGTCCCTGGACCTTTTGCAAAATTCTTGCAAGACACTGGCATTGTTGCCCAGTATTCCATGCCGGGCGAGCCTCAGCAAAATGGAGTAGCTGAAAGGCGTAACCGTACTCTCATGGATATGGTACGCAGCATGATGAGCTACTCAGACCTTCCGTTGGGATTGTGGATGGAGGCGCTTAAAACCGCCATTCACATTCTCAACAGAGTTCCAAGCAAGTCGGTGCCCAAAACACCGCACGAGCTCTGGACAGGAAGAGTGCCATCCCTACAACACTTAAGAGTGTGGGGATGCCCTGCGGAGGCCAAAATGTTTAATCCAAATCTTGGAAAGTTAGACCCGAAGACAGTGAGTTGCCATTTCATTGGCTACCCTGATAGGTCAAAAGGTTTTCGTTTTTACTGCCCAGAAAGATACACAAAGTTTGTGGAAACGAGACATGCTGTTTTCTTAGAGGACGAGATGATGAGGGGGAGCCGGGTAGCTCGGACAATTGATCTTGAGGAGAAAAGGGTGCATGCACCCATTCCGATGATTCAAGAACCATTTTTCTCACTACCCGACGTAACTCCAACCATGACAACTGCGGGAGAAGACCCGGAACCTGTCCTTCAGGAGCTGACTGAACCCGTTGTTGATCATGAATTGGAAGTGCAGCAAGAAATAGTGGAAAGTGTGCCCGACAATGAGGCACTTAGAAGGTCTAATAGAACAAGAAGACCTGCTATTTCTACTGATTATAAAGGATACAATATAGAAATGGCCCACATGGAAGGTGATCCCACCACATATGAGGAGGCCATTAAAAGCCCTCACTCATCAAAATGGATAGAGGCAATGGAAGATGAGATGAAATCGATGAGTTCCAATCATGTTTGGGACTTAGAGATTATTCCCAAAGGAGCAAAGACAGTAGGCTGCAAATGGGTCTACAAAACAAAGTATGACTCTAATGGGAATGTAGACAAGTATAAAGCCCGACTTGTCGCAAAAGGATTTACACAAAGAGAAGGGATAGATTACAACGAGACCTTTTCTCCGGTCTCCTGTAAGGATTCCTTCAGAATCATAATGGCACTAGTTGCTCATTTTGATTTAGAGCTGCATCAAATGGATGTAAAAACGACGTTTCTAAACGGTGATTTAGAAGAAGATGTCTACATGAAACAACCCAAGGGTTTTCTCATGGAAGGCAAGGAAGATCTAGGTTGCCGTCTAAAGAAATCCATTTATGGGCTAAGGCAAGCCTCTAGACAGTGGTACATCAAGTTCAATGATACCATTAAAAGATTTGGATTCCAAGAAAATGTTGAGGATAATTGCATTTATGCTAAGTTTAAACATGGGAAATATATTTTCCTAATCTTGTATGTGGATGATATCTTGCTTGCAAGCAATGGTATTGGTCTACTACAAGAGACAAAGAAGTTTTTATCCTCACATTTCGACATGAAAGACCTTGGTGAAGCTTCATATGTTTTGGGCATTGAAATTCACCGAGACAGGAAGAATGGAGTCTTAGGACTCTCACAGAAAGCATATTTAGAGAAAGTTCTCCAAAAGTATAATATGCACAAGAGCAAAGCCACACCTGCTCCCATAGTCAAGGGTGATAGTTTTGGGAAATACCAATGTCCCAAGAATTAGTATGAGCTCAGTGAAATGAAATCAGTACCGTATACTTCGGCTGTTGGAAATTTACAGTACGCACAAGTGTGCACACGCCCTGACTTAGCTTTTATCACCGGAGTACTCGGTAGATATCAAGCAAATCCAGGCCAAGAGCACTGGAAGATGGCAAAGAAAGCTTTGCGTTATGTGCAAGGCACAAAGGAAATCATGCTGACATATAGGCGATCTGATTCCCTAGAGATAAAAGGGTACTCCGACGCCGATTTTGCGGGAGATAGAGATGATAGAAAATCCACGTCTGGGTACGTGTTCACTCTCGCAGGGGGAGCTATTTCATGGAAAAGCTCTAAACAGACCATAGTTGCATCGTCTACGATGCAAGCAGAGTTCATAGCATGTTTTGAAGCCACCGGGCAGGTGATATGGCTAAAGAAGTTTATACCCGACTTGAAAGTGGTAGATTGTATCCACAAGCCACTAAAGATATACTGCGACAACCAGCCCGCAGTATTCTATGCTCACAACAACAAGTCCAGCAATGCTGCCAAGACAATAGATATAAAGTATTATGTTGTGAAAGATAAAATCCAGGATCAAACTATAAGTCTCGAGCATATAAGTACGAAGTATATGCTTGCGGATCCGCTAACGAAAGGCTTACCACCCAGTGTGTTCAAGGAACACTTAGCCGGCATGGGTTTGATGGAAAGCCTATGATCCCTGGATAATAAGAGGCCCAAAAGTAAATGAATTTATTTCAAAACAAAAGGTGTGTTGTGGCTGTATGATTCTATCGGCAATCAAGCTGTGACGATGAGACATGCTCTGCACGCCTATATGTGATGGAATAAATAAAAGTATAAAGTCAAAGTAAAAGTTGAGATCAAGGGGGAGAATGTTAGGTTGATCTCTCCGCGTGGGCCCAACGGCCCACCGGGCCCTTGATCTATGCGCCCTGATCGGGGGCGCCCAACCCGTTATGGTTGGTGGGCCCCTGTGACCTGCGCTAGATATAAAGTGGTGGGGGCCGGGGCGCACGGTACGAGGTTCACCGCGCCGCCAAACACCCCACCTAAATCCCCTTCCGATCTAGGGTTTTGCGCAGTGCTTACGGGAAGCACCACCAACGACCACACCTCCTCCCTCACGCCACCGACGACTACACCGGCACCAATGGCCGGAGCAGGGAGTTCATCGGGCTCGGGATTAGGTGAGTACATGGTAATTCCGGGTCTGTCTATGCCTAGTCGATCTACGGCTTCAACAACTAATTCATTTGACTTTCTAAAGTTATGAAGAAGATGGACAACTTACCGAGAAAGTCAAGAGGTGTCCATACAGTGTTGTCCTTCTCAACCAGGTGGATAAGGCAGATCCCTCATTATTCAAGGTTTTTATCCAACTCCTCGATGATGGTGTTTAAGTATTTATTACCGCCAGTCTTACAGCCAACCAAAAAGCCAGTCTATTGTACGAATGAAGGCTTTAGGTGATGTGGCAACGGGTTATAGCCAGCAGCCGGCTGTGCTATTAACCTTGCTCTTAGCTTTTCCCAATATATATATACACACGCCCCACAGCCTCGTGGCAGATCGATCGAATCGAATCGAATTGAGCCTTGGAGCAATGTCGTCGTGGTCAGGCCTCGCCTTCGTTGTCGCCTCCGCCGTCACAGGCAGTGCCGTGACCCTGGCGGCATCGGCGTTCTACGACTTCTACTTCCAGCGCTCACACGCCTTCGACATCATGCCTTCAGATCTGTCCCCCGGCAGCCGGTACATCTATACCCGCGCCCAGAGCAACGATAAGGCGGAGCGGGCCATCACCACCTGCAGCGTCCTCAGCGCCTTGGACGCCGACAGGGCTGATCCGGTCGTCGGCCGCGACGACGAGATCGACCGCGTCGTCTGCATCCTCTGCCGCCGCACCAAGAACTGCGCCGCCCTCGTTGGTGCCGCCGGGGTCGGCAAGACGGCCACAGTTGAGGGCCTTGCACAGCGCATCGCGGTCGGGAACGTCCCCGACGCGCTTGCCGGAGCGCGCATCCTCGAGCTTGATATGGGAGCGGTTGTCGCCGGGACACGATGGCGCGGTATGTTCGAGGAGCGCTTGAAAGACGCCATCAAGCACGCGGAGGAGGCGGGAGGCAAGGTGATCCTGTTCATTGATGAGTTGCACATGATTGTTGGCGCCGGCGATAAAGGAGGCCCCATGGACGCCGCCAATATCCTCAAGCCAGCATTAGCTCGTGGTCGCATCCGTTGTGTGGGTGCTACCACTTCCGAAGAGTACCACAAGTATATTCAGACGGACCCTGCGCTTGAGCGCCGGTTTCAGAAGGTAGTTGTTGAGGAGCCAAGCGTGCAGGCCACCATTGCCATCCTAAAAGGGCTGAAACAGCGGTACCAAGAGCATCATGGTTTGAAAATCCAGGACGATGCTCTCGTTGCTGCAACAAAGCTTGCCGCCCGTTATATTACTGGTTCGTAACTTAAGTCTTTAGAAAAATAAAAATAAAATTCAGTTTACTATTGTGTTAATTATTTGCAGATTGACTGTATGTTGAAGGCGATTGATTGATTTTGTTGTGTTCTCAGGTCGTCAGTTTCCTGACAAGGCGATTGATTTGATTGACGAGGCATGCTCTACCGCAAAGGTGCATTTTGATAAGCAAAAAATGGAGAAAAATATAATTAATTCTATATTTGCACCGAAGGAGTTAACTGTTGGCCCAGATCATATCGCAGAGGTAAATTATAATCTTATGTCTGAATAGTTTCTGTTGTTATCAATAGTATGTACCTTTCATATTTCAAATGTTATTTGAAGGTTGTCAGTCGATGCACCAGAATCCCTCTCACTACACTTGGTCAAGAGGACAAGGAGAAGTTGGTCCACCTATCGGAAAAATTGCATGAGCGAGTTGTCGGTCAGGATGAAGCCGTCAATTTGGTTGCTCAAGCTGTGCTACGTTCTAGGGTTGGTTTTGGTCAATCTAACCGGCCGATAGGTTCATTCCTCTTTTTGGGGCCACTTGGTGTTGGAAAAACAGAACTCGCAAAAGCTCTCGCCGAGAGGATATTTGACAATGAGAAGGCATTGATCCGCTTTGATATGTCGGAATATGCTGAGAGTGGGTCTGTGGCGCGCCTCATTGGGGGACCTCGAAGGTTTGACTCTCCCACTTCCTGCACATGTTTTATTCCTTCTTGACACACTCTATTTCCATATCTCACTAATCCATTTCACTTTCTAAAGTTATGAAGAAGATGGACAACTTACCGAGAAAGTCAAGAGGTGTCCATATAGTGTTGTCCTTCTCAACCAGGTGGATAAGGCAGATCCCTCATTATTCAAGGTTTTTATCCAACTCCTCGATGATGGTGCGTTGACTGATGGCAAAGGAGAGGTCGTAGATTTTAAAAACACTATCATCATTATGACCTCAACTCTAGGAGCAGAGCACCTAGCAACGAGAATGGCCGTAGAAAACGCAGTCAAAGTTGGATGGGATCTTCTTATGGAGCAGGTATGTAATATCAGGGTGCCCTTTTTACAGGTCTTAATAGATGCCTGCTAATTGTCATATGCACTTGTTCTTGCAGGTTCGGAAACGCTTCAAGCCTGAACTTATTGACAGACTGAGTGAGGTTGTGATATTTGAGCCGCTTTCACATGGCGAACTGAAGGAAATAGTGAAAATCCAGATGAAGGATGTCATTGCCACAGTAGCTAACAAGGGTGTCTCTCTATTTATAACTGATGCCGCGCTGGACGTCATTTGGTCGGAATCATACCACCTGGTAAGTGGGGCAAGGCCCATCAGGAGATGGGTGGAGAAGAATGTGATGACAGTTCTTTCAAACATGCTGATCAATGGAGAAGCTTGTGAAGGCTCGACGGTCTCCATCGATGCTGCAGATATTAACAGGGGGCTGAGGTTCCATGTACTGAAGAAGCAAGGGAGCATAGATCCATAATGCCAGCAATGAGTTCTGCCGTGGCCACTCCATAGCAGCATCTGACGAAAACAGTGGATGTATATAGATTGCTAGTGATTTATGATGGGTATTTTACTTAGCTTTTTGTAACAAGATGGTAGTACACAAATATACAAACATGTCCATGTTGATCAAGGTTATTGAGCTATACTATTGCAATGAGTGAGTTTTGCCAGTCCATGCTCTGTGTGTAGTACACACACACAAATATATCGAGGTTGATCAAGGTTACTTAGTACACTGTCACATTTAGTTAGTTGCATTTACTATATTCTTAGAGCCTGTTTGGAACTGCTCTGCTCCTGAAAATTCAGCTCCGCTCTAGAAAACTTAAGCCAAACGGGGTAGCTCCACGAGATACCGCTCCGTAAAAAAATTAGAATCTGGGGTCCAACTCCTTGTTTTTTGTGAAGCTCTCTAGGAGGTGCTCCATAAAATTATAGAAGATGGAGTTGGAAGAAAATTATCCACCACTGCCACCAGTAAGTGGATACCCCTTCGTTTCTTACCTCTCATCCAATCAAATAGATCATTTTCACCAAATTTTCCATTCGTGACGCTGGAGCTAAATGAGAGCCAAACATTCTCTTAAAATGGTTGCAACTCCTATATGAAACTGCTTTAAAGTGGATTTGGTGAAGCGAAGCTGATTTTAATGAAGCAAAGCAGTCCCAAACAGGCCCTTACTTGCTTTTCGGCCCTTACTTGCTTTTCGTAAACTGTCTGCCTTTTGGGGGTTGTCATAAGCAGGGCCAAGCGGATTTTTTTTCTAGGACTATTGTATCGGCTATTTATGTATGTGCACAATGAAGTGTTCCTGCATGGGCACTATTTTAGGACCGCAAAATACTACCAGTGTGACAGATGATAGAATTTTTGTTTGTGTAATTTATGTGCACTGATATTATTGTCGGATAAAACGGACTTCAGAGCTTGGCATGACTCTTTCGTGCTGCCGGATGTCCTCCATCTCCAAAGAATTGTATAACTGACAATTGCCTTGTTGTTTTAAGTTAATGCCGGATTGTGTTTAGTCTTGTTGTGTCTTACAGGTTTACTCCATGCATCACCGTGGAGAATTATGTTGTACATCAATGCCTACTTCACATAATTTAGGACAATAAAACCGGGCACCTTTCCTGCCCTCCAAGGCCATCAAGGTTTCTGACCGTTAGATATCAGTTCTGGGTCGTTGTTGGCCATCGGATGACATAATTTCATAATTAATCAGTGGGTTGTGTGTCCTTGGGAGGCTATTCCGGAGGAAAAATCGATGGCCTCTCGTTGATTGGGCCAGGCAGCCCATCTAGCGGTTGGGGAAAGCACAACCCACCAAGGAGCCTCTGAGGTCACTCCAGGTAAGAAGACGGACATCGAAGGGGCAGCGATCCATCTCCCTTCCTCCTCCGCTTTGCAGCCTCTTCGCGAAGGTTGAAACAGAGAGGGGCTCTGTTCTTAGATCGGTGGCGACGAGGGGTTCAATACTCCACTGTTAGGCCACCTAGGAATCATGGAAGGACCCGTCACCTCCATCGATGTTGACCATAATCGGGAGGTCCCACTACGATCTGACTGTTCGGCGGTGGCAGCGACCCTAGAACCCTAGGCGGGCCGACGAGCAGTCGCTCAAGATGAACCTTATTGTTCATTAATCTGCAGGTGCACCCCCTCCCAGCCTCCCTCCTTAAGACCATGTCCGTTTCTAGGAGTTTGATTCCATACCTGCGGGGTTTCAATTTCTAATCCATGTATAATCTTCCTTTGAAAATTTGTTCGATTATGGGAGGGATCAAAGTGAATCTGACAGTGACAATGCTAACTGCAATAACCCATGGCTAGCAATTTGAAAGTGTGCGGTGATTTTTGCAAGAAAAGAAAATATATTTTGTCATGTCAACAGTCTGCATCTATAGGTGAAGTCAATGGTCTAGAGCATTTAAACATGTCAGGATGACAAGTTATGTTTAAGCGTTCAGCCACCAAGTTGTGGTCTAACGATTATTGGTATCTTCCTGAACTACTTAGATACAAATCTAGGTAATATAACATATGCCGTTCACTTACACATGTTTGTTCCTCTATACTACATATTCAATTAAACATATTTGAATTTTATCTGAAGAGAGTAGAGCAGGTGTTGCACGTTTTACTGATAAGTGATTAGCTGTTCTCTCTGAAAATATCTCAGACAACTATTTGAGACATTGGCCTTTATTGAAGGTGCCATGGTGTTTTCTCTCTAGAAATATCTCAGCCCACTATTTGAGACATTGGCCTTTATTAATAAAGGTGTCATGGTCTTTTCAAGAAATTTGAATCTTGGAGATATGTACAAATGTTGTCTTCGACTATTGCCAGGAGCATGCTTGTTTCTACCATTTGACGATCACAATTACTAAATGCATCAAACTTGCTGTAAGATGAACTTTTGGATAATAGGACACGTATAGGAATTATGAAGTGTGTTTTGACGGATACATCAAAGGAAATAGCGATGCCTAATTTGTTTTGAAAATTATTTTTATTAGTTCATAACTAAGCATACCTTTTTTAATAGTAAGATAAGAAATTTGTAACTAATCCACCACTTCATACTGAAGTTTCTTGTTGTCGGTATTGCTCCTTGTCCTCGATCATACCATTTAATTGAGTAGTGTGTAGTCCATTTGCTCTGATGAAGACACAAGCATATTCTCTTATAAATTATAAGTTCGCATTGCAACTAAGAATAAGACCATCATTAGTAAATTTGTTCCAGGATTGACATTATGCATGACCATACATTTGTGATCCAACTATCATTGGATGACTAAAATATGTTTAGCACTCAAAGATTTGTTGTTTCATTGTATCACATAGTTTGTCAAGTTATGCCTGTATTTTTGGTTCCTCGTCCCTGTGGCATGCAATAAAGCTCTAGCTCAAATCCTCCCCGAACCATCGTGGAGAAATTTATGCAGCCATGCTCATATCTGTACACCGTTGAAGGGTTTTCTAGGTGTGCTTCAGCAATATGCGCACTATTGCCCAATATGTGAACATCGCTTCATTATGTTAATTAATGTCACGCCAAAGAATGTTTAACGTACATGCAGTCTTATTAAAGGAAAATGATGACTAGGCCAACTGTCAATCATACATACGAAACACAAGGTGGATCAAACTGTCTTATCAGTTATAAGTACTTATAAATTTCCACAATTGCGATTATTTTTTGAAAATTCTGATTATTTTATCATCACAATGGACGGGCACAGCAACGCGCGCCATCAATGATCTAGTCTGAGTTTAGAATGCATTCAAGGGGACAAGGAGACCCGAGGAAGGTAGAAAAGTGGTTAGTGAGTCCCCTCAATTTATCTCCGTGTAAGGACCACTGCCTCGACTCAGTATGGAGAACAGGAATGAATTTGTGGTACCTTCTACCATTATATCCTTGAGGTGGACGGTTTTAGTATTTGCACCCCCAGCCTTCAGCCCAATCATCCTTGAGTGTTGCTAATGATTTCTCTTTTTTTTTGTGATCTTATTGTCAAATTATAGGGAATCATTTCCAGTCGGAGCGTCAGCTGAAACGTCCCACCGGACGCGCAAGGCACGTTGGATCTATTGCGATCCAAAGACCCCCTCAACGTCATATGGATACCTTCTTAGTTTTTTTTTCAGCTGCCCACCGATTGCTACAAGGGGATTCATTTGCTACAATCGCTCATGGGGTCGACTCCATTTCGAACAACACGGGCGGCGACGGCGTTCTCCAACGATCTATGGCTTCCCTGGAAGGTAACCCCTTTCGTTCTCCCCGATTTCCCCCCTCTCCCCTCATTCTCGCTAGGGTTTCGTGGTGTGTCGTCGATCAGGCTGCAGAGGAGCGGCGGAGGCTCGGAGGGGGACGCGGTGGTGGACCTTCTTTCCCCGCAGCCACACCTTCTTCCACGCGTGCGCCCGCGAGGTCCTAGCGCTAATGTGGACCGATGCTTCACCACCAGCCTTCCCAGTTCAGTCGACGAGCGACGACCTGGCACCAAACAACATCAGTCCAGCAGTTTCTTTCCTTTCCTTTCCTTTCCTCCCCGATTCCCAGTGACGGACGGACGAGCAGGACCGACGGGAGGCATCTCAACGCTCGCTCCACCGCCACCGCCGCTCTGCTCCTCCTCCTACCCCGTCAATCGCCATGGAGGAAGCCAAGGGTAAGCTCTGCCGCCCTGCATCAGTTATTACCTTGTGGGTCAGATTGTTTAGTACTCTGCTCAATTCAGCACGACAAGTTCAACTGTCCAAGGATTTGGAAGAAGCCGGTCCTCCGCTTGTTAAATCTGGAGATCCTGTAGTTCCGGACAAATAGTAGAGCAGAGTAGGCCATACACGAGGGCTAAAGAAAAAAAAAGAAAAAGTCAATTTTAAACTCTGAATTCATAGAGGTTCGACAAATCAAACCCTCAAGTCCAAATCCTTGTCGTTTCCACTCTGAACTATATGGTCCGGGTCTAAATCGAACCCTGAGACACAAAAATACTCACGTGAGAAATGTCAACCGGGATTCGGCTGGTTGATGGGCCAGGGAGCGCGTTGGGTCGGCCCATTTAATTTTTTTTGTTAGACTGTAAAAAAAGGCTGCCGCATGGTCCAAAAAAATAAAATAAAAAAGTAAACACAAAAAAATTATAAAAGCGAAAAAGTTAATAAAAAAGGCTACCCTTTTTCAAAAAATAAAAATTAATACAAAAAATAGAATGAAAATTAATATTTAAAAAAGAAAAAAACATACATGGCAATAATGCTAGACTTAAATATTATAAAAATAGTACGTGGCATTTCAAAATATATTTAAATATTATAAAAATAGTACGTGGCATTACAAAAAATATAAATATTATAAAAATAGTACGTGGTATTTTAAAATATATTTAAATATTACAAAATAGTACGTGGCATTAAAAAATACATTTAAATATTCTAAAAATAGTACAGGGTATTTTAAAATATATTTAAATATTATAAAAATAGTACGTGGAATTACAAAATATATTTAAATATTATAAAAATAGTACATGACATTTTAAATATTATAAAAATAGTACTTGGTATTTTAGAAATATATTTAAATATTATAAAAATAGTACGTGTCATTACAAAAATATGTTTAAATATTATAAAAATAATACATGGTATTTTAAAATATAATTAAATATTATAAAAATAGTACGTGACATTACAAAATATATTTAAATATTATAAAAATAGTACATGACATTTTGAAATATATTTAAATTTTATAAAAATAGTATGTGACATTACAAAATATATTTAAATATTATAAAAAATAATATGTGGCTTTTTAAAATATATTTAAATATTATAAAAATACTACGTGGCTTTTTAAATTATATTGAAATATGATAAAAATAGTACATGACATTTCAAAATATATTTAAATATTATAAAAAATAGTACGTGTCATTTTAAAATATATTTAAATATTATAAAAATAGTATGTGGCATTACAAAATATATTTTAATATTATAAAAATGTTACGTGGTATTTTAAAATATTGTGAAGTCCGAGAGCGAAATGGGCTTGACTGGGCTTGCCTGACCTGTCCTCCACAATCTTGCTGAATTCAAGTGGATGTTGTTTGTTTATCGAAAAACGATTGAAAACACTCGGATGATTTATTTGCTGGTCAGCCGCGTCTGGCGCCGTCCGATACTACGTGATCCGTCTGATACTACGTGATCCTTTGTGTCCCACGCGAAGGTAGCCCATCCATCGTCGAGTTTCTGACCTGTTGTAACTAGCATCGCCGTGGCTGTCTGTATTTCAAAACAACCCTTTCAACACGTAGTTCACACAAAGTGCTTTGCCAGGTAGCTACAAGTGATGGCACAGATACTAAAACACCACTCGTACTAGCATCCTTGACGACGCCATTGCCACTGTACCATGATCGAAACAACCGGGTCACTATCGTTGCATCGCCGTCGCAACACTGTTGGGACCGTGAAACATGCAGACGTAGCAACGTGGATGCAGTCGGGCTTCCTTCGTAGTATTGTGGTAGGTGTCGAAGCACGACAACACAACATTGCTCTAAAAATTTTAGAGCATCTTGTCGTCGCATTGCCACGGGCGTAAAAGCACACCATGGGCGTTGGAAGCATGTCGTTACGCCATCGTCATGGCCGTCGCAGCACGCCTCATACCATCACCGTGTTCGTCGACACAGACCATGGGAGTTAGAAGCATGTCGTCGCGCCGTCGAAGCATGTTGTGATAGAATCATCGTGGACGTCGAAGCACACCACAGGCGTTAGAAGCATGTCATTGTGCCATTGTTGTGGCCGTCGCAGCGTGCCTCATACCATCACCACCGTCATCGAAGCACACCACAAACCATAGAAGCAAGTTGTCGCGTCATCGTGATCGTCGTAGCATCACCGGGACCGTCGAAGCACACTACGTGTGTTAGAAGCATGTCATTGCGCCATTGTGTGGTCATCGCAGCACGCCTCATACCATCACCACGACAGGCGTTTGAAGAATGTCGTCACGCCATCGCGACCGTCGTAGTATCACCGCGGTCGTTGAAGCACATCACGGGCATTACAAGCATGTTGTTGTGCTATTCCGTGGTCGTCCCAACACGCCTCGTACCATCACCGCGACCGTCGAAGCACACCACGTGCATTAGAAGCATGTTGTCACGGTCATCGTAGCATGCCTCGTACCATCATTGCGGCCGTCACGGTCAGTGAAACACACCACGACTGTTCAAAGCATGTTGCCGTACCAATGGCATGACCATTGAAGCACACCACGGGTGTTCGAAGCATGTGGTCGTGCCAACGCCGCGGCACATCATGGGTGTTCAAAGCATGTAGTCGTGCCAACGTCGCGACTGTTGAAGCACACCACGGGTGTTCGAAGCATGTCGTCGTGCTAATGCCGTGACCGTTGAAGCAAAACACAAGTGTTCGAAGCATGTCATCGTGCCAATGCCGTGACCGTTGAAGCACACCATGGGTGTTCGAAAGCATGCCGTCGTGCCAACGCCGCGGTCGTTGAATTACAACATGGGTGTTTGAAGCATGTCGCTTTGCTAATGTCGCATCCGTAGAGGCACACCATGGGTGTTCGAAGCATGTCGTCGTGCCAACACCGTCGTTGTCACAACATTATCAAAGCAGCTAGGGTGCGACCGTTGCATCATCGCGACCGTTGACGCAACCATGTCGCCGTACCAACACCGCGGCCGTTGAAGCACAACACGGGTGTTCGAACCATGTCGCCGTACCAACACCGCGGCCGTTGAAGCACAACACGGGTGTTCGAACCATGTCGCCGTACCAACACCGCGGCCGTTGAAGCACAACACGGGTGTTCGAAGCATGTCACTGTGCCAATGCCGCGGCCGTTGAAGCACAACACGGGTGTTCGAAGCATGTCGTCGTGCCAATGCCGTGACCATTGAAGCAAATCATGGGTGTTCGAAGCATGTCGTTGTACCAACGCCATGGCCGTTGAATTACACCATGGGTATTTGAAGCATGTCCCCGTACCAACACCGCGGCCGTTGAAGCACAACACGGGTGTTCGAAGCATGTTGCCCTGCCAATGCCGCGGCCGTTGAATCACAACACGGGAGTTCGAAGCATGTCGTCGTGCCAATGCCATGACCATTGAAGCAAATCATGGGTGATCGAAGCATGTCGTTGTACCAATGCCATGGCCGTTGAATTACACCATGGGTGTTTGAAGCATGTCGCCATGCCAACGCCGTGGCCCTTGAAGCACACCACGGGTGTTCGAAGCATGTCGTCGTGCCAACGTCGTCGTTGTCGTAACATCATCAAAGTAGCGAGGGTGCGGCCGCTGCATCATCACGATCGTTGAAGCACACCACTGATGTTCGAACCATGTCGCCGTACCAACGCCGCGGCCGTTGAAGCACAACTCGGGTGTTCGAAGCATGACGCCGTGCCAATGCCATGACCATTGAAGCAAATCATGGGTGTTCGAAGCATGTCGTTGTACCAACGCCATGGCCGTTGAATTACACCATGGGTGTTTGAAGCATGTCGCCATGCCAACGCCTTGGCCCTTGAAGCACACCACGGGTGTTCGAAGCATGTTGACGTGCCAACGTCCCCGTTGTCGTAACATCATCAAAGTAGCCAGGATGCGGCCGCTGCATCATCGTGACCGTTGAAGCACACCACTGGTGTTTGAAGCATGTCGATGTGACAACGCCATGGTTGTCGCAACATCATCGAAGATTGAACCGACTATAATGCACCTCTCTCACTTAAGATAAACCAATCTAGTTGGCAAAACTAAACTGATAGATCGAAGACAATTACAAAGCTATAATGATCGTGCAAATAAGAATCAAATAGTAATTCAGAGACGAATGAATTCTTTTCATGAATAATTTGAACATAAACACACAATACATCGGATCTCAACAATCAGGCCGCACAAAATGATTAAATAAGATAAATCACCGCGAAAATCACAGTGATCTTGGCAATGAAGAACATAAAGAGAGTCAGAGTCATCTAGGTATTAGCTATGGTAAAAACAAACCCTCACTGATTTCTCTCTCTATGTGTCGTCGAGGCTAATTTTGATTCACTTTACATATTCTTACTGCAGAACTGAAGGTGTGAGAAGAAATATTCTTTCTATTACCAATAGATCACATACACATCTGTTTCTAATTTTTTGATATGAGTATCTACGGAAGAATCATTATTTAATCTCTGATATGTTTTAATAAGCACACTAATAGGCCACCTTTCTCAAACACACACACACACACACTAGTAGGCCACCTTGCTAGTTTGGATGAAAATGGATATAAAAAATGAGGCCACAGACACTAGTAGGCCACCTTGCTAGTTTGGATGAAAATGGATATAAAAAATGAGGCCATCTTGTGGTGAGGGTAATTTTTCCATGTGGCCCGCATCATACCCTCCCTATTTACAATGGCCAACGGGGAGGGAGAGCAATCTCGCGCTCCCTCTCCCCTCCGCTCTTTGGCTCATACCACGCAGGCCCGCCCGCCTTCACGCGACTTGACGCCGGCCACCACGCGACCTATTGCTCGGGCATACCAAACTCTCGCATGTCGTCTAAATATGAAATACTGTTACCAAAATCACCCTCCCCAATGTGTAATCTCATGACAGTTGTCTGCAAAGATAACATAGTTACCATCTTCCTCCACAATGGATGGTGTTGTTTCGTACAAATGGGTGCCGGACCCGCAAATTGGCTACCACGTGAGACGGTGAGAGCTGATTCATGTTTGTGTTCTACGCAAGAATACGACGAACTACTGTCACCTCGTCAATTCTATTTTTAATTAAGATGGAAACTAGGTGCCTGTTCGATTTCTCTCCGCTCTCTCAACTACGCTCCCGGAGCGGAGCAGGCTACAACGTATTTTGATAGAGCGGCTCAAACCGAGCTCCACAGCTCCATGGAATGGAGCGGAGGGGAGAGATTCCGAACAGGACCTAGATCTAAGAGAACTTGTTTGTTACCTCACTAAACATGGCATAAATTGAAATATAACAAGGTTCTAATAAACACTCTACATGTCACCCAACGCACGACACAACTAATTCCTTTAGTACACTAGGCCAAATCGAAAAGGGTTTGGCTGTTGATTGTCCCAGGAAACCGCAGCCTCCGTACACATTTCATGCCGCCTGAACTGTCTACGGTGCTGATGACGGGTCGGGGCCACCTTAGGGTGGACGGGCAGCCGTACCGCCGACCAACCGGCGAGGCGGAGGCTGTCATCGAAACCGTTGTCAAGTAGTGCCTAATAGCGTGTCGGCGCGATAGATTTGTGGAAATGAGGAGAGGGAGGAATCCACTAGCGCCCGGGAGGAACAAAACACATGGAAAACGAGGACTAAGGCCAACCCACAAAAGCCAGTAAGGCATGCCACTCGCCTGTTACAGAGAGCCTGATAAGGTTAGACCGTCCAACTATAATATCAGACATACTGACTCGTTTGAACACAACATCCAACGGCTATATACTGCGGACCATCTATAAATTTTCAAACGACACCATTGATTCACCACAGCAACAACAAAACCATGGGATCATGCACTAGTAGAAAATGGGTCTTTCGGTCGAAGCCCAAAACCATATTAGCCCCGGTTCAAACTAAAACCGGGATCAATGCCAGGCATTAGTCCCAGTTCGAGCTGCCAGGCCCTAGCGGGGCAATAGCCCCGGTTTGGTTCGATGCATTAGCCCCGGTTCGCGCCAAAAACCAGGACTAAAGATCCAGCGACTGACACGTGGTGTTCCGTGGTGGTGGCAACCGTTTGTATCCCCCTTTAGTCCCGGTTGGTGGCTCAACCCGGGACTAAAGGTCTGACACGTGGCCTGCCGTAGTGGTGGCAACCGTTGGTATTCCTCTTTAGTCCCGGTTGGTGGCTCAACCCGGGACTAAAGGCCCAAACGGTTTGCATCCCGCTTCCCAAAACCACAACCAAAGCAGAGTCTCTGTCGCGTCGCCATTTCTCTGTTCTTCTTCCTCTCTCGCTCTCGCTCTGTTCTTCCCCTCTCTTCTTCCCTTCTCTTCTTCCATCATGCCAACTCGCTTTGGAGAGGTGCTCGCACATGGCAAGACCAAGCTCGATGTCGTGTACACGAACGAGAGCAGGGAGGTGCCGCATTTTCTTTGACAGTTGAAGGAACGATGGCTTGACGCCGCAGTGGATCATGAGAAGTTCTTGGGGCTTGATCTGGAGTACACGGCCGATCAACGCGGTGTTGCCATCATCCAACTATGTTTCAAACACCATGTCTTGATCTTCCAATGGGCGAAGTAAGTTTTGAGGCTTTCTTTGATCCAAGGTAATGACATTGTAAGTTTATTTGTTTCAATCATAATTGGTTCCCTTCAAATAGTTGTAGTGAAACAATTTTGATTAGTTGAAGGGGAACACAATCTGATTAGAATAGTGTTCCATAATCTAAAAAATCTTATTAGAATCAACTAGTGTTTAATATGTTCCATTGGAATCATAGTTGGTTCGCTTCACATAGTTGTAGTGAAACAATTTTGATTAGTTGAAGGGAACACAATATGATTGGAATAGTGTTCCACAATCTGAAAAATCTGATTGGTTCAATATGTTCCATTGAAATCGTAGTCGTAGTGATACAATTTTATGCGGCGTTCTTTGATCCAAGGTTATGAAAATTGCATATAGCTAGTGATCTCTCTAGGTTCCATTGGATAGCAATATGATATGTCATAGTCATGAAAATTGCATATAGCTTGTGATCTCTCTAGGTTCCATTGGATAGCTATAGTGATCTCTCTAGGTTCCATTGGATAGCAATATGCAATATGTCTAGCTTATTGAATATTTGCAAAACCGTGGGAGAATATATATATATATATATATATATATATATATATATATATGTCATAGTTAATTTACGGTTTCTTGATCAATTCATAGGATATGAAAATTGCATAGGATAGCAATATGTTCCATTTGAATCCTAAAGATAATTTTCTCTTTAGTTGTAGTGAAACATGTTTCCTTATTGCAGCAGTATGTAACATTTGTTCCATTTTAATTTGTTCCTGTTGCAGTAGTGACAAGCATTGTTCAGAACTCATGGACTTCCTTCGTAGCGGCATCACTTTTGCTACCGTTGACATAACGAACGACAAGCTGAATATGAGGTACAACTTTGGTATTGAGATACCAACTGGTTGCCTCATTGATCTTCAAACGGTATTCATGCTTTGACATGTCAGGACTTCGATGGCTCATATGGCAGTTGCCTTGATCGACGAGGAGTATGGTAATATGAAGACAAATTTCCCAAAGTATTAGCACAAACTTTGGGAGAAGGCCCCACTTGATCGTATCAACATTGAGTATGCAGCAAAAGATGCATACATTTCATATGAGTTGTACCGCAAGATTCGAGTCGTCAACTATGGCCAGCGTCACCTCGAGGAAGGTGGACATTCTGATTCAGACGATTTAGACGAGTAGTGTTCTCAACGTCGAACACTTGTATATATATCTATGGTAGCTATTATTATGTACTGTTTGGACTAGTATCATGTACTGCTTGGACCTATTTATATATGTCTAGTTTCTGTTTGTGCCATTATAGTTTCCAAATTTGAATGGTTTAGCCCTTTCTAACTTCATTTGCTACTTTTGAATGGTTTAACCCTTTCTAACTTCATGGTATCATGCATTTCGACCACATATATATACAAAAAGTCTTCAGTTCAAATAAGTTCAAAAAATGAAATCCCTTTTGTAACAGATCTGTTTATGATTAAAACAGTCATTTAAAAATAAAAGACCATTAGTCCCACGTAGTGCATCCAGTTTTTGACGTAAGAAACCCTCTTAACTTTCTCGCACATGCTATGTGGGTGGAATGATGATACCATGCCAACTTGAAACCTTTTCAGAGTTCATTTCAAATGCTTTTCAATTTCATGGTCTTATAGCTCAAAATAATCAGTAAATGCATGAAAAATAATAAATGAAGTCAGAATAGGTTGTAAATTGATGATGTGGCTTTGAATGGTGCATTTTGAACACATAAAAACTATGGAGTTCAAATAAGTTCAAAAAAATAAAATCCCTTTGTAACAGACGAGTTTCCGTATGAAACCCTGATACTTCCAAAGAGATTCTCCGTTTTGTACACGAAGTGCATCCAGTTTTTGTCGTAACCCTCTCAACTTTCTCGCACATGCTATGTGGGTGAAATGATGATACCATGCCAACTTGGAACCTTTTCAGAGTTCATTTCAAATGCTTTTCAATTTCATGGTCTTATAGCTCAAAATAATCAGTAAATGCATGAAAAATAACAAATGAAGTCAGAATGGGTTGTAAATTAATGATGTGGCTTTGAATGGTGCATTTTGAACACAGAAAAACTATGGAGTTCAAATAAGTTCAAAAAAATGAAATCCCTTTGTAACACACGAGTTTCCGTATGAAACCCTGATACTTCCAAAGAGATTGTCCATTTTGTACACGAAGTGCATCCAGTTTTTATCGTAACCCTCTCAACTTTCTCGCACATGCTATGTGGGCAAAATGATGATACCATGCCAACTTGGAACCTTTTCAGAGTTCATTTCAAATGCTTTTCAATTTCATGGTCTTATAGCTCAAAATAATCAGTAAATGCATGAAAAATAAAAAATGAAGTCAGAAAGGGTTGTAAATTGATGATGTGGCTTTGAATGATGCATTTTGAACACAGAAAAACTATGGAGTTCAAATAAGTTCAAAAAAAATGAAATCCTTTGTAACAGACGAGTTTCCGTATGAAACCCTGATACTTCCAAAGAGATTGTGTGTTTTGTACATGAAGTGCATCCAGTTTTTGCCTCTAGTATTATTGAAACTAAAATTATATAGAATTTTGTTACAAACTTTAATAGCAAAAAGAATTATCATAAAAGAAAATAAATAAGTAATTAGAATTTAGTTCAAAACATTAAAAGCAAAAGGAATTATCATAAAAGAAAATAAATAAGTAATTAGAATTTTGTTACAAACTTTAATAGCAAAAAGAATTATCGTAAAAGAAAATGAATAAGTAATTAGAAACAAAAAAGAAAGCAAAAAAGAGGATTTTTTTTTAAAAAAAGTGCCAACTACACGGCCTGCATACGACTAGAAACCTATTACTAGGGCGAGGATGCAGGCCTGCAGTAAGCCCCATAGGCCCACAAGCATAGAGAGTGAATTTAGGTCTGTAAGCCTGCAGTAGAGAGGAGCTCGAAGTGGTTGGTTCGGCAGGGCTTATAAACCACTCCGAGCCCCTCTCGGCTAGCGAGGTGGGACTAAACATAGCACCGCACCGCGCAAGGCCTTTGGTCCCGGTTGGTGGCATCAACCGGGACCAAAGGGAGGCATTGGTACCAGTTTGTGCCATCAACCGGTACCAATGCCTCTGCTTCCCGCCCTTTGTGTTGCTGAAAAGAGACCTTTGGTCCCGGTTTGTGCCACCAACCGGTACCAATGCCTGTGCTTCCCGTCCTTTGGGCTGCTGAAAAGAGACACAGGTTTACTTTATGGTCCGTGCATGGTATAGATTTAGGCTGCTCAATGTTTATGGTTGATATATTAAATAAATTGACTACAATTTGAGATTTATTTTAAAATTTATGGTTCTAGCTAGATTATGTTTCTCTATTATTGTGTCTCAAGGTACTTCAATACTTATCCCGCAAAAAAGTTCTTAAATACTTTATTTATGGATATATTTTTTTATTTTTTTGCAAACGCTATTTTGAAATATAGCACGTTATTAGCGCGCTATAACTTGTGTAGCATTTGGAGAAGGGCCTCGCTATATTTTGTAGCACGCTATTTTTTTTCGCTGATATATATGCAAAGATCGAATATGTCAAATTTTTATGATTTTTTTTCTGTTCATAGAATTTTTATGATTTTTTTCTGTTGTAATTTTGTTCATAGAATTTTAATGATTTTTTTGTTCATAGTATTTTCTTTGTCAATTTATGTATATGTTCATATTGTGTATGGGAAAATTGTGCATGATCAAAGTCATTTATGAATACGTTCATATTTAGAATAGAGGAAAAATGAAAAAAATAAGAAGAGAAAGTGTTTAATATAATTAGTTGAAAATAATAGAACTATAGTTAAACTAGTTTATTTTTAGTAAGTACTACTTTATTTTATTTATAGTAAGTGCTTCATACATAGTTGAACTAGCTAGTTGATTTAATAAACTACTTTATTTTACTATATATAGAATTAGTTTGTTTTTAGTAAGTACTACTTTATTTATTTATAGTAAGTGTCACTAGTGGGGACAGAGCCTATAGTCCCGGCCCGTAAGGGGCTTTAGTCCCGGTTCACCAACCGGGACCAAAGAGGCGGGACTAAAGGCCTAACCTTTAGTCTCGACCCTATTCCAAACCGGGACCAAATGTGCTCCACGTGGGCGCCTCGGAGCGAGGGGGAGGGAGTACCTTTAGTCCCGGTTCTACTTATGAACCGGGACTAAAGGATCCGTCTGTTTATTTTGTTTGTTTGACCGAAAAGGTAGATTTTTTTATAAAAAAATTCAAATTTTATTTTTGTATATTTTTTATGTTTTATTCCAATCTTCAAATCTTTGAATTATTTGACAATTTAATCTTTAATCACCCATCCTCACTGCTAGCACGCTTAACTTTCTGGTTCTATCGCCCCTAGTTGCGAAGTGTGCACTTGTTGTTTCCCTGACAATAGTAAGCTATCAATCCTAAACAACTTGGGTCTTGATGTCATGTCACATGATTTAATTTTTGAATTACAAACAATTATTAAAATAATAATAGTGAATTTCAATGAAAACAACATAATATTTTTAAATAAAATTATTTTTCTTTTTTTTTGGAAAAACTTCTTTTTGAAATAACTTTTTTTCCATTTGGAATTTTGAGCATGTGAGAAAACTTCACCGGACAAGCCCGGGTGAAATCGAGTACCAATATTTTCTAGTTTTTTTTGATATATTAAATTTTTTTGGACGTCGTATGCAAAAGTTATGGCCGTTTATTTTTTTTCCTTTTTTTGCAAAGACAGTCAAAATTCATATCTCAAAATTTCTATACCGACTAGACCCTAAAACCTAACAACATATCAAAGGATTTTATTTTTTAAAGATTTTATCATTTTTGTTTAGTTTTTGAAGATTTTATCAGTTTTTTTTTATTTTCTACAAAACTCAAAGTATCAAGGTTTCAGGCGAAAACCCATCTACTACAAAGGCATTTTTTTAAAATTAATTGAACTGTAGATTTTTTTGTGCATTAAATATGCACCATACTACAACATGTTAAAATCTACAGAAAGAACTAACTAAAAATAATAAAAAACTACAATTAAATGACCAAAACAACTATATAAGCAAACCAATATTTCTTTAATTAAAATCCTAATTTAAATTATTCTAAAAATAACCAAATAAATTTTACTGTGACAACAATCTAACACATGAGTGGGAGCAAAAAGTATTAAATTAAAAACTATTTGTAAACTCAAGTTATTCAAAAACTGGGTTTGAAGCAAATTTAAATAAATCCAAATTTAAAGCAGTCAAATTTGAAAACTAATGGCACAAACAGAAACTAGACAAAATTTTGAATCTAATGCAAAAATAATCAATCAAAAACATCAAATATCCTAAAAGATATAAGCAATTTAAAACAGAAACTACAAACAAGAATTTAAAAACAGAAAAAAAAAATCTGAACACCTTTAGTCCCGGTTCATGTCACGAACCGGGACTAAAGGTCTACCTTTAGTCCCGGTTCAAGACACGAATCGGGACTAAAGCCTCCAAACCCTTTAGTCCCGGTTCGAGACACGAACCGGGACTAAAGGTCCCATTTGAACCGAGACTAATGCCCGACCGGCGCCTTTGCCGCTCGAACGGGGACTAATACTAACATTAGTCCCGGTTCGTAAAGGAACCGGGACTAATGTGTTTTTCGAGCTGGGACGAAACCCTTATTTCTACTAGTGTGCTTAGTAGTTGAACTAGTTGATTTAATTAATAAAACTACTTTATTTAACTATATATAGAAGTAGTTCCCGCATCGACGTCGACTTGTTGTTATATATAATCATGACACACTTTATTTAACTATGTATAATCACTACAAGAAAAATGCTCAATTATGACCAAAAATAATGACAGTGGTTTAATTGGTCATTGACCCATGACCAAAATTCCGAAATTAGTCATGGCAAGTCTAAGAGGGTCCAAAGCCCATAACGTTATGACCTTTTGCGTCCATTAGGTCATGATACTATTGCACAAATTGGTCATTAAGTGCCACCGATTGAAAAAAGAAGAAGAAGAAAATGAAAGAGGTGTGTTGTATGAGGGGAGGGTTTTGGAGCGTTGGATGTAGGAGGAGTGCATGGCCAGGATCTGTTTCTGGGGAGGGATCCGTGTCCTCGCATGTGATAGGCTCTCTTTATTCAGATCGAGATGTAGATCACGTCTCTCTCTCAAACACGCACCAGATCCAAAGCACCCGGCCCCTGCCTCTTCCCGCTTCATCCCCGTCGCCGGCGCCCCTGGCCCCAAGCCTCGATTAGGATCCTTCGACGCATGCAGATGATCACACCGGTCAAATACACAAATGGTCCGAACATCTCCACATTATTGCATCATCACATGACTCTCTCAAGAGAGAGAGAGAGAGAGGATCAGCATGAGCCACTCACCCATCAATCAAGATCAAGAATCAAGAAAAGAAAAAGATGGCTGGTAATTCTTGAAGGAGAAGAAAGAAGGATTCCATCGATGAGAAAAAGGCTGCGCAAACCCATAGGCCTAGGCGGCTCGACCCAGCGCAGCGCATGGCTAACTAAAGCCTAAAGAGGAGGTGGCGTGGGGCCGGGGTGTCATAGAGAGGAAGCCCTAATCGATGGCATCATCCCCAAAGCCCTCTCCCCATCCCGAATCACCAACTCCTCTCCCCGAAGCCTCCCTCCCGCCGCCGCCCCCGTCATGGAGCCCGCCCCCGCCACCGCGTCGCCCGATCCAGCGCCCCGCTCCCCGGCGCCGTCGCCGGCCAAGAGGTTCGCCTGGAAGCAGCCCTCCCCCTCCTCTGCCGCCAACGGCGCCCTGCGCGCCGACTCGCGACCACTGGCCCGCCGTCATGGACGCCGACCACTGGCCCGCGCTCGCCGACGCCGACCACTGGCCCGCGCTCGATGATATTACTACCTATGTTTCTCTGAATAACCTTCGTGGACTGATTAACTGGGTGAATTATCTTATAGGATTTTAACAAAACAAGAATATAAAGTTTGCCAATATAATATAAAAGTTCGCCTTTGGAATGTTCAGGTCTACTTAATTAGAGTTATACATGATACACACAAACTAGAAATTCTTACGTCCACTTGACATAAAAGGGAAAATGCATCTTGAATTCTATCCAATAAGACTGGCTTTGTTTCCATGCCGTGGATATCAGATTATTTTACAAAATAGTAAAATCTATGAAATAGATTTGGTGCTATATCTAATAGAAGAAATAGTTGGTGTTCCAACATACATTTAGTTATTCTACCAAAGAGATTACTTGAATAAAAGGATTGTGCAGCAGTGAGTGCATTTGACGACTCCGTATCAGATATATTCCAACTTGAGTACGGAGACTACTAGATATATTGGTTAGCTGGGGCTGAAGCATTGCACAATTTTAATACCATGAAATAGATTTGGTGCTATATCTAATACAAGAAATAGTTGGTGTTCCAACATACATTTAGTTATTATACTAAAGAAATATGTATAAGAGAAAAAAAAATTATAATTAGGCTGCAAAACTCATATTGTTTTGGTATACTCCTAATTTGGACATACTCCATACTTCTTTTTCAGATACCTCATACTGCTTTTCTTTTGCGAAAACCCATACATACTACATACTAAGTACATCATAATTCTTCGTACATATACTCCTTTTATTGCGAAAAATAAACATACTACTTTCTTTATAAAATACTATATACTCCAAATTCTCTTATGAAAGACCATATACTTTATACCTTTTTAAAAGTAATATACTACATATATACAATATACTTCATTTTTATGTACAGATAGAACATCAATGAATGGCTATGAATATGCATGTCGGACATTCACATTTACTGTTCATTAGCAATTGGATCAAAAATGAGTGCATACTGCAAGAAGTATCAGGTATACAAACATATACTACATGTGTCCACGTAGCTATACTGTAGTGCAAACAAGTAGCGTCACGCCATCGATATATATATACACGTACAATAGTAATAATTATACATATTCACACTCACAATTCACAAGGATACAATTTTCCAGTAATATGCAACATTATATTTTTTGTTTCATACAATAATACATATTATTTTGCAACATGTATACTACAATCTATATACTCTAGTCTGAAGAATACAAAGTATATGCAGCAGCTGTCACGGCAGCATGTCTGGACTTGTTTGGAATGCAAGAAAGTAGGAGTTTGTTGTAACTAACCCACACCGTACAATTTTCTATTATTTTATCAGCAAAGCAGCAAAGTATATGCAGCAACAATTTTCTACTGTTTTATCATTGGTTATCGTGCGTGCAATTTTACTAGTTTCCTTGGTCTGAAAGCCTTACCATCATTTTCTTCTTGCAGGAGGCAATGGCAAGAGCATATTGTGCAGAGGAAGATGATGAACCTTAATGCGTTGAACCTTGTATACTAGAACCTTGCAGGTGTTTTTGCAGAAGTATTTTATTGTGCACATGTAAAATTATTTTGATGTGCCCTTGTTAGGCATTGAACCTTAATGTGTGGAGTCGGTGGATGATATATTGTATTTGATGTGATATGCTACTGAAATGAAATATACATTTTATTTACAATCTTTTATTCTGTTGTACTTATTTTTAATGGGCCTATCCTGAGATATGTGTGCTTCTAGCAAAAAAAAATGCTTCAATCCAAATAAATCAGACATTTTCAATAGTAAAATAGGCATTGGGCCAGGCCCATGTAGCTGCATTGGTGGACAGAGATCTGAAATTTATGATGATTCCATTTGGTCACTAGCAATGCCACGTCAGCTTGGCCACGTCAGATCCTACGTGGCTCACACAAATGGGTAATGACCAAACCAAAATTTTGGTCGATAGAGACATGTGACCAAAATTTTAGAAAGGTCATGTTTGTTCATTCTTGACGGCCAACTGTTGACGTTGTAAATTTGGTCCAAAAAAAGTCAATAAACAACAACAATGACGAATCAGTGACCAATATAGGGAGTCATAATTGACCTTATTTCTTGTACTCGATGCATGATGCGAGCATGAAGAGTTATTATATATAGATGTTCAATTCTTTCGATATATATAGTGTGTCACGATTTTATTGTTGTTTACACACATTTACCACATTAAAACAGGAAATGTCTCATATTGGGAGTGTGAATATTGCGGCGACTTTCGGGGTATGTGCGACATGTCTCACCTGCGAGACGATAGGTTCTTCAGCATGAAGCTTGACGAGAACAGCGATATGTACCTCCCTTGCCATGCAAGAAGATATGTGTTGGAGAGGCTTGGTTTCGAAGATCACGAGAGAATTGAGACGAGAAGCGCTAACCTGAGGACTATACATGGTCACACATTTATTATCCAAGTATTTAATTCAGTTTTTCAAACAGAATTTGGGTGTCCAAAGTGGGAAGATCTTTGCAAGGCATATGGATTTCAGAAGGGAATGGAAATCACCTTCGATCTTCGTCCTGAAGATAATATGCCAGATAACATCGACATTTGGGTGGTTGTCGATGATATGCTTCCTGTTTTACCTCCATGTGAGTTTCTCAACCATATTTGTCAAGTAATTTGCATTTATATTTATAAATAGTTGGTGTAGTCAACCTGTTTTCCTCTCGCAATTTACATGTCATGTGGTGTTCATCGTCTATTAAAACTTTGGCCACACGTTGCAGGTTCCTAGATATTGGGCCATAGTTATAATTATATCATGTTACATGTTGTACAAACAACAACAACAACCCAAATTGTCCTTTGAATGATCGTAGCACATGTGGTCGTTTTGAATGGTTTATATAATGCCCATATCTTGTGGACAATTACAAAATTTCTAAGTATTTTTGAAACATTAAATTATTACAAAATTTGGGTGGTTGTCGATGATATGCTTCCCGTTTTACCTCCATGTGAAGTAATTTGAATTTATATATAGAAATAGTTGGTGTTCATCTATATACTAAATTTGTTAAATTATAATTTACAGCTTATTTCGTTGCTTCGATTGAATTACGAAAATTAATTGACACGACACACTAGACGTATGGATCACATCTAACTTGGGAGGAGAAGGACCATCTTCTCCACTTTCTTGTTGCTGGTGTTCTGGCTTCTAGGGATACCTTCCCGTATCACTTTGGAATTGGCCAAAATTATTCATTTTACATGCCACTAGTGCATAGGTTGAGTCCAGATGACATTCACCGAAATGTCTTGGTAAGAGTTTCCTAATTAAGTACGCTCCACTATTGCATAAATGATGTTGATTACATTGCTAACTAGGTTATTATTATGTTCTTCAACAGCAACTGCCACATGATGTAGTGCCTCCATTAATGGACCCAGAAGGTCAAATGAGAATTAGAAGCGCGCTGAGGGCTGAGTTCTATGCTCCATACTTTATTAACTTCAAATCAAGATAAAAAAAGACTTCAAATTGAAGCATGGAGAGAAATAAAGAAGGTTCGCAAGCCACAAGCTGGAGACCGTTGGATCTCTGTGATTCATCATGGAGCCATAGGTGTTATTCTGTTTTATGACATTATATCTAAGAGCGAGGACTAGGTCTTATGAGAGACAGGTTATTCTAGTTTATATTATTACATGACATGATCGATTAATTAGGATGCATGATGCATATGATGACTATATATATATTATGATGTTTCTCTGTTTTATTTTATGTGTATCATATGATAACTTGGTATATGATTAAGTTGATGATGAGTTGTTGGATGATCGATTAGAATACTGTTGCCATTCGACGAAAATGATATGAAATGATATAGTGTAAAAAGATGCATATATGTGCATGTAACTCGTGTCTACATTTTGTAAATATGTTCGACAAAGCACGACGGATGACCAAGCACGGAGATATATAAGAGAGGACACTTTTCTCTATTAGCTAGCTAATAACAACCTAAATTAACCCCCAAACCAGCCCCTTTAAAAAACCTCAACTCCAGCCAGGTGCTGACGCGTGGATGCCTTTTGGTCCCGGTTGGTGTCATCAACCGGGACTAAAGGCCCCCCTGCCTGGCCTGGCCGCAGCGGCCACGTGGAGGCCCACCTGTCCCGGTTCGTGTAAGAACCGGGACTAAAGGCAAAGGGCATTAGTAACGACCTTTTTGTCCCGGTTCCAAAACCGGGACAGAAGGCCCTTATGAACCGGGACAAAAGACCATTTTTCTACTAGTGATGTTCGGAGAAAGGAAAAGGGGGTTTGGATGTACTAGCACGACCCCGCAATGGCTCCTTCCTATCATCAGATGTTAGAATAATCTGAGGCTTTTCGTCGATCTTTTGAGGACCAAGCAATCATATGAGCACGGCATCAAGATTTATTAACAAGGTTCACGAATATGGCCACATCTCCAGGGCCTAACTACGGGCGCTTTTCCCCATGACACCACTACAATACCGCAACCCCTGATCACCCGGGTGCCGGCACACGCCGTCGGCTCCCCCGCACACCTGTTGTTACACACATACACACACACACACACACACACACACACACACACACAAGTGTTCGCCGTTGTGAACACTACTCGTCTGAATCAAAAAATCCCCAACCTGGTGGTGGTGGTGTTGGTGCGAGGTGACGCTCGCCATAGTTCATGATTTGAATATTGCGGTACAACTCGTATGAAACGTATGCATCTTTTGCTGCATACTCAATGTTGATACCGTCTAGTGGGGTCCTCTCCCACTTTTTTGCTGATACTTTGGGAATTTGGTCTTCATATCAGTGTACTCCTCGTCGATCAAGGCGACTGCCATATGAGCTATCGAAGTCCTCTCATATTCAAGCGTGAATTTGTCTTGGATATCAATGTGGCACTCAGCTGGTATCTCAATACGAAGTTGTACCTCATCTTGAGCTTGTCGTTCCTTATATCAACACTAGCAAAATGTATGCCTCTGCGAAGGAAGTCCACGAGTTCTGGACAATGCTTGTCACTACTGCAACAACAACAAATTAAAATGGAACAAATGTTACATACTGCTGCAACAAGGAAAATTGTTTCACTACAACTAAAGAGAAATTGATCTTTAGGATTCAAATGGAACATATTGCTACCCTATGCAATTTTCATATCTTATGAATTGATCAAGAAACCCTAAATCAACTATGACCTATATATATATATATATATATATATATATACATGTTCTCCCACGGTTTTGCCAATATGCAACAAGGAAAATTGTTTCACTACAACTTAAGAGAAATTGATCTTTAGGTTCCAAATGGAACATATTGCTATCCTATATAGTTTCTAGGGTGCATATTGTTATCCAATGGAACCTAGATCACTATATGCATTTGCTATCCAATGAAACATAGAAACTACATATTGATATCCAATGGAATCTAGCAGATCACTATATGCAATTTTCATAACCTTGGATCAAAGAAAGCCTCATAACTTACCTCGCCCATTGGAATACCATGACATTTCTCTTAAAACATAGTTGGATCACGACAACACCTTGTTGATTGATCGTGTACTCTAGATCAAGCCCCATGAAATTCTCATGCTGCCCCACCTCTTGAAGTCGTTCCTCGAAATAGGAAAGAAAACCCGGTACCATGGCACAGTCGTTTGTGTACACGACATTGAGTTTGGTCGTGCTATGTGCGAGCACCTGTCCGTAGTGAGTGGTTGGCATGGTGGAAGAAGATAAGGGAAGAAGAGAGGGGAAGAACATAGGAGACAAAACAGAGAATGGCGAAACTCTGCTTCGATTCGTGCTTTTCATTGCTCGAAACGACGCGGGAGGCGAACCGTTTGGACTTTTAGTCCCGGGTTCAGCCACCAACCGGGACTAAAAGGGGATACGAATGGTTGCCACCACCCCTTAATCCCGGGTTGAACCACCAACTATGCCTATTGGTCCCGGTTCGTGTCTGGAATCGGGACCAAAGGGATGGGACGAACCGGGACCAATGGCCCACTAGGCCCGGCCGGCTCCCTGGCCTCAAGAACCGGGATCGATGCCCCATAGGTCCCGGTTCGTGAGTGAACCGGGACTAATGGGATTTCAGGCCCTCGACCAAAGCCCTCTTTTCTACTAGTGATCTATCTAATTAATGGTAAAGAAAGGAAATAATCTTTCTCACGATTGCATGTATCTCTTTTGTAGAAAAAGGAGATAATGTCTCCACTCCTTTCTTTCAAATCAACACTTCCCAAACGTACAAAAGATCACATTTCTAACTTTTCTAATTGATCTCTCTAGTTAATGCAATGAAAAGAAAAGTATCTCTCTCACAATTGCATGTATCTCTTGTATTAGAAAAATTAGAGAATCTCTCTGTCAATTATGTGTATCTCTTCCTTTATTTTTCTAATTAATTTACATGCAACTAACCAACAAATTACCCAAGGATAAGTTTGTCCAAAATTTTCTATAATGTTGTGCCTTGATCACCATGCCAAAAATAATCTCTACTCCTAAATTCTTAGTACCTAGGTCGTCGTTCGTTTCGCTCATTACCACTCACCACCATAAGTGGCTCAATATGTGGCTCAGTCAAATTTAATTTCTAATAAATCTTTAAATACCAAATCTGGATTAATTAACCTTATCATAAGTGGCTCAATCCCATTTATTAATATTTCCATACATCACCTAATTACATTAATTTCTAATAAATCTTTAATAACCAAATCTTAATTAATTAGCCATAGCATACGTGACTCAGTCACATTTATTAATATTTCATACATCACCAAATTACATTAATTTCTAATAAATCTTTAACAAGCATATCTGAAATAATTACCCTTACCATAAGTGATTCAATCACATTTATTAATATTTTCATACATCACCAATTTACATTAATTTCTAATAAATATTTAAAGACCAGATCTGAAGGTGCAGGGAGTGCAACTGGATTGGCTATGTCGTGGTGGTCACCGACAAGCGAAAGCCCGCACTCGGGCGTCGGGACGTGGTCGTCGCATGGTACAGCACGGTCCAGGCTCTAGAGCTGCAAATATGCTTGGTGCAACACGGCTGGATCTCCATCTACACCCTTGTCAACCCGACATCCACCGAGAACGAGGACACGCCTAAGATGAGGTAATTTTGTGAATACGATGCAGGTACTGTCACGTACATGGCACACAGGGTTCAGTGTTGAGCTCACTTGCAGCTACATGCTCGTGCAACCATGGGTGACATGTGCGGGTTGATGTAATACATTGTATGCAAGGTAACAGATAACTCTCCTAGAAGATCTTTGTTTTTTTGGAAAGATCGAGCGCTTGGACCGAGGATCGAATATGCCGGGACCAAGGAAGGAATTGTGGACCTTCATATAAATATTTATTACCTTCTTGCCTTCTTCAATTTTCTACAGATTACATGGACTAGGTTTCTTCAAGTGTCTACAGACTACAGGAAGTAAGTTTCTTATATGGCATTGGAAGTGTCTTCATACTGTGTCATACTGTGTCTTACATATTGGCATTCGTGGACGATGTCATATTATATTTCTTGGCAGTCATATAGAGAGCCAGACATGCTACCTTCTCAAATCAAATGTGTTCATTCAAATGTCAAGAAATTCGTTATCAAAATGTGTCCTACAATAGTCGATCGTGGTCATCGTCGTTCTTAGCTGCCATTCATGTGAAAATATTTTAGAAATCAAGCACTATATCAATTTGAAAATCAAACATTTAATGCGATTTATTAGCTAAAAATTTAATTATATGTTCAATTAATTAGGCACTTAAATAGGAATGAGAAAGAAGAAGATGAGGCATCGATGGGGACCATCCTAATGTTGACGTGGCGTTGGTTGGCGCCAATGAAACGGGTTAACGAATAGGCTATGAGTAGAAGATGTAGGGTAGGACGAGTAAGAGAAGAACGATAATTATCCCTTCTAGCAATGAATGGTATGTGGGGTGGAGGTGAAACTTATTGATGACTATACGTTCATGTTGTCACTCACTTTCAATGTCGGTGACGATAATTATTTGTTGTTGCCAATATTATGTGTTATTTTAATCCACTCTATTATATTGTTAACAGGAAAAAAAATTAGCGTTGTTGCAATTAATGCACGGCGAAGATGAGGTGGACATCCTTTGATTTTAAAGGAAGGGCCTCCAACGAGAAATGTATCGCTACGATGAAAAACCGAGCGGGAGGGGGAGGTTCTGACCGAAAAAGGGAAGGTGCATCATCGGATGTTGGTTTTACGATGAACTTGGATGTTAGAGATAACATGCCGCATAGCTCGTAGCAACGCACGAGCGCTCTGCCAGTATCCCTAGTAGTGGACTAAATTGAACTGCTCTAGGGCTCTCTCTTTATAGTTCCTTCTGGTCTTTGCTCTTGCTCTGAAGCCAGAAATTAAGTGAGGAAAATAAATAAATTTCACTGCTAGAATCATTTCTAGGTGACATATTTTTTATTTAAAATCTAATTATTTATTTATTGCGGGGCTAGCTATAATCTATTTGTCACACGCACACAGAAAAACAAGATACATGTATATTATTTCTAATGGTGGTTCATTTTACCCATCATATATTCTTGTTGAGAAGCAACCAATGGATCTTGTTGCAGCCTCCAAGTGACACGCAACGGCTAAAGGGCCGAAACGGAAACGTCTGAGAAGATGCAAACGGATTATCCATTAATGATTTTGAAGAAATAGCAGGAGCTCCGTCTTCTCAAAACATGTACTCCGTATTATTTATGCGTCATAAATAATACAGAATGAAGGATAATACAGAATGAAGAACATGTACTCCGTATTAGCTCCGTCTTCTCAAAACATTGTCATACCAGCCAGCAGCTATGAATGGTATGTAGTGCTAGTACAGGGCATGAAGGATAATGCAGAAAACAAACTACCATACAGATAAACTTATGTCTTACGGACAGTGTCTACATAATTTAACTGAAGAAAAACAACAGTCTACTAACTGCACTGACGTTCTTGGGTCAGGACGAGCATGCTGGGATGACAATGGCAGTGTGGATATAATCAAGATTATTAGCAAGTTGCCGTTCAGCTCTTGAGAACACCTTAATCACTTTCTGCATTGTTGGACGGTGCAATGGATCAGGCTCTATGCACCGAACAGCGACGACAACCACTTGAAATATTTCACTTGCGATCTCGGCTTCAGGGAGTGGGAGACAAGTGTCCAGCAAGTTCCCAAGTAATGTACTTCTGTTGTGGTTGTCCATGGACGAAAGGAGATCCCCTGGATGATGTCCCATGAACAGCTCTAGAACGAGCACTCCAAAGCTATAAACATCACACTTTTCTGTCACCCTTGTTGTGTATGCAAGCTCTGAAGAAACATCAATGTAGAGTTAGTTTAAGACAATGCAAAATGCACCTTAACTAATTCACAGAAACTTAACTTTGGTAATTCTTAATATTCAATAGAAAATGACATACTGCCATTAACATGTCTGATTAGAGGCATGCGCTATCTAAACTTTGGAGGCAAAATGCGTAGAAATATATTTAAAATATTGTCATGTTTCAGAAGACATATCTTCCAACTATTTAAACTATGCCAATGTTTCATCGATTCCACTCTTGCAGATTTAAACATCCAGTCCACTCAGAGAACACAAAAACATTCAATATGTAAAATATCTAGCCATGATTGGTAAGCAGTGTATGCTAATGTACACTGTATGAACTAGAGGAAAATCTTATCATGGTCCTTACGAAATATGATAACATTTTGCTGTAACCAACATATAGAGATAAATTTTACCTGGGGCAAGATATCCTTTTGTGCCAGCAAGACTTATGCAGTTCGATGCATCAACATCTAGTACTTTCGCTAGACCAAAATCCGAGATGTGGGCTTTAAATTCCAGATCAAGCAAAATGTTGTTGCTTGTTATATCTCTGTGAACTATTGGCGCAAAGCAGTCATGATGCTTGTAAGACAAAGCATGAGCAACATCCCAAGCAATATTTAGCCTCCTTGTCCAATCCAATTCAACAGCAGTTTCCTTATGCTTCAAATATGCTGATAAGCTTCCTCTGTCCATGTATTCATACACAAGGAATCTTCCCTGACTTGCAGAGCAGTAACCAAATAACTTCACAATATTGCGATGTCTAATATGCATCAAAACATGTATTTCACGGTTAAATTGATCATCATCATCCACCAAATGGATCTTCTTCACTG
Organism: Hordeum vulgare subsp. vulgare; assembly: GCF_904849725.1. Lineage (NCBI taxonomy): Eukaryota > Viridiplantae > Streptophyta > Magnoliopsida > Poales > Poaceae > Hordeum > Hordeum vulgare. The sequence continues at coordinate 12,308,886 of NC_058524.1, read as the reverse complement.
CAAATAATTCACCTGTTGGTAACTGAGCTTTGTACACATATCCACTTCCTCCAGATCCAATGCAATGAGTGTCGCTGAAATTATTTGTAGCATCAACAATTTTCCTGTACACATCTTCCCCATCAAAGTTCCAGATGGCGAACATCTTGGGTTGTTGTACTACATTTGCAATTTCTGCCTTGGGTTTCTTTTTTCTGCATTGCCATGTTGCTAGTGCAATGAGAAACCCAATAGATACAACAACGGCGATAATAGCTAATAAAATAGCTCCAGACTTTTTTCCGCGTCTACTACTTCTAGGAAGATCACAATGGGGCAAACCTTTCACAACACCGCACAGTTCCTTATTATGCCAGAACCATCTGACTGGAGCTTCTTCAAAGAGCCTAGTATGTGGCACTGGCCCTTCTAATTTGTTGTAAGACACATCCATGGATAGGAGGCTGATCATGCCATGAAACGACGGCGGAATGTTGCCGCTGAGTGCATTGTGAGAAACATTCAAGGCTTGAAGCATACTAAGACCACCTAACACACTCGGGATAGCACCATCAATTGAATTGTCACTTAGATCCAACAGATCTTGCAGGTTTACCAAAATACCTAGCTCGAGAGGAATGGTACCATTGAGATGATTATGGCTCAGCTTTAGAAAGTGAAGCTTAAGGCAATGCCCAATTGATCTTGGTAACTGCCCAGTTAGGTTGTTTGATGATAAATCTAGATACTCCAAATTGTTCAGCGATCCAATTTCTTGTGGCACTTTCCCCTGGAGCAAGTTACCGGAAAGGCTCAAATTGAACAACGTCGTTACATTGCCAATTTCTGGTGGAATATGTCCGTCAAGCTTATTTGATGAAACATCAAGTAGCCTCAATTGAGATAATTTACCGATGCTTGATGGTATTACTCCAGTTATATTATTGTTTGATGCACGTAGCTTCGTAAGTTTGTGGGATTCACTCCAACGATGAGATAATTTACCAAATAGTCTATTTGAACTGATATCGATATAGTCAAGATTTGGATGAGCTCCCATTCTGGTGATATCTCCTTCGAGGCTATTCCGCTCAAGTCCAACTCTGACTAGGCTTCGACAACTTAGCAAGGTTGATGGCAAGGGTCCGACCAACTTGTTGTTCGTAGCGGTCAAATATTGTAGTCGACCTCCCGCACAAAGACCAGATGGCAAGGCACCAGAGAGTTTGTTAAAAGCGAGTCCCAAGAAAACAAGACTTGTTAAGTTGCCAATTTCTTGAGGAACTGAACCGGAAAGTTGGTTTTCGTGAAGTAGCAACTTTTCGAGTTTTGTCGAATTCCCTAAACTGTTTGGGATAGAACCTGAGAGTTTGTTATAACTAACACTGAGAACTTTTAAGTTCATAAGGTAACCTAACTCGCGTGGAATTTGACCAGAAAGTTGGTTTTGGTAAAGGTGCAAGTTACTGAGTTTTGTCAAATTTCCTATGTTGTTTGAGATGGAACCTGTGAATGTGTTTTTGCTAAGACTCAAGTATTCCATGTTCACAAGGTAACCTAATTCTCATGGAACTTGACCAGACAATTGATTCCTTTCAAGTTCCAACCTAGTGATTTTTGTCAAATTCCCTAAACTCTTTGGGATGGAACCTGAGAGTGTGTTATGACTAAGAAGCAATACTTCTAAATTCTTTGTGTAACCTAAGTCGTTTGGAATTTCTCCTGAAAGTTGATTTGCACTAAGAAACATAACCTGCAAGTTCACGAGGTACCCTAATTCTCGTGGAATTTGCCCAGAAAGTTGGTTCTTGCCGAGGTACAAGACAGTAAGTTTTGTCAAATTTGATAATCTATATGGGATGGAACCTACCAGCATGTTGAAGCTAAGGCGCAAGTCATTCAAGTTGACCAAATGACAAAGTTCTAGTGGAATTTGGTCAGAAAGTTGGTTCTCGAAAAGGAACAATGTAGTGAGTTTGGTCAAGTTACCTACATTGCGTGGGATTGAGCCGGAAAGATTATTACTAGACAAATCTAACGTAACCAAGTGCTTTAGGTGGCCTACTTCAGAAGGGATATGACCAACTAAGTGATTGTGTGACAGGGTGAGTGTCATGAGATTGGTCATGTTGCCTATGTGCCTTGGTATTTCACCAGAAACTTCATTCTGATCAAGCATCAAGGAACAGAGTTTTGTGAGTTTTGTCAGACCTAGTGGGATTGAGCCTCTTATCTGGTTGCCTTGCAGAAGGAGATTCTCAAGCTCCACGAGGGCCTTGATGTCAGGAGGGATGCTCCCGACGAGGTGGTTGTACGAGAGGTCGAGGCGCGTCACGGTCGTCAGTGCTGAGAAGTTGAGCGACACCAACGAACCACTCAGCCGCCTCCCCGGCAGGGAGATGCCGCTGATCACCGGCCGGCGCCGGTGCCTGTGCACAGTGCATCTGATGCCGCGCCAACTGCAGGGCGCCGAGGTGTTCTTCCAGGACCGCAGGGTGTACTGGCTTTGATTATCAAGCTTGGCCTTCCAGGTGAGGAGCGCCGTTGCCTGCTCTGCAGGCACGGCCGCCAGGTCCGGCGCAGACGTGACGGTGATGGCCATCGTCAGCAGCAGCAGGAGAAGTGTGGCGAGAGAGGCGAGCACTTTCGGTGGTTTCGTATCCATGACTATGATTTTGGCTGGATGGAAATGGCTCCGGTGGGTCTGGTGATTGTGTGGGCGTTGGTGAGAGGTGTTTGCATGTTTGGCACGGCTATTTAATACCACTACGTACGTTGAGCTTTGCTAGATCAACTCAGCGTGCATGTAAACGCTGGGAACCTCTCCCACCTCTCCTCCCCGTCTGGCGGCCGTCGGGAAAAGCCCGGTCGGCATTGGCAGCGGCGGGACCTCTCTTTTCCTCAGCTGCAGGACCTGACGTGGGCGGCCATCGATGGTGGTCGGCGGCACGGCGCGCTGGCAACGGCGCCGGCGGGAGATTCACACTAGTGGAAAACAGGCCTTTGGTCGGGACCCTTTAGTCCCGGCCTGCCTCTGGACCGGGACTAAAGGCCCGGCCACGTCGCTTCAATTCTCAATGCCTCCCTCGAGGCTTTAGTCCCGGTCCGTAAGGAGCCTTTAGTCCCGGTTCGTGTCCCAAACCGGGACTAAAGGGCTACGCGGTGGGCAGCCCGCATGTGCGGCACCTTTAGTCCCGGTTTGTGTCTCAAACCGGGACTAAAATCCTCTGCCTATATATATAGCACAGCCCCCCTCTCCCCTCTTCCTTGCATTTTTCTTGGATGGAAGAGTGTGGGTGTGTGCTAGCTCTCCATTTTTTTTGGATGCACTAGAGGTGTTTGTTGAAATGTGTGTTAGAGCGATGCCGCTTCAGTTCACCGAACACAACTACGATATGAGATGCCCGAGCCACGCTTAAACCTCTTCCTCTTTATTTCTACTTATTCTAAAAGGTTAACAACTATATTTCCTCGTTTAGACTGTGCGGTACTAATTTTTAGGATCGTGATTGTATTTGATATACTATCGTATAACACAGATGAGCCATCCATGGATGTACAGTGATCGACGCACAGCCGCTTACAGAGAAGGCGTGCATTCTTTTCGAGATGCAGCCGATGCGAATAAGCATGGTGGTGGCTATATGTTTTGTCCATGTGTTGAATGTCGGAATGAGAAGGATTACACTTCCTCAAGAGTCATTCAGAGCCACCTGCTTCGGTCCGGTTTTATGTCGGGCTATAATGTTTGGACCAAGCACGGAGAAATAGGGGTTATGATGGAAGACGACGATGAAGAAGAAGAGAACGATGATGACAACTATCGATCTATGTTCCCTGAGTATGCTGATACCGCAATGGAAGACAATGAAGAAGAAGATCAGGATGAAGAACGGGAACCAGATGAGCCCGCTGATGATCTTGGCCGGGTCATTTCTGATGCACGGCCAGGTTGCGACACAGAAAAGGAGAGGTTGCAGTTCGAGCAGATGTTACAGGACCACAACAAATTGTTGTACCCAACTTGTGAAGATGGTCAGAAGAAGCTGGATAGCACACTGGAATTGCTGAAGTGGAAGGCAGAGACCGGTGTGACTGACTCGTCATTCGAAAAGTTGCTGGTACTAATGAAGAAGATGCTTCCAAGAAAGAACGAATTGCCCGCCAGCACGTACGAAGCAAAGAAGCTTGTCTGCCCTCTAGGATTAGACGTGCAGAAGATACATGCATGCCCTAATGACTGCATCCTCTACCGCGGTGAGAAGTACGAGAATATGGATAAATGTCCGGTATGCACTGCATTGCGGTATAAGATCAGAAAAGATGACCCTGGTGATATTGAGGCGAGCCACCCAGGAAGAGGGTTCCTGCCAAGGTGATGTGGTATGCTCCTATAATACCACGGTTGAAACGTCTGTTCAGAAATAAAGATCAGGCGAAGTTGTTGCGATGGCACATGGAAGATCGTATGAAAGACGATAAGTTGAGGCACACCGCTGATGGTCGGCAGTGGAGAAAAATCGAGAGAGAGTTCCCGAGATTTGTAGCTGACGCAAGGAACTTATGGTTAGGTCTGAGTATAGATGGCATGAATCCTTTTAGGGAGCAGAGTTGCAGTCACAGCACCTGGCCCGTTACTCTTTGTATCTACAACCTTCCTCCTTGGTTGTGCATGAAGCGGAAGTTCATTATGATGCCAGTGCTTATCCAAGGTCCAAAGCAACCCGACAACGATATTGATGTGTACCTAAGGCCATTAGTTGATGAACTTTTACAGCTGTGGGCCGAACCAGGTGTACGTGTGTGGGACGAGCACAAACAAGAGGAATTTGACCTTCGAGCATTGCTTTTCGTAACCATCAATGATTGGCCTGCTCTTAGTAACATTTCAGGACAGTTAAACAAGGGATACAATGCATGCATGCACTGTTTGAATGAGACAGAAAGTATATATCTGGACAAATGTAGGAAGAATGTGTACCCGTACAATCGTCGTTTTCTTCCGCCCAAGCATCCCTTAAAGAAAAAAGGCAAGCATTTCAATGGCAAGGCAGAACCCCGGGGGAAGCCTGTCATCCGTACTGGTGCTGAAGTATTTGATATGGTCAAAGATTTAAAAGTAATCTTTGGAAAGGGTCCTGGCAGCCAACCTGTTCCTAATGGCCGTGATAAGCGCGTACCCATGTGGAAGAAGAAATCTATATTTTGGGAGCTACCCTACTGGGAAGTCCATGAGGTCCGCTCGGCAATCGACGTGATGCACCTGACGAAGAATCTCTACGTGAATATTCTAGGCTTCCTGGGCTTGTATGAGAAGTCAAAAGATACACCGGAAGCACGGGAGGACCAGGAACGTCATAAACGAAGAGATGGAATGCATCCAGGGCAGTTTCAAGGGCGTGCCAGCTACGCTCTTACTCAGGAAGAGAAGGAAATCTTCTTTGAAGTCCTTTTCAGTATCAAGGTCCCGACTGGCTTCTCGTCGAATATAAAGGGAATCGTAAATATGAAAGACAAAAAATTCCAAAACCTAAAGTCTCATGACTGCCACGTGCTTATGACGCAATTGCTTCCGGTTGCATTGAGGGGAATTCTACCAGAAAATGTTCGCCTGGCAATTGTGAAGGTATGTGCATTCCTCAATGCAATTTCTCAGAAGGTAATCGATCGAGAAAGTCTATCAGGGTTACAGATTGATGTGGTCCAATGTCTGGTCAGCTTTGAGTTGTTGTTCCCGCCATCCTTCTTCAATATAATGACACACCTCCTAGTTCATCTAGTCGAAGAGATTAGAATTCTCGGTCCTGTGTTTCTACATAATATGTTCCCCTTCGAGAGGTTCATGGGAGTCTTAAAGAAATATGTTCGTAACCGTGCTAGGCCAGAAGGAAGCATCTCCAAGGGCTATGGAACAGAGAAGGTCATTGAGTTTTGTGTGGACTTTCTTCCTGACCTTATGCCGATTGGTGTTCCTCAATCTTGGTATGAGGGTAGGCTGACAGGAAAAGGCACATTAGGAAGGAAAGCAAAAGTATGTATGGACGGGCATTCTTTCTCTCAAGCACAGTACACAGTTCTACACAATTTCACCGTGGTGGCTCCGTATATCGTGAGACACAAGAATATTCTACGCTCTGAAAACCCGGGGAAGGCTGACTCTTGGATTAAAGGGGAACACGAGAAGACTTTCGGCAGTTGGTTGCAGACACATCTCATGAATGACGACACCGTTGGAGATCAGCTGTACTGTTTGGCCAGGCCACCATCTTCGACTATATGTACTTTCCAAGGGTATGAGATAAATGGGAATACATTTTACACGGTTGCCCAAGATAAAAAGAGCACCAACCAAAATAGTGGTGTCCGCTTTGATGCAACAGACGAGAATGGGCACTGTTTTGGAAACATATTACGGGTACATAGAGGAGATATGGGAACTTGACTATGGACCTACATTTAAGATCCCTTTGTTTCGGTCCAAATGGGTGAAGCTGACAGGAGGCGGGGTAGTTGTAGACCAAAAGTACGACATGACAACAGTGGATCTCAACAATCTTGCGTACATGGACGAACCATTTGTCCTAGCCAATAATGTCGCTCAGGTTTTCTATGTGAAGGACATGTCTAAAAAACGAGAAAAAGAAATCAGCAAAAGAAGATATCGTCCGATGAGCCAAAACGCCACATAGTTCTTTCAGGGAAAAGAAACATCGTGGGAGTAGATGACAAGACAGACATGTCAGAAGATTATAATAAGTTTCATGAAATTCCGCCCTTCTAAGTGAAAACTGACCCAAGCATCCTACTGAATGATGAAGATTCTCCATGGCTACGACCCAGAAGAAAACATAAATAATAGATAGGAATATTGGTGCAATAATGTAATAATGTATTAAACCTTTTATGTAATGCATGTATGGAATGTACTAAATTTCAAACACTTTTCATTTTCATAGTTTTGTCAAATTCTCAAATACGCAAAAATAATTTTAATAAACCTTTGTAAGAGATGAGTTCTCGTTCGAAACGCTGATACTTCGAGAGAGATTGTCCGTTTTGTACACGAAGTGCATCCAGTTTTTGTCGTAGCCCTCTCAACTTTTTAACACATGCTATGTGGGTGAAATGATGATAGCATGTCAACTTTCAACATTTTTAGAGTTCATTTGTAGTGCTTTTCAATTTCAGAGTCAACTAGCTAAAGAATAAATAAGTAAATGCACGAAGAATACCAAATGAAGTCAGAAATTGTTGAAATTTTGTGATGTGCCTTTGAATGGTGCATTTTGAACACACAAAAAGTATGGAGTTCAAATAAGTTCAAAAAAATGAAATCCCTTTGTAAGAGATGAGTTCTCGTTCGAAACGGTGATACTTCGAGAGAGATTGTCCATTTTGTACACGAAGTGCATCCAGTTTTTGTCGTAGCCCTCTCAACTTTTTAACACATGCTATGTGGGTGAAATGATGATAGCATGCCAACTTTCAACATTTTCAGAGTTCATTTGTAGTGCTTTTCAATTTCAGGGTCAACTAGCTCAAAAAAAATAAGTAAATGCACGAAGAATACCAAATGAAGTCAGAAATTGTTGAAATTTTGTGATGTGCCTTTGAATGGTGCATTTTGAACACACAAAAAGTATGGAGTTCAAATAAGTTCAAAAAAAAATGAAATCCCTTTGTAAGAGATGAGTTCTCGTTCGAAACACTCAGACTTCGAGAGAGATTGTCCGTTTTGTACATGAAGTGCATGCAGTTTTTGTCGTAGCCCTCTCAACTTTTTAACACATGCTATGTGGGTGAAATAATGATAGCATGCCAACTTTCAACATTTTCAGAGTTCATTTGTAGTGCTTTTCAATTTCAGGGTCAACTAGCTCAAAAAAAAAGTAATTGCACGAAGAATACAAAATGGAGTCAGAAATTGTTGAAATTTTGTGATGTGCCTTTGAATGGTGCATTTTGAACACACAAAAAGTATGGAGTTCAAAAAAATGAAATCCCTTTGTAAGAGATGAGTTCTCGTTCGAAACCCTGATACTTTGAGAGAGATTGTCCGTTTTGTACACGAAGTGCATCTAGTTTTTGTCGTAGCCTTCTCAACTTTTTAACACATGCTATGTGGGTGAAATGATGATAGCATGCCAGCTTTCAACATTTTTAGAGTTCATTTGTAGTGCTTTTCAATTTCAGGGTCAACTAGCTCAAAAAAAATTTACTCTTGAAAATAGGAAATAGTTTTGAATTATTTATTCAATTTCAAACACTTTTCATTATCATAGTTTTGTCAAATTCCCAAATATGCAAAAAGAATTTTAATAAACATAGTTTTTAATTGAAAATAACAAAATAGTTAATAGTTTGGATAGTCAAAATAATTACTTTTGAAAATAGAAAATAGTTTTGAATTATTTATTCAATTTCAAACACTTTTCATTATCATAGTTTTGTCAAATTCTCAAATATGCAAAAAGAATTTTAATAAACATAGTTTTTAATTGAAAATAACAAAATAGTTAATAGTTTGGATAGTCAAAATAATTACTTTTGAAAATATAAAATAGTTTTGAATTATTTATTCAATTTCAAACACTTTTCATTATCATAGTTTTGTCAAATTCTCAAATATGCAAAAAGAATTTTAATAAAACATAGTTTTTAATTGAAAATAGAAAAAATTGAAACTATATGAGAAATTGTAAAGAAACTTAAACCTAAATTCAAAGTGAGCTCACTTTGAATTCAGGTTTAAGTTTCTTCACAATTTCAAATATAAGTTTCAATTTTTAAATTTACAGTTAGTTTAGGCCCGTAAGCCTACTTTAGAGGGGAGCTCGATGGAGTAGCTGCGACGGGGCTTATAAACAAGTTTTAGTCCCCCTCGCTGGGCGAGGTGGGACTAAACTTATCGTGCAGGCGAGGAGGGGCTTTAGTCCCGGGTGGAGCCACGACCCGGGACTAAAGCCCCTCGCCTGCCGCCTGCCGAGGAGGGGCGTTAGTCCCGGTGCGTGGCTCCAACCGGGACTAAAGACCCCCTTTAGCCCCGATTGGAGCTCCACACCGGGACTAAAGGCCCCTGCTTCCCGCCTTCTAGTCTGCCCGAAAAAGGGCCTTTAGTCCCGGTTCGTGGCTCCACCCGGGACTAAAGGCGGTCTTTAGTCCCGGTTCGAGCCCCGAACCGGGACTAAAGATCCACCTATATAAGCGGGACTTAGAAAAATTCCAACCCAAATCGTCCATTTCTCTTCTTCTTCCTCTCGTTCTCCTGCCCGGAGCGGCACACCGACGACCTCGACGACGTCGTCAGGCTGCCCGCCGTCCTCCTCGCCGCCACCTGCCGTCCTCCTCGCCGTCGCCGTCGTCCTCCTCGCCGCCGCCATCCTCCTCGCCGCGCGCCGTCGACACCTCCAGCCGGTAAGCCCCCCGCCCCCTCCTCCCCAACACTCCGGCCAGTAGAGGAAAAGAAGAAAAAGGAGAAGAAAAGAAGAAAAAGGAGAAGAAAGGAAGAAAAAGGAGAAGAAAGGAAGAAAAAGGAGAAGAAAAGAAGAAAAAGGAGAAGAAAGGAAGAAAAAGGAGAAGAAAGGAAGAAAAAGGAGAAGAAAAGAAGAAAAAGGAGAAGAAAGGAAGAAAAAGGAGAAGAAAAGAAGAAAAAGGGAAGAAAAGAAGAAAAAGAAAAAGATTTTTTTGTCATTTCCTATTGTTATTAGGTTTGTGCTAGATTATTAGGGTTAGTAATATTTAGAATTAGGTTAGGGTTACAAGAAGAAGAAATATGAGCAAAAATAAGAAAATAAGATTAGGAAAAAGGAAAATAAGAAGAGGAGGAGAAGAAAAGAAGAAAAAGGAGAATAAGAAGAGGAGGAGAGGAGAAGAAGAGGAAAAATAGAAGAAGAGGAGAAGTAGAAGAAGAGAAAAAATTAGAAGAGGAGGAGAGGAGAAGTAGAATAATAGAAGAGGAGAAGTAGTAGAAGAAGAGGAGAAGTAGAAGTAGAAGAAGAAGTAGAAGAAGAGGAGAAATAGAAGAAGAAGAAGAAGAGGAGAAATAGAGAAGAGGAGAAGTAGTAGAAGAAGAGGAGAAATAGAAGAAGTAAAATTAGTTTTTTGTCATTTAATTTTGCTATTGTATAGTGTATATGCTTAAGTGTTAATAGTGTTTCTTAGATTATTGCTTAATTTTGCTATTGTATATGCTTAAGTGTTAATAGTTTAATTTTGCTATTGTATATGCTTAAGTGTTAATAGTTTATTTTTAGCAAGAAAATTAATAGAACTAGTTTATTCTTTAGTTCATTTTACGATGCCTATCCCGCATCCTCGTCGTCGACTCGGCGGAGGGCACCTGCTTGATCAGAGGGGCCCTGTCCGGGACTGGGCTCCGCCCGGCTGGTATTGGGAGGTGCTACCTTCCGGGGGGCGTAGGTTGGTGAGGAGCTAGCCCGTCATTGACCCGATCCTTGTTTGGTGGCAGTCGCGTGGGCCAGTGAGGGTGCCGAGGCTTCCGGACACCGCGGAGGTGGTACGTCACCGTGTCAGCGAGGAGGATGAGCACGTCCGTCGCTACATGGTTGCGTTGGAGGGCAGGTTCGAGCATACCTGGCAGGTTCTTCGGGGATCTCACTGGAGCTATGATCCTGTGATGGTTCCTTCTCTTTGGGTGTCCACCGCCCGCGCCGATACCCGTCGGGCGCTACGGTTCTAGATGTATCAGTGATGCTATATGTATGCATGATAGTATTCGAGGAGTATTAGTGATAATATTCGACGATGTACGGACAAAAGAGATGATGTATTTGCTTATAATTGAATGCATGCTAATTTGAATACTACTTCATTTTACGATTTGTTTTGCTTATTGAATGCTCAAATTGGAAAAGTACTCCTACTTTGAATACTATGCATAAATCTAGGAGTCCCGGGTGGAGCCACGACCCGGGACTAAAGTTGTTTTGAAACGGAGTTCCTGATAGAATAGTTCTTTTTTGGTACAAAGGTTAAGAGAATCCGTTAGACATATTTTAGAGTTTAGGTTCTAGCCAAGACCCGGGACTAAAGGTCCTCCTATATAAAACGACACTTCGAAGTTTCCAACCCCTCTTATATAGTTTGTTAGTTTATTAGTTAATCAAATGTCCGTTTTTTGCAGAACTATGGATCCACATACCAGGAACCTCGAAGAGGAAGAACTTCTTGAAGATATAATCAAAGACGGCCCCGACGTTGAACCAGCTGAATCTCCGTCGTCATATCTAAACCCCTCCGGATATGGAATGGAGGTCGACCGACACAAAGATGAAGCCGGTGGGGCAGGAGATAGGTCCAATGACGAAGAAGCTGATAGCTCCACTGATGGAGAAGCCGGTGAAGAAATAATAAAGTCCGGCAAGGTATACATATGAAGTTCGACAATCACTTGTAATATGTGAAAAATATTGGAGATAGCTCTATATTGTATACATATACATTCATTTGACGAATGTTTCTCCCTCTTAGGCCTCCACATCGAGCAAAGCTACGAAACGAGGCCCGACTAGAAAGTTGGATGCACGGACGCATTACACCTTTGAGGTGATATTGCCTATGGGCGAACCCAATCTTCCTAAGAATGCTGCTGACACATTCAAGAAGCAATGTGGAGTTCTCGTTAGGGATCACGTCCCGATCAGCGTTTGGGAGTGGAACAAGCGCAAAGGGGCAGCCGATAGTGACTATTCGCCGAAAGGTACAAAGATAATCTTTGGAATGATATCATGTCACATTTCAACCTGCCAGAATGTGAGAATGAAGACGCCGCAGACAAACTGAGGGCCAAAGTCAAGCAGTGGACTCTAAAGAAGATGGCCGAACTGTTCCGTAGCTGGAAGAAGAAGCTATAGAAAAACTATCTGAAGACAAAGAAAGTGCCAGTATTCGAGGGGTATCTAGCCAAGCAATGACGAACATGGAGGACGAACGCGAGGCTTCGGTCCTTCTTACCCGTGGTGGCTTGGGTTTGCCAGAGACCAAGACACTTACAGAAGCCGAGAGAGAGCAAAGAAGCGGCAACAGGATGAGGAGAATGACAAATTCAACCAGTTGCTTGCCAGGATTAACGAGCAACAGAAGCAGATTGATGAGCTTAGAGGAGTAGTGCGCCAGGAAGATCCTGCATTTGATATTACCGGGGCCCCATCTAAGCGGAAAAGCAGCGTGGCTGAATCTGAGGCCCCGCCCGACGATGCACGAAGAATGATAGAGGGCGGTCCCGGCTACCCCGTGGATGGAATCAAGGAGTGAACATCATGTGAACTCCATCAGAAATTCAAGAACATATCCATGAAGGTGGCCGTCGGACAAGCTTTACCTTATGGCCCTGATGCACGCTGGCATGGCCGTGAGATTCCAGCTGGCTTTGCTAAAGTCGGGGTGGATGAAATCATGGCGGGGTTTCATGATATGGAGCTCGACATAGCTGGACCCGAAGATGAGAGGACACTCGGAGAAGTACTGGGTAGAGTCATCCTATGGGACAAGAACTACATCAAGCTTCCAGGCTCGGCCCCAAGGACAACACCGCCTCCGAGTCGTCGCATGTCACCTACATCTCCATTACCTCCAAGCCCTCCACATGACGTCGACCACCACAACACGAGTCCATCTCGATCACCGCCCCCGGACTTGGGTCGTCCGTCTCTACTGCCGCCCGCTTCGGATACTAAGCAGAAGCGTGCCAGCAAGAACGCTCCGCCGACGATTTCTAAGCGACGGAGCCCCCCAAAGCGCAAACGGTCTCCCCTCCCAAAGGTACCTCATGCTAATCTTCCTATCAGACCTTATGATCGTACCCCCGAGGAAAACGCCAGGATAGCAAAGGAACATCATGATGCACAGATGAAAAAGAAGGAACCCGAGCCCCGCCCGGAATACACCGAGAAGCAAATAGCATTTGCAAAATACTTCACGACCCTTCCATCACAGTATGACTTACACCATAAGCCTCATGACTATACACGCACATTGCAGAAGGAAGTGAAAAAAAGCAGATCACGTGCAAGTGCAAGTGGGAGCAAATCAAGTTCAACTACAAGCAAGAAAAAATCAGACGTTCCTCAGCTTGGACAACAGGCCAAACAGTCGATCCCACCCCTCAGGGTGTTAACCGAGAATGTCCCCCCTCCGGTGCAGGGGCAAGATTTGGAATTACCAAAGAAGTGGGCGGCTAAATGGGGTATCCTGGTTGAAGACATTCTGGCTTCCCAAGACGACAGGTTACCCAAGGCTGTGGTAGCCCCTAAGCCACAGTTTGTCATGGGAGCGCCTTTGGTCAGCAAAGATGATCTCCCAACAAATATGCGTTACTTGCATACATGATACTTAAGTGAATCAAAGAATGGGAGAACAATGATCGTGGTGAGTGTCCCACGGGAGTACTACGGCCGCCCCGAAGAAATCCATATCGACTTTGATGAACTCTTCCAGATGTACAATGGCGACGCCCTCGACAAATCGCTTATGAGTTGCTATTGTCTTTAAGTTTTTCAATTCATTGTCTACATATAACTTGTTTAGTTATTTCAATTCATTGTCTATATATAACTTGTACTCTATTATGCAGAATGAAGATTCTGGATTGTAAAAGTAGGAACATCATAAATATTGGGTTTATTGACCCAGATAAAATACATATAGCGACGCTAACTGATAAACCCAAGGAGACGAAGGAAAACCTTCTAAGGTTTCTAACAGATCAAAATTTCTGTGACCACATACTGTTTCCATACAACTTCACGTGAGGGTCTTTACTCTGTTGTGTCCATTCACTTATAAGTGTAATTGATAAGTTACTGACACATATATATATATACATGTGCAGCTTCCATTGGATTCTGTTGGACATTCAAATTGATAAGGGAAGAGTTGATGCCTTCGACCCATTATCGAGACCCTTGGAACAGTTCCAAAGCCTGCAGGACATGCTCCAAGGGTAATTTCAATCATTCTTGCGCTCTATCGGTCTCTTTCGATGATTTTCTGATATATCAATTAATGAAAAATTTAGCAAATCATTATCCTTGTCGGGCAGGGTTTGGAAGCGGTTCAAGTGCGTGACTCCTGGTATCGAGCCTGAGAAGCTGACCTTTAGAGCGGCTCAGGTAAGTAGTAGTACGATATACTTCTATTTTCAATACATTTATGATGCTAGATTATTATTTTGATTATATATATTCTATTCTCGTAAAGTGCGACCAGCAGCCACGGGGGACGCATCTATGCGGATACTATGTTTGCGAGACCATTCGCACGTTTACCTCTAAGCACAAGGATCACAGATACTACGTAAGCAATGAACATTCAAACCTCTATTTTTACCCGTCATTCTTTGTTATCATGATTGATATTCATATTCATCTCCTCTTCTTATATAGTACACGACCATGAGGACGAAGGTCCTACCAGAGCAACGCGCGATTGCTGTTGCCGAGGAGCTTGCGACCTTTTTGAGGACGGAAGCTATATATGACAAAGGACGATTTAGTGTAGCTAGGGGCCATTACTGATGTCCGTCCATGTAATCGAATAGACGGGCTCTAGTCCCGATAATTCAGATCTCCATATAATTGTATATATATGCTCGCTTGTAAGATAAGTTAATCTTATATATATGTGCATAATTATTTCTATTTAGAATTATATGAAAACTAATTTCCGAACACCAAACGAGGCATCACGTTAATCTCCCGAATACCTAAACCCTAAAACCCTAAAACTCAAAAATAATTTCATTAAAAAAACCCCCAAAAATAAACAAAATCTGAAAACGAACCGGGACTAAAGGGCCTGCCCCTGGGGCGCTACGAGGCGCCCATGTGGAGCACCTTTAGTCCCGGCTTGGAACAGGGTCGGGACTAAAGGTTAGGCCTTTAGTCCCGCCCCTTTAGTCCCGGTTGGTGAACCGGGACTAAAGCCCCTTACGGGCCGGGGCTAAAGGCCCCGTCCCCACTAGTGTCATGCCGCGCGCTCGTGAATCCCTTTGCTTGTTGCGTGGGGGGCGCTCGGGGTGCTCCCGTGGTGGTCGATGGTTGATATGTTGCAGATTTGCCCGCTGGTGCCTCGGGCAGTACGGGGCTACCCTCCGGTGGCTATTGCATCACGGTCGCCATGGACAGCTGCGGTGTGACCAAATCGGTTGGCGGCGGCATGGCCGGATCTGGGCCCTGGTGTGGACTTGGTTCCTCGATTGTGGTCGGAGCGATGGCAGAAGCGACATGTCGGCAGCTGGATGGATCTGCCAGGATTCTACCCTTGTCTAGTCCATGACAGCGCGGGCAACTCCGAGGGAAACCCTAATTATTCTTGGGATCGAGCGATGGTGGTGTTTTTGCGTTGTACTCCCTTTTCACGGCATCATTTTGAAGTTTCCTCTGCTTGAAGTGACCAACGATACTGGCGGCGCACGCCTGGTGGCGCAACTGCCAATGAAAATCACAATGACTATGGTCATGACGGACGATGGTCAAGGCATCATCGTTGCAGTTTGCGCCATTAGGCTCGGGATGCTCCGGGTGAAACCCTAGAATGACGTTCGTAGTATCACTTTTACTCCTAGGACCATCGTTTTGGAGCAAGTGATGGTTGGAGGGGACAAAATGAGGAGTGGTGTTGCATCTACCACAGGGCCGATGGCGGAACACAGCGGCGTGACGCTGCGGAGTTTCGTCGACGGGCGCGTGTGGATGGACACGTGCAGGATGGTGGTGTTGTCTGGCACCATGGTGACATCGACAACAGGCCAGGCAATGTCGATGCGCCAGTTCCAGCTCTAAAGATTGACCGATGGAAGTTGGCGGCACTAGCGAGAGTGTGCCGAACCGGTCTGGTACCCGGTCCTGGTATGTGGCTGGGCTGGGCATCCGGCTACAGATGTTAGGGTTTGGTAAGATGTCTATTTAGTATTGAAGAAAAAGAGTCCCCCCCGATTTGTATTACAAAGCAATCAACCAGAACATTCGATGATAGGTGCTGGGGCAGAAACAGCACAGTCACGCCCAAAAGAAATGAAAAAAATACAAAGGAAAATGCCGACACCGGCGGATTGACAGAAAACACAAAAGACTCGTGACCGCTGCGCCCACCAAGAGTCTTCCACCAAGCTCCAGGACTCCGAAGCGTTGGTACCCATCGGCACCTCCAAGAAGGAATGCGACGACGACGACGCTGCTGCCAAGGGTTTCCCCCGGTACACGACGATGCGCGAGGAAGGGTTGCCCCGACGCCCGCCAGGAAGGTTCGGCGACACCCAAGGGTGTCACCGCGTCTGTATCAGCCAGGCCGACAGGGGTTTCCCCCCGATCCCAACCTGCATCTCGGGCGCTCCGGAGCCTGCCACCAAACCACCCGACACCCTGCACCAACACGGTCTTGAGGCCCCTACGCCGTCTCACCACAACACCGTAAGGAGAAGCCTGCACAACGATGAAGAGGAGCCCGGACAAGGAGCAACATCACCGTCCACACGCGGGAGGGCTCAACCTCCACCATCAATGACGGTAGCCGATCGGACGCAATAGCAGGAGCATACTAAGCCCGTGGGCCCACAAGCCCAGCCGGCACCCCCCCTCGCCGTAAAGCTCCCGCCATCATGCTGCAACACGCATGCTATCGGCAACGCCACCCCCTGTCCAAGCTGCTCCGCCTCAACACCATGCAGAAGACACCACAACCATGCCGTGAGCCGGGCCGCTAGGACTCAGATGGGGCCCACAGGGCCCAGATCTAGGCCGGGGGCGCGCCTCACCCATCGCCGGCCACCATCACCGGGTCGTCGAACCACAGCCGGCCGAACTGCACTGCGCCGCCCCCTGCCCTAGGACGGGGGAACGCACGCGCGGGGAAAGGAGGGTCTGCCGTCGCCGGCACCACCCGGGCCAGCTCCAGGGGAGCCCACGGGGAGGAACTCGCGTGCCGCCCCGGCCACCTCCCGGAGAGGTGGCACGAGGGCGGGTCTGGGAGGAGGGGGAGGGACGGGGGCGGGGGAGGTTGAGGGGGGCTGACTGGCATCCGGTGGCGGGAGGGCTGGCGGCGGCGGCAAGGGGAGGGCGGAACCCTAGGTCGCCCCTGCTCTATTCTGCCGCAGCCTAGCTAGTGACTGTCTGTCTGTTTAGTATTAGGCCCGAATATTCGACACACCTTCATCAAGGGGATAGGAGTATCAATAGATCTTACCTAGATGATTGCTTTAAATTAACTGATATATTACCTTGTATGATCCTTGTGAATAATTAACGAAATGGCTACATGCATTGTTCAGATAGAAGCCGGGGGTATTTACTCATTTTTGAAAGAAATGTTGGACACCTTCCTTGGTTCTCAGCCTAGCTGGCCAGTAGATCTATGCTTTTCCAAATAAAGCAAACAAACCCCACATGAGTACTGCATACTACTCCCTTCATTTTTAAATATAAGTTTTAAAAAGATTTTACTACGGACTATATACGAAATAAAACGAATGAATCTATATTTTAAAATATGTCTATATACATCCGGACGTAGTTTTTATTGAATCTTAGAAAAACTTATATTTAAAAACTGAGCGAGTACTTGGTTGCTCTGCTGGTCTTTGAGTAATTGATTGAACAATATTTTCTCAGACCCCGTAGTACGTAGTACTCGATCACATTTGACCGAAGACCAAAGACGTATTAGTAGGTTCATAAGTGGCCGGCACCATCTGACTCTGGGCCAAGTTCTTCTGGGTACCAGGCCAGAGACGAATTGACATTCTGTGCCCCGGCGGTTGTCTTCTCTGTGTGACAATTATGTGTGAGCTTCGCGTGGCCTCTGTCGTGGAGGCTGTACGCTTCAATCATACAACTTTAGACAATTGTATGCACACTCAGTTGAGCACTCCAATCATACTTCTACGGTTTCTAACTCCAAGGTATTAGTGTGCTCGCTTTTATTTTTATAAAATACTCGAACAATTTAGCTACACACTAATAGAAAAAAAAGCATTTAGTTCCGATTCGGTTGGGTCATTAGTCCCGGTTCGCGAACCGGGACTAATCAACCGGGACCAATGCTGGACCGATTCTGTCCCGAACCGGGGCTAATGGTCTTCCACGTGTCGGGGCTGGGAGTGAGGGGGGGGAGGGGTATTAGTTCCGGTTCGTATTACGAACCGGAGCTATTTCTTCGCTGTTTTTTTAGCAATTTTTGGGTCTAGGGTTTTGCATTAAATTGGATGGGCAATTTTGCTGCCCTCTATTTTTCCATTTATTTGTTACATATATATTGCACATCGTCACGAATATATTACATCATTTCATCCGTCGTGCTTTGTCGAACATATTTACAAAATATAGACACGAGTTACATGCACATATATGCATCTTTTTTACACTATATCATTTCATATCATTCCCGTCGAATGACAATAGTATTCTCCCTTGACATCTAGGACCTCTGCATCTAAGAATCCGGCAATTTTCTCTTGAATTGCTTGTACACGTTCCTGTGGTAGAAGGTCGTCCCCCAACTGTTCCATATGGGTCAATATATATATATATATATATATATATATATATATATATATATATATACACTCATCTAACAACTCATCATCATCTTAATCATATACCAAGTTATCATATGATACACATCAAGTAAAACATAGAAAATCATAATAGTCATCATATGCATGCATCCTAATTGATCATGTCAAGTTAATATAAACCAGAATAACTTGTCTCTCATAAGACCTAGTCCTCGCTCTTAGGTATAATGTCATAAAACAGAATAACACCTATGTCTCCATGATGAAGCACAGAGATCCAACGGTCTCCAACTTGTGACTTGCGATCCTTCTTTATTTCTCTCCATGCTTCAATTTGGATCCTTTTTTATATTGATTTGAGGTTACTCGAGTATGGAGCATCGAACTCAGCCCTCAGCGGACTTTTAACTTTCATATGACCTTCTGGGTGCATCAACAGAGGCACTACATCATGTGGCAGTTGCTGTTGAAGAACATAATAATAACCTAGTTAGCAATGTAATCAACACCATCTATGCAATAGTAGAGCATATTTAATTAGGAAACTCTAACCAAGATATTTCGGCGAATGTCATCCGTCCTCAACCTATGCACTAGTGGCATGTAAAATGTATAATTTTGGCCAATTCCAAAATTATACGGGAAGATATCCCTAGAAACGAGAACACCAACAAGAAAGTAAAGAAGAACATCCTTCTCCTCCCAAGTTAGATGTGATCCATACGTGTAGTGTGTCGTGTCAATTAATTTCCTTATTTCACTCGAAGAAACAAAATAAGCTGTAAATCATAATTTAACAAATTTAGTATATGGATGAACACCAACTATTTCTAAATATAAATGCAAATTACTTGACAAATATGGTTGAGAAACTCACATGGAGGTAAAACGGGAAGCATATTGACAACCACCCAAATGTCGATGTTGCCTGGCATATTATCTTCAGGACGAAGATCGAAGGTTATTTCCATACCCTCCTGAAATCCATATGCCTTGCAAAGATCTTCCCACTTTGGGCACCCAAATTCTGTTTGAAAAACTGAATTAAATTTTTAATAACAAATGTGTGACCATGTATAGTCATCAGGTTAGCGCTCCTCGTCTCAATTCTCTCGTGCTCTTCGAAACCGAGCCTCTCCAACACATATCTTCTTGCATGGCAAGGGAGGAACATATCTCCATTCTCGTCAAGCTTCATGCTAAAGAACCTATCGTCTCGCAGGTGAGGCGTGTCGCACATACCCCGTCAGTAGTCGCAATATTCACACTCCCAATATTCATCGCCAGACATTTCCCGTTTTAATGTGGTAAATGTGTAAACAACAATCGTGACACTATATCAAAAGAATTGAACATCTATATATAAACATAGCTAGGCCACTTGGACATTCCGGCAAAAGTGAGTAACTCACTACTGTTTTATGCATTAATTAACACCAACAAAAGGATGATATTTGTAGGTTGGTGAAATATGTATGTGCCCTTTTTCCTCTTCAAAGTTTAAATAAGTTGTTTGAAACCATTGTTTGTCTAATTCAAACCTAATGTGCCTACTTACATGAAATTTACAAACATGATTTTTTCCTTCTTTCTAGTTAGCCCATCAAAAGATCTTCAACAAACATATCGTGATTTTCTTATTAACATGCATTTCAAGATGACATCTTGAACCTATCGATGGCCCTAAAATCAAAATGACAGCAGCCTTGGGGTGCCTAGAGTGGGAGGGGAGGGGGGCGGCGGCGCCTGGAGGGGGGTGGGTTTACCGGAGCGGGATGAGGAGGGGGCTTACCGGAGCGGGCCGGAGAGTGGAAGGGGGCTTACCGGGAGGGCAGGGGGGCGGCGACGACGGCGAGGGAGGCGGCAGCGATGACGACGATGACGATGACGAGGGAGGCGGCGGCGGGGAGGAGTGTGGAGACGGCGACGGCGTCGGGGAAGAGTTGCACAGCCTCGCCGTGTCGAGGGTTTCTCCGCGTCGCGAGGAGGAAGAAGATCGAAACCGCGATTTGGACATCACAAAATTCCAACTCCCGCTTATATAGGCGGAGTTTTGGTCCCGGGTCATGGCTCGAACCGGGACTAAAGATCCCCTTTAGTCCCGGGTCTAGTCACGACCACGGACTAAAGACCCCTTTTCGGCAGGTGGAGTGGCGTGAAAAATGAGGGTCTTTAGTCCCGGGTCGTGGCTCGACACGGGACTAAAGGTGCGGTTCGAGCCACGACCCGGGACTAAAGACTTTAGGCTGGCGGCAGTTCAAAGTTTAGTCCCACGGCGCTTGTCGAGAGGTGCTGCGACTGGTTTATAAGCACGCTGCCCCCAACCGTCTTGAGCTCCTATCTAAAGCAGGCTTACGGGTCTAAACGCAATCTAAATTTTAAAATTGAAAATATATATGAAATTAAAGACAAAATTCAACCTAAATTCAAAGGGAATCACTTTGAATTTGGGTTGAATTTTCTCTATAAATTCTCATATAGTTTCAATTTTTTCCATTATTTTTGTTTTGTTCTTTGCTTTATTTATTTTGTTTTTTCTACTTACAGCTAAATATTTAGTTTTCAAATTTTAATTCTTAGAAATTTATGAATAACTTTACATTCATTTTTTGCTATAAAAGATTATTTTTCTCTTCTATTTAGTTTTCTATTAAAGATTTTAACCAAAAAAAGTTATGATTTTTTAGCCTAAACGCACTCTAAATTAAAAAATTGAAAATATATGTGAAATTAAAAATAAAATTTAAGCTAAATTCAAAGTGAATCACTTTGAATTTGGGTTGAATTTTCTCTATAAATTCTCATATAGTTTCAATTTGTTTTCTATTTTTTTGTTTTGTTCTTTTCTTTATTTTTTTTTTCCTACTTACAGCTAAATATTTAGGTTTCTATTTTGAATTCTTTGAAATTTGTGAATAACTTTACTTTCATTTTTTGCTATTAAAGATTTTTTTCTCTTCTATTTTAGTTTTCTATTAAATATTTTAACCAAAAAACATTATGAAAATTCTTTTGAGTTGATCTTTTTTTGTTTCTTTTTAGTTAATGTTTTACTTGATTCTTTTTAACAAATAAGCACTTTGATAATTTTAATTGATTATTTTTAATTCATTCATGTTAGTTAGTGTTTTAGCTGATTCTTCTTAGCTGACTTTTTTTTGTTTTCTATTAAAATTATAACAAATTTTCAACAATTTCCGACTTCATTTGGTATTTTTCGTGCATTTACTTTATTTTTGAGCTAGTTGACCCTGAAATTGAAGAACACTAAAAATAAACTCTGAAAATGTTGAAACTTGGCATGGTATCATCATTTCACCCACATAGCATGTGCTAAGAAGTTGAGAGGTTTACGAAAAAAACTAGATGCACTTCGTGTACAAAACGGACAATCTCTCTTGAAATATCAGGGATTCGAACGAGAACTCATCTGTTACAATGGGATTTCATTTTTTTGAACTTATTTGAACTCCATATTTTGTGTGTGTTCAAAATGCACCATTCAAAGGCACGTCACAAACTTTCAACAATTTCTGTTTTCATTTGGTATTTTTCGTGCATTTACTTTTTTTTTGAGTTAGTTGACCCTGAAATTGAAAAGCACTACAAATGAACTGTGAAAATGTTGAAAGTTGGCATGGTATCATCATTTCACCCGCATAGCATGTGCTAAAAAGTGGAGAGGGTTACGACAAAAACTGGATGCACTTCGTGTACAAAACGGACAATCTCTCTTGAAATATGAGGGTTTCGAACGAGAACTCATCTGTTACAAAGAGATTTTATTTTTTGAACTTATTTGACCTCCATACTTTTTGTGTGTTCAAAATGCACCATTCAAAGGCATATCACAAATTTTCAACAATTTCTGACTTCGTTTGGTATTTTTCATGCATTTACTTATTTTTTTGAGTTAGTTGACATTGAAATGGAAAAGCACTACAAATGAACTCTGAAAATGTTGAAAGTTGGCATGGTATAATCATTTCACCCACATAGCATGTGCTAAAAAGTTGAGAGGGTTATGATAAAAATTGGATGCACTTCGTGTACAAAACGGACAATCTCTCTCGAAATATGAGGGTTTCGAACGAGAACTCATAAGTTGCAAAGGGATTTCATTTTTTTTGAAATTATTTGAACTCCATACTTTTTGTGTGTTCAAAATTCACCATTCAAAGGCACAACACAAATTTTCAATAATTTCTAATTTCATTTGGTATTTTTCGTGCATTTACTTAATTTTTTTGAGCTAGTTGACCCTGAAATTGAAAAGCACTACAAATGAACTCTGAAAATGTTGAAAGTTGGAATGGTATCATCATTTCACCCACATAGCATGTGCTACAAAGTAGAGAGAGTTATGACAAAAACTGAATGCACTTCGTGTACAACACGGCCAATCTCTATCGAAATATCAGGGTTTCGAACGAAAACTCATCTGTTACAAAGGGATTTCATTTTTTTGAACTTAGTTGAACTCCATACTCTTTGTGTGTTCAAAATGCACCATTCAAAGGCACATCACAAATTTTCAACAATTTCTGACTTCGTTTGGTATTTTTCGTGCATTTACTTATTTTTTTGAGCTAGTTGACCCTAAAATTGAAAAGCACTACAAATGAACTCTGAAAATGTTGAAAGTTGGCATGATATCATCATTTCACCCACATAGAATGTGCTAAAAAGTTGAGAGGGGTACGACAAAAACTGGATGCACTTCGTGTACAAAACGGAAAATCTCTCTCGAAATATCAGGGTTTCGACCCCCACAACAACAGTCGACATTCTTCTTCTCTCATATATGGTGGACCCTTCCTCACCGATTTTTTGCCCGTCGATGATGGTCGCTGCTCCTACTTCCCCTAGTGCATAACAAATATCTAGCACAAGGAGAAGAAGGAGAAGCGACCCCCAAAACAACAGTCGGCATTCTTCTTCTCTCATATATGGTGGACACTCCCTCACCGATTTTTCGACCGTCGATGATGGTCGCTATTCCTACTTCCCCTAGTGCATAACAAATATCTAGCACAAGGATAAGAAGGAGAAGCGAGCCCCACAACAACAGTCGACATTCTTATTCTCTCATATATGGTGGACATTCCCTCACCGATTTTTCGACCATCGACGATGGTCGCTACTCCAACTTCCCCTAGTGCATAAAAAATATCTAGCACAAGGAGAAGAAGGAGAAGCGACCCCCACAACAACAGTCGGCATTCTTCTTCTCTCATATATGGTGGACACTCCCCTCGCCGATTTTTCGACCGTCGATGATGGCCGCTACTCCTACTTCCCCTAGTGCATAAAAAATATCTAGCACAAGGAGAAGAAGGAGAAGCGACCCCCACAACAACAGTCCGCATTCTTCTTCTCTCATATATGGTGGACACTCCCCTCACCGATTTTTTGACCGTCGATGATGGTCGCTACTCCTACTTCCCCTAGTGCATAACAAATATCTAGCACAAGGATAAGAAGGAGAAGCGACCCCCACAACAACAATCGGTATTCTTCTTATTATGAAGCTTTCTAGGGATAGAGACTTCCAATTCAAGTTTCTCTTCAAGAGATTTTATCATAGCTTCGACGATATGATCGGTAAAGGCCTTGTTTTGGCTATAAGTGTGTGGAGAGTTTAACATGGATTGCATCAAAGTAATGCATTCAATCAAGGAGCAACTATCATAATTGAATTCCTTGAAATCCACGGCAGTACTTTCATTACTACTCAAAGTTTTAACATCTTCTACTCCACTTTCAATGCTTTTAGCATCAAGATAGATGGACTCTGAATCATTGGGGCACTTTTCAACCAAAGTGGATTCATATCCAGCCCCATAATAATTAGGTTTGACACAAGAAAGCAAAGATTCAATGGGAGTCACACCTAGCACTTTAAGATCTTCGTGATTCTCATCACGAGAACACGCCTTTTTAAGCCATTCATGTCTAGCACGAATTTGGGCGGTTCTTTCTTGGCTCTCAATCATGGAAACACGCATAGCTTTCAAAGTTTCATCCATGGTGATCTTGGGAGGAGCACATCTAAGTTTCAAAGCATCAAAATCACAAGACATTCTATCAACGCTCTTAGCCAAATCGTCAATTTTGAGTAGTTTTTCCTCTATGGACGCATTGAAAATCTTTTGAGAGTTGATGAACTCTTTGGTATTACTCTCTAAATCAGAGGGTAATCTATTGTAATTTCCATGAGTATTGTTGTAGGAGTTGCCAAATTTATTAGAGGAGTTACTAGGAAAAGGCCTAAGAACATAGTTTCCTCTAAAAGCATTGTTGTTGCCAAAGTTATTCCTACCAACAATATTAACGTCCAAGCTAGCGTTTCTACTCTCAATCAAACAAGACAAAGGCATATCAATAGGATCTAAATGAGCACTTCTACTAGCAACCAAATTCATTAACTCATCCATCTTAGCACTCAATGAGTTAATTTCTTCTATAGCGTGTACCTTCTTACTAGTAGGTGACCTTTCAGTGTGCCACTGAGAGTAGTTCGTCATGATATTGTCTAGGAGCTTTGTGGCCTCCCCTAATGTGATTTCCATGAACATTCCACCTGAGGCGGAGTCCAAGATATTTCTGGAAGCGAAGTTCAAGCCAGTGTAAAATATTTGTATAATCATCCAAAGACTCAAGCCATGAGGGGGACAATTTCTAATCATTAATTTCATTCTCTCCCGAGATTGTGCAACATGTTCATGATCAAGTTGCTCGATATTCATGATATCATTACAGAGAGAGATGATCTTAGCCGTCGGAAAATACTTGGAAATATAAGCATCTTTGCACTTATCCCAAGAATAGATACTATTTTTGGGCAAAGAAGAAAACCAAGTTTTTGCGCGATCTCGCAACGAGAAAGGAAAAATCTTCAATTTAATCACGTCATTATCCACATCTTTCTTATTTTGCATATCGCAAAGCTCAATGAAGGTATTGAGATGGGATGCGACATCTTCACTAGGAAGGCCAGAGAATTGCTCTTTCATAACAAGATTCAGTAAAGCGGCATTGATTTCGTATGACTCCGCACTAGTGGCAGGAGCAATCGGAGTACTAATAAACTCATTATTATTAGTATTTGATAAGTCAAAAAGTTTGGTGTTTTCATTCATGGTGACTTCGGCAAGCAAGTGAGCACACAAGCGAACAAAGAGCAAGCGAGAAAAAGGGCGAACGAAAAGGAAAACGAAAGATGCAAATTGGTGAAGTGAGGGAGAGGAAAACGAGAGGCAACTCGCAAACAACGTAAATGCAAGAGATGAGTTTGCAACACTTACTTGGATGAGTTCTTGACTTGATCCTCCCCGACAACGGTGCAAGAAATCCTTCTGCTACTTCTCAAACAACAACGCCAGAAATTGACACGTTGACGGAGACTTGCTTGCATTGGTTTTTCCCTTGAAGAGGAAAGGGTGATGCAGCACATGAGTAATAAGTATTTCCCTCAGTTTGAGAACGAAGGTATCAATCCAATAGGAGAATCTCGTCAAGTCCAGAGTACCTGCACAAACACAAAAGAGCTTGCACCCAACGCTGTAAAGGGGTTCTCAATCCCTTCAAGAATGTTTGCAAAGTGAGATCTGAAGGCGGAAAGTGCAACGAAGTAAAAAGTGTAAGGCTGAAAATATGGTGTGGAGTAGACCCTGGGGGCCATAGTTTTCACTAGAGGCTTCTCTCAAAATAGCAAGTATTACAGTGGGTGAACAAATTACTGTCGAGCAATTGATAGAACCGCGCAAAGTCATGATGATATCTAAGGCAATGATCATACATATAGGCATCACGTCCGAGACAAGTAGACCGATACTTTCTGCATCTACTACTATTACTCCACACATGGACCGCTATCCAGCATGCATCTAGTGTATTGAGTTCATGACGAACAGAGTAACACCTTAAGCAAGATGACATGATGTAGAGACATAATCTCAAACCTATGATGAAAACCCCATCTTTTTACCCTTGATGGCAACAAAACGATACGTGCCTTGCTACCCCTTCTGTCACTGGGTGAGGTCACCGCATGGTATGAACCCAAAACCAAGCACTTATTCCATTGCAAGAATCATAGATCTAGTTGGCGAGACAAAACCCACTACTCGAACAGAATTACAAGGATATGAAATCATGCATAAGAGAGATCTGAAGAAAATCAAATAAGATTCATAGTTAATCTGATCATAAATCCACAATTCATCGGATCTCGACAAACACACCGCAAAAGAAGATTACATCGGATAGATCTCCATGAAGATCATGGAGAACTTTGTATTAAAGATCCAAGAGAGAGAAGAAGCCATCTAGTTACTAGCTATGGACCCGGAGGTCTATGGTGAACTACTCACGCATCATCGGAAAGGTCATGGTATTGATGAAGAAGCCCTTCGTGTCCGAATCCCCCCTCCGGTAGGGCACCAGAACATGCCCCAGATGGGATTTTGCGGAGACACAAGCTTGCTGCGGCGGAAAAGTACTTTCGATGATCTTCTGATTTTTTGTGGAATTTTTGGGGATATATAGGCGCAAACCCTAGGGCAAAAAAGGTCCAGGGGGCCCACAAGCCTGTGGGCCGCGACCTCCCCCCTGGTCGCGGGGTGAGGGCTTGTGGGGCCCCTGCCTTGGCTCTCAACTCTCCTGATCGTCTTCCGTCACGGGAAAAAATCTTTTCGGGGATTTTATTCCGTTTGGACTCCGTTTCAAAATCTCATGTGAAAGTGGTCAAAAACATGGAAAAAACAGGAAGTGGCACTTGGCACTGAGTTAATAAGTTAGTCCCAAAAAATATATAAAAGGCATGCAAAACATCCAAAGTTTGACAAGATAATAGCATGAAACTATCAAAAATTATAGATACGTTGGAGACGTATCAAGCATCCCCAAGGTTAACTCCTGCTCGTCCTCGAGTAGGGAAGTGATAAAGAATGAATTTTTGATGTGGAATGCTACCTAGCATAGTTGTCATTTGCAACTTCTTTCACGTGACATGAATGTTCAGATCCGTAAGATTCAAAACAATAGTTTGCTATTGACATGAAAACAATAATACTTCAAGCAAACTAGCAAAGTAATCATGAACTTTCAAAATAACAAGGCCAAGGAAAGTTACCCTACAAAATCATATAGTCTGGCTATGCTCCATCATCCTCACACAACTAATGTAAATCATGCACAATCCCGGTATTGGCCAAGTAATTTTTTTCGCACTCTTACTTTCTCAAACATTTTATAACTATCACGCAATACATGAGCGTGAGCCATGGATATAGCACTATAGGTGGAATAGAGTGTGGTGGTGGTTGTGAGACAAAAAGGAGGAGATGGTCACATTGACTCGGCGTATCAAAAGGCTATGGAGATGCCCATTAATAGATATCAATGTGAATGAGTAGGGATTGCCAAACAAGATATGCACTAGAGCTATAAGTATGTGAAATCTCAAAAGGAAAACTAGTGGGTGTGCATCCAACTTGCTTGCTCACGAAGACCTAGGGAAAGTTTGAGGAAGCCCATCATTGGAATATACAAGACAAGTTATATAATGAAGATTCCCACTAGCATATGGTAGTGACAAAGCAAGAAGCTCTTAATCATGAAGGACATGGTGCTATTATGAAGCATAAGTGTGGAAAAAGATAGTAGCATTGTCCCTTCTCTCTTTTTCTCTCTTTTCTTTTTATTTGTTTGGGCTCTTAGGCCTATTTTTTATTTTATTTTCTTTTTATATTTGGGATATTTGGCCTATTTTTTTATTTCCTCACATGGGACAATGCTCCAATAATGATGATCATCACACTTTTATTTACTCACAGCTCAAAATGATGATGACTCTATAGGAAATGCCTCCGGCAGTGTACCGGGAAGTGCAACGATCTAGCATGGCGTATGACATTGAAACATCTCGCTAGCTATCTTACGATCATGCAATGGCAATATGAGAGTGACGACACAAGTCATGAGACGGAACGGTGGGAGTTGGATGGCAATATATCTCGGAATGGCTATGAAAATGCCATAGTAGGTAGGTATGATGTCTGTTTTGAGGAAGGCACATGGTGGGTTTGTGTACCGGCGAGAATTGCGCGGCACTAGAGAGGCTAGCAATGGTGGAAGGTGAAAGTGCATCTATACCATGGACTCACATTAGTCATGAAGAACTCACGTACTTGTTGCGAAAGTTTTTATTAGTAATCGAAACAAAGTGCTAAACGCATACTCCTAGGGGAAGGGTTGGTAAGTGTTAACCATCGCGCGATCTCGACCTCAACACAAAGGATGACAATCAGTAGATCAATTATGCTCCGACTTCCTAACATAGCGGTTCACCATACGTGCATGCTACGCGAATCACTAACTTCAACACAAGTATTTCTAGATTCACAACACCCTACTAACATAGCTCTTAATATTACCAAATCCACGTCTCAAAACTAATTGAGAGGAATCAAGACTTCTCTTTCTACTCAATGCACATGAAGATGGAGGTTTTTGCATCCTCTTTGGGTACCTATCACATTTGGGACTACTTTCATAGCATAAGCCAACTACCAAGTCACGCACCGCCGTGCTCTAAAAGATATAAGTGAAGCACATAGAGCAAAAGTATCTAGCTCAAAAGATATAAGTGAAGCACTATGAGGAAATGTATCTAGCTCAAAATATATAAGTGAAGAACTATGAGCAAAAGTATCTAGCTCAAAAGATATAAGTGAAGCACCATGAGCAAAAGTATCTAGCTCAAAAGATATAAGTGAGCACTATGAGCAAAAGTATCTAGCTCAAAAGATATAAGTGAAGCACTATGATCATTCTAGCAAAAATCACAATGAGTGCATGTCTCTATCTCTCAAAAAGGTGTCCAGCAAGGATGATTGTGACACAACAAAAAGAAAAGACTCCTAAGATACAAGACGCTCCAAGCAAAACACATATCATGTGGTGAATAAAAATATAGCTCAAAGTAATGTTACCAATGGATTGAAGACGAAAGAGGGGATGCCTTCCCGGGGCATCCCCAAGCTTACGCTTTTTGGTGTCCTTGAATTTGGCTTGGGATGCCTTGGGAATCCCCAAGCTTGAGCTCTTTCCACTCCTTATCTCTTTGTCCATGAGAACATCACCCAAAACTTGAAAACTTCACAACACAAAACTTAAACAGAAACTCGTGATAACATTAGCACAAGAAAACAAACTACCACTTCTTTTGGTACTGTAGCAAACTTGAATTCTATCTATATTGGTGTTGGGATACTGTATTATCACTTTTCCATGGCTAGTACCCCCGATACTAACCATAGTTTCATCAAAACAAGCAACCAACTCAACAAAAAACAGAATCTGTAAAAAATAGACCAGTTTGTAGAAATCTGTATACTTCGTATACTTCTGGTACCTCAAAACATCTGAAAAATTACGACGTCCTGGGAAAAAGGCATATAAACCAGAAGCAAAAAGAATCAACTCAAAATCTCATTCTGAATAAAAATGAAAAATCATCTCGTGAGCAAAAAGTTTCTGTCTTTTTCCAGCAGGATCATACAACCATTACCAAGACTAGTCATAAAGGTTTTGCTTGGATCAAACACAAAAAGAAACACAAAAAACACAATCACAACAGAATTGTGATGGTGTGGACGCAACAAAGTAGAAAGAAAAAGATAAATTCATTGGGTTGCCTCCCAACAAGCGCTATTGTTTAACGCCCTTAGCTAGGCATAAAAGCGATAGAATCACGTATCGTCGTCTTTGGTGCTCAAACCATTAGTGGCCCTCATCATGGATTCATAAGGCAATCTTATTTTCTTTCTAGGAAAGTGTTCCATGCCCTTCCTTAAAGGAAATTGAAATCTAATATTCCCTTCCTTCATATCGATGATAGCACCGATAGTCCTTAGGAAAGGTCTACCAAGAATAATAGGGCATGTAGGATTGCAATCAATGTCAACCACAATGAAATCCATGGTTAATAGTTCATATTTGCAATAATAAGAACATCATTGATCCTTTCCATGGGTTTCTTGACAGTAGAATCAGCAAGATGCAAATTAAGAGAACACTCTTCAATCTCATTAAAACCCAGAACATCACATAAAGACTTTGGAATCGCAGAAACACCAGCACCCAAATCACACAAAGCATTGCATTCATAGTTTTTGATTTTGATTTTGATGGTAGGTTCCCACTCATCATGAAGCTTTCTAGGGATATAGACTTCCAATTCAAGTTTCTCTTCAAGAGATTTTATCATAGCTTCGGCGATATGATCGGTAAATACCTTGTTTTGGCTATAAGCGTGTGGAGAGTTTAACATGGATTGCATCAAATAAATTCATTTAATCAAGGAGCAACTGTCATAATTGAATTCCTTGAAATCCACGGTAGTAATTTCATTACTACTCAAAGTTTTAACATCTTCTACTCCACTTTCAATGCTTTTAGCATCAAGATAGATGGACTCCGAATCATTGGGGCACTTTTCAACGAAAGTGGATTCATATCCAGCCCCATAGTCATTAGGTTTGACACAAGAAAACAAAGATTCAATGGGAGTCACACCAAGCACTTTAAGATCTTCGTGATTCTCATCACGAGAACACGCCTTTTTAAGCCATTCATGTCTAGCACGAATTTGAGCGGTTCTTTCTTGGCTCTCAATCATGGAAACACGCATAGCTTTCAAAGTTTCATCCATGTTGATCTTGGGAGGACCACATCTAACTTTCAAAGCATCAACATCACTAGACATTTTATCAACACTCTTAGCCAAATCATCAATTTTGAGTAGTTTTTCCTCCATGGACGCATTGAAAATCTTTTGAGAGTTGATGAACTCTTTGATATTACTCTCTAAATCAGAGGGTAATCTATTGTAATTTCCATGAGTATTGTTGTAGGAGTTGCCAAAGTTATTAGTGGAGTTACTAGGGAAAGGCCTAGGAAGATAGTTTCCTCTAAAAGCATTGTTGTTGCCAAAGTTATTCCTACCAACAAAATTAACGTCCAAGATAGCGTTGCTACTCTCAATCAAAGAAGACAAAGGCATATCAATATGATCTAAAGGAGCACTTATACTAGCAACCAAATTCACTAACTCATCCATCTTAGCACTCAACGAGTTAATTTCTTCTATAGCGTGTACCTTCTTACTAGTAGGTGACCTTTCAGTGTGCCACCGAGAGTAGTTCGTCATGATATTGTCTAGGAGCTTTGTGGCCTCCCCTAACGTGATTTCCATGAACGTTCCACCTGAGGCGGAGTCCAAGATATTTCTAGAAGCGAAATTCAAGCCAGCGTAAAAGATTTGTATAATCATCCAAAGACTCCAGCCATGAGCGGGACAATTTCTAATCATTAATTTCATTCTCTCCCAAGATTGTGCAACATGTTCATGATCAATTTGCTTGAAATTCATGATATCATTACGGAGAGAGATGATATTAGCCGACGGAAAATACTTGGAAATATAAGCATCTTTGCAGTTATCGCAAGAATCGATGCTATTTTTGGGCAAAGAAGAAAACCAAGTTTTTGCGCGATCTCGCAACGAGAAAGGAAAAAAGCTTCAATTTTATCACGTCATTATCCACATCTTTATTCTTTTGCATATCGCAAAGCTCAATGGAGGTATTGATATGGGATGCGGCATCTTCACTAGGAAGGCCAGAGAATTTCTCTTTCATAACAAGATTCAGCAAAGCGGCATTGATTTCGTATGACTCCGCACTAGTGGTGGGAGCAATCGGAGTACTAATAAAATCATCATTATTAGTATTCGAGAAGTCATAAAGTTTGGTGTTTTCATTCATGGTGACTTCGGCAAGCAAGCGAGCACACAAGCGAAAAAAGAGCAAGCGAGAAAAAGGGCGAACGAAAAGGCAAACGAAAAGGCAAACGAAAGAGGCAAATTGGTGAAGTGGGGGAGAGGAAAATGAGAGGCAACTGGAAAACAAAGTAAATGCAAGAGATGAGTTTGCGACACCTACTTGGATGAGTTCTTGACTTGATCCTCCCAGGCAACGGCGCCAGAAATCCTTGTGCTACTTCTCAAACAAGAGCGCCAGAAATTGATACGTTGACGGAGACTTGCTTGCGTTGGTTTTTCCCTTGAAGAGGAAAGGGTGATGCAGCAGATGAGCAGTAAGTATTTCCCTCAGTTTGAGAACGAAGGTATCAATCCAGTAGGAGAATCTCGTCAAATCCAGAGTACCTGCACAAACACAAAAGAGCTTGCACACAACGCTGTAAAGGGGTTCTCAATCCCTTCAAGATTGTTTGCAAAGTGAGATCTGAAGGCGGAAAGTGCAACGAAGTAAAAAGTGTAAGGCTGAAAATATGGTGTGGAGTAGACCCTGGGGGCCATAGTTTTCACTAGAGGCTTCTCTCAAAATAGCAAGTATTACGGTGGGTGAACAAATTACTGTCGAGCAATTGATAGAACCGCGCAAAGTCATGACGATATCTAAGGCAATGATCATCCATATAGGCATCACGTCCGAGACAAGTAGACCGATACTTTTTGCCTCTACAACTATTACTCCACACATCGACCGCTATCCAGAATGCATCTAGTGTATTGAGTTCATGACAAACAGAGTAACGCCTTAAGCAAGATGGCATGATGTAGAGGAATAATCTCAAACTAATGATGAAAACACCATCTTTTTACCCTTGATGGCAACAACACGATACGTGCCTCGCTACCCCTTCTGTCACTGGGTGAGGTCACCGCATGGTATGAACCCAAAACCAAGCACTTCTCCCATTGCAAGAATCATAGATCTAGTTGGCCAGACAAAGCCCACAACTCGAAGAGAATTACAAGGATATGAAATCATGCATAAGAGAGATCAGAAGAAACTCAAATAAGATTCATAGATAATCTGATCATAAATCCACAATTCATCAGATCTCGACAAACACACCGCAAAAGAAGATTACATCGGATAGATCTCCATGAAGATCATGGAGAACTTTGTATTGAAGATCCAAGAGAGAGAAGAAGCCATCTAGTTACTAGCTATGCACCCGTAGGTCTATGGTGAACTACTCACGCATCATCGGAGAGGTCATGGTGTTGATGAAGAAGCCCTCCGTATCCGAATCCCCCCTCCGACAGGGCACCAGAACGTGCCCCAGATGGGATCTTGCAGAGACAGAAGCTTGCGGCGGCGGAAAAGTACTTTCGATGATCTCCTGATTTGTTGTGGAATTTTTGGGGATATATAGGCGCAAACCCTAGGGAAAAGGAGGTCCAGGGGGCCCACAAGCCTGTGGGCCGCGACCTCCCCCCTCGCCACGGGGTGAGGGCTTGTGGGGCCCTTGGGCCCCCCTGCCTCGGCTCTCAAGTTTCCTGATCTTCTTCCGTTACGTAAAAAATCTTTTCGGGGATTTTATTCCGTTTGGAATCCGTTTCAAAATCTCCTCTGAAAGGGGTCAAAAACATGGAAAAAACAAGAACTCGCACTTGGCACTGAGTTAATAAGTTAGTCCCAAAAATATATATAAAAGGCATGCAAAACATCCAAAGTTTGACAAGATAATAGCATGAAACCATCAAAAATTATAGATACGTTGGAGACGTATCAGTTACTACTGAAGTAGAACAAGTACTTAAGGCTCAGAATGACTTGCTCAATGAGCTGAATGACAATTCTGTCAGAGTCGTCACTAGAGGCGGTAGAATGACCTAGGAATCTTTGTATCCTGAGGGTCATCCTAAGAGAATTGAACAAGATTCTCAAGGAGTTTGCGCTGATGCACCTAGTCATCCTAGGAAGAAGAAGAAAGATGATAGGAACTTGCACGCTAGCAACCCTGTTGCTGTTACACAAGAGAGTCCAAACGATGTCTCTATTTTCGATGCCGAAACACAATCTGGTGATGAACATGATCCTAATGATAATATCGATAGTGATGTTCATGATGATGCTCAACCTAGCAAGGATAAGGATGTGGAGATTGAACCTGATGATCTCTATAACCCACAACCTAAGAATAGGAGATACGATAAGAACGACTTCGCTGCTAGGAAGCATGGTAAAGAAAGGGAACCATGGGTGCAGAAACCCATGCCCTTTCCTCCCAAACCATCCAAGGAAAAGGATGATGAGGATTTTGAGCGATTTGTTGAGATGATTAGACTTGTCTTTCTGCAAATGCGTTTGACAGATATGCTCAAAATGTCTCTGTATGCTAAGTACATGAAGGATATTGTGACTAATAAGAGGAGGATACCTGAGGTTGAGATCTCCACCATGCTTGCTAACTATACCTTCAAAGGTGGAACTCCTAAGAAACTAGGTGATCCCGGAGTGCCCACTATAACTTGTTTCATTAAAGGCAACTACGTTAGAACTGCTTTAAACACTGCAGTTCTTTGTTTCATTAAAGGCAACTACCTTGGAGCCGGTGTTAGTGTTATGCCTCTCCCTCTTTATCATAGGCTTGAACTGGATAAGTTGACACCCACTAAAATCTCTCTGCAAATGGCCGACAAATCAACTGCTTTCCCTATCGGCATTTGCGAGGATGTGCCTGTTGTGGTTGGTAACGTTACTATCTTAACGGACTTTGTTATTCTGGATATTCCCAAGGACAATGCCATGGCGGTCATCCTTGGAAGACCCTTTTTAAACACTGCAGGGGCTGTTATAGATTGCAACAATGGCAATGCCACTTTCCATGTCAACGGTAATGAGCATACAATGCACTTTCTGAAGAAACAATATCGAGTATTTTGCATCAATACTATCGAAAAAACATCATCGATTCTTATTGGGAGCTTTGAATGCCCTACTCCTCCTGTTAAGATGAAGTATGATTTGCTTGTTGGGGATATTCACATCCCCATTGAGGTAACCTAGTGACTATTCGAAAATTATCCGTCTTCTTTTGTGATTCCAAAAAGTTTGTCAAGGAGACTTGATAACCCTCATTGACGGATTTCTTTCAATGACCATGAGATGGATGAATCGAGGAGTCACAAACCTCTGTTCCAAGCTTTCACCTTCGGTTTCTTAGAAGAAAAAATGACAGATTTAGTTTAGTTTTCCCTGTTTTCTTCTTTTAGCGTCCCGCAGAAAAGTACCCTGGAAATAAATGTTCTCCAAACGTCCTGAAAATCAAGTACGTTTTTTCTAGAATTTTTGAAAAATACTGAGACGGAGAGTTAGTCAGGGGGCTGCACCAGTGGGCCACAAGCCCTCGAGGCGCGGGCACCCCCTGGTCGTGCCTACCAGGCTTGTGGGGCCCACGTGCACCCCCTCCACTCATTCTAGCTCCCATCTGCTTCTCCTACCTTCAGAAAAAATCGTTTCGCAGCTCAAACCCGTGTTCTTGCTCTTCTTGCTAGGATTTTCGATCTCCTTGTGCAAAGCACCATTCACAAAACTGTTTTGGGGAAATTGCTCCTTGGTAAGTGACTCCTCCATTGGTCCAATTAGTTTTTGCTCTAGTGCCTTATATTTCGCGTATTATTGCTGCCTTGGTGACCTTGTTCTTGAGCTTTGCATGCTAATTTTAGCTGGTCCCAAGTAGTTTTGATGCGTAATATGGCCTCTAGGCACTTGTCGGAGTAGTTGCTATGAGTTTCGTTGAGCCTTGTTCACTTTTCCTTAGAGTCACTAAAAAATTCAGAATTTTTTAGAGATAGAAAAAAGAAAAGATGAGGAGGTTCTTAAGAGGCTCTTCAAGCCGTGACCCCAAGGATGATGGGAATGAGAAGAAGAAACCCAAGTATCTGGTCCCCGGAGTTGTAGAAGTTCGAGCGTGCGAGTGGCCAAGCGATATATTCTTACGCACCGTCGGACTTTATGAGGACTTTTCTTACTTGGTGGAGAACACAGGCCTTACCGCCTTCGTTGAAGATAAGTGTCCGCAATACCTCCTGCTCACCAATATTTTCGTGCAAAGCTTTAATTTCTAACCAAGGAAGAATCCTCCAATGGTTGAGTTCAAATTATATGATATCCCCCAGCGCATGTCACTCCAGGATTTTTGCAATGTTTGCAAATTGCCTTTTGTTGGGGATATTCATGAACCTCGTCCATGGGACTTGGAGGCTTTCATAGATACTATTGCTGTAGGAGAAGAGAGAGGAGTGTCTTGTGCTAGAGCTGCTAGCATACATTTTCCCATGCTTCGGTACTTCTCATTATTCGTGGGAAAATGTTTGATTGGCTGTGGGAAAGCTGGGTCCCTTAGCTCCCCAGATCTTGCGGTCTTGCACGAAGCCCTTTATAATGATAAAACTTATAGCTTGGGCGCTATAGTAGCTCAACGGTTGAACACGAACCGTTCTAAAGGCGTTGTCTATGGAGTTATCTATGCTACCCGTCTTGCCAGACATTTTGAGATACCTATTAGACTGGATGAGGAAGAAGAGATTCTTCTTTCTGAGAGATATCTAGATTATGATAGCATGGTTCGCCATGACTTTCTTGATAGAGATATAAATAGAAGGATGATTTATAACCTAGTATTTAGTCAGGGTACTCGTGAGACTATTACTTTGCCTGCTCCTTCTTTGTTCAATCTTCATACAGGCAGGTACATTATTATGCCCTCGGACTTCTACGCATATTGGGGCATAGCGCAACCACAGGTGGTCGTGCCCGAGCCACAAGTCGAGTACCAGACGCTAGTTTATCAGTGGGAACCAGAGGAGCTCACACAGCAGTGGCATCCTCAGTCCACTCCGGAGTACCCCGGAGACAGTTATTTCCCTCCTTGGGAGTAGACAACTTAGGCCAAAAGCCTAAGATTGGGGGAGTACGTGTTTCTCACCAACTTTATATTCTTGCTTACGCTTTCACTTGTTAGTCGGTGTTGACACTTTGCCACTTTATCATCCATGCTAGTTTATTTCTTTTTCTCGCTTTCTTTTCGTGTCTTTGTCTAGTTTGACAAAAAAACGAAAATGATTTCCTTTTCTTCTTTTGTTTGTTGGGATCTTTCCCGTGTAAATAGTGTTCTTTTTCTTTGGGTCAAGGTAGAAGACCATGGTTACAATGTTTAGTGCCTCTCGCATGCATATCTATTTATCTATCAAAGAGCCATATTACTTTGTCTTCTCCTTTGTGTTTGCCTGCAGATTCCAGCTTAGTCCAATGCACGAGCACTATTATTATTGTTCACATCATTCTATCGTGCAAGTGAAAGGCAATTATGACGATATATGATGAAGTGACTGAGCCTGGAAAAGCTGGTATGAACTCGATCTATTTTGTTTTTGTAAATATGACTAGCTCATCGTTCCTGATAAATCTTTGTCGTGAGAGAAACATGTCTGCAATGATAACTTAGAGATCATAGTTTCTGATGCCATGCTTAATTAGCTAGGAGCTTATAATGGTTTGTCTTGGATGCCAACATGAATTTTGAGATGACTATGATGTAGTATGATAGGATGGTATCCTCCTTTGAATGATTCAAGTGGCTTGACTTGGCGCATGTTTACGCATGTAGTTGAAACAAAATCAACATAGCCTCTATGATATTCATGTTCATGGTGATTTATGTCCTACTCATGCTTGCACTCATTGTTGGTTAATCTCTATGTATTTTGATGACTGTTGTCGCTCTCTAGTTGGTCGCTTCCCAGTCTTTTGCTAGCCTTCACTTGTACTAAGCGGGAATACTGCTTGTGCATCCACTTCCATAAACCCAAAGTTGTTCCATATGAGTCCACCATACCTACATATATGCGGGATCTACCTGCCGTTCCAAGTAAATTTGCATGTGCCACTCTCTAAACCTTCAAGAAATAATCTGTTTTGCATGCCCGGACTCCTCATGTGGTGACAAGGGGCTATCAGTATCTTCCATGCTGGGCAAATTATCCCCGATATGTGTTTATTCACTATCATTCACGAGAAAGGGGCCGGTAATGGGAATGCCCAGTTCCATGCTCAAATCGAAAAGATAATTGCAAACAAAACTCCCCCTGGATTGATGTTGGTATGGATGGCACCAGAGTATTCGGCTAGTCGTGGAGTGTGATTGATCGTTGGTGGGGGAGTCAAAACTTTACTTTTCTGTTTGGGAACCTCCTATAGCATGTGTAGCATGGAAGATGGTGAGAACTCTTGGTCATTGCGTTGACAATGAAAGCATGCCACCCAAAATTATTATCTCTGTTTTAAAAGCTTGAGCTCTGGCACCTCTACAAATCAATGCTTCCCTCTGCGAAGGGCCTGTATATTTATGTTCCTGTTGAGTCATCCTCTTTTTATAAAAGCACCAATTAGAGAGCACCTCTGTCATTTTTATGCTTTGCTTTTGACTGATGTTGAGTATGACTGTGACTGGATCTTCTTTGCCATGAATTACAATGTTTAGCCAGCCCTTGGTCTTTGAAGGTGCTCTGCATTTATGTTTTGCAGTCTCAGAAAGAGCTAGCGAGATACCATCTGTTCGTACTGCTTCATGATTGAAGTGTTGACGTTTGAAACTTATTATTATTTGCTCGCTAGTTGATTATGCCATTGATATGAGTTTACCGTGAGACCTAGATGTCATTTTCTTATGTGGTTAGCTTGTGATCTTGCTGAAATTCTGGATATGAGTTAGACATAGTTGCAACAACAAGATCAAACAGAGTTCGTAAAAGTTTTTCTTTTGTCTCTTTCAGTTTGTCAACTGAATTGCTTGAGGACAAGCAAGGTTTTAAGCTTCGGGGAGTTGATACGTCTCCATCATATCTACTTTTACAAACTATTTTGCCCTTGTTTTGGACTCTAATTTGCATGATTTGAATGGAACTAACCCGGACTAACGTTGTTTTCAGCAAAATTGCCATGGTGTTTTTTTGCGCAGAAATAAAAGTTCTCGGAATGACTTGGGAATTTACGGAGAATTTTTATGGAATATATAAACACTACTGGCGCAAGAATCAACGGAGGAAGTGGAGCATGGTTCCCACAAGCCCACCAGGCGCTCCACCTGGCTGCGCCTGGTAGGCTTGTGGGCCCCACAAAGCTCCACCGCCTCCAATCTCAGGTCTATTTAGTCGTATTCATCCAGAAAAAAATAAAGGAGAAGAGTTCATCGCGTTTTACGATACGGAGGCGTCACCATCTCCTGTTCTTCCTCTGGAGGGCAGATCTAGAGTCCGTTCTGGGTTTCGGAGAGGGGAAATCTTCGCCATCGTCATCATCAACCTTCCTTCATCGCCAATTCCATGATGCTCTTCACCGTTCGTGAGTAATCTCATCGTAGGCTTGCTGGACGGTGATGGGTTGGATGCGATCTATCAGGTAACCGAGTTAGTTTTGACGGGGATTGATCCCTAGTATCCACTATGTTCTGAGATTGATGTTGCTACTACTTTGCCATGCTTAATGATTGTCACTTGGGCCCGAGTGCCATGATTTCAGATCTAAACCTATTATGTTGTCGCCAATATATGTGTGTTCTTGATCTATCTTGCAAGTTGTAGTCACCTACTATGTGATATGTCCCGGCAACCCCGGAGTGACAATAGCCGGAACCACTCCCGGAGATGACCATAGTATGAGGAGTTCATGTATTCACTAAGTTAATGCGTTGGTCCGGTTCTTTATTAAAAGGAGAACCTTAATATCCCGTAGTTTCCATTAGGACCCCGCTGCCACGGGAGGGATGGACAATAGATGTCATGCAAGTTCTTTTGCCTAAGCACGTATGACTACATACTGAATACATGCCTACATTACATTGACGAACTGGAGCTAGTTACATATCTCTCCGTGTTATAACTGTTGCATGATGAATAACATCCGGCACAATCATCCATCACCGATCCAATGCCTATGAGTCTTTTCCTACTGGTCCTTGCTACCTTACTTTGCCGCTACTACTATCACTTCTGCTACTGTTACTCTGTTTCTACTGCTGTTACTCCGCTGCTACTGCTGTCACTTTGCTGCTACTGCTTACTGTTTCTATCATACTACCTTGCTACTGATACTTTGCTGCAGATACTAAATCTTTCATGTGTGGTTGAATTGACAACTCAACTGCTAATACTTGAGAATATTCTTTGGCTTCCCCTTGTGTCGAATCAATAAATTTGGGTTGAATACTCTACCCACGAAAACTGTTGTGATCTCCTATACTTGTGGGTTATCACCGCCCTCTCCCATCTAGGGCTGCCGCACCACCTAGGGTGGAAACCCTTGGGGTAGCGCACCCTCCTCCCTCTCCTCCTATGTAAACCCAAGGGGCTTTGGGGCTACACACACAATTCATGTCTCTCCCTCGGCACAGCCCTACCTCTCCTCCTCCTCGTTCTCCGTAGCGCTTGGCGAAGCCCTATCGGAGTACCACCTAGCTCCACCGTCACCACGCCGTCGTGCTGCCGGAGCTCTCCCTCAAACTCTCCTCTTTCCTTGCTGGATCAAGCCGTAGGAGACGTCACCGGGCTGCACGTGTGTTGAATGCGGAGGCGCCGTTGTTCAACGCATAGATCGGAATCCACCGCGATATGAATCGCTGCGAGTACGACTCCATCAACCGCGTTCTAGTAACGCTTCCGCTTAGCGATCTTCAAAGGTATGAGGATGCTCTACCCCATAGCTCGTTGCTGGTTTCTCCTATATAGATCCTTGGATGACGTTGGAATTTTTTGAATTACTACTACATTCCCCAACATGAACAAGATACAAAAGCTCAAGCTTGGGGATGCCCAATGCACCCCAAGTAAATATTTCAAGAACTCTCAAGCATCTAAGCTTGGGGATGCTACGCATCCACCCTCTCCTCATCAACAATTATCGGTTAGCCTATGTTGAGCTTGAATTTTTATTCGTTCACATGATCCGTGCTATTCTTGGAGTGTTGTTTTCCTTTTGCTTGATGTTTAATAAAATACTCACATCTGAAAATATTCATTGAGAGAGAGAGAGAGAGAGTCCTCGCGCAGCTACTTACTTGTTTGACTACTCATTAATATTCACTTATATATTTTGAGAGTAGCTTGTCATTTCCTCTCATGCTTCACTTATACCTTTTTGATGAATGAAACTTTATGCTCATGTGCTTCATTCAAATTTGTTTGAGCTTGTTGAAAAAGCAATGGAATCACATGAAACTAGTCCCAAAGTGATAGATATCCAAGAGGGATATAATAAAAACTTTCTTGAAGATCATGGGACAAATTAAACTTGATTCCTTGTAATAGTTTTGAAACATGATGATAGTAATATGTGAGTCATGTTAGTGAGTAATTATTCTTTAAGTAGGAATATTGGTGTTAAGGTTCATGATTACCTATGCATGCATGAAAGTCAATAGTTATGCAATTAAGTTACATCCTACTTATGGTGCATTATTAGGTTTTTATTATGACTCAATGCTCACTTATGAGATTTTTCTTTCCTCGGTTTGGTTGCTTCCCAATATATTATTTGGTAGCCTTCATTTGTACTAAGTAGAAATACTACTTGTGCATCTAAAATCCTTAAACCAAGTTTTGCCTCTTGAGTCCACCGTACCTACCTATATGCGGTATTTCCACGTCGTTCCAAGCAAATTTGTATGTGCCATCTCTAAATTTTCAAAATAAATTTTCTTTTTTGTGTGCCCATACCGCTCATGAAACGGTGGGGAGTATCCAATATTTTCCATGCTAGGTGGGTTATTCTCATGATATGTGTTGATTCACTATCATTCACGAGAAAGTGGCTGGTATTCGGGATGCCCAGTTCCATGCTCATAAATCAAATCAAATATAATGAAACAAAACTCCCCCAAGAATGTTGTTGGTATGGACGGTACCCGTGGATTCGGCTCGCCGTGGAGTGTGATTGATTGGTGGAGGGGGGGGGGGGGGTAAAAACTTTACCATTCTGTTTGGGAACCGCCTGTAATGTATCTAGCATGGAAAGTATTGTGAGCTACTTTGTCATTTTCGTTGACAGGAAAAGCATGCCACTCAAAATAATTTTTCTCTCT
This sequence comes from Hordeum vulgare subsp. vulgare, assembly GCF_904849725.1. Taxonomy (NCBI): domain Eukaryota; kingdom Viridiplantae; phylum Streptophyta; class Magnoliopsida; order Poales; family Poaceae; genus Hordeum; species Hordeum vulgare. The sequence goes on along the minus strand of NC_058524.1, from coordinate 12,266,420 downwards.
CAATTCAAACCTTGAGCTCTGGCACCTCTACAAATTCCTACTTCCCTCTACGAAGGGCCTATCTATTTACTTTATGCAATTTTATTTTTGCTTTGAGTCTCCATCTTCTCTTATAAGCACCAACTAGGGAACACTATGATCATACTTGAGCATTGGGCAAAGCTAATATTTGAGTGCGTTTCGTGAATGGATCAATTACTGAGCATGATGGACTAGGGATAACTTTATTAAGTGTTGATATTTTGAAACACATGGTTGCTTGTTGACATGCTGGAGTATTGAAGTAATTATGTTAAAACTAGACTATTGCTTTGAATCACTTACAAGTCCAAATGTCCATGCTATACAAAGAACAAAATAATTTGATGAACATGTTACGCAACATTCCACATAAAAAATTCTGTTTTTATCATTTACCTACTCGAGGATGAGCAGGAATTAAGCTTGGGGATGCTGATACGTCTCCAACATACGTATCTATAATTTTTGCTTGTTCCATGCTGTTATATTATCATTCTTGGATGTTTTACCATAATTTTACTACAAATTTATAATATTTTTTGGGACTAACCTATTAATGGTTGCAAAATTGCAAAAGTTCTTGTTTCACACTTTGATTTGTAGGAATTAATTATAAATTGTCGAAAAAAAGGAAAAGGAGCCTTGTTGGAGGAGAACTCTGACTCTCCTGAAATCTATCCATGGGCAATTTTTAGAGATCGTCAGTTTGACCCCCGAAGACGACATTAAATGGAAACAAATTAAACTACGAAAGTGTGGGGACTTTTATGGCAATGATTCTGAACAATAAATTCGTCCAACACAGAGTTTGTATGAGATCTGGAGACCCGTTTTACTGAAGATAAATATCTGACTACGGTATCACGAGAATTGTTGACTTGATTGAGTCCAACTCTTAACATATCTGATATATTCGGTCAAGCGACGGCTTTGGAGACTCATGAGGGATGTGAGGAGCCCCTAGGAAGGTTCTAGAGGTGCCCGAGAGCCATTGGATCAAGGGTCCATACATCGAAGGGCCATAGAGCACCTCAGAGGCACATATAAGAATAGAAAAACCCTAATTTTGGAAGAGTCACCAAGAGCCACGAATTTGCCTCTCCCTTGGGAGCCGTCAAGAAGGGGAGAGGCTTTCTCCATTGCTACACCAAGACTAAGAAAGAAAGGAGGGGCAAGGGGCCGCCGCCAGTGACCGGTGCTGTGGCCGCCATCGCCTCCATCTCTTCGGGGCTGCACCTCTCCATCAACAAATCTCTCTTTATCACCATCATAATGTGTGAGTAATCCTCCTCGGGGTTGAGGGTATGTACTAGTAGCTATGTGTTCAATCTCTCTCTCTCTCATTTTTTTGAGATGGCACGATCTTGATGTACCATGAGCTTTATTAATATAGATGAATCATATGGAGTTTTCCCCTCTCTAAATTCTTTTGATGAATTGAGTTTTCCCTTTGAAGTTTTCTTGTCGGATTGAATCTTTAAGGATTTGAAAACACTAGATGTATGGCTTGCGATGGGATATTCGTGGTGACAATGGGATGTTCTATTGATCCACTTGATGTATGTTTTGGTGATTGATAACCCACAAGTATAGGGGATCGCAACAGTTTTCGAGGGTAGAGTATTCAACCCAAATTTGTTGGTTCACCAAAGGGAAAACAAAAGAATATTCTCAAGTATTAGCACGTGAGTTTGTCATATTCAACCACACCTGAAAGATTAGAGTCTGCAAACAAAGTATGAGTTGCAAAGTAGTATGATAGCAACGGTGTCAGAAATAGATTTGTTGACGGCAGACTATACCTAACTGTTGTATCAATGGCGCCAGTAGGTTGCACGTGGGTGAGTAACTATTCTTCCCCGACAACAGTGTCGGAAAAGATCTTGCAACAAGTAACATCGACGTAGCAAGGAACAACAGTAGCAGGAACAACAAAGTAACAACAGTAGCAATAGTAGCAGCAAAGTGGCCCAATCCATTTTGTAGCAAGGGACAAGCCTAGACAAAGAAACATAGCGAGGACCAGTAGTAAAAGAGTTGTAGGCAGTGGATCGGTGATGGATGAGTATGACGGATGTGATTCATCATGTAACAGCTATAACACGGAGATATATGTAACTAGCTCCCGTTCGTCAACCTAATGTAGGCATGTATTCTGTATGTAGTGATACGTGCTTAGGGAAAACAACTTGCATGACATCTATTGTCCATCCCTCCCGTGGCAGTGGGGTCCTAATGGGAACTACGGGATATTAAGGTTCTCCTTTTAATAAAGAACTAGACCAACGCATTAACATGCGGTGAATACATGAACTCCTCGTACTATGGTCATCTCCGGTAGTGGCTCCTCGCTATTGTCACTCCGGGGTTGCCGGGTCATAACACATAGTAGGTGACTACAACTTGCAAGATAGGATCTAGAACACACATATATTGGCGACAACATAATAGGTTCAGATCTGAAATCATGGCAATCAGGCCCTAGTGACAAGCATTAAGCATAGCCAAGTAGTAGCAACATCAATCTAGAACATAGTGGATACTAGGGATCAATCCCCGTCAAAACTAACTCGATTACATGATAGATCTCATCCAACTCATGACCGTCCAGCAAGCCTACGATGAGATTACTCACGAGCGATGAAGAGCATCATGGAATTGTCAATGGAGGAAGGTTGATGATGACGATGGCGACGATTTCCCCTCTCCGGAGCCCCGAACGGACTCCAGATCTGCCCTCCAGATGAAGAAGAGGAGGTGGCGGTGCCTCCGTATCGTAAAACGCGATGAAACCTTCTCTCTGATTTTTTCCGGGCGAGACAGAAGATATAGAGCTGAGTTTGGGGGCCGTGGTGCCACGTGGGCCTCACAAGCCCTCACAGCGCGACCTAGGGGGGTGGCCGCGGCCTGTGGGCTTGTGGCCCACTGGCACGGCCCCTCTGGTGGATCTATGCACAGGTATTTTTCTTTTATTCCAGAAAAATTCTCCGTAAATTTTCAGGACATTCCGAAAACTTTTATTTCTGCACAAAATCAACACCATGGCAATTCTGCTGAAAACAGCGTCAGTCCGGGTTAGTTCCATTCAAATCATGCAAATTAGAGTCCAAAACAAGGGCAAAAGAGTTCGGAAAAGTAGATACGACGGAGACGTATCAACTCCCCCAAGCTTAAAGCATTGCTTCTCCTCAAGCAATTCAGTTGAGAAACTGAAAGAGACAAAAGAAAAACTTTGACGAACGCTGTTTGATCTTGTTGTTGCAACTATGTCTAACTCATAACCAGAATTTCAGCAAGATCACAAGCAAACCACATAAGCAAATGACATCTAGGTCTCACGGTAAACTCATATCAATGGCATAATCAACTAGCGAGCAAATAATAATAAGTCTCAAACGTCAACACTTGAATCAAGACAACGTGAAGCAGTACGAATAGATGGTATCTCACTAGCTCTTTCTGAGACCGCTAAACATAAATGCAGAGTACCTTCAAAGACCAAGGGCTGACTAAACATTGTAATTCATGGCAATGAAGATCCAGTCATAGTCATACTCAACACAGTTAACACTACAAGAAATATGCTCATACATGACGTTATTTAAGATGTCGTTGATGAATTCGTCATAAATCTATGACGATTTCATTCGAGATTGTCGTAAACCGTTTGAGGGGATCAAATCTACATATAAATTACGATGATGTGAGTCAAAAACGTCGTAACCGCATAAGATGAGATCGTCATAACTACTACGACGATTATAAAAATGTCGTAACATGTTCTAACTATGTTGACATGTCACTCGTGGGTCCATTCTATCCCACCTCATCCATGTATTGAACTGTTTTTTATACCAATTTTCTGTTGGGCTATTTTTTTCAACTTACTTTTATATTAGGCTGGTATTTTGTCCTCCATGCTTGCTAATGGGCTGGTTTGTGATCTGTTTAAAAGGCCCACATTTTAAGATTATAATATTTTGCATAAAAACTAGGGGACTGCTACGCATCTATCGATGGATTTGTAGAAACCATCCACCACCTTTTTAACCGTCCGATGCATATGCATGCACCGTTCGATCACCAGCTCGGTCGCATCTGTCCACCACACAAAATCCTAAAACAACGCTTCAGTTGCGGAAACAAGAACCCTGCTACATCGTTTGGCTGACGGGTTAAAAAATGACTGACGAGTCTTTTGAAACAGAGACGAAGTTGCAGAAACTCGTCATTACGCCCTACTTGTACTATGCGATCGTAGAAATCGACCGGCTGATGGGAAGAGTTTTCCTTGTTATATAATATTTTCCACAGCAAAAGATCGTGTTGCGGAAACATATGTAGAATTCTTTCTCTACAACAAAAGTCTTGTTGCATAAATATTTTGCAACTCTGTTTGTTATAGATTTTCTTTTCTGCTACAGTAGATATTTTTTTGCAACAAAAAGTCAAATTGCAGATTTTTTTCCCAATTTTCTCTTTTTTGCAACACATGTGTTGTTGCGGAAATATGTTTTTCAACACATGTAATGTTTCAGGAAAAAAAATAACGATGTTGCAATCTAGATTCTCACCGGCACCGCCCGCCATTGACTTCATAGTTGCGGTCGAGCGCACGGGACACGTGTCGTGCGCACGAGGTGGCGGATGGAAAATGTCCGATCCGCCGGATGATTAGCATCATTTCCCTAAAAACTATTAAAAAATAACTATCAAAACTTCCCTCCAATTCTTATCAAAAAGAAGGAAAATTTTCCTCCCAAAACTTTGCTGAAATTCCACGCGCCAAACCGGCACGCCGCGCGCGCGGCCAAATTTTTCGTCCAACCCCCACGCCTTTTTCCTCTGTTGTCCGGTGAGAGATGGGCCGTCTCCATGTCCAACTCATCTGGTTCCTTTTCCTCTCCCCCCCCCGCCCTGTCCACGGCCCTGTTCCTCTTCTCCCCCGCCGGAGCTCCGCCCTCCCGCCCGCCCGCCGGCCGCTCTCCGCCCCCCTGCAACTCCTCCACCATCCGAACCGCCTAGTCCTTCCTCTCTTCCCCGCGCGGCCCCGTCCTTTCCCTGCCTTCTCCTCGCCTCGCCGTTGTCGACTCGATGACCCAGGTCGCCGCTGTCCGCGAAGTCGACGGCCGGCAGCAGCGGCCCGGATAGAGGAACGAGGGCCCTATCAGGTGAGATCCCCTCTCTCAAGTGTCGTGCCCCATGCCTCTGGTTAGCTCCCCGATCTGGACAATCCCGGGGTTTGATGTGTGCTGCGATTAATTTGGGGATGGATTTGGGATGATGGATGGTAGGGGGATCGGCCCTCCGACGACACGAGGGTAACTAGCCGTGACGCCCATGAGATGAATCAACCGCAGCTGGACTAGGGCCTAGGGCAACCGACAGCGGCGGCGCAGGAACAATTTTGTAGCCACTCGACAGAAATCAGCGGTGGTGCGGGGGCATCCATCAGTATCCATACGAGAGCTTCAAGCAACGGCTGCGCGAGGGCATAAAGCAAGTGCGACGCCAGGAGATTAGGTGAGGTGAGTTCCCTTATCTCGGTCTACTGATTGTTTAAGTCATGGAATTGCTTAGAATCATGGTCTAGGTGACTATTTTAATCTTGAAATTACTCGAAAATTGTGAGTGTTGGGTTTGCTGGTTGCATTGAAGATTACCTGTACTCTCGGTAACTCAATCTTAACTTTACTTACTCATATTGAACATTGCCTACTCTAATTGTTCGCTAGATAATTTATTTGGTAAATATAGGAAACCAGGATCTTAGATTTACTCAGATTGAACATTCACTACTCGTCTACTCCCAATGTTCTCTTCTGATTTATTTGCTAAATAAAGTAAACCATGCAAAGTAGTTATATTGCAACTGTGCATATTTTTAGGATATTAGTATAGGAGAGTTTTTTTGAAACTTATTAATATAATCAAAGGAGCTTACATAAAAATTTACATAACGTTGTTATCATATATTAGTTAACAAGGAAAATTACCACTGTTTATTGTAGCTTTGCAAAAAAAAACTATCAATATATGGAATCTTTTTTCCTCCTATGTCGCCTTGGGCCCATTTATTTGACTTCGCCCCGGGGCCTCCGAAACTTCACGACCGCCCCTGTATATATCAGCATCTTGTCCATATTTTCTTTTATCTACTTGGTTACTCTTTGTGAGTGCTTCAGCTCATACATATGTTATGTCCTTGGAACTTGTAGGATTACTCGATGCAGCCTCCTAACCAGGAGCTTATCGTGCAAGATTTGCATGACAACATGTGGATATTTCGTCACATTTATCGTGGTAGGGTCGAATGCTGCTTCACTTGCTTCTAACTTGTTCTGTGTTCATTCAAGGGTACATAATTTTGGTGTCCTGGGTCCTGGTGCCCGCGTCGCTGTTAATCTTATTCTGAGATTCTCAGGAGCCAAAACTGAATATCATCAGTATCTTTGTTCAGTATCGGCACTTGCCAGATACAGTATTTCTTTGAGAAATACTACGCGATTGAGGTGTGTAATCTGTAGGCACAAAAATCTATATGAAACTTCAACAACCCGTCTATCTATATGATTACAGGTTTAGGGACGCAGTAGTTCAGTTTAGACAACCAATAGCTGTTAGGAGTGCCGACATACATGGTTTACGATGTTACTCGTGGTCTGAAGCTTTTATAGAAGCATTTGCACATTCTCGAGCTTAGGAGTTAGTTTAGGACTTACGAATTCAAGGAGCATTAAAATTTTTGTTTGATCTGCTGCTAAAGAATGATTCTTAATTTCATTGGCTATCTTGTATTCTTGTTTCTTTATTAAGGTAACTAGCATACAGAGTATATATATAATTCTAGACAAAGAAAGACAAGGGGCATTTTTAGTCCATCAGACCTGAATGGCGGCATCATTTATTTTTAACTTGAGTCCATCTTTTTGTTTCACCAGTGTTTCTTCCAATATTGGATAGTTTTATGATATCTGACATGTATTCTTGCTATTATACTGTGACAGATGTGCCATAAAAATGGTGTCATCCATCGGGACCTTAAACTAGAGAACTTCTTACATTCAAATAAGAAGATAAGTTCACCTCTACACGCAATTGATTTTGGACTATCTGTGTTATTCACGACTAGCCTTCTCAAGAACATACTGTATTTAGCTAAATATAGTTAGTAACTAGTTCATGATTTAGGAAACTACTGTATTTGGCCAAGTACCAGTTAATGACTAGTTTGTGTTTTAATTGTCTATTACAATTCTGATTACCATGCGAGCTTTATTAGATTGACAAAAACTGGTTGAAATCCACCTTATTAGGCAAGTATGTTTCCTGAACGTGAGGTGTGTAATTTGATGAAGTAACCTGTATATTGGCATCTTCGTATTAAATAGCTGCTTACTGTCTGGTGACTGAACATTGGAGGCATCACTTTATGAGCAGCCACAAGTCTACCTATCAGTTCATAGTGCAGACTCATTCCAGATACTACTTTGCAGGTCCATTCTTTTCATTCATCCATTGTTTCTTGTAGCTCCAGGAATAGCAAACAACAATGCAAGCTCAGAAAGTCTTAAATATTTTGATTGAAAACTGCAAAAAATTCTTAAACGACCGCTGAATAAATAAATAATTTGCCCCACCAACTGCCAACATTGCTAGTCACCTGTAGTGGTGAAAAGGAACAACAGAATCCCATATATGTAGCATTTTAAAGTTTTTAACTAATTTGTGTTATATGAGTTGGTCCCCATAATTTATTCCATTCTGTTGATTTCTCCGTCGTATTGTAGCCTAACAGCATTTTGGAACATGCGATTGATTTCAACTACAATTACTAGAAAAATACTTGCATCAATTTATCTGAAAATAAACCCACGTTATATGGAGAAACTGAACATTCTAATGAACAACTTAATTCCAAATGTTGTAGAACAACAAGGTTTGCAATGTTGAACTATTTTCTGTTTCTCAAATACAAAATAACTTCTCATTTTGGTGCATACATGTATCCCCATTGTTATCTTTATGATGATGTTTGTCACTAATATAATGTATTTACAGATTGTTCGCAATCACTAGTATCACCGATAACTATGCATCGTATTTGTTCTTCTATTTTTATTTGTGTACAGACTGCATCCAACTTAACATGTTGTCAGATGTGCTTTTCTTTTGTTTCTAATAATTCTATTTTATAACATTCAGATGATGGCCTTCATTCATGTTTCATCGCGAGCACTATGACGAAGAAGTAAGAAGAAAGGAAGGCATGCATGATCTAGGCATGCATGCACATTCTTCTAATGCTGAATTTTCTTGGAATTTGGATGTAGTGCTGATTTTGCTGAGAATTTGATGTATATTTGCATGCAAACAAAATTCAAATGCTGGGAGTTATGTACATATTCTTATAATACTATCCTAATTGGAAAATACATTGGCATTGAATCTGGGCTGGTTTTATGTTGATGATATAAATTTTATTTGGTAAAAATAGGCATGGGCAAAATCTAGAATTGGTCGAAATGTCTATTGAACAAAATTTATTTGGGCTTTGAAAAGAGGAACTGAATCTATTGGCAGCAATTAAGCTGAAATATAAATAGAAATGCATAAAAAAGGTTGAGGCCCAAAAAAGAAATGGATAGTAAAAGGCTATAGTTTAGAAACTAAAAAGGCCGAATTGTTGGCCAAGGCCCATGTAGGTAATCAAAGCATAGGAAAAAAAATACACAATGGGCTATTTTAATGGGCTCGGCCCACGTAAAGCACCGAACTGGACCAGCCCATGTAATGGGTTGGGATGATTTCAACCATGATGTTTTGATATCGTCGTAATTTTGCCACGTAGGATTGCCACGTAGGATTGGTTTGATTGCCAATGACGATTTAGGATCGTCGTAAAGGTTACGACGACCGAGGAATCGTCGTAAAAGTTACGACGATTTTGATCAAAACGTCGCTGCTGTTCATTTCTGACGCTCCATTTTCGACGCTTGATTTTTCGTCGTGAGATCGTCGTAAATTAAAAACCGTGACGATGTAGCGACGAAAAAATAGTGTCGTGTATTAGCATATTCCTTGTAGTGTAAAAGCAAAGCATAAAGATGACAGAGGTGCTCTCTAATTGGTGCTTTTGTAAGACGAGGATGACTCAACTGGAACATAAATAGACAGGCCCTTCGCAGAGGGAAGCATTGATTTGCAGAGGTGCCAGAGCTCAAGCTTTGAAAACAGAGATACTAATTTTGGGTGGCATGATTTCATTGTCAACGCAATGACTAAGATTTCTCAACATCTTCCACGCTACACATGCTATAGGTGGTTCCCAAACAGAAAAGTAAAGTTTTAACTCCCCCGACCACCAATCAATCACACTCCACGGCTAGCCGAATCCTCGGATACCGTCCATACAAACATCAATCCTAGGAGAGTTTTTTTTGCAATTATCTTTTCGATTTGAGTATGGAATTGGGAATTCCAATTACCGGCCCCTTTCTCATGCATGATAGTGAATAAACACATATCGAGGATAACACGCGTAGCATGGAAGATACCAATAGCCCCCTGTCACGACATGAGTGGTTCGGGCATGCAAAACAGATTATTTCTTGAATATGTAGAGAGTGGCACATTTAAATTTACTTGGAACGGCAGCTAGATACCGCACATAGGTAGGTATGGTGGACTCATATGGCACAACTTTGGGTTTATGGAGGTGGATGCACAAGCAGTATTCCCGCTAAGTACAAGTGAAGGCTAGCAAAAGACTAGGAAGCAACCAACTAGAGAGCGACAATAGTCATCACAATGCAATGAGATTAACTAACATTGAGTGCAAGCATGAGTAGGACATAAATCACCATGAACATGAACATCATGGATGCTATGTTGATTTTGTTTCAACTACATGCGCCAAGTCAAGCCACTTGAAACATTCAAAGGAGGATACCATCCTATCATACTACATCATAGTCATCTCAACATTCATGTTGGCAACCAAGGCAAACCATTATAAGCTCCTAGCTAAGTAAGCATCGCATACGCAACCATGATCTCTAAGTTGTGATTGCAAACATATTTCTCTCACAACAAAGCTGAACCAGAAATGATGAGTGATTGCAATCTCTGGCGATGGCTAGACGAATGCTGATGACAACAAACCTTCCCCTGCAACGGCACCAGAAGAATGCTGCTCGCACTCCCCGGCAACGGAACTAGAAGAATGTTGTTGACGGCCCACCAGCGCGTGGGTTCGCGGCAGTTTTCGAGGGTAGAGTATTCAACCCAAATTTGTTGGTACGCCAGACAGGAGGTGAGAGAATACTCTCGAGTATTAGCAGCTGAATTTGTCAGATTCAACCACACCTGAAAGATTAGTATGTGCAAGCAAAGTAGTATGATAACAACGGTGTCAGAAACGATCTGTTGACGACAGACTATTCCTAACGATTGTATCAATGGCGCCAAGTTGCCTCATTGACGGAAATTGTCAGTTCCCGTCAACGATCAGCAAATCAAGATTGTAGCAGGTAGCAGCAGTGTAACAAACAATAGCAGCGGCAAGGAACAACAGTAGTGACAGCAGTAGCAAGTAGCAATAGTAGCAAGCGACAGTAATAGCAACGGTAGTAGCAGCAGCAGCAGAGCAAAACAAGTAACATCAGTAGCAACAGTAGTAGCAGCAGAGCAAGACAAGTAACATCAGTAGGAACAGGAGTAGCAGCAGCAGCAGAGCAAGACAAGTAACAGCAGTAGGAACAGGAGTAGCAGCAGCAACAGAGCAAGAAAAGTAACAGCAGTAGGACAAGCTCGTAGGTAATGGGTTGATGATTTGTTTGGATGATATTCATCATGCAACAGCTATAACACGTAGAGATATGTGGCTAGCTCCCGTTCGTCAATGTGATGTAGGCATGCATTCCGTGTGTCGTAATACGTGCTTAGGGAAAATAACTTGCATGACATCTATTGTCCATCCCTCCCGTGGCAGCGGGGTCCAAAAGGAAACTACAGGATATTAAGGTTCTTCTTTTAATAAAGAACCGGACCAACGCATTAGCACTTGGTGAACACATGAACTCCTCAAACTATGGTCATCACCGGGAGTGGTTCCGGTTATTGTCACTCCGGGGTTGCCGGATCATAACACACAGTAGGTAACTACAACTTGCAAGATCGGATCTAAAACACACATATATTTTTGACAACATAATAATTTCAGATCTGAAATCATGGCACTCGGGCCCTAGTGACAAGCATTAAGCATGGCAAAGTAGTAGCAACATCAATCTCAGAACATAGTGGATACTAGGGATCAATCCCCATCAAAACTAAGTCGATTACATGATAGATCTCATCCTACTCATCACCGCTCAGCGAGCCTACGAATAGATTACTCACGAACGACGAAGAGCTTCATGGAATTGGAGAGGGAAGAAGGTTGATGATGACGATGGCGATGATTTCCCCTCTCCGGAGCACAAGACGGACTCCAGATCTGCCTTCCAGATGAAGAACAGGTGGTGGCGGCGCCTCCGTATCGAAAACACGACGAAAACTTCTCTTTTAATTTTTTCTGGGATGAAAGGCAACTTATAGAGCTGGAGTTGGGGGCGGCAGGGCTGTGTGGGCCCCACAAGCCTGCCCACCGCCACCAAGGGTGGTGGCGGAGCAGGGGCTTGTGGCCTACTGGCCCACCCCCTGAGGTGGAACTTGGCGCATATATTTTTGATATTTTCCAAAACTGCTCCTCGTAAATTTTGAGGACGTTTGGAGAACTTTGATTTCTGCACAAAAATAACACCAAGGCAATTCTGTTGAAAACAGCGTCAGTCCAGGTTAGTTCCATTCAAATCATGCAAATTAGAGTCCAAAACAAGGGCAAAAGAGTTTGGAAAAGTAGATACGATGGAGACGTATCAACTCCCCCAAGCTTAAAACCTTGCTTGTCCTCATGCAACTCAGTTGACAAATTGAGAGAGAAAGAAAAACTTTGACAAACTCTGTTTGATCTTGTTGTTGCAACTATGTGTAACTCATAACTAGAATTTCAGCAAGGTCACAAGTTAACCACAAAAGCAAATGACACAAAGGTCTCACGGTAAACTAATATCAATGGCATAATTAGCTAACGAGCAAATAATAATGAGTTTCAAATACCAACACTTCAATCCAAACAAGCATGAAGCAATATGAATAGGTGGTATCTCGCTAGCTCTTTCTGAGGCCGCAAAACATAAATGCTGAGCACTTTCAAAGATCAAGGGCTGACTAAGCATTGTAATTCATAGCAACGAATATCCAGTCATAGTCATACTCAATATCAATCAAAAGCAAAGCATAAAAATGACAGAGGTGCTCTCTAATTGGTGCTTATATAAGAGAAGGATGACTCAACAGGAAAATAAATAGACATGCCCTTCGGAGAGGGAAGCATTGATTTGCAGAAATGCCAGAGCTCAAGCTTTGAAAACAGAGATAATAATTTTGGGTGGCATGCTTTCACTGTCAACGCAATGACCAAGAGTTCTCAATATCTTCCATGCTACTCATGCTATAGGCGGTTCCCAAACACAAAAGTAAAGTTTTAACTCCCCCACCACCAATCAATCACACTCCACAGCTAGCTGAATCCTCGGGTACCGTCCATACTAACATCAATCCGGGGGGAGTCTTGTTTTACAGTTATGTTTTCGATTTAAGCATGGAACTGGGCATTCCAAATACCGGCCCGTTTCTCGTGAATGACTGTGAATAAACACATGTCGAGGATAACACTCCTAGCATGGAAGATACCAATAGCCCTCTGTCACCACATGAGCAGTTCGGGCATGCAAAACAGATTATTTCTTGAAGGTTTAGAGAATGGCACATGTAAATTTACTTGGAACGACAGGTAGACACCGCAAATAGGTAGGTATGGTGGACTCTCATGGAAAAACTTTTGGGTTTATGGGAGTGGATGCACAAGCAGTATTCCCGCTTAGTACAATTGAAGGCTAGCAAAAGACTGGGAAACGACCAACTAGAGAGCGACAACAGTCATGAAGATTCAATGAGTTTGACTAACATTGAATGCAAGCATGAACATGATATAAATCACCATGAATACGAACATCATAGAGGCTATGTTGATTTTGTTTCAACTACATGCATGAACATGCGCCAAGTCAAGCCACTTGAAACATTCAAAGGAGAATACCATCCTATCATACTACATCATAGTCATCTCAAAATCTATGTTGGCATTCAAGACAAACCATTATAAGCTCTCAGCTAAATATGCATGGCATCAGAAACTATGATCTCTAAGTTGTCATTGCAAACATGGTTCTCTCACAACAAAGCTAAATCTAGGTCAACAAGCTAGTCATATTTACAAAAACAAAATAGATAGAGTTCATACCAGCTTTTCAGTCTCAGTCACTTCATCATATATCATCATTGTTCCCTTTCATTTGCACGATCGAACGATGTGAACAATAATAAGCGCATTGGACTAAGCTAAATCTACAGGCAAACACAAAGGAGAAGACAAAATAATATGGCTCTTTGAAAGCTAAACAGGTAAGCATGCAAGAACCAATAAACATTGTAACCAATATCTTCTACCTTGACACAAAGAAAAAGAAAACTATTTACACGGGAAAGCTCCCAACAAGCAAAAGAAGAAAGAAAAATCTTTTTGGATTTTCTCAAAAGGACACAAGAACAAGAAAACAAGAAAACAAAAAGAAACTAGCATGGATAATACAGTGGCAAAGTGTAAACACCGGCTAACAATGTGAAAGCATAAGCATGAATGTAAAGTCGGTGAGAACACGTACTCCCCCAAGCTTAGGCTTTTGGCCTAGCTTGGTCTACTCCCAAGGTGGGAAATAACCAGCTCCAGGATACTCCGGAGCAGACTGTGGATGCCACTGCTGTGTGAGCTCCTCTGGCTCCCACTGATAAACTGGCGTCTGGTACTCGACTGGCGGCTCGGGCACGGGCGCCTGTGGTTGGGCCAAGCCCCAATATGCGTAGATGTCCGCGGGGATAATAGTGTACCTGCTTCCATGAAGATCAAACAACGAAGGAGCATGCAAAGTAATAGTCTCTCGAGTACCCTGACTAAAACACCAGGTTATAAATCATCCGTCTACTCTCATCTCTATCCAGAAAATCATGGCGAACCATGCTGTCATAATCCAGATATCTCTTAGGGAGAAGCATCTCTCCTTCCTCTTCCAGTCTAATGGGTATCTCGAAGTGTCTGGCAAGACGGGTAGCATAGATACCTCCATAGACAACACCTTTAGAACGGTTCAGGTTCAACCGTTGAGCTACTATAGCACCCAAGCTATAAGTCTTCTCGTTATAAAGGCCTTCGTGCAAAACCGCAAGGTTTGGAGAACTAAGTGATCCAGCCTCCCCACGGCCAATCAAACATTTTCCTACAAATAGTGAGAAGTACCGAAGCACGGGAAAATGTATGCTAGCAATTCTAGCGCGAGACACTCCTCTCTCTTCTCCAACAGCAATAAAACCAATGAAATCCTCCAAGTCCCGTGGACGAGGGTCACGGATATCCCCAACATAAGGTAATTTACATACATTGCAAAAATCCTGTAGCGTCATGCACTGGGGACATCGCATATCATGAACTCAACCATGGGAGGATTCTTCCTCAGATAAAAGTTGAAGCTTTGAACGAAAATATTGGTGAGGAGGAGATATTGTGGGCACTTATCTTCAACGAACGTAGTAAAACCTGCGTTCTCCACCAAGTAATAGAAGTCTTCATAAAGTCCGGCGGCGTGCAAAAAATCATCACTTGGCCACTCGCACGCTCGAACTTCTGTGACTCGAGGGACTACGTACTTGGGGTGGTTCTTCTCATCCTCCTTGTGGTTATGGCTCGAAGAGCCTCTCAAGAACCTCCTCATCTTTTCCTTTTTCTAGCTCTGAAAAATTTGAAATTTTTAGAGACTTCGAAAGAAAAGTAAATAAGGATTAACCCAACTGGTAGCAACTACTCCTACTAGTGCAAGAGACCGTATCACGTGCTAAAACTACTTGGAACCATCTAAAATCAACATTTATAGCTCAAGAACAGGGTCACCAAGATAGCAAGAATACGCGAAGGATAAAGCACTAGAGCAAAAACTAATTGGACCAATGGAGGAGTCACTTACCAAGGAGTAATTTCCCCAAAACGGTTCGGAGAATGGTGCTTTGAGCAAGGAGATCGAAAATCACAGCCAAATGAGCAAGAACACGGGTTTGAGCTGCAAAACAATTATTTCTAGAGGTGGAAGAAGAGGCTGAGAGCTGGAATAAGTGGAGGGGCCGGTGCCTGTGGGCCCCACAAGCTTGCACCCCGCCACGAGGGGGGTAGGTGGCGGTGGGAGGGCTTGTGGCCCACTCGTCTGGCCCCCAGGCCAGCTCTCAGGCCCAGAAATTTTCAAAAATTCCAGAAAAAATCGTACTAAATTTTTAGGACCATCGGAGAACTTTTATTTTCGAGGTATTTTTCTCCGGGATGCTAAAACAGGAAAAACTAAACTAATTCTATCATTTTTCTTCTAAGAAAAAGAAAAAGAAAGCTTAAAACAAAGGTATGTGACTCCTTGATTCATCCGTTTCATGGTCATCGAAAGAAATCCGTCAATGGGATTGATCAAGTCCTTATGACAAAACCTTCTCGAATCGCAAGAGAGAACGGAGAATTTTAGAATAGCCACTAAGTCACCCCAATGGGGATACGTATCTCCCCAACAAGCAAATCATACTTCATCTTGACACGAGGAATAGGGCATTCAAAGCTCCCAATGAGAACCGATGAAGTCTTTTCGATAGCATTGATGCAATGTACTTGATATCGTTTCTTAGGAAAGTGCATTGTGTGCTCATTACCATTGACATGGAAAGTGACATTGCCTTTGTTGCAATCTATAACAGCCCCTCCAGTGTTTAAAAAGGGTCTTCCAAGGATGACAGCCATGGCATCGTCCTCAGGAATATCCAAGATAACAAAGTCTGTTAAGATAGTGGTGTTAGCAACCACAACAGGCACATCCTCGCAAATGCCTATAGGGAAAGCAGTTGATTTTTCGGCCATTTGCAGAGAAATTTCAGTGGGTGTCAACTTATCCAATTCAAGTCTACGATCAAGAGAGAGTGGCATAACACTAACACCGGCTCCAAGGTCACATAAGGCAGTTCTTACGTAGTTTCCTTTAATAGAGCAAGGTATAGTGGGCATTCTGGGATCACCAAGTTACTTAGGAGTTCCACCTTTAATAGAGCAAGAAATTTGTTGGTACGCTAGACAAGAGGTGAGAGAATACTCTCGAGTATTAGCAGCTGAATTTGTCAGATTCAACCACACCTGAAAGATTAGTATCTGCAAGCAAAGTAGTAACAACAAAGTAGTATGATAACAACGGTGTCAGAAACGATCTGTTGACGGCATACTATTTCTACCGGTTGTATCAATGGCGCCAAGTTGCCTCGTTGACGGAAATTGTCAGTTCCCGTCAACGATCAGCGAATCAAGATTGTAGCAGGTAGCAGCAGTGTAACGAGCAATAGCAGCGGCAAGGAACAACAGTAGTGACAAGAGTAGCAAGTAGCAACAGTAGCAAGCGACAGTAATAGCAACAGTAGTAGCAGCAGTAGCAGAGCAAAACAAGTAACAGCAGTAACAACAGTAGTAGCAGCAGAGCAAGAGAAGTAACAGCAGTAGGAACAGTAGCAGCAGCAGCAGCAGAGCAAGACAAGTAACAGCAGTAGGACAAACTCGTAGGCAATGGGTCGTTGATTTGTTTGGATGATATTCATCATGCAACAGCTATAACACGGAGATATATGTGGCTAGCTCCCGTTCGTCAATGTGATGTAGGCATGCATTTCGTGTGTCGTCATACGTGCTTAGGGAAAATAACTTGCATGACATCTATTGTCCATCCCTCCCATGGCAGCGGGGTCCAAAAGGAAACTACGGGATATTAATGTTCTCCTTTTAATAAAGAACCGGACCAACGCATTAGCACTTGGTGAACACATGAACTCCTCAAACTATGGTCATCACCGGGAGTGGTTCCGGTTATTGTCACTCCGGGGTTGCCGGATCATAACACATAGTAGGTAACTACAACTTGCAAGATCGGATCTAAAACACACATATATTGGTGACAACATAAAATTCCAGATCTGAAATCATGTCACTCGGGCCTTAGTGACAAGCATTAAGTATGGCAAAGTAGTAGCAACATCAATCTCAGAACATAGTGGATACTAGGGATCAATCCCCATCAAAACTAACTCAATTACATGATAGATCTCATCCTACTCATCACCGCCCAGCGAGCCTACGAATAAATTACTCACGAACGACGAAGAGCTTCATGGAATTGGAGAGGGAAGAAGGTTGATGATGACGATGGCGACGATTTCCCCTCTCCAGAGCCCAAGACGGAGTCCAGATCTACCCTCCAGATGAAGAACAGGTGGTGGCGGCGCATCCGTATCGAAAACGCGACGAAAACTTCTCTTTTAATTTTTTTCTGGGACGAAAGGCAACTTATAGAACTGGAGTTGGGGACGGCAGGGCCGTGTGGGCCCCACAAGCCTGCCCACCGCCACCAGGGGGTGGTGGCGGAGCAGGGGATTGTGGCCCACTGGCCCACCCCCTGAGGTGGATTTTTGATATTTTCCAAAACTGCTCCCCGTAAATTTTGAGGACGTTTGGAGAACTTCGATTTCTGCACAAAAATAACACCAAGGCAATTCTGCTAAAAACAGCGTCAGTCCAGGTTAGTTCCATTCAAATCATGCAAATTAGAGTCCAAAACAAGGGCAAAAGAGTTTGGAAAAGTAGATACGATGGAGACGTATCAATGAGCTAGTCATAATTACAAAAACAAAATAGATCGAGTTCATACCAGCTTTTCCAGGCTCAGTCACTTCATCATATATCGTCATTATTGCCTTTCACTTGCACGACCGAACGATGTGAACAATAATAAGAGTGCTCGTGCATTGGACTAAAGCTGGAATCTGCAGGCAAAAACAAAGGAGAAGACAAAGTAATATGGCTCTATGAAAGCTAAACAGGTATGCATGCAAGAGCCACTAAACATTATAACCAACATCTTCTACCATGACCCAAAGAAAGAGAAAACTATCTACACGAGAAAGCTCCCAACAAGCAAAAGAAGAAAAAGAAAATATTTTTGGTTTTTCTCAAACTAGACAGACACACGAAAAGGAAACGAGAAAAAGAAAATAAACTAACATGATGATACAGTGGCAAAGTGTGAACACCGGCTAACAAAGTGAAAGCATAAGCAAGAATGTAAAGTCGGTGAGAACACGTACTCCCCCAAGCTTAGGCTTTTGGCCTAAGTTGGTCTACTCCCAAGGATGGTCCTGGCGAAACCCAAAATCATAATGGGGGTTATACGAGAGCGCTGCAGCCACTGCCTGAATAGCTGCCTCACGGAGACAAGCAACCTTTGACTCCCTCTCATACTCCTCTGCCTCTCCTGTGGTTATTCAATATCTCCATTTTACCTGAAAGTCAAAGAAGGCAGGAGCAGGAAGGGTAATATGGAAAACACGCTGCGGGTTAAATATCAAACGGTATAGGAAGGATTCATCCTCCCTCTCAAGGAACTGGTAGCGTGTCAAAGCGACGCGGTCAAGGAAAGCTGTATGGAGCGGGGGATCTCCTTCGCGGATGGGTACTCCAAGAAAATTTGCTATGCGGGTGGCATAGATCCCACCAAAGAAATCCCCTTCAATAGAATTATTATTCAGCCTCCTTGCTATAATAGCTCCCATGTTGAAGCATTTGTCACCCGTCACTGCGCTCTTAAGGATACTAAGGTCGGGTGCACAGAGGTAACAATGCTCAATCTTGCCATTAATGCATCTGCCTATGAAGAGGGCAAAGTAATGCAAGGCAGGAAAATGAATACTCCCCATGGTAGCTTGCATAATGTCTCTAGTTTCTCCAACTGTAATACCAGAGAAGAAATCTCTAACCGAAGATTTAGGAGGATCATTGAGGATACCCCAAATAGGTATTTTGCAAATTCGATTGAAATCCTCTAAATCCATGGTATAAGATTTATCATAGAGACCAAACGGTACCGATGGCTCACGGCCAGCTAAAAATTTGAATCTACGAACAAAAGTAGCAGTGAGAGCAACATATTGTTCACATTTATCGGAGATGAATTCTTCGAGTCCGACGTTGTGAACAGGTGCATCAAACTCATCTTTGAAACCTGCCTCAATCATAAATTCATCAGAAGGCCATTCACATGGTTGTACCTGCGCGTCCCTAGGTTGGTAAGGACCAAGCTCCCGAATCACAAGACGGGGACCTCTCTTGCTTGAGGAACCACCATGAAAGTTTCTCCTGAACATCTTCCTTTTCTAAAATTTTCATTGACCCAAAGGAAAAGTGAACAAGGTTCAACTAAACTCGTAGCAACTACTCCCACAAGTGCCTAGAGGACATATTACGCATTAAAACTACTAGGGACTAGCTAAAATCAGCATGCAAAGCTCAAGAACATGGTCACCAAGGCAGCAAAAATACGCAAAGTATAAGGCACTAGAGAAAAAACTAATTGGACCAATGGAGGAGTCACTTACCAAGGAGTAATTACCCCAAAACAGTACGGAGAATGGTGATTTGAGCAAAGGGATCGAAAATCCCAGCAAGAGGAGCAAGAACACAGGTTTGAGCTGAGAAACGGTTTTTTCTGGAGGTAGAAGAACCATATGAGAGCAAGAATGAGTGAGGGGGTGCCTGTGGGCCCCACAAGCCTGTGTGGCGCGGCCAGGGGGTGCCTGCGCCCCAAGGGCTTGTGGCCCACCGGTGCAGCCCCCAGACAAGCTCTTTGTCTCAGAATTTTTCAAAAATTCCAGAAAAAATCATACTTGATTTTCAGGACGTTCGGAGAACTTATATTTTCGGGGTACTTTTCTATCGGATGCTAATACAGAAAATAGGGAAAACTAAACTAAATCTATCATTTTTCTTCTAAGCAACCTAAAGTGAAAGCTTGGAATAGAGGTTTGTGACTCCTCGATTCATCCATCTCATGGTCATCGAAAGAAATCCGTCAATGAGGTTGATCAAGTCTCCTCGACAATCCTTTTCGAATCGCAAAAGAGAACGGAGAATTTTCGAATATTCACTAGCTCACCTCAATGGGGATGTGTATCTCCCCAACAAGCAAATCATACTTCATCTTGACATGAGGAATAGGGCATTCAAAGCTCCCAATAAGAATCGATGAAGTTTTTTCGATAGCATTGATGCAATGTACTCGATATTGTTTCTTCGGAAAGTGCACCATATGCTCATTACCGTTAACATGGAAAATGGCATTGCCTTTGTTGCAATCTATAACAGCCCCTGGAGTGTTTAAAAAGGGTTTTCCGAGGATGACAGCCATGTCATCGTCCTCGGGAATATTCAAGATAACGAAGTTTGTTAAGATAGTGGATTTAGCAACCATAACACGCACATCCTCGCAAATGCTGATAGGGAAATCAATTGATATGTCGGCCATTTGCATAGAGATTTTAGTGGGTGTTAACTTATCCAGTTCAAGTCTACGATGAAGAGACAGAGGCGTAACACTAACACCGGCTCCAAGATTTCATAATGCAGTTCTAATGTAGTTGCCATTAATGGAGCAAGGTATAGTGGGCACACCGAGATCACCTAGTTTCTTAGGAGTTCCACCCTTGAAGGTATAATTAGCGAGCATGGTGGAAATATCAACCTCAGGTATCGTCCTCTTATTAGTCACAATATCTTTCATGTACTTAGCATATGGAGACATCTTGAGCATATCCATCAAACGCATTTGCAGAAAGACAGGTCTAATCATTTCAACGAATCGCTCAAAATCTTCATCATCCTATTTCTTGGATGGTTTGGGAGGAAAGGGCATGGTTTTCTGAACCCATGGCTCCCTTTCTTTACCGTGCTTCCTAGCAGCGAAGTCATTCTTATCGTATCTTCTATTCTTAGGCTGTGGGTTATCAAGATCAACACTAGGTTCAATCTCCACATCCTTATCATTGCTAGGTTGAGCATCAACATGAACATCACTATTGATGTTATCATTTGGCTCATGTTCATCACCAGATTGTGTTTCAGCATCAGAGACAGAGTCATCGTTTGGACTCTCAGGTGTAGCAGCAACAGGGTTGCTAGCGTGCAGGTTCCTATAATCTTTCTTCTTCTTTCTAAGATGACTAGGTGCATCAGTGCTAACTCATTGAGAATCTTGTTCAACTCTTTTCGGATGACCCTCAGGATACAAAGGTTCCTTGGTCATTCTACCGCCTCTAGTGACGACTCTAACGGAATTGTCATTCAACTCATTGAGCAAGTCATTTTGAGCTTTAAGTAACCATAGAGGCATGTTTACTCAGAAGTTTAAGATCATTGGCATTTCTATCCACACAAGCACTTAAATGACTAAGCATACGAGCATTCTGTTCCAATTGTGTGCTAACATAATCATTGAAGCTCTACTATTTGGCAACAAAGTTTTCAAATTCATCCATGCATAGGCTAGCAAGTTTATCAAAAGGAATATCACTCTCATCAAACCTACGCAGAGAATTTACTTTTACTACCTGTATCAGGTTATCGAGACCATGGATCTCTTTGATAGATGGTAGATTTTTGACATCTTCAGATTTAATGCCTTTCTCTCGCATAGATTTCTTAGCTTCTTGCATATCTTCGGGACTGAGGAATAGAATACCTCTTTTCTTCAGAGTTGGCTTCGGAGGTGGTTCGGGAATAGTTCAAGCTTTCTCATTGCACAAGATGTTATTCAGTAGAATATCAGCTTGTTCTACGGTCGTTCCCTAAAAATACTATCGGCACAACTATCTAGGTGGTCTTTGGAAGCATCGGTAAGTCCATTATAGAAGATATCAAGTATTTCATCCTTCTCAAGAGGGTGATTAGGCAAAGCATTCAATAGCTGGATGAGCCTCCCCCAAGCTTGTGGGAGACTCTCTTCTTCAGCTTGAGCAAAGTTGTATATTTCCTGCAAGGAAGCTTGCTTCTTATGGGCAGGGAAATATTTTTCAGAGAAGTAGTAGACCATATCCTGGGGACTACGCACACAACCAGGAGCAAGAGAAGTGAACCAGGTCTTAGCATCATCCTTTAGCGAGAAAGGAAACAACTTGAGGATATAGTAATGTCACATCTTTTCCTTACTAGTGAATAGAGTGGCTATATCGTGCAGTTTGGTAAGATGGGTACAACCGTTTCAGACTCATAACCGTGAAAAGGATCAGATTCCACCAGAGTGATTAACTCAGGATTGACAGAGAATTCATAATCCTTATCGGTCACAAAGATAGGCGAAGTGGCAAACTTCGGGTCGTATTTCATCCTAGCGTTCAGAGCTTTTTCTTTCCACTTGCACAGTAATTTGTCAACATCATAGCTATCCTTACACGCAAGGAAGTCCTCAGCTATCTCTCCCTCCATAACATAGCGCGTATCAGGCATAACAGGCAATTCAGGCATAGGAGCAGGTTCTACTTCAATAGTATCAGGAGTTTCAGAAGTATCATCACATCTAGCAGCAACTCTAGCAATTTGTGCATCAAGGAATGCACCAAGTGGCAAAGCAGTATCAAGCATAGCATCATCAGGCATAGTATCAAGCATAGCATAATCAGGCATAGTATCAAGCATAGCATCATCAGGCATAGTATCAAGCATAGCATAATCAGGCATAGTATCAAGCATAGCATCATCAGGCATAGTATCAAGCATAGCATCATCATAAGCATCATGGGCAGCAGAAGTAGCATCATCAAGCACAGGCAACATATCAAGATTTCTAGGAGGAGGTGATGTCGCAAACTTACTCATAACTGAAGGTGAATCAAGTGCAGAGCTAAATGGCAGTTCCTTACCTGTCCTCGTAGTGGAAGGCAAGATTTTAGTTCTTGGATCTTTCGGATTCCTCATAGTGATCAGCAGACGTCAATCCCAAGTGACTCAGAGAATATAGATGTGCTTCCCCGGCAATGGTGCCAGAAAAATGTCTTGATAACCCACAAGTATAGGGGATCGCAACAGTTTTCGTGGGTAGAGTATTCAACCCAAATTTGTTGGTTTGCCAAAGGTAAAGCGAAAGAATATTCTCAAGTATTAGCAGCTGAGTTTGTCAGATTCAACCACACCTGAAAGATTAGTGTCTGCAAGCAAAGTATCAGTAGCAAAGTAGTATGATAGCAACGGTGTGAGAAACAGATATGTTGACGACAGACTATTCCTAACTGTTGTATCAATGGCGCTAGTAGGTTGCACGTGGGTGAGTAACTATTCTTCCCCGACAACAATGTCGAAAAAGATGTTGCAACAAGTAACAACGACGTAGCAAGGAACAGCAGTAGCAGCAGCAGCAAAGGAACATCAGTAGCAACAGTAGCAGCAAAGTGGCCCAATCCCTTTTGTAGCAAGGGACAAGCCTAGACAAAATAACATAGCGAGGACCAGCAGTAAAAGACTCGTAGGCAGTGGATCGGTGATGGATGAGTATGACGGATGTGATTCATCATGTAACAGCTATAACACGGAGAGATATGTAACTAGCTCCCGTTCGTCAATCTAATGTAGGCATGTATTCCGTATGTAGTCATATGTGCTTAGGGTAAAGAACTTGCATGACATCTATTGTCCATCCCTCCCGTTGCAACGGGGTCCTAATGGAAACTATGGGATATTAAGGTTCTCCTTTTAATAAAGAACCGGACCAACGCATTAACACGTGGTGAATACATGAACTCCTCATACTATGGTCATCTCCGGGAGTGGTTCCGGCTATTCTCACTCCGGGGTTGCCGGGTCATAATGTTGGAAATATGCCCTAGAGGCAATAATAAATTAGTTATTATTATATTTCTTTGTTCATGATAATCGTTTATTATCCATGCTATAATTGTATTGATTGGAAACACAGTGCATGTGTGGATACATAGACAAAACACTGTCCCTAGTAGGCCTCTAGTTGACTAGCTCGTTGATCAAAGATGGTCTAGGTTTCCTGACCATAGGCAAGTGTTGTCACTTTATAACGGGATCACATCATTAGGAGAATCATGTGATGGACTAGACCCAAACTAATAGACGTAGCATGTTGATCGTGTCATTTTGTTGCTACTGTTTTCTGCGTGTCAAGTATTTGTTCCTATGACCATGAGATCATATAACTCACTGACACCGGAGGAATGCTTTGTGTGTATCAAACGTCGCAACGTAACTGGGTGACTATAAAGATGCTCTACAGGTATATCCGAAGGTGTTCGTTGAGTTAGTATGGATCGAGACTGGGATTTGTCACTCCGTGTGACGGAGAGGTATCTCCGGGCCCACTCGGTAATACAACATCACACACAAGCCTTGCAAGCAATGTGACTTAGTGTATGTCACGGGATCTTGTATTACGGAACGAGTAAAGAGACTTGCCGGTAAACGAGATTGAAATAGGTATGCGGATACCGACGATCGAATCTCGGGCAAGTAACATACCGAAGGACAAAAGGAATGACATACGGGATTATATGAATCCTTGACACTGAGGTTCAACCGATAAGATCTTCGGAGAATATATAGGATCCAATATGGGCATCCAGGTCCCACTATTGGATATTGACCGAGGAGTCACTCGGGTCATGTCTACATAGTTCTCGAACCCGCAGGGTCTGCACACTTAAGGTTCGACGTTGTTTTATGCGTATTTGAGTTATGTGGTTGGTTACCGAATGTTGTTTGGAGTCCCGGATGAGATCCAGGACGTCGCGAGGAGCTCCGGAATGGTCCGGAGGTAAAGATTGATATATAGGAAGTCCTGTTTTGGTCACCGGAAAAGTTTCGGGCTCATCGGTAGTGTACCGGGAGTGCCGGGAGGGGTGCCGGGGACCATCGGGAGGGGTGTCACGCCCCAAGGGGTCTCATGGGATATGGGAAGAGATAAACCAGCCCCTAGTGGGCTGGAATAAGTTCCCACTAAGGCCCATAAGGTTTGAGAAGGAAAAAACACAAGGTGGAAAGAGTTTCCAAGTGGGAAGGTGGAATCCTACTCCAAGTAGGATTGGAGTAGGACTCCTCCACCTCCAATTTCGGCCAAAACTTGAGGGTTTGAGGCTGCCTCTTCCCTCCCCCTCCCTCCTATATATACTGAGGTATTAGGGCTGATTTGAGACAACTTTTGCCATGGCAGCCCGACCACATACCTCCACGGTTTTTCCTCTAGATCGCGTTTCTACGGAGCTCGGGCGGAGCCCTGCTGAGATTAGATCACCACCAACCTCCGGAGCGCCGTCACGCTGCCGGAGAACTCATCTACCTCTCCGTCTCTCTTGCTGGATCAAGAAGGCCGAGATCATCGTCGAGTTGTACGTGTGCTGAACGTGGAGGTGCCGTCCGTTCGGCACTAGATCGGATCGGATCGTGGGACGGATCGCGGGACGGTTCGTGGGACGGTTCGCGGGGCGGATCGAGGGACGTGAGGATGTTCCACTACATCAACCGCGTTTCTTAACGCTTCTGCTGTGCAATCTACAAGGGTACGTAGATCAGAAATCCCCTCTCGTAGATGGACATCACCATGATAGGACTTCGTGCGTGTAGGAAAATTTTTGTTTCCCATGCGACGTTCCCCAATAGTGGCATCATGAGCTAGGTTCATGCGTAGATGTCTTCTCGAGTAGAACACAAAAGTTTTTGTGGGCGGTGATGTGCGTTTTGCTGCCATCCTTAGTTTTTTCTTGATTCCGCGGTATTGTTGGATCGAAGCGGCTCGGACCGACATTACTTGTACGCTTATGAGAGACTGGTTTCATCGCTACGAGTAACTCGGTTGCTCAAAGATGACCGGCGAGTGTCATTTTCTCCAACTTTAGTTGAATCGGATTTGACCAAGGAGGTCCTTGGATGAGGTTAAATAGCAATTCATATATCTCCGTTGTGGTGTTTGCGTAAGTAAGATGCGATCCTACTAGATACCCATGGTCACCACGTAAAACATGCAACAACAATTAGAGGACGTCTAACTTGTTTTTGCAGGGTATGCTTGTGATGTGATATGGCCAATGATGTGATGTGATATATTGGATGTATGAGATGATCATGTTGTAATAGTTAATATCGACTTGCACGTCGATGGTACGGCAACCGGCAGGAGCCATAGGGTTGTCTTTAAACTATCGTTTGTGCTTGCAGATTCGTTTACTATATTGCTAGGACGTAGCTTTAGTAGTAATAGCATGAGTAGCACGACAACCCCGATGGCGACACGTTGATGGAGATCATGATGATGGAGATCATGGTGTGACGCCGATGACAAGAAGATCGTGTCGGTGCTTTGATGATGGAGATCAAGAAGCACATGATGATGGCTGTCGTGGGTATAAGCCTGACAGTAGATGTGTAGGGTACGAAAAGGATGGGCAGAATCCTAGCTACGACGAGGTTGTGTGAGTTCAGGCCCCTCTGCGGTGGAGGTAATAGCCCGACGTCTTAGTGCTCGGGGAGCTTGTTGTCGAGTGGAATAGGGAATACAATGAATTGCTAACCCCTTTACCAGCGGGGGAGGGTGGCTTATATAGAGTGCGCTGCCCTCCACAACGGTTCCGGTACAGGGGTGTAGTAGTGGCGATTGAATGTGTACGTTACAGGTAACGTACGCCCTAAATGCTAATAAATGCACCTGGAAACGTACGACCGTTTCCCTCCAGGGGGTTGCGATGTACCGAGTGGTATCCAGTCGGTTAGCTTGATATCCTCCGAATGCTAGTCTCCGACTGGCTGATCGAGGGTACGTTACCGACTGGATGACAGGGACTCCTTAATTCAGTCGGAGCTGACCAAGGGCCTAGTCCTTTGCGAGGGGTAGTCCTTGGGTAGGACCTACAGGGCAGGCCTATGACCCTACCCTAGGACTATAACCCCATCATTAGTCCCCGAATGGATTGGGGTTGGAACGACGAAGCGATGTTTGAAGTTTGGATCCGACTGGAACGGACTTGGCTTGGGCGTTGCTTGCCTCAGTCCATTTTGACTTTTCTGATCGACGATCCGAGTGGAAGTACTCTCGAAACAGACTGTCGGGAGCCGAGTGCTTCAAATTTATTGTAATCTTCTGACATGTCTGTCTTGTCCTCGACTCCCACGATGTTTCTTTTCCCTGAAAGAACTATGTGGCGCCTTGGCTCATCGTCTGATGTATTCGCTTCCTTATCTTTTCTTTTTCTTGGTCTGCTAGACATGTCCTTCACATAGAAAACCTGAGCCACATCATTGGCTAGGACGAATTGATCATTGCCGTACCCAAGATTCTTCTGATCCACTGTTGTCATTCCGTACTTCGGGTCTACCTTCACGCCTGACAGGTTGAACCATTTTCACCAGAACAAAGGGACCTTAAAGGAAGGTCCGTAGTCAAGTTACCATATCTGCTCTATGTAACCATAGTATGTGACCCTTTGCCCGTTGTCGTCTTTTGCATCAAACCGGACGCCACTGTTTTGGTTGGTGCTCTTTTTATCTTGGTCTGCCGTGTAAAATATGTTACCATTTATCTCGTACCCTTTAAAGGTCAATACAGTCGAAGATGGTTGCTTGGCCAACAAGTATAGCTCATCTTCAACAATGTTGTCATTAATGAGACGTCTTTGCAACCAACCGCCGAAAGTCTTCGCGTGTTCTTTAGCAATGAAATCTTTAGGTTGCTCCGGGTATTCCGAGCGTAAAATATCCTTGTGTTCCTGGATATATGGAGCCGCCAAGCTGGAATTAACTAGAACTGTGTAGTGTGCTTGAGTGAAAGACTGCTCGTCCATACATGTTGTTGATTTCTTTCCTAGCGTGCCTTTTCCACGCAGTCTCCCCTCATGGCGCGGCTGAGGAACACCGATCGGGTTCAGGTCAGGAATAAAGTCAACACAAAACTCAATGACCTCCTCTGTTCCATAGCCCTTGACCATGCTTCCTTCTGGCCTAGCACGGTTTTTAACATAATTCTTCAAAACTCCCGTGAACCTCTCAAAGGGGAACATATTGTGTAAGAATACAGGACCGAGAACGGAAATCTCTTGGACTAGGTGAACTATGAGGTGCGTCATAATATTGAAGAAGGTTGGTGGGAACACCAACTCGAAGCTGACAAGACATTGGACCACGTCCTTCTGTAAACTTGGTAGAGTTGCTGGATCGATTGCCTTCTGAGAAATTGCGTTGAGGAATGCACATAGCTTCACAATGGGTACTCGCACGTTTTCTGGCAGAAGCCCCCTCAATGCAATCGGAAGTAACAGGGTCATGATCACGTGGCAGTCATGAGACTTTAGGTTTTGGAACTTTTTCTCTTCCAGGTTTAGTATTCCTTTTATGTTCGACGAGTAGCCAGACGGGACCTTGATACTGCTCAGGACTTGGAAAAAGATCTCCTTCTCTTCCTTGGTAAGAGCGTAGCTGGCAGGACCTTTGAAATTCTCTGGATTCATCAGGTCGTCTCGTTCGTGCATACGTTGGTGGTGCAGCCGTGCTTTTGGTGTATCTCTCGACTTCTTCCCATGCACGCCCAATAAGTTTAGCAGGTTCACGCAAATATTTTTCGTCACGTGCATCACGTCGATCGCAGAGCGAACCTCTAGGAATTTCCAATAGGGTAGTTCCCAAAATATAGATTTCTTCTTCCACATGGCTACGTGGTCGTCGGCGTCATTCGGAACAGATTGTGCGCCAGGACCCTTACCAAAGATTACTTTTATATCTTTGACCATGTCATATATATCAGTACCTTTAGGGAGGGTTGGCTTCCTCCGTGTATCTGCCTCGCCTTTGAAATGCTTTTCTTTCTTTCTTACGGGATGCCTGTCTGGAAGAAATCGTCGATGCCCCGGGTACACATTCTTGCTTATATGTATACTTTCAGTCTCGCCTAAACAGTGTGTGCATGCGCTGTATCCCTTGTTTGATTGTCCTGAGATGTTACTAAGAGCGGGCCAATCATTGATGGTGACAAACAGCAACCCTCATAGGTCAAATTCCTCCTGTTTGTACTCGTCCCACACACGTACACCTTCGTCAGCCCACAACTCTAAAAGTTCATCAACCAGTGGCCTCAGGTACACATCAATGTTGTTGTCGGGTTGCGACGGGCCTGGGATAAGCACTGGCATCATAATGAACTTACGCTTCATGCATAACCAAGGAGGAAGGTTATAGATACATAGAGTCACGGGCCAGGTGCTACGACTGCTACTCTGCTCCCCAAACGGATTCAGGCCATCTGTACTTAGACCAAACCTTAAGTTTCTTGGGTCACGTGCAAAGTCCTCGTACTTATCATCGATGTTTCTCCACTGCGACCCATCAGCGGGTTGTCTCAGCATATCGTCTTCCTTACGGTCTTCTTTGTGCCATCGCAGCAACTTGGCATGCTCTTTGTTTCGGAACAAACGTTTCAACCGTGGTATTATAGGAGCATGCCACATCACCTTGGCAGGAACCGTCTTCCTGGGGCGATCGTCGCCCTCAACATCACCAGGGTCATCTCGCCTGATCTTATACCGAAATGCACCGCATACCGGGCAGGCATTTAAATTCTCGTGCTGACCGCGGTAGAGGATGCAGTCATTGATGCATGCATGTATCTTATGCACTTCCAATCCTAGAGGGCAGACAACCTTCTTTGCTTCGTACGTACTGCAGGGCAGCACGTTATCTCTTGGAAGCATCTTCTTCATTATTTTCAGCAGCTTTTCAAATCCCTTGTCAGATATTCCATTCTCTGCCTTCCATTGCAGCAATTCCAGGGTGGTGCCCAGCTTTTTCTGGCCATCTTCGCAATTTGGGTACAACAATTTTTTGTGATCTTCTAACATGCGCTCCAACTTCAACCTCTCGTTTTCACTTGCGCAGTTTATCTGTTCTTCACGAATGACCTGACGAAGATCATCATCAGACTCATCAACAATGTCCTCAAGTTCAGGCTCGTCTTCCCCCATTTCAGTATCACCGTGTTCACCGAACATAGGATAGTTATCATTATCCTCTTCTTCTTCATTGTCTTCCATTACAACCCCTCTTTCTCCGTGCTTGGTCCAACAAAAATAACTGGGCATGAAGCCTTCTTGCAACAGGTGGGTGTGTATGGTCCTTGAGTTAGGGAAATTCCTCTTATTCTGGCATTTTTTACATGGACAAAAAATAAATCCATTCTGCCTGTTTTTCTCAGCCACATTGAGAAAACTATGCATGCCATTAAGGAATTCGGGACGACGTCGATCACTGTACATCCATTGCCGGTTCATCTGCATTATATAAATTTATCAAAAACCACTATGCTAAATCATCATGACTAAATTAATTAATTAATACAAAAAGTTCATCACACGTTAAAACCAAAGTAGCGTAGTGACCATACATATATAGTTCTCATAAAAATACACACTGAAACCAACCATAAAAACTCTCTCTAATTAATGCATTTAAAAACAACAACAAATGCGATCAAAATCGCAACAAAGGTAACAATTGACCCGACGGCATAATGATACCAAGCCTCTTTACTAATTGCATATTTTCTAATCTTTCTAATCTTCAGGTGCATTGCGTCCATCTTGCTCTTGTGACCATCGACGACACCGGCAAGAACCTTTTCCAAGGTCATCTTCTGTTTTTCAGTTTTTTCCAACCTTTCTTCAGTTTTTTCAATCTTTCTTTCAGGCCAACATTTTCTTGTTCAACTAAGTGTAACTTCTCAACAATAGGGTCGATTGGCATTTCCGGTTCCACTACCTCCTAGATAAAAATATCTATGTCAAGTTGGTCGGCGTAATTAATTGTCATATATATAATCAGGAAATGAAAATATGTAGTTATAAAAGATAATATACCACATCCGAATCATAGACTGGACGAGGGCCAACGGGGACGGATATCAAAACCATGGCGCTATACATATAAAAAAAATCTTACACAATAAGAAAATTATATACAAGTAAATATGTAAATCATACAAATCAAAATTTGTTTTGGTAAATAAAAACAATAGGCTCACCAAGGTTGTGTCGGTGACGGGGCGATCGACGGCGGTGAGGAAGGGGACAAGGCGCACGACACTAAAAAAACACAAATCATAATTAAATTTGAGCTCAAATTGCATATGTATACATAACAAATGATGAACTCTCTCTAGCTTAGGCATTTCATCAAACACCTACCTAGCACAACAAAAATGAAATGAGCAAGAAAACGAGCAAAACTTGCAATGCCGGAAGAGGGAATGTTGATGCTAACCGTAGGACCGATGGGTGCCAACAATCTTGACAAATGGTGGAGAAAAATGGGGATGGATTAGAGCTCCCAAGAGGAAGGAGAGAGAAAAAATGGAGTTGAGCTCGAGCTGGAAAAAATGGAGCTGAGCTCGGGGTGGAATATAGGGGAGGGCTTTAGGACCGGTTTGTGTTAAAAACCGGTGCTAAAGGGTCTGACAGCGGGGCCCCGCAGTTGCTGCAAAAATGAGAAAACCTTTATCACCGGTTTGTGATACAAACCGGTTCTAAAGGGTCTGTCTACTGGGGCCCCCTCCCTGCAGCAAACGGTCCAAAAACCTTTAGGACCGGTTTGTGTTACAAACCGGTCCTAAAGGCCTTGCGGCCATTTGCTGCAGGGAGGGGGCCCAGCGCACAGACCCTTTAGAACCGGTTTATATCCAATCTGGGTCCAATGTGGTTGGCTCAATGCCCTATTTTCTACTAGTGAACTACTACTATCACTACTACTATAGCTAACCGTTAGCAATGAAGTAAAAGTAGTAAGCACATGGCGTTGCATCTCTTACAATAAATTAACACAACTCCTATGGCTCCTGCCGGTTGTCATACTCATCGACATGCAAGTCGTGAAACCTATTATAATAACATGATCATCTCATACATCATACATGCAACATCACAACTTTGGCCATATCACATCACATGTCAAACCCTGCAAAAACAAGTTAGACGTCCTCTAATTGTTGTTGCAAGTTTTACGTGGCTGATTTGGGTTTCTAGCAAGAACGCCTTCTTACCTACGTGACAGCCACAACGATGATATGCCAAAGCTATTTACTCTTCATAAGGACCCTTTTCATCAAATCCAATCCGACTAGAGTGGGAGAGACAGACACCCGCTAGCCACCTTTATGCACGGTGTGCATGTGTGTCGGTGGAACCGGTCTCATGTAAGCGTACGTGTAAAGTCGGTCCGGGCCGCTTCATCCCACAATACCGCCGGAAAAGAATAAGACTAGTAGAGGCAAGCAAATTGACAAATCATCGCCCACAACTTTTGTGTTCTACCCGTGCATAGAATCTACGCATAGAAAACCTGGCTCTGATACCACTGTTGGGTAACGTAGCCTAAATTCAAAATTTTCCTACGCATATTCAGATCTTCCTATGGAGAGGCCAGCAACGAGAGAGGGGTAAGAGCATCTGCATACCTTTGAAGATCGCTAAGCGGAAGCGTTGCTAGAACGCGGTTGATGGAGTCGTACTCGCAGCGATTCCGATCTAGTGCCGAACTATGGCACCTCCGCGTTCAACACACGTGCAGCCCGGTGACGTCTCCCGCACCTTGATCCAGCAAGGAGGAGGGAGAGGTTGGGGAAGAACTCCGGCAACACGACGGCATGGTGTCGATGGAGAGAGGAGGTCTCCCGGCAGGGCTTCGCCAAGCACCGGCAGAGAGGAGGAGGAAGAAGAGCAGGGCTGCACCGAGGGAGTGGGAAAAGTCTAATCTCCAATGGCCAAAAGTGCCCACTATATATAGGGGAAGGGGAGAGGGGGTGCCACCCCTAGGGTTCCCACCCTAGGGGGTGTGGCAGCCCTCCCAGATGGGTGGTGCGGCGGCCAGAAGGGGGAGGAGGGGGTGGCGCACCAACTGGTGGGCCTTAGGCCCACCTGGCTTAGGGTTTGCCCCCCATTTTCTCTCCCTTGCGCAATGGGCTGAGTGGGGAGGCGCACCAGCCCACCTAGGGGCTGGTTCCCACCCCCACTTGGCCCACCTTACCTCCCGGGGTCGTTGCCCTCCTTCGGTGGTCCCCCGGGGCCACCTCCGGTGGTCCCGGTACGTTACCGGTAACGCCCGAAACACTTCTGGTGTCCAAAACCATCCGTCCTATATATCAATCTTTACCTCCGGACCATTCCGGAGCTCCTCGTGACGTCCGGGATCTCATCCGGGACTCCGAACAACTTTCGGTAATCTCGTATAAAAATTCCCTATAACCCTAGCGTCATCGAACCTTAAGTGTGTAGACCCTACGGGTTCGGGAGACAGGCAAACATGACCGAGACACCTCTCTGGCCAATAACCATCAGCGGGGTCTGGATACCCATGGTGGCTCCCACTTGCTCCACGATGATCTCATTGGATGAACCACGATGTCAAGGATTCAATCAATCCCGTATACGATTCCCTTTGTCTGTCGGTATAGAACTTGCCCGAGATTCGATCATCGGTATACCTATACCCTGTTCAATCTCGTCACCGGTAAGTCTCTTTACTCGTTCTGTAGCACGTCATCGTGTGACTAACTCCTTAGTCACATTGAGCTCATGATAATGTTCTACCGAGTGGGCCCAGAGATACCTCTCCGTCACACGGAGTGACAAATCCCGATCTCGATTCGTACCAACCCAACAGACACTTTCGGAGGTACTCGTAGTGCACCTTTATAGTCACCCAGTTACGTTGTGACGTTTGATACACCCAAAGCACTCCTACGGTATCCGGGAGTTGCACAATCTCATGGTCGAAGGAAAAGATACTTGACATTAGAAAAGCTTTAGCATACGAACAATACGATCTAGTGCTATGCTTAGGATTGGGTCTTGTCCATCACATCATTCTCCCAATGATGTGATCCTGTTATCAATGACATCTAATGCCCATGATCAGGAAACCATGATCATCTATTGACTAACGAGCTAGCCAACTAGAGGCTTGCTAGGGACACATTGTGATCTATTTATTCACACATGTATTACTATTTCCTGTTAATACAATTATAGCATGAACAATAGACGATTATCATGAACAAGGAAATATGATAATGACCATTTTATTATTGCCTCTAGGGCATATTTCCATCAGGTTCGTGGGACGGTTCGCGGGGCGGATCGAGGGACGTGAGGACGTTCCACTACATCAACCGCGTTTCTTAACGCTTCTGATGTGCGATCTACAAGGGTACGTAGATCGGAAATCCCCTCTCGTAGATGGACATCACCATGATAGGACTTCGTGCGCGTAGGAAAATTTTTGTTTCCCATGCGACGTTCCCCAACACAGAACACATAGTAGGTGACTACAACTTGCAAGATAGGATCTAGAACACACATATATTGGCGACAACATAATAGGTTCAGATCTGGAATCATGACACTCAGGCCCTAGTGACAAGCATTTAGCATAGCCAAGTAGTAGCAACATCAATCTAGAACATAGTGGATACTAGGGATCAATCCCCGTCAAAATTAACTCGATTACATGATAGATCTCATCCAACTCATCACCGTCCAGCAAGCCTACGATGAGATTACTCATGAACGATGAAGAGCATCATGGAATTGTCGATGGAGGAAGGTTGATGATAACGATGGCGACGATTTCCCCTCTCGGGAGCCCCGAACGGACTCCAGATCTGCCCTCCAGATGAAGAACAGGAGGTGGCGGCGCCTCCGTATCGTAAAATACGATGAAACCTTCTCTCTGATTTTTTTTCCGGGCGAGACGGAAGATATAGAGCTGAGTTTGGGGGCGGTGCTGCCATGTGGGCCCCAGAAGCCCTCACAGCGCGGCCTAGGGGGTGGCCGCGGCCTGTGGGCTTGTGGCCCACTGGCACGCCCCATCCGGTGGATCTTTGCGCATATATTTTTCTTTTATTTCAGAAAAATTCTCCGCAAATTTTCAGGACATTCCGAGAACTTTTATTTCTGCAGAAAAACAAACACCATGGCAATTCTGCTGAAAACAACGTCAGTCCGGGTTAGTTCCATTCAAATCATGCAAATTAGAGTCCAAAACAAGGGCAAAAGAGTTCGGAAAAGTAGATACGACGGAGGCGTATCAGTGATCAACTTGTCGGTTCTGTGACCTTGGGAATCTATGCATAGGGGTTGGCACACATTTTCAGGTTAACTCTCCGGTAGAAACTTTGGGGCAATCTTTAAAGTTCTTTGTGTTGGATTGAACATGATGAATCTGAAATTGTGTGATGCATATCGTATAATCAAGTCCATGGGTACTTGTGGTGACATTGGAGTATCTATGTCACATTAGTGTTTTGGTTGATGTTTATCTTAAGGTGTTATTTTAGTATGAACTCTAGGGCTGTTCGTGACACTTATAGGGATAGATCATAAGATTGATAAGAAAAGATAACTTTAAGGTGGTTTCGTACCCTACAATAATTTCTTTGTTTGTTCTCCGCTATTTCGTACCCTACTATTTGTTACCTTACTGTTTCTATATTTTCAGATTACAAAAACATATATCTACCATCTATATTACACTTGTATCACCATCTCTTCGTCGAACTAGTGCACCTATACAATTTACCATTGTATTGGGTGTGTTGGGGACACAAGAGACTCTTTGTTATTTGATTGCAGGGTTTCTTGAGAGAGACCATCTTCATCCTACACCTCCCACGGATTGATAAACCTTAGGTCATCCATTTGAGGGAAACTTGCTATTATCCTACAAAACTCTGCGGTTGGAGTGCCAACACGAGTCTACAAGAAGAAGGTTGTGTATAGTAGACATCACACCACAAATCCTGTAATTCCATCGAGTGAAAAAAAGTTAGGTCACCACAATTTTGTTCTTCAATTTATTTTAGCAAGATCATCATGATGAATTAACCACTCATCATATGCAAATTTTAAATTTTGTTTCTCTATCTAAAAAAACTAAATAATATATCTTCTTACTCGAGTCATGTAGGATTTTTCTATTGTATATGTATGCATGCATATGTTATTTTGTTCTTCTCGTTATAGTATAATGTGGCTATTTTCTACTTTGGTGGGTCCCGCATGTAAGTCTGTTAAATCCAACAATCATGCAACACATCAGCCTAACATGCTACAAATCCAACAATCATTAGTTTCCTTCTAACATCACTCCCTTAGAATTCCAACAATCTCCAAAAAGCTCTAACATTTCCTACCATAATCATTTTCCCAAAAATGATCCATGACACAGCACAGCTAGCGCACTACCTAATACAAATAAATATTGGCAGAACATGATATGAATCGCTCCAAAACTCGCTCCTGCTCGATGGGGTAATTGACCGAGACAAAAATAACAAAAAGGGAAAAAATATTACAGCGGGCGGCATCGGAGCGGCCTCAGCACGGGCGGCGGTGACCGCAGGGGGCGGTAGGAAGAGGAGAGAAACGGCGGTGCCGCTCACAGTGGTGAGGTTCGGTGAGGCGCGCAGCTCGGGGTGGAGAGGACGAGGAGGTCCGGCGACGGCGGCCCTCGGCGACGAGCAACTATGGGTGTTATTGAGGGGGAGCGGTCTTCAACATCCTGGCGGCAGCATACATGGTGGTTCGGCGTCGGGGTAGGCCTGCGGCGCTATTGCAAGTGGAGAAGAATTTGGAGAAGGAAGAACGGGGGGCGGGGGCGTTTAATACCTAGAGCTTTAGTCCCATTTCGTGGCTCCAACGAGGACTAAAGGCCTACCTATAGTCCTGGTCCGAGCCACCAACCGAGACTAAAGCTAAATTTCAGTAGCCCCAAGGGCACGAAATCCAGGCCTTTAGTCCGTGTTGGTGGCACACCTTTAGTCCCGGTAGGATCCACCCACCGGGACTAAAGCCCTTTTTTCCTATTTTTGGTTTTAGACCTTTTAGGATGTTTTTGTTATAATTTTATTTTAAACAGATGCATACATGCCTAGTTTTCATTTAATTCATTTTCCTATTATTATTTTAAGAAAAAATACTTTATGAACATTTTAGTTGGATAAATTTATATAATTTTAAGTTAATATTATTTTGATCATAACTAGAGTTTTATAAAATCTTTCTAGTTGATTATTTTTGCTATTGAATAATATTATAAATTAATTTTTGTTCACCTACTAACCATATTGTTTTGTTTATTGCTTTATTCATTGATTGTATTTTGATTGCTAGAGTGCTTGCTAGATTGAATGCTTATATGAATGCAATGTTTGATTATATAGATTTTCATGAGAGAGTGGCAAATGGTTCTATCAAGTTATTTTTCATAGGTACCATTGTCGCAACATTTTGCATTTAAGTCCAACATCAGGTGGTGGTTTGTCAATATGTTTTTGTCAGGTGGCGAGCAATGCTGTCAAAATCTTTCTTACGAAATCTAAAGTCCTTTGGGTATAACCCAACATACACATGATGTGGGTTTGTACTCCTGATGTAAGATAGCATAAAGGTGCCTCCCTTATGTCATACAACGTTTCTCTCTAATCATCTCCGATGCTTCTGTTGTATAAGGGGTCCTCCGATCAGAGAAACCACAAAGTAGCTTGAACTTTATGTCATACAACTTTTCTCTCTTATCGTCCAGCACTTAACTTCTCTCTCAGGCCTAATTTATTGGGAGCAACCGAGTAGGCGAACCCATTTTTATAGTATCATCTCTATCTCACCTACTATGCTGCTCTATAAAGATATCCAACTGGTGCTCCAAGCCTCTGACCTATCCATTTTCTAGTCCCCAAGACTTAATAAATAATTATTCGACAATCATGTGTCAAATGTCAAAAAGCCAAAACACATATATGCCCTAACTCTTACAAAGATTCCCTCTAGTTTTTCAAAATCTTTCTTTTGGGAATCTAAAGCCCTTTGGATATAACCAGACATACCCATGATGTGGATTTGTACTTCTGATGTATGATAATATAAAGGTGTCTCGATGTTCATGAGACATGTCAAAACAATAGACAATTCTCATAGGATTCTCTGATTTCTCAGCCCTCAACATATCATCAACTTCCCCTTTTAATCCTTTCCTGGATTTGCGATAAGAGAGCATGATTTTCAGGTGGCCTACCAACTTGACTCACATGACAACACCTCTAGCACTTATCTTCTCTCTCAGGCATAATTTACTGGGAAGAGCCGAGTAGGCAATCGCATGTTCCTCTTAGTGTCGCCCCTATCTCAGCTAGTGTGCAGGTCTATAAAGATCTCCCACTGGTGAGGGTGTATGGCCTATGCGTGTCAAGTCTCAAGTGGATTATCCGGAGTGCTCAAAAGACATTCATATTTTGTTTCGACATAATTGCATTGTTTAACTCCTCTGTATAATTAAAATACTAAAAGGACATGAATAATTGAAAATTCATAACTTAATAAATAATTATTCTAAAATCATGTTCCAAATGCCAAAATGCCCTAGCTAAGA
The DNA here is from genome assembly GCF_904849725.1 of Hordeum vulgare subsp. vulgare. Classification (NCBI taxonomy): domain Eukaryota; kingdom Viridiplantae; phylum Streptophyta; class Magnoliopsida; order Poales; family Poaceae; genus Hordeum; species Hordeum vulgare. The sequence goes on along the minus strand of NC_058524.1, from coordinate 12,227,881 downwards.
TTTCCTTCTGTTTTTCCGAAGTGGTACTTTCCAGCTATAAGTGCGAAAACTCACACTAGAGAGAAAGTGATGGTCGTGAAGACGGTCACATCCCAAAGTGGGATCTTGGGGTATAAAACTATTTTTTCACATGTGTCCCTTGGTTATTGCGCTGTAACCTGGGATAAACTTCATCATTTAAGAGGATGCTTGGGTCAGTCCTCACTGTGAAGGGAGGGATTTCATGAAACTTTTCGTAATATTCTGACATGTGTCTTGTCCTCCACTCCCATGATGTTTCTTTTCCCTGAAAGAACTATGTGACGCTTTGGCTCATCGTATGATGTATTCGCTCCTTATATTTTCTTTTGATTGGTTTGGTAGACATATCATTCACATAGAAAACCTGCGCCACATCATTGGCTAGGACGAATTGTTCATTTGTGTACCCAAGATTGTTGAGATCCACTATTATCAATCCGTACTGCGGGTCTACTTATATCCATTTGCAAAGAAACAAAGAGACCTTAAAACATTTGCAAAGAAACAAAGAGACCTTAAAATCATCACGCCCATCGTCAAGTAACCATATCTCCTCTATGTAACCATAATATGTGTTCTTAGCCCAATTGGTGTTTGCTACATCAAAGCTGACACCACTATTTTGGTTCCTCCTCTTTTGATCTTGGGCGATCGTGTAAAATGTATTCCAATTTATCTCGTACCCTTGGAAAGTTAATACAGTCGAAGATGGTGTCCTGGCCAACAAGTACATGTCACCTCCAAGAGTGTTATTACTCATGAGATGTGTTTGCAACCAACTACCAAAAGTCCCCATGTATTCACGTGTAATCAAGTCGTAAGACTGCTCTGGGTATTTGGAGCATAGGATATTCCACTAGTAGAAACGAGGGCTTTGGTCCAGGGCCTGCAATCCCATTAGTCCCGGTTCACCCACGACCGGGACCTATGGTGACATTGGTCCCGCTTCGTGAGGTCAGGGCGCCAGCCGGGCATCAGGGGCCATTGGTCCCGGTTCGTGTCAACCCTTTGGTCCCGGTTCCAAACGCGAACCGATACCAATAGGCAGGGACCGTTCGTATCCCCCTTTAGTCCTGGTTCATGGATCAAATGGGACCAGGTGGACCGTTCGTATCCCCCTTTAGTCCCGGTTAGTAGAAAAAAACGGGACAAAGTGGTGGTGGCAACTGTTTGTATCACCCTTTAGTCCCGGTTGGTGGCTCAACCCGGGACTAAAGGCCCAAACGGTTTGCCTGCCACTTCGCAAAAGCATAGCTGAAGTAGAGTCTGTCGCCATTTCTCTGTTCTTCTCCTCTCTCGATCTCCTATTTTCTTCCCCTTGCTTCGAAGAGGTGCTCGCACATGGCAATACCAAGGTCGATGTCGTGTACACGAACGAGAGCAGGGAGGTGCCGCATTTTCTTAGACAGTTGAATGGACGATGGCTTGACGTGGTGGTGGATCATGAGAAGTTCTTGGGACTTGATCTGGAGTACACGGCCGATCAACAAGGTGTTGCCGCCATCCAACTATGTTTCAAACACCATGTTTTGATCTTCCAATGGGCGAGGTATGTTTTAAGGCTTTCTTTGATCCAAGGTTATGAAAATTGCATATATATATATATATAGTGATTTCTTTAGGTTCCATTGGATAGCAGTATGCAGTTTCTATATATGTTCCATTGGATAGTTAATTGAGGGTTTCTTGATCAATTCATAGGATATGAAAATTGCATAGGATCAATAGCAATATGTTCCATTTTGGAATCCTATAAAGATCAATTTCTCTTTAGTTGTAGTGAAACAATTTTATGCGATGTACTTTGATGCAAGGTTATGAAAATTGCATATAGCTAGAGATCTCTCTAGGTTCCATTGGATAGCAATATGATATGTCATAGTTATGAAAATTGCATATAGCTAGTGATCTCTCTAGGTTCCATTGGATAGCTACAGTGATCTCTCTAGGCTCCATAGGATCGCAATATGCAATATGTCTAGCTTGTTGCATATTTGCAAAACCGTGGGAGAATATATATATATATATATATATATATATATATATATATATATATATATATATATATATATATATATATATATATGTCATAGTTAATTTACGGTTTCTTGATCAATTCATAGGATATGAAAATTGCATAGGATAGCAATATGTTCCATTTGAATCCTAAAGATAATTTTCCCTTTAGTTGTAGTGAAACATTTTTCCTTGTTACAGCAGTATGTAACATTTGTTCTATTTTAATTTGTTGATGTTGCAGTAGTAACAAGCATTATCCAGAACTCATGGACTTCCTTTGGAGCGGCATCAGTTTTGCTACCGTTGGCATAACGAACGACAAGCTGAAGATGAGGCACAACTTCGCTATTGAGATACCAGCTGATTGCCTCATTGATCTCCAACAGGAATTCAGGCTTCGACATGAGAGGACTTCGATGGCTCATATGGCAGTCGCCTTGACCGATGAGTAGTATGCTGATATGAAGACCAAATTCCCAAAGTCTCAGCACAAAATTTGGGAGATGACCCCACTTGATCGTATCAACATTGAGCATCCAGCAAAAGATGCATACGTTTTATACGAGTTGTACCGCAAGATTCGAGTCGTCAACTATGGCCAACGTCACCTCAGAGCAGGTGGACATTCTGATTCAGACGATTCAGACGAGTAGTGTTCATAGTTGTGAACACTTGTGTATATATATATATATATATATATATATATATATATATATATATATATATATATATATATATATATATGCTAGCTATTATTATGTATAGTTTGGACTAGTATGATTATGTACTGCTTGGACAAATTTTTATATGTCTAGTTTCTATTTGTGCCATTATAGTTTCCAAATTTGAATGGTTTAGCCCTTTCTAACTTCATTTGCTACTTTTCATGGTATCATGCATTTACCACATCGGAACTTTTGTACACAAAGTGCATCCAGTTTTTTCCGCAATCCTCTCGACTTTTTAGCACATGTTATGTGTGTGAAATGATGACACCATGCCAACTTTCAACCTATTCAGAGTTCATTTGTAGTGCTTTTCAATTTCTGGGCCATTTAGCTGAAAAAATCAATAAATGCATGAAAAATACCAAATGAACTCAATAAGTGTTGAAAATTTATGATATGGCCTTGAATGGTGCATTTGGAACACACAAAAAGTCTTGAGTTTAAATAAGTTCAAAAAAAATGAAATCCATTTTGTAATAGATGAGTTTTTGTAAGAAACCTCGTACTTCGAAAGAGATTGTCCGATTTGTACACGAAGTGCATCCAGCTTTTGCCGCAACCCTCTCAACTTTTTAGCACATGCTATGTGGCTGAAATTATAATACCATGCCAACTTTCAACCTATTCAGAGTTCATTGGTAGTGCTTTTTAATTTCAGGGCCATTTAGCTCAAAAAATCAGTAAATGCATGAAAAATACCAAATGAACTCGGAAAATGTTGACAATTGATGATGTGGCCTTGGATGGTGCATTTTGAACACACAAAAATCTTGAGTTCAAATGAGTTCAAAAAAATAAAATACCTTTTGTAAGAGATCTGTTTTCGTAAGAAACCCTGATACTTCGAAAGAGATTGTCCGATTTGTACACGAAGTGCATCCAGTTTTTGCGGCAACCCTCTCAACTTTTAAGCACATGCTATGTGGGTGAAATTATGATACCATGCCAACTTTCAACCTATTCAGAGTTCATTTGTAGTGCTTTTCCATTTCTTGGCCATTTAGCTCAAAACAATCAGTAAATGCATGAAAAATACCAAATGAACTCAGAAAGTGTTAAAAATTGATGATGTGGCCTTGAATGGTGCTTTTTGAACACAAAAAAAGTCTTGAGTTCAAATAAGTTCAAAAAAATGAAATCTCTTTTGTAACAGATGAGTTTTCGTAAGAAACCCTAATACTTTGAAAGGGATTGTCTGATTTGTACACGAAATGCATCCAGTTTTTGTCGCAACCCTCTCAACTTTTTAGTACATGCTATGTGGGTGAAATTTTGATACCATGCCAACTTTCAACCAATTCAGAGTTCATGTGTGGTTCTTTTCAATTTCTGGGCCATTTAGCTTACACCAATTCGTAAATGCATGAAAAATACCAAATGAACTCAGAAAGTGTTAAAAATTGATTGTGTGGCCCTGAATGGTGCATTTGGAATACACAAAAAGTCTTGAGTTCAAATAAGTTCAAAAAAATGAAATCCCTTTTGTAACAGATGTGTTTTCGTAAGAAACCCTCATAATTCGAAAGAGATTGTCCGATTTATACACGAAGTGCATCCGGTTTTTGCCGCAACCCTCGCAACTTTTTAGCACATGCTATGTGGTTGAAATGATGATACCATGCCAACTTTCAACCTATTTAGAGTTCATTTGTAGTGCTTTTCAATTTCTCGGCCATTTAGCTCAAAACAAATCACTAAATGCATAAAAAATACCAAATGAACTCACAAAGTGTTGAAAATCGGTAATGTGGCCTGGAATGGTGCATTTTGAAAACACAAAAGGTCTTGAGTTCAAATAAGTTCAAAAAATGAAATCCCTTTTGTAAGAGATGAGTTTTCGTAAGAAACTGTTATACTTCGAAAGAGATTGTCCGATTTGTACACGAAGTACATCCATATTTTGCCGCACTCCTCTCAACTTTTTAACACAAGCAATGTGGGTGAAATGATGATACCATGCCAACTTTCAACCTATTCAGAGTTCATTTGTAGTCTTTTCAATTTCTGGGCCATTTCGCGAAAAAAAATCAGTAAATGCATGAAAAATACCAAATGAACTCACAAAGTGTTGAAAATTCATAATGCGGCCTTGAATGGTGCATTTTGAACACGCAAAAAGTATTGAGTTCAAATAAGTTAAAAAAAAGAAATACCTTTTTTAGCAGATGTCTTTTCGTAATAAACCCTCATACTTCGAAAGAGATTGTCCGATTTGTACACGAAGTGCAGCTAGTTTTTTCCGCAACCATCTCAAATTTTTATCACATGCTATGAGGGTGAAATGATGATACCATGCCAACTTTCAATCTATTCAGAGTTCATTTGTAGTGATTTTCAATATCTGGGCCATTTAGCTAAACAAATCAGTAAATGCATGAAAAATACCAAATGAACTCAGAAAGTGTTGAACATTTATGATGTGGCCTTGAATGGTGCATTTTGAACACACAAAAAGTATTGAGTTCAAATAAGTTTTAAAAAATGAAATCCCTTTTGTAACGGATGAGTTTTCGTAAGAAATTATCATACTTCGAAAGACATTGTCCGATTTGTACACGAAGTGCCTCCAGTTTTTGCCGCAACCCTCTCAACTTTTTAGCACATTCTATGTGGGTGAAATGATGATACAATGCCAACTTTGAACCTATTCAAAGTTCATTTGTAGTGTTTTTCAATTTCTCAGCCATTTAGCTCAAAAAATAAGTAAATGCATGAAAAGTACGAAATGAACTCAAAAAGTGTTGAAAATTGATGATGTGGCCTTGAATGGTGCATTTTAAACACACAAAAAGTCTTGAGTTCAAATAAGTTTGAAAACATGAAATCCCTTTTGTAACATATCTGTTTTGGATTAAAACAGTCATTTAAAATAACCTAAAACCTGCCAAATTGAATATAATGATAAAAACACAGTAATATTAAATAGCAGGAAAAAGAATCACTCAAAAATCTATTTTTTTAGTAAAGTTATTCACAATATAAAATGAAAAAAGTAAAAAAGAAACAAAAACTAGTTTAAAAAAAATGCCACCTACTAGGCCATCACGGCGTGAATATGACTAGAAACCCAACAAAAGAGTTGGGTCAGGATTCAAGCCCTTCGAAGGCCTAGTAGGCCCACAAGTAGTGACAAATTAGGCCTGGAAGCCTGCAGTTGAGAGGAGCTCGAGAGGGTCTGCGCACCAATGCTTATAAACCACTCCCGGGCTCTCTCGGCTAGCAAGGTGGGACGAAACATCCAACCGCACCGCGGCTGTGGCAGGCACATGCCTTTAGTCCCGGTTTGTGCAACCAACCGACACAAAATACGCCCTTTCGTGTCGGTTGTGAGCACCAACCGGGACTAAAGGTCTCTTCTTCCCGCCCTTTGGGCTGTTGGAAATTGGCGGGGATGGTTTCGTCCCGGTTTTTGCCTCGAACCGGGACCACTGGTTTTCGCATATAGGCGGGAGTTGTCGAAATTTCCCCCAAACTCTCCCATTTGCCCCGAGCCCGTCCTCCTCCTCGTCGCCGCCGTCCCGAGCCCGTCCTCCTCCTCGTCGTCGCCGCCGCCCCGAGCCCGTCCTCCTAATCGTCGTCGTCGCCGCCCCCGAGCCCGTCCTCCTCCTCGCCATGGCCGCCGCTCCCGAGCTCGTCATCATGGCCATGCTTGCTTATCAGTTTGATTAAACTCTATTCTCGTAAACTATATGTACCTGGAAGAAGGGACTGTTTTACGTGGATACTATGTATGCGAGTTCATTCGTCACTCGACCGGTGAGCGGAGCTTTTCTAAAAAACTATTTGAAGTACATAAATAATATTCACAATTTTATTTTATATATTACCATCAATTGTGTTGATTTTTATTCATATATATGCATGTATTGATCACTTCTTTAAATTAGATCTGCCAGATGCGGGATGAACTCCTACCATGTGGTCGCATACGAGCAACTCAAGAGGAGTTGGCGAGATTCTTTCTTGACCACGTTATACCTAAAGACGAAGAATACCATGTGAATTTGTGATGGGATCTTAATTAGATGATGATAGGGATTGTAAAAGATGTTATATTGTATATATATGTTAGGGAATGTAAATGGTTTTCTTCATTTTCTTATTAGCTAGCGTCAAGTTCTTTCGATATGTGTAGTAGCTAGCGTCGAGCAAGCATGGAGAAAGAGATGACACTTCTCTCTATTAGCTAGATAACAATAATATGAAATCACCAAATTAACCCTTCAAAACCCCGATCCCTCATTAAAAAAACACCCAGCTCGACCAGATGTTGACGCGTGGATGCCATTTAGTCTCAGTTCCTGCCTGGGCTCCCCGCAGCGGTCACGTGGAGCATCTTTGGGCGGGTTCATAAGTCAACCGGGACTAAATGTTTGGACCTTAGTACCGAGCCTTTAGTCCCGGTTCCAGAACCGGGGCAAATGGGCCTTTGTAACCGGTACAAATGGACCTTTTTCTAATAGTAACGGTAGGAAAGTGGTCAGATCCCAAATTTTTTATAAACTAGGGTCATATTTGAATGAACTTTTAAAATGGATCAAAACACAAAATTTTGCCCCAAGACCATCAAGATGAAAGACTTGTCTCGGACTCAGACCACTCAGCCAGCCAAGCACCTGTCCTCTGCAAACAGCTAGCACCCATCAAGTCAGAACGACTATGATAATGGCAGGCGCACGTAGTTCATATACAGGCATCATATCCAACGCGAACCCCAATTTCAACCCCAAATGTCTTGACCAAAATTTTTGGACGCTTTACAACCTCCAACGCGGCAACTTATTTTAGACCGTACATGTCTGAACGTACTATCTGACACCGCTCGCACCGTCTGCGGGTTGGTCATCTTCTCTCTCTGACACAACATGAGCATGGCATCGCCACAATTGCATGTGAGCTTCGCATAGCGTCGGGTCGTTGAAAATTGAAATTGTATTTATGTGCCCTCAATTATTGTGTGCTCCAATCATCCATCTTGTAGGTGTTTCTAACCCCCGGACATTTAGTACGATGCATGTTTGGTGTTGGTGTATGTATGATCGTGTGTAATCCAAAAGGCGAATACTAGACCTTATCATCTCAATCGTGTGGGAAAAGGGAATTCCAACTACTCTAGCTCCACAAGTTGAGTACATTACCTAGTTCTCCAATTCATACTAAACAGTAGATGCAAGAAGTTTTGCCCGGTTCTAGCGCGGGAGGTGTGATGATGGCGGCGCGTCTTTGATTCGTTTCAATTCTTGTAGTTGTCGATGGATGGTATACAGATCTGGATGGAATTTTTATTATTTTTTATGTTCATTGTACTACCATGATTAAAGATGAATAGGTTGAAAGTTTTCTCAAGAAATAAACAGAAGATGTGAATTGTCAAAGACAAATATGACTCAGTTGTCTTGGCATCACTCAAGATTCCACTCGACCAGCCAAGCATCTGTCCTCTCAATCGTACGTGTGGAAAAATGTTACTCTAGCTAGACAAGTCTAGTACACTAGCTGGTGACAAATTCATACTACATAGTACATGCCAATTGCCAATGATGACGGAGCTGACTGACTTGTCTAGGAATCACGATTATACTCGACCAGACAAGCATCTGTCCTGTGCAAACAGCTAGCACGCGTCAAACCATAACGACTGCAATGACAGGCGGATGTCGTTCATATGGAAGCATCATCTCCAACGTGAACCCCAATTTTAACCCCAAATGTCCGGACCGGACTTATTGGACTAACGACGCAACCTATTTTACAGTGTACATCCGGATGTCCAAAATTAACCAGGTCGTCTCCTCTGTCTTACACGGCTCACACCATCCCCAGTCGGTCGTCTTATCTCTCCGACATCGCAGGGGCATGACACCTCCACAATTTCCTCTAAGCTTCGCGTAGCGTCGGTCGTAGAAGTTGTATTCTTCAGTCATACAATTTTAAACAATTCTATGGGAATCAATTGCGCACTCTGATCATACATCTTGTAACTGTCTCTATAGTTTGCTACAGTGGGAGTAACTTAACTAGTAACATAACACATCCGAGAAAAGAACGACGTTCATCCTTGCTATCCCAGGCTGCCGGCCTAAAACACATCCTAGATCGATGAAGACGTAGAAGAAGAAAGCTCCAATGAACAATCAACGCGCTCGCGTCAAGTAACATTTTACCTGTACCTGCAACTGGGGTTGTATTAATGTGTGATCCACAGGGGACTCAGCAATCTCATTTCCAAAGGTATCAAGACTAGCAAAGCTTAATAGGTGAGGTATGGTTAAGTGATGAGGCTGCAGCAAACGACTAAGCATATATTTAGGTGGCTAACTTATGAGTACAAGAATAAAGAGGGGGAAGATCTACGCATAACGGACGTGAACTACTGATGATCAAATGAATGATCCTGAACACCTACTTACGTCAAACATAACCCCACCGTGTCCTTGATTGGAGAAGGAACTCGCGAAAGAGACAGTCACGGTTACACACTCAGTTGGCATATTTTAATTAAGTTAACTTCAAGTTATCTAGAACCAGTATTAAACAAAGTTTCCACATTGCCACATAACCGTGGGCACGACTTTTCGAAAGATTTGACCCTCCACGGGTGCTCGAACTAGTCCATCACAAATTACCACAAGCCGCATAGAAATCCTCGATCACAAAACTCACGATCTCGTCGGATTCCTTAGTGGAAAACCTCAACTCTGAGATTACCCAAAGCATCACCGGAATCCCGATGCATAAGACATTCGTCAAAGGTAAAACTAATCCAGCAAGGCCGCCCGACGTGTCGACGATCCCGATAGGAGCCGCGTATCTCGTTCTCATGACACAATCGGATGAGCGCAGCGTACAGTGGCCTGATAGAAATCACCCGAGTTGCCCCGGGTTGCCCCCGCACACGACACTATTTTGGACCAGCACTGGTCCTCGCTGTATTATGTTGAATTACTCCTAGGTAGCGCTAACTCCCTATGCTTTTCAGTATTAACAGAATTATTATGTTGGGTAAATGTAGTACCAATGTTGGGCCTTTCCAGACCACCTTTAATCTAAAACGAATTATCAAGGGGTCTCCATAAGAACCCCGATCGTGTTAGGAGCGCTTAATTATGGAATATAACACCGGTAGCCAAAACTAAGGGGGCAAATGTGGAACAAAACAACCAGGATAGAAAGGCCGAGCCTTCCACCTTTTACCAAGTATATAGGTGCATTAAATTAAGTAGCAGTTAATATGGTGATATAACAAGGAACCCATGTTATCACATGAAGACAACGGCACCTGCAACTAGCAACGCTAACACATGGTTAAGCAAGCGGTAACATAGCCAATCAGTGGTTTGCTAGGTTGTGAACAGGTTAAAAGTTTTCATGACAATGTTGAGATGCTGTTATTTAACAGGTGGTAGGCGACGAGACATAACGATTGAACCAGTAAAACTAGCATGACAATGATAGTAATGGTATCTGGGGAAATGGTCATCTTGTCTGAGATCCCGCTTGCAAGAAGAACGACTCCATGAAGCAAACGAACCAATATAGTCGAACGGGTCCTCACTTTCTGACACGCTTACGGAACTCTATCGAGACGAAGCAAACCAGAAACAATCATCAATACAGATATTCACCATGGCACATGCACGATAAGATGCAATCCACATATGATGCATGATCAATTGAATATATGCAAGACATGGCATGTCAATTCACAACAACCAAACACTACACATTAAGTGAAGTTCAATCTGCAACGAGTTGCATATTGACAAAACTCCACATATGGATTATTTAGTTCTATCCCGATTAGGTACACGGCAATATTAAATGTTGGTTAAACATGGCAAGAGGTGAAGCGTAACTAAGCTATCTATCTAGGCATTTTAAATGAGGTCGGGAACGGCATATAGCATCTTCGATATGACCTCATACGTTAATTTACAAATCTGTCCAGATCTGAACTAAAACGTTTTAATATTTCTTAACCAGCAAAATAAATAGGTTCACGTGATTCTATGAGTCGTTCCAATCAATTTACACATAGAGAACATCTCCAACGGAGCTATGGTTCAAAAGATACGAACACCGCAAGATATGATGGCATGAATGCAATATGTGTGCAACGACAGTCACAAGCATTTCAGAACATACAACCAACAAGATAATATGAAACTACATGAGATTCTACGCAAGTTTCATATAGGACATGATCAAAATAGAGCAACGGATCAACAAATACAAACTACACAAGAAATAGTCGTAATCTGCCAAAAACAGCAACATGGCATTTTCTACACCCCAAAACAATGAGCTACATAAATCCAAAATGCTCAAACAAGGTATGAGACAGTAGTGGTCAAGATGCACTTCAACATCCTACTAATAACATCTAGCATGGAAGCATGGATCACTAGGAAAAGAAGTCACAAAATGGCATCTCACACACAGTTTCAGACTTAGTGAAAATATCAGTTTTGACAGTTCAGTTCCAATCTGAAGGCATATTGACAGCAACAAAACTATATGCTACAGGGCACCAAATGGTATGAAAATTCACATCATGCTAGAGAATCTTAAGCGCTACAACTAACTCCATTGCACCAACCTCAAAAGAGCTATAGATCACCAGATAAACTCATGACAAGACATCAACAAAATATAATAGGTTTTAGACTTAGAAATATTTCAGCATCTCGAAATCAACACTATTTCTTAGCATGTTGACAACAAGCAAACAACACCTAAACATGGATTTCTAAAGCAACCAAAATTACCAGAGGCTAGCCTACAGATTCAAGGGCATATCTCTAGTTGACAAGTCAATCATATCATGCACGGAATAAATCCCACAAAATAAACAAAAGGGCAACATGACAAAATATCATGCGCACTAACTTGCTCAAAAGTTAAAACTAAATGCACAGTTAAATTCGATGGATTTTTCTACCCCGGAAACATATCTAACATGTGGGGTTACAAAAAAAATAACGCCACACGTATATGCGAGAATATGTCCTAAACACGATATAACAAACTAGCGACGGAACCTACATGCAAAAATGCAAACAACTACCCTAAAATACAAGGAAAAAGATCCCTAATAACATGAGCATTTAAATTACGGGATTTGAGCAATCCGAACACGCACAAAATAGCTACGGAATAATTCCCTATTAAGACAGCATGCAAATCTAGGCATACGGCGGGTCAAACCACTTCAAACATGCATGCAAGTTGTAAAATCATAATCTACGCGAAATTCTACACGAGTTACATATACAACTCGTTGCAATCCGACGCACGGATAAAAAGATGCGGACATTTTAATATCTAACATTTCTCTAAAATTAATAAATCCGAAAAAGCATAAAGACACTATCGGGCCGAATCTACTGCAACGGGCCAAAATAGGGCAAGCGAAGGTTAAGTAAACATCGCCCAGGGAGGGGCTTAGATGTGCCAAGGAGTCCTCACTTTGGGCCGGCTGGCTGGTCGGTGGGAAAGGAGCTAGGCCGGGGCGATGGCGCTGGGCCTGGCTCGGTCGCGTTGGAGCAGGCCCACAGGGGCGAGCGAGCCTTGCCAGGGCCCGGTCGTCTCCCTCGTGCCGCACAGGGCAGGACTGGCAGTGGCGATTCCGACGAAGTGGGGGCAAGGCGGCGGCACGAATCGGCGAGGCCCGACCAGATCCGGGCAGATCTGGCCATGGCAGACCCATTCTCAGCGGCGAAAGGAGCTTGGGGCGGCGGCGGCAAGGTCTCCCTGCGCAGCGTAGAGAGAGGGAGCTGCGGTGAGAGAGAGACAACACGGGGAGGAGATGGTCGGTGAGGGCGCGGGATCCCGACGGCTTGACCTGGCAAGCGGCGGCGGTCGTGCTGCGGTTGCGGCTCCGGCGGCTCACCGGCCGGCTAGGCTTGGAGGAAAGGCGGCGGGGTCAGGCAGCGTCCTCGGGAGCGGGGCTCCAAGCGCGAGACTGGGATCGGGAGCTCGGGCTCCTTCCAAGGCCGACGGCGGCGGCTTCGGGCTCCGGTCGGGCTTGGGCGGGCCTGATCCGGGCCTGAGCGGGCCTAGCGGTCGGGAAAGGAGAGAGGAGGCTGCGCTAGGGTTTGGTGGGGTGGCGCGGAATACGAGGATGCTTAGGGGATGAGATAGAAATGGAAGGGAAGAGTTGTTTAAATAGGGAAGGGGGGCTAGGTTTAGCAGTTTTTCGCCCCGGTTTCAACCATGCGATCTAAATCGGACGGTCTCAAACGCGGGGACGGACTAAGTGGCTGTGTAGAGTAGGCTAGCCGGAGAAGAGAGAAAGCACAGGCACCCGGCAACGTATTTTAAAACACCAAAAAACGTCCGATGAGTAACCGAAGATGGTGCCGCTACGGTCGACCGTTCGGGTATCAGACGGACTCCGATTGCAACGAAATTTGGCAGGTGGCCTACCTATATCTAAGTAAGACCGCAAGTCAAGTTTCAACCCAATCAGAGAAAGTTTTACACGCACTTTTAAAAACAAGGTTTTGACGATGCCGCGGACGCATGCATGTGTGGCCGGACTCAGAACAGGCAACGACGAACACGGAGAGAACCAGCAACTAATAACGGATGCAAATTTAAAAACTGGCGGCAACGAAATGCCGATGCAATGCTAATGATACGAATGATGCGATGATGAATGCGACAAACAAATAAGCCACACCAGCAACGAAAAAGAGGGACATCTTCTGCGGCGTCAGTCTCGGGCTGTCACATCTCTCAACTCCTAAATGCAAGACTTTTTTAAATATTTCAATATGAAGTACATACGTAATAAATTAAAATAATCTATACTAGACTAATTGGACTAACGAGGAAACCTATTTTACAGTGTACATCTGGATGTGCAAAATTAACCAGGTCGTCTCCTCTGTCTTACACGGCTCACACCATCCTCGGTCGGTCGTCTTATCTCTCCGACATCGCATGGGCATGACACCTCCACAATTTCCTGTAAGCTTCGCGTAGCGTCGGTCGTAGAAGTTGTATTCTTCAGTCATACAATTTTAAACAATTCTATGGGAATCAATTGCGCACTCTGATCATACATCTTGTAACTGTTTCTATAGTTGGCCATAGTTTAAGTAACTTAACTAGTAACATAACATATCCAAAGACAAATTTGCTTAACTCTCTTCCTATGCATTAGCATATCATAGAAGAACAATTAATACACAACAAGTAAAGGCCAATACATAGCATAAGCAGTTTCTTATAATTTTATCATACTGGAAAAATAGAGATGTGGAGATGTAGTTCCTCTCTCATAATAATTGCAAGTAGGAGCAGCAAGCACATGCATATTATATTCATCAAAATCATCATGTGTAATAGTAAAAGGCAACCCATCTATGTAATCCCTAATAAGAGCAAACTTCTCCGATATAGTGTAGTTGGGAGAGTTCAAAAAGATAATAGGACTATCATAAGTGGGTGCGATAGCAACAATTTCATGTTTAATATAAGGAACTATAGAAAGTTCATCTTCATAAGCATCATTCATATTGGCATCATGGCCACAAGCATAGCAAGCATCAAGTTCATCAAAAAGGGATATTTCAAACGAATCCAAGGGATCTTAGCAATCATCATCGCATTCATCCTTCGGTAAGAACAAAGAAAAATTAAACAATGTATGAGTTGAAGAGTTAATATCATTAGAAGGTGGGCACGGGTAGCTAGTCCGCTCTTCCTCCATTTGTTCTTCGCTCTTCTCGTCAACTTTTTCATCTAATGAGCTCACAGTTTCAGCATTTTCTTCTTCCATAGTTTCGTACAAAATATTAGTCTTTTCTTGGGCAGCGTGGAATTTCTCCACAAATTGATAAATATGGGCATTATATTCATAATGAGTATAACAATAATGAAGCATAACCAAATTTTCAGATCGGTAAGCAGCATCATCATTCTCATCACACCCTTTAAATGGAGCTTCAATTTCATAAGCACCCATAAAAGTAACAAACTTTTCTATTTGTTCCACATCATAGTAATCATATATACCATTAGCATAAGAAGCCAAGGTTTTATTAGCATTAAATTTACAAGAAAAGGGAATGTGTTTAGCCTTCATCCTATAGCAACAAGTAATATCATATCTCGAGCATAACTCCCAAGCATACCATTTCACATATGAATTTGATCCCATAATAGTTTCCCTTTTTGAGTCAAGCGGTAATCCCTAAAGTATTCACATTGATCCAACGTGTATCCCATTTTATAATTTAATGGGGTTTTCTCAGGATTATTAAAGAAGTGCATAATATTTTCCACAAAACGAGCATCGAGGGTTTTAGGAGGTTCCCCATCTCCATGAGTAGCAAGTACATCTAATTTTTTTGGTATTTCGTGTTCCATATCCATAACTAAAGATAGAGAACAACTTAGAACAGCAAATAAATCTACTTAGTGATAAAGAACAACACGAGAATATTCACCCCACGCTATTGCTCCCCGGCAACGGCGCCAGAAAAAGGTCTTGATAACCTACAATTATAGAGGATCAATTGTATCCTTTCTCGATAAGTAAGAGTGTCGAACCCAACGAGGAGCTAAAGGTAGGACAAATATTCCCTGGAGTTCTATCGACCACCGATACAACTCTATGCACACTTTACGTTCACTTTACCTAGAACAGTATGAAACTAGAAGTACTTTGTAGGAGTGATAGGATAGGTTTGCAAGAAAATAAAGAACACGTAAATAAAAACTAGGGGCTGGTTAGATAAAGCAACAATTACGTTAGTTTAACGAGTGTGGAAAAGTGGTGGTAGGAGTTGCGGAATTGTCCCTAAGCAATTGACTACGTTACTAGACCGATAGCAAGTTTTATGTGGGAGAGGCCACTTCTAGCATGTCATCCCACACTTGGAGTTCTATGCACTTATGATTGGAACTATTAGCAAGCATCCGCAACTACTAACGGTCATTAAGGTAAAACCCAACCATAGCAATAAGATATATTGGTCCCCCTTCAATCCCGTATGCATCAATTTCTATGCTAGGTTGAAGCTTCTGTCACCCTTGCCCTCCAATACATAGTCCTATCAACATACTACTAACCCTATGGTGTGATCCACGCGCGCGCTCATATGATGGGCACCAAAGGACAGCAACATAACCACAAGCAAATTAAACCAATCATAGCAATTCATCAATCACCGATAGGACAACGAAAATCTACTCAGACATCATAGGATGGCAACACATCATTGGATAATAATATGAAGCATAAAGCACCATGTTCAAGTAGAGGGTACAACGGGTTGCAGGAGAGTGGACCGCTGAATATAGATGGGGGAAGGTGATGGAGGTGTTGGTGAAGATGACGGAGGTGTTGGTGTAGATTGCCGTCACACGATGATGTCCCGGGCGGCGTTCCGGCGCCGCCGGGAGAGAGGGGGAGAGAGCCCCCTTCTTCTTATTCTTCCTTGACCTCCTACCTAGATGGGAGAAGGGTTTCCCCTCTGGTCCATGGTATCCATGGAGGCGGAGGGGCGAGAGCCCCTCTGAGATTGGATCTCTCTCTCTATGTCCTTCTGTTTCTGCGTTCCCAAATTTTGGCTTTTACCGTTTCTTAAGTTCCCGGAGATCCATAACTCCGATTGGGCTGAAATTGTAAAACGATTTTCTTCCGGATATTTTCTTTCTTGCGGCGAAAGAAGGGCCCCAACAACCTTAGGGATTGGTCACAAGCCTGCCAGGCGCGCCCCCCTAGGGCTCGCCTAGGGGGCTTGTGACCTCCTCGGGCATCGTTTCGCGTAGATTCTTCTTTCCAAAAATCATAAATATTCTAAAAAAAATCCTCATAGGTTTTTTATTGCGTTTGGACTTCGTTTGGTATTGATAATCTGCGAAACAAAAAACATGCAACAAACATGAACTGGCACTGGGCACTGGATTAATATGTTAGTCCCAAAAATAGTATAAAAAGTTGCCAAAAGTATATGAAAGTTGTAGAATATTGGCATGAAACAATCAAAAATTATAGATACAATGGAGATGTATCAAGGCTTGCCTTGAGGGCCAAGCCCTCAAGGGTGCGCCGGCCAAGGGAGAGGAGGAGTCCTACTCCAATCCTACTCCAATTAGGATTGGAAAGTGGAGTCCTTCTCTTCCTTCCCACCTTTCTTTTTTTTTCTTTTTCTTTGGTTTTCTTTCCTTGGCGCCAAGGCCCTCTTGGGCTGTCCCACCAGCCCACTAAGGGCTGGTGCGCCACCCCTAGGGCTATTGGGCTTCCCCCGGGTGGGTTCCCCCCCTCCCGGTGAACTTCCGTAACCCATTCGTCACTCCCGGTACATTTCCGGTAATGCCCGAAAACCTTCCGGTAACCAAATGAAGCCATCCTATATATCAATCTTTGTTCCAGGACCATTCCGGAAACCCTCGTGACGTCCGTGATCTCATTCGGGACTCGGAAAAACATTCGGTAACCACACATATAACTCAAATATACTAAAACATCATCGAACCTTAAGTGTGCAGACCCTGCGGGTTCGAGAACTATGTAGACATGCCCCGAGGCACTCCTCGGTCAATATCCAATAGCGGGACCTGGATGCCCATATTGGATCCTACATATTCTCCAAAGATCTTATTGGTTGAACCTCGGTGTCAAGGATTCATATAATCCCGTATGTCATTACCTTTGTCCTTCGGTATGTTACTTGCCCGAGATTTGATCGTCGGTATCCGCATACCTATTTCAATCTCGTTACCGGCAAGTCTCTTTACTCGTTACGTAATACAAGATCCTTGACTTACACTTAGTCACATTGCTTGCAAGGCTTGTGTGTGATGTTGTATTACCGAGTAGGCCCCGAGATACCTCTCCGTCACACGGAGTGACAAATCCCAGTCTTGATCCATACTAACTCAATGGACACCTTCGGAGATACCTGTAGAGAACCTTTATAGTCACTCAGTTACGTCGTGACGTTTGATGCACACAAGGTATTCCTACGGTGCCAGTGAGTTATATGATCTCATGGTCATAGGAACAAATACTTGAAAAATCATCTTTGGGATATGCTTTATTTAAATCTCTAAAATCCACACATACACGAGTCAGACCATTTTTCTTTTTGACGGGTACAATACAAGAAACCCATGTGGGGTATTTGACTTCTCTTATGAAACCTGCACCTATGAGTTTATCTACCTCAGCTTCTATTTTTGGAAGTACTTCGGGTCGATACTTTCTTTGTGCTTCTTTCACCGGAGCGACATCGTCTTATACGGCGAGGCGATGGACAGCGACTCCTGGGTCTAATCCCGGCATCTCTTCATAAGTCCAAGAAAACACGTCTCTATTTGCAGAGAGAAATTTATTATACTTCTCCTTATTTTGGTTAGACAAATATTTACTAATAAAAATCGGACGAGGATCATCGGTCGTACCAATATTTATTTCTTCCAAGTCATCAATGATAGGTTGATTATCATCTTCCATTTCTGGTGACGCCTCGTTCATGTCTATAAGTTCGGCTGAGGTCATGCACACCTCGTAACCTAGTCCATATCTTTTTTCTACCAGAGTTTGGCCTTCATGCAAAGCCTTAAGTTGCGCCTGGGATAACGCCCTTTCGAATGGCACAAGTTCTCCCCGGCCGTCGCATAAAGACGGTCCAGTGAATATATCATATTTCATGTTCTCCATCATATACAAAACTCTGTTATCATACAAAGAAATTGGTAACGACTTGTCGTCTTTATTCGACAATGTAATTTGCGCCACATGGCTTTTTTTATTTTTATTTTGGTAATGTGACTCATTTTTAGCTTGTTCAATTTTGTGTTTAACCAAAGGAGGTAGAAGAGTTGGAAATTTTGTATCTCTTTTTGCAGAAGATTTATTCACAACGCGAAATATTGGGTCGCCCTTTTTCCTCTGATTACTTGGTATATATTGATAAACTTTCTTGCTTGGCGAAGACTCTGCGACATCTTGCTTTAAGCTTTTTAATTCAGGTCCAATGACTGCCTTTGGCTTGTACACTTTTTTGACAGGCTCAAAATAAAATTTTGCATTAACATAGAAGGATTCAGCTATTATGAATGGCCTTTTGTCCGCGAATATTCTTACTGTTTCTCTGGACTCGTCCATGTACTTGATGCACTGATGGAGTGTAGATGGTACAATTTGGTTATCATGCAATCATGGCCGACCCAACAAGGCATTATATGAAGTGGTTGCATCAATGACATGGAAGGTCACGTGTGTAAATAGTGATTCTAACTTTAAAACCAAGGATATAGTTCCTATGGCTTCTTGACCTGATTGATTGAATCCATGGATAACCACGTTAGACCGACTCAAATCTCCGGTAGAATATCCTGTCTTTTTTACAGTGCGCAACGGTAAAAAATTTATAGCAGACCCACCATCAATCATTATCCGATTTGTAGGTACGTCATCCATCTCACCAAACATTAGCAAAGGTCTATTATGCTTCTTTGAACCTAGTAGCATGTCCTCATCGGTGAATGTAATATTTAGCGCATCAGTCGGTTCAGTTTCAGTATGTGACAGTTCCACTCGATAATCTTCCGGGAATGATAATGCCGTGACCAAAGCCTTGCGCAAATCAGAAGAAAGAGACAAAGCATCATACACAGAAAGCATAGATGGTATTTTCTTCAAGTGCGAGATTACATCATACTTGACCGATACTTTAGCAGTAGGGTCAGTGGTTTCATTTGGAACTACATCTTTGTTCCTAGGATCCTTTCTAGGTGGAGGATATGGGTCAGCTAGCTGGCGATCTGATCTAAGATGAACTTGACCAACTTCTGGCGCTTCTTTTTCAGGGAAGTGAAGACACTCGCTATCATCCTCGAAAACACCAATGGTCAGGACATCAAATTCTTGGGGAAGTCCTTTTAAACGCTTCGCCAAGCTCTCTGATATTCCTGGCCTAGAGCGTGGAACATTAGTTTCCTTTTTCACTTGATGCTGGACGATGAGTCCAGGTCGCCGTCGTTCTCGATCTTCAGATCTTCGTGGCTCAATGGCGTGTAATCCTCCTCTTAGGAGAATGTCTCTTTCTAGTTGATATCTACACCGTCCTCCATATCCAAAGTGAGGTTCAACTCCATGTCATCTTTAAGGGTGGCCACGTTTGTTGTAGCAACCTTCTTTCCTTTCTTTAGACTTGTAAGGAGATCTGCATCAATGGTTCCTTCATCTATCATTTTTTGAATAATATTCTTGACCACAAAGCAATCGTTGAGAGTGTGACCCAAGATAAGGTGGTATTCACAGAAGTTTGGATCATTGGACTTGTTAGCTTCCTCTGGTCTCTTTGAGCTTGGGAGATCAATAAGTTTCAGCTCAAGAAGACCAGCAAACAAATCACGAACCTCATCCACAGGGAAAGAATACTCCCTGTTCTGACGCTCGGCAAGAGTCGGCCCTCTACGAGCTAGTGCACCTGTACGCTCTATATTTCTTGTGCTAGATGCTCCAGGCTGGAATTGTGGTTTCATCGCCGTTTCTTCCATGACTTGCACTGGTTTAGGCTTAGCAAGTAACTTGTCACGCTGACCACTCTTGTCCACCAGTTTATACACCGTCTCTGTCCGACGTGCAACAAGCTGCATATAATTCTCAATATTTGTGGCTTTTGAGGCCAGCTCTTCAAATGTAACAGGCCGAACACCTTAAAGATACACAGCCATATCAGGACGAAGATTGTTCATACACATTTGCACAGCCTCACATTCCGTGATTGGTTGTGGGCAGTGCAGACTTAGGTTTCTCCATCTGTCGTGGGTATAAGTCTGACAGTATATGTGTAGGGTGCGAAAGGATGGGCAGAGCCTTAGCTACGGCGAGGTTGTATGAGTTCAGGCCCCTCTACGGTGGAGGTAAAATCCCTACGTCTCAGTGCTCTTGGGAGCTTAGTGTCGAGTGGAATATAGGATTACAGTAAATGCCAACCCCTGCACAAGTGGGGAAGAGCGGCTTATATAGAGTGCGCTGCCCTCCACAACGGCCCGGTGGACAGGGGTGGAATAGTGGCGAATAAATGCCTACGTTACAGGTAACGTATGCCTTAAATGCTAATAATGGTGTACGAAAACGTATGACCGTTGCCCTCCTGGGAGGTTACGATGTACAGAGTGGAATTCAGTCGGTACGATAAATACGCTCCGAATGCTCGTCACCGACTGGATGATGGGGGGTCCTTAGTTCAGTCGGAACTGTTTAAGGGCCTTGCCCTCTATGAAGGGTAGTCCTTGGGTAGGACCTATAGGGCAGGCCTATGACCCTACCCTGGGACTATAACCCCATCATTAGTCCCCGAATGGATCGGGGTTGGAATGGCGAAGTGATGCCTGGAATACGGATCCGACTGGTATGGATGTGACTTTGGAGTTGTTTGCCTCGATCCATTTTATCCTTTCGACCAGTGATCCGAGTGAATATACCAGTGAAACGAACCGTGAGGGACCGAGTGCTTCCGCGGAATCTTTCGATGTGACCGGTCAAACTGACAGCGGCGGATTTTCTAGGATCCTCAAATTTCGGTTGCCGCGCGCTCAGCGGGGATGTCGACATCGCCATTGAGTAGTTTCTGCCGCCTTGATTACCGCGCCGTTATCTTCTCCACTAACATCGCAGCAGCCGGTCGGGGGATAAGATTTCGGGGCCACCTGTTAGTGACCTAGTCGGAAGCTTATTTAAGCCTCTCCGGCGGGGGTTTCTTGTTGCGCTACCCTTGTTACTCGCATTCATCTCGCTCCTCCCATAGCTCCTTGCGCGCTCCAAGCCTCCTCCTTCCTCTCCTCCTCGCCGGATCTGTTGCCTTCACCATGACGAAGGGACAGACCAGCAAACTCGAGTCGTAGAAGAAGAAGAAGAAGAAGGGGGCGGCCCCTGCTCAGCGGTGACAGCGGGCATTGCCGGCGGGGTGGATCCAGGGGGATTTCCTCCCCTCCACGGTGACGGCGAACGATTTGCTGGAGCTAGTGGAGCACGACATGATCGCCAACAAGTCGTGGATGTTGTCGGCGGAGGGCGAGACGGAGCCGGCGCCGCATGAGGGGGAGCGCGTCCTGCTGCTCAGCCACGTGTTCCGGGGTTCTCCTTGCCTCCCCATCCCTTTTTTAGAGGTATTATGAATCACTTCGGGGCGCAGCTCCATCATTTTCCTCCAAACGCGATAGCCCATCTTGCCGCATTCGTCACCCTCTGCGAGTGCTTTATTGGATGTCCCCCCCCATTGGGGGCTCTTTAAGTACATCTTCTCCGCTAGGTCCCAGACTGTCAAAAAGCTTAGCCAGTCGGACGATAAAACCCATCTCCTCCAGCTCTGCGGGGGCTTAGGCTTCCAGAAGAAAACGAAGAGTAGCTACCCTCCTCTCCAGTTGTCCGAGTCAGTTAGGAACTGGCAGTCGACCTGGTTCTATTGCCAGGACATCGCTTGTCCGAATGCCGCGACTGGGTTGCCACCCTTTAGCTTAGACCGTCCGGCCCCTCCTCGGCATCTTGCGCTCTCAAAGTTGGAAAAGATCCAGACCCAACCTCTGGTCGACGCGCTGATAGCTGTCGTTCGCAAGGGAGTCACCGACACAAATTTGCTGGAGACTTTTCTGGGTCGGCGCATCCAGTCACTACAAGCCCGACACCACGCCATGCGGCACTACACGGGGCCTGAGGATTCCACTCGGACCCATCCAGAATGCGTGACCGGGGAGGTTGTGACAACGTGGGTCCGAGGCATCACAGGCGCATGCGACAACCCCAGAGGAGCCCGTCGGGTGAAGCCCTTCCGCGCCGATAATCCTCCTTTGAATGAGGTGAGCACCTCTTGTCGAGTGCTTTCAATCTTCTTAGATTTATCACTTTTCTTGTGTCGCCGCCTGGTGTCTGACGTTGTTGACTGTATTTTGTGCAGGAATGGACCAACTGGCATTCTCCCGTCTCGAACGGGAATCCCGCTGAGGAAGAGGAGGACAGCCAGGAGGGCAGCATGGATAGCCCCGAGTACGTCTCCAATAGTGGGGACACGGAGGAGGAGACAGAAGAGGAGGAGGGAGAGGTTGGGGAGCAGAGCTCGCCACCTCCACCATCAGAGCCTCGAACTAAGCGCCATCACGAACCTGCGGCTCCGCCGGCTCCTCCAGCAGCCCCGAGTGCTCCGCCAGCCTCTCCCGTGGCTCCGAGTGCTCAAAGCGTGAAGAGGACTAGGGACGCTGCTGTCGACCCCACGAAACAGCCATCCAAGGTGGCAAAACCTAGCGGGCCCAAGCCTCGGAAAGCTTTTCCTCGGATGAGGATCACTGTTCCAGTCGCCTCAGCGTAAGTGTCTTGTTCTCCCATCTTGCATCAGTATCTAGTTGAACTCATGCTTATCCGCCGAGTGGATTTTACTCGACAGAGCTGCTACCTCCGCCACCTCTTTGTCGCGCCAAGGCGATGATCCTATGGACACGAATAACACTGCCACTTCCCAGCAAGGTTCGCTGTCACGACTCCGAGAGTTTGTATTATTGCTTCACGAGCACTATCTTTAATCTTGGCCTTTTTCTGTAATTTCATGTTGTTCAGTCGGGCTTCCTTCGGAGGTGATTCACCTGGAGGACAACGACCAAAGGGGGTCAGGGCCAGCTTTGGCACCTGTCTTTGAGGTTGTCCCATCTGCTGCTGCTCCCATCATGGACGTGCCACCGACCGAGACGATGCCGCCGACTGAGATGGTGCCCCTCGCGGCGGAACCGGCTGGAGCAGAACTTGGGATTCCCAAGGAGTCTTCTGTCATGCCGGGTCCGTCGACCGTCTAGTACGACGCTCGGCACCTCCCGAAAGACCAAGTGGGGGCCGCCAAGGAGGCCATGGTGCAGGTGGAGCTGATGGTGGGTGACGCCAAGGGAGCGTATGACTCCATCACATCTTTGTACAAGAGAAGCTTGGAACTCCGAGACGATATCCGAGTAAGTGCGCTAGTAAGTGTTTACTTTCCTCTTGTTATCCACTGGGGGTTTCAGTGATAGACTCGGATACAGTAGGATGTTTTAGCAGTGGGTTCACTCCGAGTGAACCCAGTGGGTGTAGTCCCTGAGACTTCTGTCGAGTGCTTGCACCGGCAGTTGTCTTTATATGTATTTTCCGTTACCTGAGCGGATCAGAGCTGGTCTGCCCGAATGGTTCCAGTGGGGGCACTCCGAGTGCACCCACTGGGTGTAGTCCCCGAGAGTAGTGTTACTCAGGTCGGGTGATAGTAGTGTCATAGATTTGTCTGTTTGTCATGTAGCTCAATAGGGCCGGCCTGTTCGAGCTTCATGCCAGCGGGGTCACTCTTAGTGAACCCACTGGGTGTAGTCCCCGAGACCGCTGTCGATTGCTTGCATCGGCAGGGGTCTGAAGAACTTTGAGCTTTGTTTGTTTTCCTTGTTGAATGTGTCTGATCTTCCCTTTGCGCTGATTTGGCACAAGACTTGCGAAATGGGATCCGCGTACAATGCTCTGAAGGCTGAAAAGGTTCAGCTTGCTGCGGAATTGGAGGCGGCTGTGAATGACTTGGCTGGTGTGAAGGGGGCTCTTGCTGACCGAGAGAAGTCTTTGGAGGAGTCGCGGGAGACCAACAAGGCATTGGTGGCCGAAATTGAGAAAATGGGCAAGCAAAGAATTGAACTGATGGGTCAGATGAAGGTGATGAACAATCGGTGCATGGCGCAGGAGAAGTACGTCAGCGACTGGGCAAGGAAGATGATTGCACTGCTTGGTGGTAAGTTTTTTGCCGAGTGCTTCTTGTCTTTGGAGTTTATTCTGCGCTTACTTTCTGCTTCTCTTTTCTTGGCAGAGTTTTGTCTGGACGGTGAGGCTGAAGCAGCCGACATTGAACGATCGGTTGTTCCGAATGTTCCACTCGGCGACGAAGCCAACCGGGACATGCTCCGAGCGCATATTCGCCTTGGCAGAGTGGGACCTTTCATTGGCCGCTTGAGAGAAGTCATCGGCCGGATCGACAAGGAGCTATGGCCCGAAGACGATTCCCGGCAACAAATAGAAGGGTTCATGACTCGGCTGGAGGACGTCCCGAACCGAGTGCAGGCATGGAAGAAGTCCGCCGCTCGTTGTGGTGCGGACGTGGCGCTATCTCTGGTCCGAGTGCACTGTAAAGAAGCTCGCGAAGAAAAGCTGAAGGCATTGCAGGTCGCCAACACCAAGAAGCTTCGATTCGAAGATTTCATGGAGACCTTCATCGACACAGCCACTCATATCGTAGACGGGATTGACCTTAACACCTTTGTGGAGCCTCCCAGTCCTGGTGACGCTTGAAAAACTTTATGGTGAACGCACTTTTGCCTCAGAATGCCGAGTGTTATCTGTATCAAACTTTGGCCACTGCTGTTGGCCGTCACTTTTGTGGTTCGGTGTGGATAAGCTTGATCCACACCGAGCCGATCCAACTTTGAATTCGAATAGAATATTTTGCTCTTCTTTCGCCAAGTTTTTTTTTGACACGATTTTGGCTCGTGGTTTTTGTTTGGCGTTTCTTGGTGAAGCCAATGGCAAACATGCGGAGCATGTAATTGTCAGTTGTCTTCACATCCACATGAGCCTCAATGAGGGTCTGCTAAGCCTCCGAGTGGATCTCGAGGATACACTCGAAGGAAGCTTTTTACTTAGGTGATTCTGGATCGCAGCTAAGTCCCCTAGTGTGACTTTTCGTGCGCACTCGGAGTGAGTTGATACTCATGTAGTTGCCAGTTGTCTTCACATCCACATGAGCCACAATGAGGGTCTGCTAATCCTCCGAGTGGATCTCGAGGATACGCTCGAAGGAAGCTTTTTACTTAGGCGATTCTGGATCGCTGCTAAGTCTCCGAGTGCGGCTTTTAGTGCGCACTCGGAGCGAGTTTTGTACTTAGGCGATTCTGAATCGCAGCTAAGTCCCCGAGTGCGGCTGTTAGTGCACACTCGGAGCGAGTTTGTACTTAGGCGGTTCTGGATCGCAGCTAAGTCCCCGAGTGCGGCTTTTGGTGCGCACTTGGAGCGAGTTTGTACTTAGGCGATTCTGGGTCGCAGCTAAGTCCCCGAGTGCGGCTGTTAGTGCACACTCGGAGCGAGTTTGTACTTAGGCGATTCTGGATCGCAGCTAAGTCCCCGAGTGCGGCTTTTGGTGGGCACTCGGAGCGAGTTTGTACTTAGGCGATTTTGGGTCATAGCTAAGTCCCCGAGTGCGGCTTTTGGTGCGCACTCGGAGCGAGTTTGTACTTAGGCGATTCTGGGTCGCAGCTAAGTCTCCGAGTGCGGCTTTTGGTGCACACTCGGAGCGAGTTTGTACTTAGGCGATTCTGGGTCGCAGCTAAGTCCCCGAGTGCGGCTATTAGTGCACACTCGGAGCGAGTTTTTTAGACCGGAGTCTGCGAACGCGGAAAACTTTTGAACCTGCAAGAAATCAATCTGCTTTGTATTACTTCAATGATAATTGTTCTTTACATTGCCCCCGTCGGCAGTCACGTGTAGAAGCACTTCAGGAGATCTCCGTTTCATGCTCGCGGCTCGTCCGTTTCTCAGTGGAGGTTGTAGAGTCGGTACGCTCCGTTGTTCAGCACCTTAGAGATGATGAAGGGTCCTTCCCAGGCGGGAGCCAACTTGTGAGGCCTCTGCTGGTCCACTCGGAGCACCAGGTCGCCTGCTTGGAATGTACGACTCCTGACGTGCCGCGCGTGAAATCGCCGCAGATCTTGTTGATAAATTGTTGACCGAGTCAGTGCCATCTCGCGCTCTTCTTCTAGTAGATCCACTCCAGGATTAACTGTCCCTCCCCAGGGGAGATGCACCGCTGAAGGACGCCTGAAATACTTTCCTTGTACAACTGGCCACCAATGACGGTGAAGGACTTCGACCTGCGGACGATCTGCCTAGCTTGGACTTCGTCTTCTGGTAATTCTTGCCTCAGGATGTACGCAATGAACGGCATAGTCCATTCGAGGACAACGGCAAGAATCTCCATAATCAAATCAACCACAGCAGGGACCTCGACTTCAGTCGGATCTGTTGAACTCTTCGGTTGTACCGGTTCCTCTGTAAAAGGATCTTCTTTCACCGAAGGGAGATGTAGGTGCTCGAGGCAGACATCACTCGGGACTGGTCTCCGAGTGGATCCGAGTTTTGCCAACTCATCAGCTGCTTGGTCCTTTAGTCGCGGAGCATGGTGGAGTTCCAGATCTTCAAACTTCTTCTCGAGTTTCCTTACTGCGTTGCAGTATGTAGTCATGGTGGGGTTCCTGTCATCCCACTCCTTCATCACTTGATTAACCACAAGCCTGAATCTCCATAGACCATCAGGCGACGGACGCCGAGTGTGATGGCCATGCGCAATCCATAAAGGAGAGCTTCATACTCTGCCTCATTGTTGGAAGAATCGAAATGTATCTGCAACACATACTTAAGTTTATCACCTTTTGGTGATATGATCACTACGCCAGCGCCGGAGCCATTCAACATCTTCGACCCATCGAAGAACATAGTCCAATGAGTCGAGTAGATGTGAGTCGGTTGCTGTTGTTCTACCAATTCTGCTATGAAGTCAGCCAGAGCTTGAGACTTTATAGCCTTCTTGGCTTCGAACTTGATGTCGGAGTATAACATCTCCATAGCCCACTTTTCCACTCGGCCTGATGCGTCTCGATTGTGGAGGATTTCCGACAACGGAGCATCAGAAATGACAGACACCGAGTGGTCTTGGAAATAATGAGCCACCTTCTTTGCAGTCATGTAGATCCCATAAATAAGCTTTTGATAATGGGGATATCTCTGCTTGGAAGGAGTCAGGACTTCAGAGACATAATATACTGGTCATTGAACCTTGTACGATTTGCCTTCTTCTTCGCGTTCGACTGTGAGAACAGTGCTGACGACTTGATTTGTAGCCGCGATGTACAGAAGAAGGGGTTCTTTACTGAGCGGGGCAGTAAGAACCGGTTGGGTGGAAAGCAGGGCTTTGAGGTCGTCGAATGCAATTTGGGCTTCGTCTGTCCACTCGAAAGTATCTGATTTCTTCATGAGTCGGTACAGAGGTAACGCCTTCTCGCCGAGTCAAGCGATAAACCTTCTCAAAGCCGCTAGGCAACCTGTGAGCCTTTGAACATCATGTATTCTGACCGGCCGCTCCATTCGGACGATGGTCCCGATCTTTTCGGGGTTGACATCGATCCCTCGTTCGGAAACAAAGAAACCGAGTAACTTTCCGCTGGGAACACCGAATGAACACTTGGTAGGGTTGAGCTTGATATCGTACCTACGAAGGTTGGCGAATGTTTCTACCAAGTCAGTCAGCAGGTCGGAACCTTTGCGTGACTTGACTACGATATCGTCCATATATGCCTCCACATTTCGACCGATCTGGTCAAGGAGGCATTTTTGGATCATGCGCATAAAAGTTGCTCTTGCATTCTTCAAATCGAATGGCATAGTGATGTAGCAGAAACACCCGAATGGGGTGATGAAGGTTGTTTTTAATTCATCCGGACCATACAGACGGATCTGATGATAGCTCGAATAGGCATCAAGGAATGATAAACGCTCGCAGCCCGCAGTCGAATCAACAATTTGATCAATGCGGGGGAGCGGTAAATGATCTTTCGGGCAGGCCTTATTGAGATGCTTGAAGTCGATGCACATACGGAGAGACTTGTCCTTCTTGGGCACCATGAAAACATTGGCGAGCCACTCGGAGTGGTGTACCTTGCGAATGAAGTTGGCCGCCAAAAGTTTAGCCACCTCCTCTCTGATTGCCTTCCTTTTGTGCGCGGTGGACTGACGCAGGCGTTCTCGGACGGGCCGAGCGGTAGGATCCACATGCAGTCGGTGCTCAGCCAACTCCCTGGGTACACCTGGCATGTCAGCGGGCTTCCATGCGAAAATGTCCCAGTTCTCACGAAGGAATTGGATGAGCTCGGCTTCCTATTTTGGATCAAGGGTGGTGGAGATGTTCATCGGGGCGGCGGTGTCGTCCGTCGGGTGCATGCTTACTTTCTTCGTGTCACCCGCCGACTGGAATGCGGACTCCGGAGCTGGCTTCTTCGAACGCATCAAGTCAGCGGGGTCGGCTGTCTTCTTGTACTCATCCAGCTCGAGGATAGCCATCTGCTGATTGGCAATCCTCGACCCCTGCTGCAGACACTCCTCGGCCCGCTGCCGATTGCCTGTGATCGTGATCACGCCTTTGGGACCCGGCATCTTCAGCTTCAAATACATGTAACATGGACGGGCCATGAAGCGCGCATACGCCGGACGGCCCAGAATCGCATGGTATGCGCTCTGGAAGTCCACCACCTCGAATGTCAGCTTTTCCTTGCGGAAGTTCTTGTCGGAGCCGAAAACGACGTCCAACGCGATCTGGCCGAGTGACTTGGCCTTTCGTCCTGGGACGACTCCGTGGAACTGTGTGTTGTTCTCGCTAAGTTTGGACATCGGAGTGCCCATCCCCTTGAGAGTGTCAGCGTACATGATGTTCAAGCCGTTGCCACCATCCATGAGGACTTTGTGCAGTCGGACTCCTTCCACCACCGGGTCGACTACCAGAGCCTGCCTCCCTGGGGTGGGCACGTGTGCTGGATGATCCGACTGATCAAAGGTGATCGCAGTCTGAGACCATTTGAGGAACGTGGGGTTGGTTGGGGTGGCCATGTTCACCTCCCTGTTCACCAGCTTCAGTCGACTCTTGCTTTCCACGTCAGCAAAAATCATCAATGTTGCATGGACTTGGGGGAACGGATCCTCCTTGTTCTCATCATCCTGCTCGTTATCCTTTTCACTCGGTTACCCTTCGCCGAACCCTTGGATTAGGAGGCGACATTGCCGAGTGGTGTGCTTCGGGAATATGGCGTTGCCTTCTTCGTCCATCTTCGTGTGGATTGGACATGGCTGATCCAGGATGGAATTCCCGAACTGCTTCTTCTTGGGGGCATACTGAGCTTTCCCCTTTCCCTTGAACTTGGCATTTGTAACGGCAGCTGCCTCTGCCTGCGGAGTGGACGAAGCTTTCTACTTCTGCTTCCGATTGTTGTTCCCATCTCCATCGGCGACTGCCTTATGCTTGCCGCTACGTATGCGGTCCTCTTCTTCGCCATTTGCATAGCGTGCGGCTATCTCCATCATCTTGCTTATGGAGATGTCGCCTGTTCGATCGAACTTCAGGTATAGATCTCTGTACCGCACGCCTGCCTTGAAGGCGCAGACTTCTTGATGCACTGCGACGTTCTCCACCGTGTGGTAGAGGGTCGTCCAGCGCTGAATGAAATCGCGCAGGGGCTCATTCTGCTTCTGGACACAGTGCTGGAGCTCCATGAGACCAGCAGGGCGTTTGCACGTGCCCTCGAAGGTCCTGATGAACACTCGGGACAGATCTGCCCAGCTGTAGATGCTTGATGGAGCCAACTGGTTCAGCCACGCTCGTGCCGAGCCGTCGAGCATCAGGGGGAGATGTTTCATGGCGACCTGGTCATCTCCGCCACCGATCTGGACCGCCACTCGGTAGTCGTCCAGCCATGTTTCTGGCTTGGATTCTCCTACGAACTTGCTGATCCCCGTCGCCAATCGGAAGTTGAGAGGGATGTCAGCTGAACGGATGGCCCGACTGAAGCACTCGGGGCCAGAGACGATGGTCCTGCTTCCACTCGAACGGTCTCTATCGTGACCATCACGGTGGGCTCGACACCTGTCGACCTTCCTCTGGGCGATGTACCCTCTTGCGTCGGGCCTTGGATCATACGTGTCACCGACTGAACGCCGATCATCGTGATGTCGGGGTCCGTAAGGCCCACCCCTCGGAGGGGTGCATGAAGGGCGATGATCTTCAGGATTCATGGAACGGCTGCCCCCTCTGCGTCGCTGATGAGAGTCAGGGCTGAAAACCGACCGATGCGTGTTCCCGTGAATAGAACTGTTGTGGATCTTGTTGTGCGACTGGGAGACCGCCGAATTCTGCTGCTGCGCCTTGTGCAATAGGGCACGGATCTGCTCAATCCCTCTACCAGCCTCTGAATCAGTCGGTTGGTGGGAATCGGCTATCTTGGCAGCGGCAGTCAGGTTGAGGACGGGTGTGCGGAACACCTCGACGTTGCTCTGACGAGTGCGTCGACTGGCAGAACGGTGGTGTGGACGGCGAGCGCCGGATGATTCGCCGACCTCGTGCTTGTTCCGACCAGTCCGGTGGGGACTTTCATGGGAATTTGCCATGAGAACTTCAGCTGCAGGCCCGCGACCCAAGTACTCGGAAGGTAACTCAGTCGGAACTGAGTCCAAGCACTGGTACGGCGGCGCAACCACAACCGACTCGAGGACCGCCACTTGAGAAGACGCGCTCTGTCGCGCCTGGGCGTGTCGCACCCAACGCTGAAGCCGCAGACAGCGGGACCGCTTGTTGCGGCGCGTGACGGGGGCGAAGATCGACACCGGGGCCGATTACTGGAGAAGAAGGACGCCGCGGGCACCGACACAGAAGTGCGTAGCCCCGCGACTGGGGAGCGCCTCGACATCGAGAGACGCATCCCGAAGCCATGCCGAATCGTCGACGATGAAGGAGAGTGCGCCAAAGAGGATCTCACGACCCATGCATAAATCTTCGCCGGACGACATGATGAAAAGATGAAGTTGCAAACTCGCCGGAAATCGCTTAGACGCCTGCCCCACGGTGGGCGCCAACTGTCGTGGGTATAAGTCTGACAGTAGATGTGTAGGTTACGAAAGGATGGGCAGAGCCTTAGCTACGGCGAGGTTGTATGAGTTCAGACCCCTCTACGGTGGAGGTAAAAGCCCTACGTCTCAGTGCTCTTGGTAGCTTAGTGTCGAGTGGAATATAGGATTACAGTAAATGCCAACCCCTGCACTAGTGGGGAAGAGCGGCTTATATAGAGTGCGCTCCCTCCACAACGGCCCGGTGGACAGGGGTGGAATAGTGGCGAATAAATGCCTACGTTACAGGTAACGTATGCCTTAAATGCTAATAATGGTGTATGAAAATGTATGACCGTTGCCCTCCTGGGAGGTTACGATGTACAGAGTGGAATTCAGTCGGTACGATAAATACGCTCCGAATGCTCGTCACCGACTGGATGATGGGGGGTCCTTAGTTCAGTCGGAACTGTTTAAGGGCCTTGCCCTCTATGAATGGTAGTCCTAGGGTAGGACCTATAGGGCAGTCCTATGACCCTACCCTGGGGCTATAACCTCATCACCATCTGTTAATAAAATCTGCAGCTTTCTTGTTAATCCCTTGTTCTGTTTGGGTTAACTCCATGATGCCTACTTTTCTCTGAGTGCTGTAGAAGTGCTCAAAAAAAGCGTCTTGCATTTGTTCCCAAGTCTTGATGGAACTTGATGGCAACTTGATGTACCAATTAAAAGCAGGACCCGACAATGTTT
The DNA here is from genome assembly GCF_904849725.1 of Hordeum vulgare subsp. vulgare. Lineage (NCBI taxonomy): Eukaryota > Viridiplantae > Streptophyta > Magnoliopsida > Poales > Poaceae > Hordeum > Hordeum vulgare. The sequence continues at coordinate 12,195,712 of NC_058524.1, read as the reverse complement.
GCACAAATTGACGGAGCAGGAGTGCACCATTTGAGCCGTGTCTTGCCATGCTGCTAGGAAATGAGCTATGTGCTCGATCATGTGGTGATCCTCCGCCACTAAACTTACTGAACTGAGCTTGCCGGTAATTGGCCGGGAATGGCACGAGATCAACATCCGACAGGTACGGCTTAACATATCCCGGCTACATGGAGTAATGAGTTTGCATATATTGGGCCTTGACCCCTTCAGCTATCATTTTCTGAATAGCTTCAAGGTTGATTCCGATCCCTCCTTGGTTAGTATTATGGCTACCTGAGGCATTCCTATCAGCTTCAGTATTTGTACTATTAGCTACATGATTGTGTAAAGCAACCAACTCATCTCCTTTGTGTTGGAGTGCAGCTGTGAGTTGCTTAAGTTGTTCTTCAGCTGACCGACTTGTATTTGTCATGAGGACCTGCTCCACACGGGTCATACCATGTTCTTGTTCCTCATGAGAGTTTAGCTCATTCTCGGAATCAGGTTGGGAATCCTCCAACTGAAGACGAGAAACTACACAATCTGAATCTTGGTCTTCATTACTTGTATCCTTTTGATTGCAAGTTACAGGACGATGGCCCGGTACAATAGTTTTCTTGGCTTTCTTTCTCCTAAAATGTAGTTGATGATGTCTCACTATTGCTGTCCGCTACCTCTGTGATACCAATCGACAGAGAGTTGAACACCTCAAATGAATTCCTTGAAGCTCTCTTAAGAGCTGGCCAAGGAGTGAGCGTCGTGACAGCCTTCCTTGATGATTCCTTGCTCACTTGTGCTTTACTACCTTCACTTGATGTTGGAGCATCTCTTCCTTGGATCCTGCTATATCCAGAGTCAGCACGTATTGCCATTTCTCTTCTCTTAAGGGCAGCACGTCTTGCACTTGCACGACCAGCTTGAGTGACATATCCTTGTCGCTTGGGATTTTCCTTTACAAACTCTTCATACTCCGGCCATTTGGCGAGAGTGTGTGCACGCCGCATGATTGCGCAGCCCTCGTCATCTGCTGACATAGAACAACCAGGCAACATTTCTTGCAATGTTTCACATATGTTGTGTGCTAACTTTTTGTGAAAGTCATCATGATGCCTTCCATGAATTCTTGCATTGCTCATCCCATCTCTGTGCCGGATGGGATAAGCGACTTGCTTCCGCTGCTGCCTTGCTTGATTGGAGTCGATTGCCATCGGAAGATCAACCCAGGCCCGGTGAGCTTTTGCCGTCGGCGACGCTGACGAGCTGGGTCATATGAACCTTCAAATGATGGTTGTGGCATCGACACTGATGATGACAAGGGATCTGTAATTGTAGCGGTTGGATCAACATGACCTGTCCTTATGTCGCTCGGAGTGAGGTATACTCCTTTCCACATGAGCGAGCATTTGTTGTTTGGTTCCACATATGTGGGGAAGAATTCGGGAGCATCAACCCGAAGTTGTCCACGTGGTCGAGGAGATTTCGTCTCCTCTACCATGACATATTTGCCCTTATCCGCTGCAGAAGCCTTATGAGTTGCCCCTGTAGCGTTTGAAGTAGGCTTATATATGAGCCTCCATCTGACGCCTCATGGACAACTTTCCTTGTGCATGCTGTCGACGGCACACCCACCTTCAGTTTGGAAGGAGTGAGCAGCACCGCGACCTTGGTTGATGTAGATGACACAGATGGTTCTCGTCTAGCTGGAGAAACTGGAGCTGAAACTGAATGTGTCGGGGAAGGTATCTTTAGTGGAGCTGCCCTTTTTGCAAGAACATGCCACTCATCAAGTGATGTGCCATGGAACTTGATCGGGGCCACCTGGCTTGTAGGCTTAACATGCATTGCCTTTGCAAAACCAGGAGGAACTGAATCAGATGTAGCAGCCTTGGGCACACTCACGTCACGGTCATGTGAAGCAACTTTTGAAGCTTTTGCTGCTGCTGCTCGCATTCTTCTCTTGGATGACTTAGAGTGCACAGGAATAAATCCATCTTTTGATGCTGAAGAGACTTCTTTTTCTTTCTCTGGTTCAGTTGGTGATGCAGTTGTAGTCTTCCAGCTCTCACTAACAGAAGTCACAATCGGACCAATTGGCACATCTAGCCAGAGTTGGCCGAAACGGAGAGTCACGAACTGCTGCACTTGTCCCTCCATACCTTGGTATAAATGAAGAAAACCATATATTAGTTTTCTTGCATACATGTTTTTATATATATATTTATTTTATGAAGTCATATGTTTAATCCTATGTTGGAATTCAAAGATGAGGGGGAAAATAAGTCCCACCGGGCGTGCCAGAAACTGATGACGGGAAAATGGGGCGATAGAAAAAATAATAACTACGCGTCCACGTCATAGAGACAGATAGAATATAGTATTTAATGTACGCGAATTTAAATGAGACAATATCAAGTATTGCGGGTACTTTATTTCCAGAACTCTTATATATATATATATATAAAAGAACTGTTAATTACATCTTCGGAGAAAAAACACCTGATTAAGAATTTCAACTTTTCTAATACATAGGATTACCACACATATGGCAATTACAAAAGATAAACCTAAGAAGTCCTCCTCGCTGTCGTCGACGCCGGATGCTTGAAGGAGCATTTAATATTGATATGATATATTTTAAACATCATATTTTACTTGATTTTACTCGCACTAGTTTTGATTGTGCGAAATATTCCTATAGCGAAATGCATGCATGGGTTATTTAATATACCCGATCAATTAATCAAACTTATGTCTATATTTTATTTAATGATGGAAGTCTTGTCAGTTTTATTATATGTAGATGGTTTTCCTTAATGATTAATTGTTCCATGCACTAAAAGAGCTATAGGACCATGCATGTGGTATTTTCTACGTGCATGAGAATTTAAGCAGCACATAATAATTTAAGCGGTGCATGGTATACTTGTCATACCATATTTATTTGAGTTAATATATTTACCTAGCGTGTCCCATTTATTTTTTACTACCCAAGTATATGTTTTATGATAACATAGTCTTGGTTTAGCTAGGCATGATATTTCATTAGATCCTACTTTGGTCATAGGATAAATATATGTGATGCATACATGGAGAATGCAATTTTTAATGGCCACTATTTTATTTTGTTTCATATGAAAATATTTTAGAACTTATGATTTTAACTTTTTAGTCGGCTCAAGAAACTAGATTCCATAAGACGCAATTTGGAACTCTTTAGCTTGTGTCAATGTGACCAAGCCAAAATCATGATTTAATGATATCAATTTGAGGTAACTTGGCTTGTGTCAGCATGACCAAACCAAGCACATAATTTAATTATAGATGAATTTAGAGTGCATCTTGGTTTGTGTCAATGTGACCAAACCAAGAGCCAAAATTTTATTAAGATGCTAGTTTTAAGACAACTTGGTTCATGTCAATGTGACCAAACCAAGCGCCAAAATTTAATGATATATGATTTGAGGAGATTTACGCATGTCATCATGAACAAACAAAATGCCAAATTTTAGAAACATACATATGTTTTAATGCCACTTGGTTTGTGTCAAAGTAACCAAACCAAGGACCAAATTTCCATGATGATAAGGAAGCAACTTGGCATGTACGAATATAAGGAAACATGTAGCAATTTGGGATAAATGATTCTCTAGTTTATGTCAATATAACCAAACTAAGAATCATTGAAATATAACTCCATGATTGTATCAATGTGATCAACCAAGAAGTAAGAAATTATGCAGCAAATATGATGAGATAATTTCTTAGTTTGTGTCAATGTGACCAAACTAAGAATTATTGAAAATAACGCCATGGTTGTATCAATGTGATCAACCAAGAAGTAAGAACATATGTAGCAAATATGATGATATAATTTCTTAGTTTGTGTCAATGTGACCAAACTAAGAATTATTAAAAAAAATATGACTCCATGATTGTATCAATGTGATCAACCAAGAAGTAAGAAATCATATAGCAAATACGGAGGGAATTTTCTTAGTTTGTGCCAATATGACTAAACTAAGAATTATGAGAAAGACTCCATGGTTATGTCAATGTAACCAACCATAGAGCAAACAAAGAATTATATTTCCATCTCCAAACCTTTTCTTTCTCTCACATACGGAGTGGTAGGGGAAGGCCTTCAGCTTGCCTTGTTTCTCACCTTGACAATAGGATTAGCCGATCGAAGTGCCGCAACAGCCCTGAAGACACACCGGTGCTTTGCCTACGCCAGCACAAGAAAGACGCGTACGATGGTGCATATGTTGAGCGGCCGGAATCAAGCGAGGCAGTGGACGACGAGCGGCCAGCGACTTGACGACGGACGGCAACGCGTGTATACGGGCGTACGTCCGAGAGATGAATATATAAGCAGTGTGGGCAATGGAATGGATGCGTGGGAGAACGAGCGATGAACTGCTTGTGAATGATCGGGGGTTGGAGCTGATCAGACCTGGGCAAGCGATGTTGTCTTTATATAGGCGGCCAAGCGAGATGGAGCGTGCGCACGTACAGATCACACGTTCGATCGTGGGAGCGTGGAGCGGTTCTCCTATTTTTTTTTTATTTACAATTTCTTTCTTTAATCCCTCCATCTCATCGGAACTGCCGACTGGTATGGATAGCAGTTTTCAGGCGCGCATGTTTGAGTGCATGGGCTAATGTATGTGGGCCATTGGCTGATAATTAGGCAATGGTGCCAGTAAATCCATACACGTACGTACGAGCCGATGGGCTGGATAATTACATTATTTGCTAATCTTGCCGGCTAATCCATGCACAATCCATACATGTAAGTCTTAAGTCATGTATGGATATGAGCTATGATTATTTTACATGGACTTGCATGCATGTAGGTTTTCGGCCATAATTGTTTGCATGGACTTGCATGCTGGTGGGACATGGTCACCTAATTAAACTTCTTTAATTAATTAGTTGTATAATGACCCCGGCTAATCCATGCATGCACGTGGATGTAACTTCACATAGACTTTTGCGTTTGGCTGTAAAATACAAACTAGCTAGTTCACTAAAACATCTAGCTATTATTTTTTAAGAGTTTTTTATATTTATTTATTTTAAGAATCTTTTTTTGATTCTTATGATTTTTCATCTTTTTTTGGTGCGATCCAATCATACTTTATAAGTTGTCGGAATATAGCCGAGTTTTATCTACGGGTAATATTTTTTGAAAGTTTATTGGTCATTCTTGACATAGTAAATTTCGGTCGTTATTTGACCAATGACGTCGGACAAAATAAAATACATTTTGATAATTAATTTAATTATGGTATTTTGTAATGAAAAATTATTTTATAATAATTTGCGACAAAATCGGTGTCAACAAAAACATCAATGCATTTACCAATGACATTATTTCCTGCTGCCAGAAAAATTCCAGAGCCATCCTGCAGTATTTCACCAATTTACCTTGTAAAGTGTCGGAGGCAAATGCGGCATCAACATTGACTTTCACTTTCCCAGCAGGTCGCACCCATGGATTCTTCTGGATTTTCTCCTTCGGTAGAGCGACAGACAAGAAGTTTGCTGCAAGGCCCCGAACCAAAGAAACAATTTTAGAAGGCTGAGTTGTCCGCTCTTTACGGACAAGCTTTCCCTCGGCTCCTCAGTCCACATGATTCAGGAGCTGAGGGGATGAAGATCGGTAGGGTTATGTGTCATGTGTGTACTGCTGCATATAGGAATTAGGACCTCCTATCCGACACTAATTGTATCGCAAGTGGGCCTACATAGTAGTGCTGGTACCATCAAAAATGCGGAATGCACGCCTATAATGCGCGTCTAGGAGGGAACGAAGACAAGACGCCTAGCCACCCGAGATGATTAGAATCGAAGTATAACAGGCAACGCAGAGACATAAGAGTCATATGCAGCGACAGATATAGAAAACATTGTTCTAAAATTTCAGACACGGTATTAGAAAATTTCAAAAGTCGATTTTCTTGATAATTGTGTTTCTTTAAACCACGAAGCATTTTTGAACATGTGAACCTTTTTCGAAATTTGTCACCAAATTTGGAAATTGTGAAACAACTTTGATAAGTACAAACTAAGTTTTAAAAATCAAACATTTTTCTAAATATATAAACAATTTCTGAAAATATGAAGAGTTTTTTGAAGTTTAAATATTTTTCAAATTTATGAACAATTCTCAAAAATTCTGAATATTTTTTAAAATTGTGATTTTTTAAAAACCACGAACAATGTGTAAATCCTGAACAGATTTTTAAAATGTGAAAATATGTTTAAATTTGTGAACAATTATCGAGTTTCGAACATGTTTGGAAAAATTGTGAACCAAAGTACAAAGAAGCCATTTTTGGATGTCTCCATTTTTTCAAAAAAATTTGTTGTTTTCTAAAACAAGAGTTTTTACTGAAATTTATAAATTCAATAAAATAAAAAGGAAGAGATAAAAGAATTGGATTTTTTTTTAAAAGTATCAGTAATAAGATCAACACAAACAATAAAAAGAAGGGAACGTTGCACTGTGCTGGCTACACATTGGCCGGCCCAGTCCTTGGCTCTCGAGTCCAAATGTCCGGCTATTTGAAGCAATGCGTCGCAGATAAGGAATCATGCACGGATATGATCCGAAATCATTAGTTGAGGATTACCCCTTCCGGATGTCACTCTCACATTTCAGGTGTTGACAGGTAACGTACTACACGTGCATAATTTATTTTGATAGTTTTAGGTTTTTGTTAGATTCCTTTATACAAAATGGTTTATCTATTAAACCATGTGTTCAAGAAGCATTTTGATCTTTGAATTTATGACTTCAAGACCTTCAAAACTAGAAAATAGGTTCTGAAAAAAAATATTCATGAAAAACAAGAAATCGGAAAAAAGCAGTTAAAAATGAAACCAAGAAAACCGGCAACCAAGAAAAAGAACAAAAGAAAACACCGGAGCCAGAAGAACGGTTTCATTTTTCACCTTTTTTCCTTTTTCGAGAAGTACAATTGTGCTTCTCGCGCAAGCAAATATATGCTCTTACGAGAAGCTAATATCAGCTTCTCGTGGAAGCACTGTTTTTTGTGCTTCTGACAGAAGCAAATTCGTGCCTCCAACTCCATGTCATTCATATCCCCGCAAAAAAAAAAAAACTCCATGTCATTCATGTGGGTGACACAAGAGAGAGTCCGATTCCTTTTACGGGGCCTCCTCCCTATGCCCACCCTCGCCATACGCCAACCAGCTCCGCCCGACTTGCAGCGGCAGCAGCGGGGATCCATTCCTAAGGTGGTATGGACGGCGTGAGGCTTTGCATGGTGTGTACCAGATGCATGAGAGTTGGATGTTGCGACGGGGACGTCAATCCGTAGTTAGATGGTGGACATGGCACAACGTGAGCGTGCCTTTCCCCCTCTCCCTGGCGCCATCGACACTCGACATCGGCATGCAGCGAGCGCTCAAACATCCAGAGGAAAGGGAGTTGCTGCTGCCCCACATCACATCTTGTTGGACAGCCGGATCCCCACGACTGGCGCTCATCCCGGGGCACCTCTTCGGCGCCGGGGCGTGACGGGATGTTGTAGTGGACATGAACCGGTGCTGCTGTTGTCACCCCTGTGCCTAGCATGGAGGCGTCGCATCTTGGATCTGGCCATGATGGTGATAACGGTGGAGCTTGTGGCGGCGCGTGATGGTGTCATATAATATAGATAATCCATTGTCTGACACTTCGAGCATGGCCTCGGAGCTGCCTATTGATTTTCGGCTGTGTTGGTGACCCTTCTCCCTTCGCCAACAACTTCGCTGAGTTGTGGTGAATGTACATAGACGAAAATAGGAAGTGCATAATATAGATAAAATGGCATTTTCTAGTTGCACAAGAATATAAATCTCTTGAATTTTCAATGATGTGAGTGAATATACATGCAATCACATAAGACAATTTGTAAGATCTCTAAAGTCAAATCTATTGGAAAAAAATGTGTAGCATAAATACCACAAAACTATCCAATGAAAATATCTCATTCCAATCTAAGAAACTGTCCGCACTAAAGTTCTACAATTTACTAAAAGTAAAAGTAGCTTTATCATTGGTCTAGTTCATTAGTTTCAACGGAAGTGGTATGAAAATATCTCATTCCAATCTAAGAAACTGTCAGCACTAAAATTCTATAATTTGTAAGTATGATTAGCGAGCATGTATACCTCACAAATGGTTGAATTTCAGAACGATGACCATGGATTCACATCACATCCGTTGATCGGTAATTTGGGGCTTGCCCATGATGCCATGTGGAGTGTACCGGCGTGTGATGGGAGGCGCTCGACCATGTGGTCTTGCCGTGGATCCGCATGTGCGTCCGGCTGATGGAGACTCGTGTCTCGCGAGCGAAGTTCGTCGGCGTCCGAACGTGGGTACTTGCGACCGGAGCGCTGCGTCTGGTGGAATTATGGATTAAGTACTAGTGCAATTTTTTTTTTAGGACAGTAGCAATGTTTTTTTTGGGGGGGGGGGGGGGGGGGAATAGTAGCAATGTTGTTAGGAAAGAAATGATTGCAGCGATCGTGTTGGACAAAATCCTGGCGATCGAACAGAAAAAAAAGGCATACCCCGTGTACAAGGCTATCTAGGTGATTGTTTTCCTCTAGGCGATCGAAGAGGAAGGACGCGGGCGTCTCGCAGCTGGACCTGGAATTTTCTTCGGACAAGGGTGTACCTCGCTGGGGAGGGGCCCCTGGGATATTGGGGCCCGGGGCGGCCACCCCTCATCACCAGCCCTGGGTGAGCGACTCTTTAATGGCTGAGCTTGCTCATGTGGGCATGCTCATCTGTCGTCAGGAGGTCCGTGCGCATTTGCAGCTGTTAGGATGGCCATAGTGGACAGTATTATATAGTAGTATCATGCATATAACATTATTGTATGATACTATCTTTATAGTGCATAGTATCATAAAGTAGTATCATAGATGACCTTATTTATTGACATGCATGACACATAGTAGTAAACCTGGGCATAGTCCAGGCCGGGCCAGGCTTTAAAAAGCCTGAACGGGAAAACTCATGCCCGAGTCCGGTCCGGCCCGGTCGTCGGGTCTAACAAATCGGGCCCGAACCTGGCCCGAACATGCAAAGCCCGGTAAAGCCCGACAGGCCCGGCCCAATCTAGGCTTAAAAAATACGTTTTGCAAGCCCGAGCCCGGCCCGGTCTGCTCTTCGGGCTTACTTTTCAGGCCCGATCCCAGTCCGGGATTTTCGGGCCGGGTCAGGTCGGGCCGGCCGGGCCGGGCTGCCCATGCCCAGATGTACATAGTAGCATAGCATTTAACGTGTTACGGTATCTATCTATGTTACTCTAACCCTCTCTGTCTTCTTTAGTTGTCTGTCATATCAGCATGTTTGCTAGTTCCAAGTACATGACACTATCTTAGTTACTCCCATTATGGCCAGCCTTAGGATCATGGCATGTGGAGTAGCTAGCACAAATTTATTCCATTGGATGGTACATTTTGAGTGTTGGGTCTTGAGCTCTGGGTGAAACCAAACAGTGTGGCCTTGTGATTGGTATAACTAGTAATGGCGGTGCTTGGCGTTGTTACCCTAGTGAAGACATACATAGGAGTTTGCCCATAGTTGATCTACAAGCCTAATATCTACGATCAAACCTTCAAGTATTTGATTCGGTGACAGCGTCACTTGTGCCATTCCCTTTACTAGTCGTCAACCCGTGCATTTCACTAGTGGAAAACGGGCCTTTGGCCTGGACCGTTTAGTCCGGCCTGCCTCTGGGCCGGGACTAAAGGCCCGGCCACGTCGCCCCAATTCTCAATACCTCCCTCGAGGCTTTAGTCCCGGCCCGTAAGGAGCCTTTAGTCCCGGTTCGTGTCCCAAACCGGGACTAAAGGGCTACGCGGCGGGCAGTGGTGGTGGCAACCGTTCGTATCCCCCTTTAGTCCCGGTTGATGGGTCAACCCGGGACTAAAGGACTAACACGTGGCCTGCCGTAGTGGTGGCGACCGTTGGTATACCTCTTTAGTCCCGGTTGGTGGCTCAACCCGGGACTAAAGGACTAACACGTGGCCTGCCGTAGTGGTGGCAACCGTTTGGTATACCTCTTTAGTCCCGGTTGGTGGCTCAACCCAGGACTAAAGGCCCAAACGGTTTGCATCCCGCGTCGTTTCGAGCGATGAAAAGCACGAACCGAAGCGTACAGTCGCCATTTCTCTGTTCTTCTTCTCTCTCGCGTCGCCCTCTCTGTTCTTCTCCTCTCTTCTTCTCCTCTCTTCTTCCCTTCTCTTCTTCCACCATTCCAACTAGCTTTCGTAAGGTGCTCGCACATGGCACGACGATGCTCGATGTCGTGTACACGAACCTGAGCAACGAGGTGCCGTTTTCTCTTCAACAGTTGAAGGAAAAATGGTTTGACCATGCAACGGATCATGAGAAGTTCTTGGGGCTTGATCTGGAGTACACGGCCGATCAACGCGGTGTTGCCGTCATCCAGCTATGCTTCCAACGCCATGTCTTGATCTTCCAATGGCGAAGTAAGTTTTGAGGCTTTCTTTGATCCAAGATAATGACATTGTAAGTTTTTTTGTTTCAATCATAGTTGGTTCCCTTCAAATAGTTGTAGTGAAACAATTTTGATTAGTTGAAGGGGAGCACAATCTAATTGGAATAGTGTTCCATAATCTGAAAAATCGTATTAGACTCAACTAGTGTTTAATATGTTCCATTGGAATCATAGTTGGTTCACTTCAAATAGTTGTAGTGAAACAATTTTGATTAGTTGAAGGAAACACAATCCCATTGGAATAGTGTTCCATAAACTGAAAAATCGTATTAGAATCAACTAGTGTTTAATATGTTCCATTGGAATCATAGTTGGTTCGCTTCAAATAGTTGTAGTGAAACAATTTTTATTAGTTGAAGGAAACACAATCTGATTGGAATAGTGTTCCATAATCTGAAAAATCTGATTGGTTCAATATGTTCCATTGAAATCATAGTTGTAGTGATACAATTTTATGTGGTGTTCTTTGATCCAAGGTTATGAAAATTGAATATAGCTAGTGATCTCTCTAGGTTCCATTGGATAGCAATATGATATGTCATAGTCATGAAAATTGCATATAGCTAGTGATCTCTCTAGGTTCCATTGGATAGCTATAGTGGTTTCTCTAGGTTCCATTGCATATGTTCTATTTGAATCCTAAAGATAAGTTTCTCTTTAGTTGTAGTGAAACATGTTTCCTTATTGCAGCAGTATGTAACATTTGTTCCATTTTAATTTGTTTCTGTTGCAGGAGTGACAAGCATTGTCCAGAACTCATGGAGTTCCTTCGCAGTGGCATCACTTTTGCTTCCGTTGACATAAGGAACGACAAGCTGAAGACGAGGCACAGCTTCGGTATTGAGATACCAGCTGGTTGTCTCGTTGATCTCCAAACGATATTCAGGCTTCGACATAACAGGACTTCGATGGCTCATATGGCAGTTGCCTTGATCGACGAGTCATATCATGATATGAAGACCAGTTTCCCAAAGTCTCAGCACAGACTTTGGGAGAAGGGCCCACTTGATGATATCAACATTGAGTATGCAGCAAAAGATGCATACGTTTCATACGAGTTGTACCGCAAGATTCGAGTCGTCAACTATGGCCAGCGTCATCTCGAGGAACGTGGACATTCTGATTTAGATGATTCAGACGAGTAGTGTTATTAACGTCGAACACTTGTATATATATCTATGGTAGCTATTATTATATACTGTTTGGACTAGTATCATGTACTTCTTGGACCAATTTATATATGTCTAGTTTCTGTTTGTGCCATTATAGTTTCCAAATTTGAATGGTTTAGCCCTTTCTAACTTAATTTGCTACTTTTGAATGGTTTAGCCCTTTCTAACTTCATGGTATCATGCATTTCGACCACATATATATACAAAAAGTCTTCAGTTCAAATAAGTTCAAAAAATGAAATCCCTTTTGTAACAGATCTGTTTTTGATTAAAACAATTATTTAAAAATGAGAGACCATTAGTCCCACGTGACGTGCAGCGGAACCACGTGGCGTGCCGTGGAACCACTTTTGTTGTGGGGTCGCTTCTCCTTCTTCTCCTTGTTCTAGATATTGGTTATGCACTAGGGGAAGTAGGAGTAGCGACCATCAACGACGGTTGAAAAATCAGGTGAGCTAGTGTCCACCATATATGAGAGAAGAAGAATGTCGTCTCTTATTGTGGGGGTCGCTTCTACTTCGAGAGAGATTGTCCATTTTGTGATGTGCCTTTGAATGGTGCATTTTGAACACAAAAAAAGTATGGAGTTCAAATAAATTCAAAAAATGAAATCCCTTTGTAAGAGATGAGTTCTGGTTTGAAACCCTGCTAGTTCGAGAGAGATTGTCAGTTTTGTACACGAACTGCATCTAGTTTTTGTCGTAGCCCTCTCAACTTTTTAACACATGCTATGTGGGTGAAATGATGATAGCATGCCAACTCTCAACATTTTCAGAGTTCATTTGTAGTGCTTTTCAATTTCAGGGTCAACTAGCTCAAAAAAATAAGTAAATGCACTAAGAATACCAAATCAAGTCAGAAATTGTTGAAATTTTGCGATGTGCTTTTGAATGGTGCATTTTGAACACACAAAAAGTATGGAGTTCAAATAAGTTCAAAAAAATGAAATCCCTTTGTAAGAGATGAGTTCTCGTTCGAATCCCTACTACTTCGAGAGAGATTGTCAGTTTTGTACACACACTCCATCCAGTTTTTTCGTAGCCCTCTCAACTTTTTAACACATGCTATGTGGGTGAAATGATGATAACATGCCAACTTTCAACATTTTCAGAGTTCATTTGTAGTGCTTTTCAATTTCAAGGTCAACTAGCTCAAAAAAAAATAAGTAAATGCACGAAGAATACCAAATGAAGTCAGAAATTGTTGAAATTTTGTGATGTGCCTTTGAATGGTGCATTTTGAACACACAAAAAGTATGGAGTTCAAATAAGTTCAAAAAAATGAAATCCCTTTGTAAGAGATGAGTTCTCGTTCGAAACCCTACTAAATCGAGAGAGATTGTCAGTTTTGTACACGAACTGCATCCAGTTTTTGTCGTAGCCCTCTCAACTTTTTAACACATGCTATGTGGGTGAAATGATGATAGCATGCCAACATTCAACATTTTTAGAGTTCATTTGTAGTGCTTTTCAATTTCAGGGTCAACTACCTCAAAAAAATAACTAAATGCACGAAATATACCAAATGAAGTCAGAAATGGTTGAAATTTTGTGATGTGCCTTTGAATGGTGCATTTTGAACACACAAAAAGTATGGAGTTCAAATAAGTTCAAAAAAATGAAATCCCTTTGTAAGAGATGAGTTCTCGTTCGAAATCCTGCTACTTCGAGAGATAATAGTTTCGATAGTCAAAATTATTAATTATGAAAATAAAAAATAGTTTTGCATTATTTATTCAATTTGAAACACTTTTCATTATCATAGTTTTGTCAAATTCTCAAATATGCAAAAAGAATTTTTAATAAACATAGTTTTTAATTGAAAATAACAAAATAGATAATAGTTTGGATAATCAAAATTATTAATTATGAAAATAAAAAATAGTTTTGCATTATTTATTCAATTTGAAACACTTTTCATTATCATAGTTTTGTCAAATTCCCAAATATGCAAAAAGATTTTTTAATAAACATAGTTTTTAATTGAAAATAACAAAATAGATAATAGTTTGGATAGTCAAAATTATTAAATATGAAAATAGAAAATAGTTTTGCATTATTTATTCAATTTGAAACACTTTCATTATCATAGTTTTGTCAAATTCTCAAATATGCAAAAATAATTTTTAATAAACATAGTTTTTAATTAAAAATAACAAAATAGATAATAGTTTGGATAGTAAAAATTATTAATTATGAAAATAGAAAATATTTTTGCATTATTTATTCAATTTGAAACACTTTTCATTATCATGGTTTTGTCAAATTCTCAAAGATGCAAAAAGAATTTTTAATAAACATAGTTTTTAATTGAAAATAACAAAATAGATAATAGTATGGATTGTCAAAATTATTAATTATGAAAATAAAAAATAGTTTTGAATTATTTATTCAATTTCAAACACTTTTCATTATCATAGTTTTGTCAAATTCTCAAATATGCAAAAAGAATTTTTAATAAACATAGTTTTTAATTGAAAATAACAAAATAAGTTAATAGTTTGGATAGTCAAAATAATTAATTTTGAAAATAGAAAAAAATTGAAACTATATGAGAAATCATGGACAAAATTCAACCTGAAAGTGATTCACTTTGAATTCAGATTGAATTTTCTCCACAATTTCGAATATAGTTTCAATTTTCAGTAAGTTTAGGCCCGTAAGCCTGCTTTAGAGAGGAACTCGATGGACAAGCTGCGACGAGGCTTATAAACAAGTGTTAGTCCCCCTCGCTGGGCGAGGTGGGACTAAATTTATTGTGCAGCCGAGGAGGGGCTTTAGTCCCGGGTGGAGCCACGCCCCGGGACTAAAGACACACTTTAGTCCCTGCTGGAGCCAAGCACCGGGACTAAAGACCCCCTGCTTCCCGCCTCTTGGTCTGTCCGAAAAGAGGCCTTTAGTCCCGGGTCGTGGCTCCACCCGGGACTAAAGGGGGTCTTTAGTCCCGGCTCGAGCCACGCACCGGGACCATAGATCCACCTATATAAGCGGGACTTCGGAAATTTCCAACCCAAATCGTCCATTTCTCTTCTTCTTCCTCTCGTTCTCCTGCCCGGCGCGGCACAGCGACGAACTAACCGACGCCGTCAGGCTGCCCGCCGTCCTGCTCGCCGCCGCCTGCCGTCCTCCTCGCCGCGCGCCGTCGACACCTCCGGCCGGTAAGCCCCCCGCCCCCTCCTCCCCAACACTCCGGCCAGTATAGAAGAAAAGAATAAAAAGGAGAAGAGAAGAAGAAAAAGGAGAAGAAAGGAAGAAAAAGGAGAAGAAAAGAAGAAAAAGAAAAAGATTTTTTTGTCATTTAATTCCTATTGTTATTAGGTTTGTGCTAGATTATTAGGGTTAGTAATATTTAGAATTAGGTTAGGGTTACAAGAAGAAGAAATATGAACAAAAATAAGAAAATAAGATTAGGAAAAATGAAAATAAGAAGAGGAGGAGAAGAAAAGAAGAAAAAGTGTATAGTATATAGTGTATATGCTTAAGTGTATAGTGTATATAGTGTATAGTGTATAAGGAGAGGAGGAATTTTGCTATAGTGTATATAGTGTATAGTGTATAAGAAAAGAAGAAAAGAAGAGGAGGAGAAGAGAAGAAAAGAAGAGAAGGAGAAGAAAAATGAAAATAAGAAGAGGAGGAATTTTGCTATTGTATAGTATATATGCTTAAGTGTTAATAGTGTTTCTTAGATTATTTCTTAATTTTGCTATTGTATATGCTTAAGTGTTAATAGTTTAATTTTGCTATTGTATATGCTTAAGTGTTAATAGTTTATTTTTAGCAAGAAAATTAATAGAACTAGTTTATTTTTTTAGTTCATTTTACGATGCCTATCCCGCATCCTCGTCGTCGACTCGGCGGAGGACACCTGCTTGATCAGAGGGGCCCTGTCCGGGACTGGGCTCCGCCCGGCTGGTATTGGGAGGTGCTACCTTCCGGGGGGCGTAGGTTGGTGAGGAGCCAGCCCGTCGTTTACCCGATCCTTGTTTGGTGGCGGTCGCGTGGGCCAGTGAGGGTGCCGAGGCTTCCGGACACCGCGGAGGTGGTATTTGAATACTACTTTATTTTACGATTTGGTTTTGCTTATTGAATGTTCAGATTGAAAAAGTACTCCTACCTTGAATACTATGCAGAAATCTAGGAGTGCCGGGTGGAGTCACGACCCGGGACTTAAGTTGTTTTGGAACGGAGTTCCTGATAGAATAATTCTTTTTTGGTACAAAGGTTAAGAGAATCCGTTTTTTGCAGAACTATGGATCCACATATCAGGAACCTCGAAGAGGAAGAACTTCTGGAAGATATAATCAAAGACGGCCCTGACGTTGAACCAGCTGAATCTCCGTCGTCATATCTAAACCAGGACGTTGGAATGAAGGTCGAGCGACACGAAGATGAAGCCGATGGGGCAGGAGATAGGTCCAATGACCGAGAAGGTGATAGCTCCACTGATGGAGAAGCCGGTGAAGAGCAGAAGTCCGGCGATATACATATGAAGTTCGACAATCACTTGTAATATGTGAAAAATATTAGAGATAGCTCTATATTGTATACATATACATTCATTTGACGAATGTTTCTCCCTCTTAGGCCTCCACATCGAGTAAAACTACGAAACGAGGCCCGACTAGAAAGTTGGATGCACGGACGCATTACACATTTGAGGTGATAATGCCTACGGGTGAACCCAAGCTTCCTAAGAATGTTGCTGACACATTCAAGAAGCAATGCGGAGTTCTCGTTAGGGATCACGTCCCGATCAGCGTTCGGGAGTGGAACAAACGCAAAGGGGCAGCCGATAGTGACTATGTCGCCGAAAGGTACAAAGATAATCTTTGGAATGATCTCATGTCACATTTCAACCCGCCAGAATGTGAGAATGAAGACGCCGCAGACAAACTGAGGGCCAAAGTCAAGCAGTGGACTCTAAAGAAGATGGCCGAACTGTTCCGTAGCTGGAAGAAGAAGCTATGGCAAAACTATCTGAAGACACAGAAAGTGCCAGTATTCGAGGGGTATCTAGCCAAGCAGGCGAATCACTGGAAGGCATTTCAAGAGTACAAGGAGTCAGAAGATGCCTAGACATTATCAGAAAAGAACAAGATAAATGCCGACAAGAAGAAATATCACCACAAGCTGGGGCCAGGGGGCTATGAGACTGCCATCCCAAAGTGGGATAAGAAAGAGCAAGATCTGATAGATAAAGGCATCGTACCTGAACCACTCCGTGATGAGTGGGAATTGAGAGCAAGAAATTGGTTCCTTGCGCATGGTGGGTCGTACGACGAAACAACAGGGGACCTCATCTGCAATGACGATCTTAGGATACCAGGGAGAATTGGAAAAGGATAGTGAAAGAAATTAAGGAGGGACAAAGAAAGTTCACTGCAGATAGAGATAAAGATTTGCTCACACTGGTCCTCGGCAATGACGAACATGGAGGACGAACACGAGGCTTCGGTCCTTCTTACCCGTGGTGGCTTGGGTTTGCCAGAGACCAAGACACTTACAGAAGCCAAGAGAGAGCAAAGAAGCGGCAGCAGGATGAGGAGAATGACAAGTTCAACCAGTTGCTTGCCAGGATTAACGAGCAATAGAAGCAGATTGATGAGCTTAGAGGAGTACCGCGCCAGGAAGATCCTGCACTTGATATTACCGGCGCCCCATCTAAGCGGAAAAGCAGCGTGGCTGAATCTGAGGCACCGCCCGACGATGAACGAAGAATGATAGAGGGCGGTCCCGGCTACCCCGTGGATGGAATCAAGGAGTCAACATCATGTGAACTCCATCAGAAATTCAAGAACATATCCATGAAGGTGGCCGTCGGACAAGCTTTACCTTCTGGCCCTGATGCACGCTGGCATGGCCGTGGGGTTCCAGCTGGCTTTGCTAAAGTCGGGGTGGATGAAATCATGACGGGGTTTAATGATATGGAGCTCGACATAGCTGGACCCGAAGATGAGAGTACACTCGGAGAAGTACTCGGTGGAGTCATCCTATGGGACAAGTCACAAGAACTACATCAGGCTTCCAGGCTCGGCCCCAAGGACAACACCGCCTCCGAGTCGTCGCAGGTCACCTACACCTCCATTACCTCCAAGCCCTCCACATGACGTCGACCAGCACAACACGAGCCCATCTCGATCACCGCCGCCGGACTTGGGTCGTCCGTCTCCGCCGCCCCCCGCACATGATACTAAGCGGAAGCGTGCCAGCAAGAACGCTCCGTCGATGATTTCTAAGCGACGGAGCTCCCCAAAGCGCAAACTGTCGCCCCTCCCAAAGGTACCTCATGCTAATCTTCCTATCAGACCTTATGATCGTACCCCCGAGGAAAACGCCAGGATAGCAAAGGAACAGCATGATGCGCAGATGAAAAGGAAGGAACCCGAGCCCCGCCCGGAATACACCGAAGAGCACATAGCATGGGCAAAAGACTTCATAACCACTCCATCACAGTATGACTTACACTATAAGCCTGATGACTATACACGCACATTGCAGAAGGAAGTGAAAAAGAGCAGCTCACGTGCAAGTGCAAGTGGGAGCAAATCAAGTTCAACTACAAGCAAGAAAAAATCAGACGTTCCTCAGCTTGGACAACAGGCCAAACAGTCGATCCCACCCCTCAAGGTGTTAACCGAGAATGTTCCCCCTCCGGTGCAGGGGCAAGCTTTTGAAAGAGTAAAGGAGTTGGCGGATGAATGTGGTATCTCGGTTGAAGATTTGCTGGCTTCCCAAGACGACAGGATACCCAAGGCTGTGGTAGCCCCTAAGCCACAGTTTGTCATGGGAGAGCCTTTGGTCAGCAAAGATGATCTCTCAACAATATGCGTTACTTGCATAAATGGTACTTAAGTGAATCAAAGAATGGGACAACGATGATCGTGCTGAGTGTCCCACGGGAGTACTACGGCCGCTCCGAAGAAATCCATATCGACTTTGACGAACTCTTCCAGATGTACAATGGCGACGCCCTCGACAAATCGCTTATGAGTTGCTATTGTCTGTAAGTTTTTTAATTTGTTGTCTACATATAACTTGTTTAGTTATTTCAATTCATTGTCTATATATAACTTATACTCTATTATGCAGAATGAAGATTCTGGAGTGTAAAAGTAAGAGCATCCTAAATATTGGGTTTATTGACCCAGATAAAATACATATAGCGACGCTAACTGACAAACCCAAGGAGACGGAGGAAAACCTTCTAAGGTTTCTAACAGATCAAAATTTCTGTGACCACATACTGTTTCCATACAACTTCAGGTGAGGGTCTTTACTCTGTTGTGTCCATTCACTTATAAGTGTAATTGATAAGTTACTAACACACACACACACACACATATATATATATATACATGTGCAGCTTCCATTGGATTCTGTTGGACATTCAAATTGATAAGGGAAGAGTTGATGCCTTCGACCCATTATCGAGACCCTTGGAACAGTTCCAAAGCCTGCAGGACATGCTCCAAGGGTAATTTTAATCATTCTTGCGCTCACTCGGTCTCTTTCGATGATTTTCTGATATATCAATTAATGAAAAACTTAGCAAATCATTATCCTTGTCGGGCAGGGTTTGGAAGCGGTTCAAGTGCGTGACTACCGGTACCTGAGAAGCTGACCTTTAGAGCGGCTCAGGTAAGTAGTAGTATGATATACTTCTATTAATTTTCAATACATTTATGATGCTAGATTATTATTTTGATTATATATATTCTATTCTCGTAAAGTGCGACCAGCAGCCACGGGGAACGCATCTATGCGGATACTATGTTTGCGAGACCATTCGCACGTTTACCTCTGAGTTCAAGGATCACAGATTCGACGTAAGCAATGAACATTCACACCTCTATTTTTACCCGTCATTCTTTGTTATCATGATTGATATTCATATTCATCTCTTCTTCTTATATAGCACACGGCCATGAGGACGAAGGTCCTACCACAACAACGTGCGATTGCTGTTGCAGAGGAGCTTGCAGGATTTCTGAGGATGGAAGCTATAGAAGACAAAGGACGATTTAGTGTAGCTAAGGGCCATTACTGATGTTCGTCCATGTAATCGAATAGACGGGCTCTAGTCCCGATAATTCAGATCTTCATATAATTGTATATATATGATCGCTTGTAAGATAAGTTAATCTTATATATATATATATATATATATATATATATATATATATATGCATAATTATTTCTATTTAAATTATATAAAAACTAATTCCCGAACACCAAACGAGGCATCACGTTAATCTCCCGAACACCTAAACCCTAAAACCCTAAAACCCAAAAATAAATTCATTCAAAAAAAACCCAAAAACCAGCAAAATCTGAAAATCTTTAGTCCCGGTCCGTGTAATGAACCGGGACTAAAGGGCCTGCCCCTGGGGCGCTACGAGGCGCCCACATGGAGCACCTTTAGTCCCGGCGTGTAACAGGGCCGGGACGAAAAGGTTAGGCCTTTAGTCCCGTCCCTTTAGTCCCGATTGGTGAACCGGAACTAAAGCCCCTTACGGGCCGGGGCTATAGGCCCTGTCCCCACTAGTGTTCGCTCATGCTAGTTTATAAAATACTTATAAATACTTTCTATGATTCTTGTCTCATTGTTATTATTGGTTGTTGTAGGCTTGGTAATTTTGTCCCTATTTCCATAGTGACTTTATCTTTTGATAGCTTGGAAGCACACCAGCTAAACGCAAGCTTTGATCATAGAATATCATCTAAACTTTCTGACCGGTCATAGTTGCTCCTTATAAAACATATCCTATAGCATCACGTTTACTTGCTATATGCATTCATAGAAAATAACAATTAACTTAATCCCGAGGTCCTATATTCTATATCATTATTAACTTCTACGAGGCTAGATATTAAGATGTACCAACTACAGTACGACACTGTTTGTTTTTGTTACCATCAACATGATGTAGTTGAGCCTTTTGTCGACTATATATATACCATATATTAGATATGTTATGATTTTAACCTAAGTTACCATGATCGGGTCATAGAGAAGCCTCAACAACTGTCATCAACATGAAAATATTAATCAATCATGTCTCGTTCCTTCCTAATAGCTGATGCCAATGAGTTGATATCTGTATGTATGTTTCCCCATATAACTGCAATTTTAAACTGTATGGAATGTTATTTTATATTTATGTATTATTTCTACTTACAAACACGTACACCAAGTGTTCAAAACTATAGCTTCCTGAATATATGCAAGCTTTGGAATATTTGTTGAAAACTACATATATAGTAGATATATGACCCAAACCATATGTCGTTACAATAAACATTGTATCTGCAATCATGTCTGTATTTTTTTTTTTTTGGAAAAGGAGGTTCAAACCCCTGGCCTCTGCATCAATCGATGCATACGACCATCTTTATTAATTATTCAACATAAGTCTAACAAGAACATACATCAAACCATCCGAAGCCACCACTCACACCTTAAACTCGATAATGTGGAGTGCTCTCACTCCCCATATCTAAAACTGGTGCCGTCACCGATCCATCCACATAACGTATCGGAATCGACAGCCGGTGCAACAGACCTAAAGCGTACACCACATGCACACGTTTTAGACGTCGCCATCATCATCAGCCGCTGACCCATCTTGAGGAGAGAGATCTGTATCATCCTTGCCAGTCCGTCCATCCGTCGATGCCACCACGGCTCGTCAGTCCAGACGCGAAGATTCTGGAAGATCTGTCGTGCGTAGCACCTACCGACCAGGCATGACACAGCGTAGCACCTGTCGGCCAGGCATGACTTGACATTTCCACCGAAAGCTCCATGGAAGAAGATCGACGCCACCACAGCGTCAAACAGCGCGACCGCCCTACGCTCATTCGTCCAGACACGAAGATTCTGAAAGAACTATCGTGCGTAGCACCTACCAACCAGGCATGACTCAACGTAGCACGTGTCGGTCAGGCATGACTTGACAGTTCCACCAAATCTTCGGGCCAGACGAAGCCGCTCCATCTCCTGCCTCTATCATCCAGCGCTGCTCCACAAACAATGCTCTCAAGCGAGGAACAACATCGCAGTACTGCCATCGTCCGATCTGAAAAGTCAGATCTTAGGGTTTCCCCCGAAGCAGTGCCCACCAGCACTCAGCCCTCAAGGCGACGCCTTCAGGAAGGTCACGATGTCAAGGACGCCGCCGCCGCCCACCGGAGTTAGGGTTTTCACCCGAGAGGCAGTGAGGTAGGAAGTGGAGGAGCAGACATAGACCGATGTCTTCAGGAAGAACAACGGCGCCCTTGAGCGTCGTCGTCGGCGCGGCCGGCCAGGGCCGACCAATGGGTTTCCCCTTATCTGAATCTCCTCCACCAGCTTCATCCGCGGTCACGCCGGCAATGCCAGGAAACCGCAGGAGAGAAGCACACCGCGGGTATCTGGATCAATGAAGATCCATTCTGAACAGTGACGAGTACCACCACCCTGCTGGTCGACGACGTCCGGGCGCCGGATCCAGAAGGATCTGACCCGAGCTCGACGACGCACGCGACCACTGTCGTGGGTATAAGCCTGACAGTAGATGTGTAGGGTACGAATGAGATGGGCAGAGTCCTAGCTACGGCGAGGTTGTATGAGTTCGGGCCCCTCTGCGGTGGAGGTAACAGCCCTACGTCTCACTGCTCTCGGAGCTTGTTACCGAGTGTGATATGGAGTACAATGATTTGCTAACCCTTTTACCAGTGGGGGAGGGCGGCTTATATAGAGTGCGCTGCCCTCCACAACGGTTCTGATTCAAGGGTGGAGTAGTGGCGATTGAATGCATACGTTACAGGTAACGTATGCTCTAAATGCTAGTAAATGCACCCGAAAACGTACAGCAGTTTCCCTCCAGAGAGGTTACGGCGCACCGAGTGTATCCAGTCGGTAGGCCCAGTGTTCTCCGAATGTTAGTCTCCGACTGGATGATCCCGGGCCTGCTACCGACTGGATGATGGGGGCACCTTAATTCAGTCGGGGCATACTTAAGGTCCTGTCCCTTGTGTGGGGTAGCCCTTGGGTAGGACGTGTAGGGCAGGCCTATGACCCTAACCTAGGACTATGACCCCATCATTAGTCCCCGAATGGATTGGGGTTGAAACGTCGAAGCAGTGCTTGAGGTTCAGATCTGACTGAACTAGGTTCGGCTTGGGCGTTGCTTGCCCTTATCCATTTTATCTCTCTCTCGACCAACGTTCCGAGTGGAAGTGCCTGCGAAACAGACTGTCGGGAACCGAGTGCTTCCACGGCATCTTTTGACGCGACCGGTCAACTGACAGCGGCGGATTTTCCGGGATCTCAAATTTCGGGTTCCGCGCGCTTAGCGGGGACGACGTTAGCGCGCTCGAGTAGCGCCTGACTCCTCGATCCTCGCGCCTTCAACTCCTCCACTGATATCGCCGCGGCTGGTTGGGCAGATAAGATTCCGGGCCCACTCGCCAGCGACCCAGTCGGTCCTCTATTTAACTCTGGGCGACGAGACCTTTCGGTTACGCTCGCCGAATCCTTTGCTCTTGCTTGCTCTGTATTCCTCGCCACCTCCTGCGCCTGTACGCCCTTCTCTTCCCCTCTTTCTCGAGAGCTCACCGTCGCCGCCATGACCAAAGATCAGACCAGCAAGATGGAGGCGAGGAAGAAGAAGACCAAGGCGGCGGCTGCTCAGCGGAGGCAGCGGCCGTTGCCGGCGGGGTGGATCCAGGGAGACTTTCTCCCCTCCACGGTGACGGAGGGGGACCTGCTGGAGCTGGTAGAGCACGGCCAGCTCGTGCATAAGTCCTGGAGGCTGCCGGCGAACGACGAGGTAGAGCCGGCGCCACGGGAGGGGGAGCGCGTCTTGCTCCTCAGCCATGTTCACACAGGTTTCTCTCTGCCCCCGCATCCTTTCTTCAAAGGTATCATGAATCATTTTGGTGCTCAACTCCATCACTTCCCTCCGAATGCCATCGCCCACCTTTCTGCCTTCATTGTTTTGTGCGAGTGCTTTATCGGTTGCCCCCCCCCATTGGGGTTTATTCAAACATATCTTCTCCGCCCGCTCTCAAACCATCAAACATCTTAGTCAGTCGGATGACAAGACGCATCTCCTCCAGCTCTGCGGGGGTTTAGGGTTTCAGAAGAAGAGTCGGAGCAGCTACCCTGCTCTCCAGTTGAGCGAGTCGGCTAGGAATTGGCAGTCGACGTGGTTCTACTGCCAGGACATAGCATGTCCGAACGCGTCGACTGGGCTGCCTCCATTTAGTCTAGACCGCCCTGCTCCGCCCAAGCAACTCGCCCTCTTGAAAGCCGAGAAGAACGACATCCAGCCTTTGGTCGAGGCACTCGTGGATGTTGTCAGGAGGGGGGTCATCGGTATTGACCTGCTGGAAGTCTTCATCGGTCAGCGAATCCAGCCTCTGCAGGCCCGCCATCACGCTATGTGGCACTACACAGGGCCCGAGGATTCCACTCGGACCAACGTGGAGGGCATTCTCGAGGAGAAGGTGACCTCATGGGTGCTCCAAATCACGGGTCCCTGTGAGAACCCCAAAGGAGCCCGCCGAGTGACGCCTTACAGCATGGACAACCCTCCACCGAATCAGGTGAGCAGCATTAGCCGAGTGCATTGAACTGTCTTGATTTCAGTCGTTTATTTATATCTCCGTGTGATGCTTAATGTTTCCGACTGAACCTCATGCAGGAGTGGACCAACTGGTCTTCCCCCGTCTCGAACGGGAATCTGGAGGAGGAGGAGGAAGAAGGCAGCCAGGAGGGGAGCGTGGAGAGCGCCGAATACGTCTCCGACAGCGGGGAGTCGGAGGAGGAAGACAACGAGGAAGAGGAAGAGGATGAAGAGCTAGATTCGCCACCTCCGCGGCCAGAGCATCGGAGTAAGCGTCGGCATGAGCCTGCCGTCCCTTCAGCCCCTCCTACGTCGTCGAGTGCTCCGCCTGCTGCCCCGGCGGTACCGAGTGTTCGAGGCACCAAGAGGGCCAGGGACGCAGCCGCTGAACTTGCAGGCCAGTCCTCCAGGGCGCCCAAGCCGAGTGGGCCCAAGCCTAGGAAGGCTCTGCCGCGGATGAGGATGGCCATCCCCGTCACCTCCACGTAAGTGAATCTAACTTTCGGCTCTTTCTGTTGACCGAGTGAACTCCTGCTTTACAAGTCGAATGGACTCCACTCGACAGGGTTGCCACTTCTGCGACCTCGCCGGCCCGTCAAGGGGACGACCCCACGGACACGGACAACGTCGTTTCGTCCCAGCCAGGTATGTTGTGGGAGAGTCGGGTGTTTTATTCCTGTAGACTGCGCCATCCTTTTCTTTTTCTGAGGCGTTATGTTATTTGGCTTGTCAGGGGCGATCTGCCTGGACGAGGGTGACCAGGGGAGAGCCGACCCCGTCGTGGAGCCTGTCCTAGAACCTGTCCTTGAGGCCGCTCTTCCTACTGCCGCCCCTGCCGCCAACACTCCCCCGACCGAAGTGCCTCTACCGACTGAAGTGCCTCCACCGACTAAACCGGTGCCGGTGTGTGAGGAACCTACTGGGCGAACCTTGGGATGCCCCCAGGAACTTCCCACGATTCCCGGTTCGTCGAATGCTGAATTCAGCATTCGGTGTGTCCCAGAGGAGCAGGTGGGGGCGGCCAAGGGGGCCATGATCCAGGCGGAGCTGATGGCCGGAGAAGCCAAGAGGGCTTATGACTCCGTTGCGGCCTTGTACCGGCGGAGCTTGGAGCTGCGCGATGACATCCGAGTAAGTAGTCTAGTAAGTACTTACTTTTCTTCTGTAACCCACTGGGTGTTGTCTGCTGTTTGCAATGGGTTCACTCCGAGTGAACCCAGTGGGTGTAGTCCCCGAGACTTCTGTCGAGTGCTTGCACCGGCAGTTGTCTTTATACATTTGGTCTTTAGTTTAGTTGTGTCCGTAGACAATATTTCCGAGTGCGAGTACTTATTGCAGTCGGAGTGCTCTTGCGGTAAGAGTCTCCGAGAGTAAGTTGCACGCAGGTGGAGTAGTATTAGCCCCTGAGGCGTAGGTGAAAACATGCATCTCAATAGGGCGGGCCTGCTTGAGGAGCATGCCAGTGGGGTCACTCTTAGTGAACCCACTGGGTGTAGTCCCCGTGACCGCTGTCGACTTCTTGCGTCGGCAGGGGTCTGAAGAACTTATACCGTGTATTGAGAAACTTGCTGATTACCCTTTGTTTCGTGGCGTAGAAAACTTGTGAAATGGGAACTGCTTATGAAGCCTTGAGGGCGGAGAGGAACCAGTATGCTGGTGAACTGGAAGCTGCAATGCTCGCCATGGCCGGCATGAAGGACGTCCTGGAAGTTCAAGAGGAGTCCTTGGAGGAGGCGCTGGAGGCAAACAGGGTGTTGGTGGCGGAGGTGGAGAGACTGAAGAAACAGAGGACTGAACTGCACAATCAAATGGCTGTTTGGAACAAACGATGGACAGCTCAGGAGAAGTATGTCAACGACTGGGCTGTCCAGATGATGACTCGTCTGGCAGGTAAGTCTTATGCTTTGTCGAGTGGTTGTACCGTGTGACGAACACTCGGTTTTTACTGTATGTTTGCTCGTTTGGTGCAGATTTTTGTGGTGACGCCGAAGCTGAAGCGGCGGCTGTAGAGCGGTCCATGAAGGACAATGTGCCACTCAGCGAGGACGCCAACCGGGATCTACTCCGGGCGCATATCCGTGTAGGCAAAGTGGGTCCTTTCGTCAGCTGACTGAGAGAAGTCATCGGCCGCATTGAGAAGGAGCTTTGGCCGGAAGACGAGTCGCGGCAGGAGATGGAGACTCTGTTGGGGCGACTAGAGGAGATTCCGGACCGAGTGCAATCCTGGAAGAAATAGGCAGCGCGTTGCGCTGCTGACGTTGCGTTGTCCTTGGTCCGAGTCCATTGCAAGGAGGTGCGGGAAGATAAGCTGAAAGCATTGAAGGTCGCCAACACGAAGAAGCTTCAATTCGAAGACTTCATGGAGACGTTCCTTGAGACTGCCATCCGCATCGCTGATGGAATCGACTTGGACACTTTTGTGGAGCCCTCTAGTCCTGACGCCGGCCCAGCTGACGCGTGATCAAACTTTATCCTCGGTATGCCGAGTGTTTACCTGTAAGATACTATGGCCACTTCTGTTGGCCGTCATACTTTTAGATCGGTGCGGGTAATCTGGATCCGCACTGAGTCAGCTATCGTTTTTGGACTTATGTTGTCGGAATGAAAACATTTAGTCTTTTGTTGAAATGTTGTTTCGAGTGGAACACTTAGTGCGTACTCGGAGAAGATTAAGACTTAGGTGATTCTTGGTCACGTCTAAGTCCCCGAGTGGGACTTATAGTGCACACTCGGAGGAGAGTAAGACTTAGGCGATTCAGGATCGCAGCTAAGTCGGCGAGTGTGACGTATAGTTCACGCTCGGAGGAAGTTATTACTTAGGTGATTCTTGATCACAGCTAAGTCTCCGAATGCGACGTATAGTGCACACTCGGAGGATGTTAATACTTAGGCGATTCGTGATCACCGCTAAATCTTCGAGTGCGACGTGAAGTGCACACTCAGAGGGAGTTAAAACTTAGGCGATGCAGGATCGCGGCTAAGTCCCCGAGTGTGACGTATAGTGCACACTCGGAGGAAGTTAGTACTTAGGCGATGCAGGATCGTGGCTAAGTCGCCGAATGCGACGTGAAGTGCACACTCGGAAGGAGTTAATACTTAGGCGATTCTTGATCACAGCTAAGTCCCCGAGTGCGACGTGAAGTGCACACTCGGAGGGAGTTATTACTTAGGCGATGCAGGATCGCGGCTAAGTCCCCGAGTGCGACGTATAGTGCACACTCGGAGGAAGTTAGTACTTAGGCGATGCAGGATCGCGGCTAAGTCGCCGAGTGCGACGTGAAGTGCACACTCGGAAGGAGTGAATACTTAGGCGATTCTTGATCACAGCTAAGTCCCCGAGTGCGACGTGAAGTGCACACTCGGAGGGAGTTATTACTTAGGCGATGTAGGATCGCGGCTAAGTCCCGCGACGTATAGTGCACACTCGGAGGGAGTTATTACTTAGGCGATGCAGGATCGCGGCTAAGTCCCCGAGTGCGACGTATAGTGCACACTCGGAGGAAAGTAGTACTTAGGCGATTAGGATCGCGGCTAAGTCCCCGAGTACGACGTATAGTGCACACTCGGAGGAAGGTAGTACTTAGGCGATTCGGGATCGCAGCTAAGTTTTTTTTTTTTTGAGAACTCTGAATCTGCACAAAACTGAATCTGATGAATATATTATTTCTTCAAACTTGTTCGTTACACTGCTTCAGTCGACGATCACGTATAAAAACGCTTGAGGAGATCTCCGTTCCATGCACGCGGCTCGTCTGTCTCTCTCTGAATGTTATATAGTCTGTATGCTTCGTTGTTCAGCACCTTGGAAATGATGAAAGGTCCTTCCCAGGCCGGAGCCAACTTGTGTGGTCTTTGCTGATCCACTCGGAGCACTAAATCGCCAGCTTGGAATGTGCGACTCCTGACGTGACGTGCGTGAAAGCGTCGCAGATCTTGCTGGTAAATTGTTGAGCGAGTGAGTGCCATCTCGCGCTCCTCCTCTAGAAGATCGACTCCATCTTGCCTTGCTTGTTCCTCTTCGGCTTCGGAGAAGAGTTCGACTCGCGGGGCATTGTGAAGCAGGTCACTCGGAAGGACCGCTTCTGCTCCATAGACGAGGAAGAACGGCGATCGCCCCATTGATCGGTTTGGAGTGGTGCGGAGGCCCCAAAGTACTGAAGGTAACTCGATGACCCATGCACCAGCAGCATGTCCTACCTCTCGCAAGAGTCGAGGATTCAAACCTTGAAGGATAAGTCCATTCGCACGCTCAGCTTGTCCATTGGATTGCGGATGTGCTACGGAAGCAAAATCCACTCGGATACCCTGACTCGCACAGAAGCCTTTGAATCTGTCCGAGTCAAAGTTTCTCCCATTGTCTGTGGTTATGCTGTGAGGCACCCCGAATCTGGAAATGATGTCCCTGACAAACTTGACAGCTGTTGAGGCATCGAGTTTCTTGATGGGCTTGGCTTCTATCCATTTGGTAAACTTGTCGACTACCACCAACAGATGTGTGTAGCCTCCTTGGCCTGTCTTGAATGGTCCGACTGTGTCTAATCCCCAAACTGCAAATGGCCACACAAGTGGGCTTGTCTTTAGTGCAGATGTTGGCTTGTGGGACTTGTTGGAATAGAACTGACAGCCTTCACATCGGTCAGCCATAGCTTTGGCCATCTCATTAGCCTGCAGCCAGAAGAATCCAGCTCTGAACGCCTTGGCGACGATTGCTCTCGAAGAAGCGTGATGGCCGCAGGTTTCCGAGTGGATATCCTCTAAGATCAACTGTCCTTCCTCTGGGGAAATGCAACGTTAGAGGACGCCTGAAATACTCTCCTTGTACAATTGACCGTCAATGACAGTGAATGCCTTCGACCTGCGAACTATTTGCCGGGCTTGGACTTCATCTTCTGGAAGTTCTTGTCTCAAGATAAATGCCATGATCGGCACAGTCCAATCGGGAACGACTACCAGAATCTCTGTGACCAGATCAACCACAGCAGGCACATCGACTTCAGTCGGATCTGTTGCGCTTTTAGGTTGTACTGGTTCTTCAGTGAAGGGATCTTCTTTGACTGAGGGAAGATGGAGGTGCTCGAGGCAGACGTCACTCGGGACTGGTCTCCGAGTGGATCCGAGTTTCGCCAACTC